>NC_056046.1:12125520-13325520 GCF_004379255.2 Salvia splendens
CAAAGTACACCGCATACTCCTCATTCATCATCGAATACTTTACGAGTGGCAGACCCTTGGTTGATAGACCACCTTGCCCAACCCGACATGTTCCTGTTCCTCCTCGTACCGGAATTCACAGGAGATCTCCATCTCCTCCATACCGAAGAGATGTTCTGGGTTCGCCATGTTACGGAGCATTGAGACTCCGTTTCTCGGACGATATCACCCGACTCCCCTGCCCACAGAACTACCGAACTCCTCGATGACTTATGACGGGTTAGTGAATCCTTCATGATTCCTGGACGCTTCAGCATACATGGCGAACCAGAGGTCTCAATATGTGTCCAGATGCTGCAAGCTGTTTCCGCGAGATGCTATCGGGACGCAAGGTAAGGTGGTCGATAGCCTCCCCAAGGCAAGCATTAATCTTACCGAGATCTAAGGATGCTTGCACAGAGGTTCTTTCAGAAACGGAAGCCCCGAATCACTTCGGCTCAGCTGCTTTCTATACGTCAAGGTCCCGCGAAAGATCAGCGACTTTATGACGAGATTCCACAAGGAATGCCTACAAGTAGATGATCTCAATGATCTACTTGTCATTTCGGCATTCCAAAATGGAATCCTTGCCAGGAGCTCTCTACAGAAAGCTCGTGGAATGCAGTCCGCAAACAGCTCAAAAGATGTGGGACATTGCGGACCAGTTCTCCCGAGCCGATGAGGCAGACCGTCGAAAACGGTCTTTAGACAGCTCATCCCGAGGAGACAGGAGGAAGCCCGATCATAGCGATCAGGGACATCCTCGCCGAACTCCTTTTGAAAGGATTCAAAGGACTCCGGTGCAAGACCGATTGGGGCCACGTCTCAATCCTGAGAAGCCGCCCGCTCAGTTCGTACCATTGAACAAGTCAAGAGCGGAAATTTTCGAACTACATTCCGATATGTTCGAAAACCAAAGCGGATGCGAAATCGGCCGCGCGCCGACCTCAGGATCAATATTTGCTCCTTCCATCAAGACCACGGTCACGACACCGAGGAGTGCCGACATTTGGCTTCAGGTATTGATGCTCTTGTGAAAGCAGGGACATTAAAAAAATACCAAAGCAAGCAGCCGAAAAAGAACAAAAAGCAGAGAGGGTGCGAACTGCGCTCCTCAGGATCCGAAAAGGCAACAGGATCCCGAAGACGATGACGAGCAGCAAATGAGATGTAATCCTGACTATTGATGCTCTCCCTGCCGGGAAGACTAAATCGTCCCTGAAGTCAGAGCGCAGAGGCTTCACATCGAGAGGAGCCAACGCAATAAAAGGCTGAAGCAGGAACGAAGTGATTACATTTTCAGATGCAGATCCCGTCCCGGCATCTCTCCTCATCAAGACGCTATTGTCAATCCAAGCCGGAGTGGCAAACAAAACTGATCCACAGAGTGTTTGTGGATACAGAGCGTCCGTCAGCATTCTTTTTAAAGAATGTTTCGATAAACTAGAAGTGGATCCAGCTCGGCTTAGTCCGGCACCACTTCCTCTGAAAAGTTTCGCCCAGGAGGACACCCGCCCTGAAGGTATTATCGCCTTCCGATCACGGTGGGAAAAGCGCCTACAAGCTCCAGTACGATGATCGAGTTCTTTGTGGTAAAAGCTCGGTCTCCGTACAACATCATCCTGGGAAGAGACTGGCTCAACGCAGTTCGGGCCGTTTGCTCTACTTATCATCTCACCATCAAGCTCCCCACTAAAGGGGGGATAAGCGGTCATCCGAGGTGATCAAAAGAGAGCAAAAGAGTGTCTGCAGATTGCGCTTAAAAGTGCCGAGCAATCAGATCGGCTCATCATCAAGCATAGCAATCACAGCAGCCGGAGTCAGAGGCAAGCGAAATGACCGAAGTCCACAACCAGAGCCGAACTCAATGACCGTTCAGTTATACGAAGATGATCATCCAGAACGGTCAAGATCGGTTTTCGCGGGGAACGCCTCTACTCCGGGAAAAGACCATCCAGCTCCTCAAGGAGTACAAAGATGTCTTTGCATGGTCTCCGTTGGACATGACCGGAGTGCCCTCTGAGGTAATCACTCATCGGTTAAATATTGATCCATCAGTCCGGCCTATAAAACAGAAGCAAAGACTCTTTGCGGCAGAAAGAAATCAAGTCATCCATGACGAAGTCCGCCAATTACTGAAAGCGGATGTATTATTCGAGGTGAAATATTCCCTCTTGGGTGGCCAATCCTGTGATGATCAAGAAAAAAGAAGGAGGATGGCGGATGTGCATAGATTTTACCGATCTAAACAAGCACTGTCCTAAAGATTGCTATCCCCTTCCAAACATAGACAAAAAAGTAGAAGCTTTGATCGGCTTTCGAAATTTTCTGTTTTTCTTGATTTATACAAAGGCTACCACCAAGTCTTAATGGATGAGAATGATTGCTCCAAAAACGGCTTTCATTACTGACTTCGGCATCTTTGCTTATAAAAAGATGCCGTTCGGTTTAAAGAATGCCGGAGCCACATATCAAAGGATGGTAGATAAGCTTTTTCGGCATTTGATCGGAAAGGAGGTTGAAGTGTATGTTGACGACATAGTCGTTAAAAGCAGAAGCACTTCGGAGTACGAAGACAATCTCAAGTCCACTCTCAACGTGCTCCGAAAAGCCAACCTCAAACTCAATCCCCAAAAATGTACCTTTTTGGTAGATTCGGGAAAGTTTCTAGGTTGTTGGGTTTCAAAGGAAGGACTCAAGGCAAATCCGCTAAAAGTTCAAGTTGTTCAGAACATGGCAATGCCGAAGTCCATACATGATGTGCAAAGGCTAACTGGATGTCTAGCCGCACTGAATAGATTCCTTTCCCAAGCAGCCGAAAAGCAAATGCCATTCTTCAAAGTGTTTAAAGAAGGCACCAAAGTTTGAGTGGGGAGTCGAGCAGAAAAAGGCTTTGACGAGCTCAAAAGTTATTTAGCCGAGCTTCCTATTCTCTCTGCTCCAACAGATGCTGAAGTGATATTCTTATACTTAGCGGCATCGGATCAGACCATTAGCGCGGTGCTTGTACGAGAAGAAGGCCTAAAGCAGCTTCCCATCTACTTTACAAGCCGAGCATTAAGAGGTCCAGAAACAAGGTATCAACCTCTGGAAAAAATTGCTCTGGCATTAGTAAATGCAGCAAGGAGACTGCGGCCATATTTCTATGCTCACAAGGTATGCGTCTTAACCGATCTTCCACTTCGGCAAGTTTTGACCAAGCCAGAAGCATCAGGCAGAATCGCCAAATGGGCCATAGAGTTGGGAGAGAACACTCAATCGAATACCTACCTCGGAAAGCCATCAAGGGACAAGCCTTGGCAGATTTTCTTGCAGAAGCAAAGTTCGATCAAGCAATCCCTGTCATTGCCGAACAGAAAAATTCTACCAATGCCGAACTAGCACAGCCCCTGGAATCCGAAGTAGAGCCACCGGACTGCTGGAGCGGATTCGTAGATGGAGCTTCGAATAAAACGGGAAGTGGAGCTGGTATTTTACTTATCGCCTCCCGACGGACACGAGGTAACTTACTCACTTCGGTTCTTATTCCCAACTACTAATAATGAAGCCGAATACGAAGCTCTCCTTGCCGGACTCAAGCTAGCGCAAAGTCTATTTATCAAGTCTCTCAAAATCCATTGTGATTCACAAGTCGTAGTGAATCACATGTTGGGTACAAGTGAAGCCCGTGATGAGAGGATGAGGAAATATTGGGACAAAGCGCAAAGCATTAGCCGAAGTTTCTCTTATTTTCGGATAATCCGCATTCCCAGAGCGGAAAACAGCCGAGCAGATATTTTAAGTAAGTTAGCCTCATATCCAAGTTCAAGGGTGGAGGAATTGATGCACAGAAGCATTGATGAAGCTGAGGTACTTTCAGTAGCCAGCTCGCCGAACTGGATGACGCCGATCTTACAGTATCTAGATCAAGGACAACTGTCCGAGGATAAGAGAGAAGCTCGGAAAATCACATGCCGAGCCCTTCGGTACGAACTTCATGGAGGAGTCCTATACAGAAAGTCCTACCTTCAGCCGTTATTGCGATGTGTAGGGCCAGAAGAGACGGACTACATCCTTAGAGAAGTTCATGAAGGATCTTGCGGTAGCCACATCGGAGCTAGAGCTTTAGCTAAAAAAGTTCTGAGATGGGGGTATTATTGGCCAACTTTGGTACAAGACGCAGTGCAGCTCGTCAAGACATGCACGAAGTGCCAAATCCATGCAAATATCCCAAAGATGCCGCAGACCGATCTATATGCTATGCTAAGCCCTTGGCCTTTTATGCAATGGGGCATAGACATAGTGGGACCACTACCACAAGCTCCTCGGCAAATGAAATTCCTTATCGTTGCCGTGGATTACTTTACAAAGTGGGTAGAGGCTGAACCATTAGCTACGATAACGAGCTCGAAGGCATTGGATTTCGTCTGGAAGAACATAGTGTGCCGATTTGGCATACCCCACATCCTCATTTCGGATAATGGGACTCAGTTCACCGACAAGACATTCAAGAATTGGTGCCAAGAGCTGAATATTCAACAGCGGTTCACTTCGGTCTCCCACCCACAAGCAAACGGACAAACGGAGGTAACAAACCGTATCTTGGTGAAAGGGTTAAAAGCTCGGTTAGAACAAGCCAAAGGACAATGGGTAGAAAATCTCCCTCAAGTCCTATGGTCCTACCGAACTACACCCAAAGCCTCCAACGGTGAAACTCCGTACAGTCTGGTGTACGGCACTGAAGCCGTGATTCCAGTTGAGATCGGCGTACCCAGTCCCCGAACTCTAAATTTCTCCTCAGAAATGAATGATGACGGACTGAGAGCCGAACTAGATCTGGCCGAAGAAAGAAGAGAATTGGCCTGCATAAAAGCAGCCAAGTACAAGGAGCAAGTAGCCCGGTATTATAACCAAAGGGTGAAAAAGCTGCAATTTCAAGTGGGAGATCTCGTCTTGAGAAACAACGAAGTAAGCCGAGCAGAAAAGCTGGGCAAACTCGAACCCACATGGGAAGGTCCATATCGGGTGTCAGAAGTCCTCGGCAAAGGGTCTTACAAATTGACTCACATGTCAGGAGAACAAGTACCCCGAACATGGCACATTTCCAACCTCAAGAAGTTCCATTTGTAAGAGACAGTCCGGTCAGTCAGTCTTGTGTCTAGTTCGGTCCTAGAGGTATGTGCTTTCTTTGTGCTTGTTCGTCCTTTTTTGTCTATGTGCGTTTGGTTTGTCTATGTGCGTTTTGTCTGTCTATGTGCGTGTCGTCTCTTACAAATGTTACTGAGGTATCTTGTTCTTCGAAGGCTGATCCCCTTCTTAGAACATATATAAGCCAACGATTGTGAGTCCAAGCTTCTAAGGAGGATACAAGACCACAATTCAGCTTAAGAAACAAGCAGTTCGTCTGAAACGAACTGCAACAAAGGGAAAGTCCGATCCACGCGATAAAACTCGCCGAATTAGGACAAGGGAAAGTCCGATCCACGCGATAAAACTCGCCGAATTAGGACAAGGGAAAGTCCGATCCACGCGATAAAACTCGCCGAATTAGGACACAAGCTTAGTCCGGTCTAAGAAATTTACTTCATAAGACCAAAGACAAGTCCGGTCAAAGAAGTTTACTTCATAAGACCAAGGACGAGTCCGGTCAAAGAAGTTTACTTCATAAGACCGAGGACGAGCACGATGAAATTTTTTCGCCGAGCTGTAAATACGCAGTGTTAGAAGCGAAATAAAAATTTCATTTATCAGAATGCCGAAGTGACTCGCTTCGCCGAAGTGATTCACTTCGCTTTTCGGGGGGAGTAGTGATGGGGTACGTACTAAACAAGCCCAAAGCCCAAGGAAGAGTATCAGTTCGGCATTACCAAAGAGTTCGGCCCCAGCCTACAGCTCGGTAAAAGCCGACCAATCAAGCTCTACTCTCAGATCGGCAAAAGCTGCTCGGCAATAGTTCAGCAGTTCGGTCTCAGTATTCGACCGAACTGGGAGATAGTCAACTCATGCAGGATAGTGGACCAAACAGAGAGATAGTGGACTCATGCAGGATCTCATGCAGGATAGTGGACCAAACAAAGAGATAGTGGACCCATGCAGGATCTCCATGACCTCCACGACATCCACAACCATCATTAGTGGTGATGCAAGCCACGATCTTAGTTCAATGTATAAATAGAACTTAGATCAGATAGACAGGGGTCAAGTTCTCTAGAGATCAAATATCAAATAGCAAGTCTGTATTGTAAGCTGTAGAAAACAGATCAAGCAATACAACTCTGCCCTCTTTTCTTCCCGTGGACGTAGATTTACCTCAGTAAATCGAACCACGTAAATCTCTGTGTCGTGATCTGTATTTTCCTGCATTCATCACCATCAAAAATTCGCCAAACCATCATATTACATGTTCTTTTCACCGTGTGTTTATCTCCCCTGTGCCTTTTCAAATCTTTTTAATTAATTTAACAAGTTGATGGCTTCAGATCATGAAATCTCTGGAAGAGCATTTCAGTTCTTGTGGTGAGGTTTCAAAAGTTTCTGTTCCAAAAGATCAAGATGGTTGTGCTAGAGGGTTTGTATCTCCTTCTCCTCATTACTGCAAAATTGCAAGCTCACTTTTTTATTAGTTTTTGAATCCCTAAAATAATCATAGATTCATGTAGATTGAGGACGTCTCTGTAAATAATTGTTTCAGTAGTTGATTGAAGTTCTTGGATTTTTTATGGTTTTATCACCACCAAAGCCAGTCCCTGTTAATTGTGTGACCCCTACACAAAGTCACAAACATTTCTTATCTGACTTGCATACTTGGCAGATAATATCACTTGAAGCAAAGATCTAGAAAGCCTTAAACTATTCAACCACTTTTTAATGGCCCCTCTTTTTAGGGTAATTTAGACGTGTACCTGATTTGGCTATGCAACTGAAACATAACCTTTGGCATTCTACACCCTTAAAACAGAACATCGTTGCAAGTAACATCCTCCTGCTTCTGTTCATTTTTTCTTGGCATTATGATTGCACCATGATGGTTGGGCGAATTTTTGATGGTGATGAATGCAGGAAAATACAGATCACGACACAGAGATTTACGTGGTTCGATTTACTGAGGTAAATCTACGTCCACGGGAAGAAAAGAGGGCAGAGTTGTATTGCTTGATCTGTTTTCTACAGCTTACAATACAGACTTGCTATATGATCTTTTATGTCTAGAGAGCTCCTTTTTCCTTCTGATCTAAGTTCTATTTATACATTGAACTAAGATCGTGGCTTGCATCACCACTAACTAGGTCGTGGCTTACATCACCACTAACTAGGTCGTGGCTTACATCACCACTAAGTATGTCGTGGATGTCGTGGAGGTCATGAGATCCTGCATGGGTCCACCACGAAATAGATCGTGTAGTGGAGGTCGTGGAGGTTCTGCATGGGTCCACTATCTCCCAGTTCGGTCGAATACTGAGACCGAACTGCTGAACTATTGCCGAGCAGCTTTTGCCGATCTGAGAGTAGAGCTTGATTGGTCGGCTTTTACTGAGGTGTAGGCTGGAGCCGAACTCTTTGGTAATGCCGAACTGATTGGTTGGCTTTTACCGAGCTGTAGGCTGGGGCCGAACTCTTTGGTAATGCCGAACTGATACTCTTCCTTGGGCTTTGGGCTGATGGGCCGTCACTGCTATTGGGCTTGTTTAGTACGTACCCCATCACTACCCCCCCCGAAAAGCGAAGTGAATCACTTCGGCGAAGCGAGTCACTTCGGCATTCTGGATAAAGGTACGGGGGAGGCTGACGTCAGGGGACGTGCCTTGCGCGTGACTACATTAAATGCGACAGTAAAATCCGGCCGTTGAATCCTGAAAAGGTGGGATTCGAAACGGTGCGATGATTTTGAAATCTTCTCCGAATCTGATAAATACGTCCTTTCTTCATCAGTTGAACACTTTTGCTATTGCTTCTTCTGCAATCTCTCTCTTTTGCGTAAAAATTTCCTTCCGCTTTCGAGAATTTCTTCAGAATTTCTTCAGACTTTCAAAGAGTAAGAACCATGTCTTCTTCTTCTTCTTCTGAGTCAGGTAGCGGTAGGAAAGGGGATAAGGGGTCTTCTAGCCGGAAGGAATCCGGGGAGAAGACCGTAGAGTATTTTCACAGCATCTTGAGTAAGGATACTGTGATATCCTTACACGAAAAATATTTTTTTCCTGGGGGGAAGGTTGCGATTCCCGACGACCTTCATAGGGCTGACTCGCCGCCGGAGGGTTACGCCACCGTTTATGAAGCCGGCTTGGAATGCGGGCTTCGTTTCCCTCTTCCCCCTGCCTTTGTAGAGCTGCTAGATTTTTTTCAACTCCCTTTAGGTCAGGTGACTCCGAACTCTTGGAGGCACTTATCGGCCTTTGCTGCCGAACTGCGTAGGCTAGACAAGGATCTGTCTCTGAGGGCAATCCTTAATTTTTTCCAGTTTAAGAGAAAAGGATCTTGGTTTTACTTGATCCCTTTACAGCCTTTTAGGGCCTTCTGCAAAACCAAATGGCCGAAATGGCAAAACCGCTTCTTTTTTTATAATAGGACAGCGGCTCCGGGCTTTCCCTGGAGAGGGCCGAAGTCCGTGATTCCTCATCCTCGGTTAGAACCGTTGGCCGAGCTCGAGGGCGAGCTCAATAAGATTCCTATGATTAGGAAACAGTACTCGGAAACTGAGCTCGTCAAGGGCGACCTCGTGTTCAATATCTCGTCTTCGGACGAAGAAACTGAGGGTGAGGATTTCTTTTTTATGCTTTACTGCTTTAGCGGCGAAAACTAACCTTGTTTCCTTGCTTTTCGGCAGTGAACATGCTAAACAAGCTCGGTCGCAAATCCTCCGAATCTAAGGAACCGGAGAGGCCGAAAACCAGCAGCTCGGCGCCTGATGCCGAGAAGAATCCGAAGAGGCAAAAGACCTCTTCTTCGGATCCAAAAAAGCCGGAGTCCACTTCGGCAAAGGGGAAGGGGAAGACCCAGAAGCCCCCGAGAGCGCCAGAGAAAGACGTGGTCTTGGCGCCTCCTTCGGAAAATATCTGTGAGCCTTTTGCATGGCCCACGGACTTCGCCGAGGTGAACTTTCTTCTTGATTTTCTGGCCTTGCTTTTTTTCTCTGTATTTTTTGTAGCCCCTCTGTTGACTTTTTGCTTTTTCCATTTTCAGAGGAACGATATGCTCTCCAAGCTCGTTGCCGTCGAACTCTCCAAAGCGTCCAACGACTATGCTGAGATGCAGAGGAAGTTGGCGGCTGCTTGTCACCGGGCCGAGCAGGCTGAGGCAAACTTTGAGAAAGCCAGAGCTGCTAGGATTTCGGCCCAGGATGAAGCTCAGTTTGCCAAAAACCAGCTCGTCATCCAGCGAGAGCAGACGAAACGGAGGGATGCGGCCGCCGTGGTTGCCCAAGGGGAGGTTCTCCGTGCTTTCGCGGAGAAACTCTTTCTGAGCAATCAATTTTCGGCCTTTGTCGGTGATCTGCTGAAACTGATGACCGATAATGCCGAGCAGGGTCCCGAAGTCATCCTGCCGCTGTACGGCCGAGAGATAGCAGCTCGGCTTCAGAGTCTGCCGGTGCTTGAGGAGCTTGCTTCGTCCTCGGTCCTGCTTTCTGCAGACCAAGTTCGTAGTTGCCGAGCTGACCGCGATGAGAACATGGAGGCTATCTTTGCCTCCATAGGGTCAGTTTCACCCGCTCCAATTTTCCATGGAGAGGGTGAGACCGAGCAGCATGAGCGGCAGACCGGCGATGAGCAGGCCGAGCAGGAGGCGCAGCAGATCGACTACGGTGGCGCCGAGCAGGCTGGGGAGAGCAGGGAGGCCGAGGCTGAAGCTGAAGCAGACAAGGAGAAGGAAGCTGAACCTCACCGAGAAGGCGGAGACGAAGCTGGCGGAGTATGATTTCGTCTCCCTTCTCTTAGTTTAGTTTCTTCCTTCTTGTAAAACGGCCTTGAAGCCCTTGTGTAGAAAAAATTTTTTCTTATGAATGAAAAAATTCTTCTTTCTGCTCTTGTGTCTTCGTATAGCCTTTCGTACTCTCTTTTACTCCTGTTGTGGTTTACTACCTGCTCAGTAATCTGAAATGCCGAACTGACATAGCTGCTCTATATTCTGAACTCTTAAGGAGCTGGAGGTACTTCACTGGAAGCGGCTGTACTCTTCGGCTTTAGACGAAGCTGAGAAAAGAGCCATAGCTGACCAGGTGAAGAATGACGAACTCTTGGCTCGTTCAGTGAAGCTGGAGGCCGACAATAAGGACTTAGAGTCCGAAAAGAAAGATCTGGAGGCCGAGCTGAATACCGCCGTCGCTGAGAGGACTGCGTATGAGGATTTCATCTGCAGGCGCGGGGGAATGACCATCTCTGAAGTTCAGGAACGAGTTGACGAACTGTGGGAGGAATATCATGTACTCCGGAGGAACAATGCGCTGGAGAGCTCGGTTTGCCAACAAGTCGTGAATTCATTGCGGCGCTATGCTTCTCGGTACGACATCATTCTTTCCCGGCGTCCTTCAATCGAGAGATTCCTTAGGCATTTCCCGCCAACAGATGCTCGCACTCCAGCTCAAACTTCTGATTCACTTGCTCAAAATCCTACTCCAAGTCAGCAACGAACTCAGGAACAACCGGAGACGTCAAGTCGAGGACGGACTGAAGTTCGCAGAGGAGCGGTGACTATGAGTGAGCAAGATCGGCAAATGATTCGTGAAGAGACTATTCGCCGCCGAGGTGCTAGAGCTTCTCGGGCTCAGGGAAGAGGCGGCAGGTCGATCAGAGCATCTCGTCAACCTGCTTATTCTTCAGCTGCCCGGAACGCCCGAACTCGGCTTCATGGGGATTTTGTGAATAGGTGGCTCAACTTTAGCAACCCTGGACAGTAGAATAGTCCTTTGTAATAGCGTAACGCCATTTTGTAGGGTAGCGGAGTTGTATGCCGAACAAGATTTAATAAATGAAATTTTCATTTCGCTTCTAACACTGCGTATTAACAGCTCAGCGAAATAATTTCATCGTACTTGTCCTCGGTCTTATGAAGTAAACTTCTTTGACCGGACATGGTCCTCGGTCTTATGAAATAAACTTCTTTGACCGGACTCGTCTTTGGTCTTATGAAGTAAATTTCTTTGACCGGACTAAGCTTGTGTCCTAATTTGGCGAGTTTTATCGCTTGGATCGGACTTTCCCTTGTCCTAATTCGGCGAGTTTTATCGCGTGGATCGGACTTTCCCTTTGTTGCAGTTCGTTTCAGACGAACTGCTTGTTTCTTAAGCCGAATTGTGGTCTTGTATCCTCCTTAGAAGCTTGGACTCACAATCGTTGGCTTATTGTTGCAGTTTGTTTCAGACGAACTGCTTGTTTTTTAAGCTGAATTGTGGTCTTGTATCCTCCTTAGAAGCTTGGACTCACAATCGTTGGCTTATATATGTTCTAAAAAGGGGATCAGCCTTCGAAGAACAAGATACCTCAGTAACATTTGTAAGAGACGACACGCACATAGACAGACAAAACGCACATAGACAAACAAAACGCACATAGCCAAGCAAAACGCACATAGACAAGCATGAAAAACAAGTAAAAAACAAAGCAAGCACATACCCCTAGGACCGAACTAGACACAAGACTGACTGACCGGACTGTCTCTTACAAATGGAACTTCTTGAGGTTGGAAATGTACCATGTTCGGGGTGCTTGTTCTCCTGACATGTGAGTCAATTTATAAGGCCCTTTGCCGAGGACTTCTGGCACCCGATATGGACCTTCCCATGTGGGTTCGATTTTGCCCAGCTTTTCTGCTCGGCTTACTTCGTTGTTTCTCAAGACGAGATCTCCCACTTGAAATTGCAGCTTTTTCACCCTTTGGTTATAATACCGGGCTACTTGCTCCTTGTACTTGGCTGCTTTTATGCAGGCCAATTCTCTTCTTTCTTCGGCAAGATCTAGTTCGGCTCTCAGTCCGTCACCATTCATTTCTGAGGAGAAATTTAGAGTTCGGGGACTGGGTACGCCGATCTCAACCGGAATCACGGCTTCAGTGCCGTACACCATCGAGTTCGGCTCCGGTGTGACTTCGGTCATTTCGCCTGCCTCTGACTCCGGCTGCTGTGATTGCTATGCTTGATGGTGCCGAGCTGATTGCTCGGCACTTTTAAGCGCAATCTGCAAACACTCTTGCTCTTTTTTGATCACCTCGGATGACCGCTATCCCTCCTTTAGTGGGGAAGGAGTTCGGCGAGGAAGCCTCTGATCGCTATGATCGGGCTTCTTTTTGTCTTCTCTAGATGAGCTGTCTAAAGACCGTTTTCGACGGTCTGCCTCATCGGCACGAGAAAACTGGTCCGCAATGTCCCACATCTCTTGAGCTGTTTGCGGACTGCATTCCACGAGCTTTCTGTAGAGAGCTCCGGGCAGGATTCCATTTTGGAATGCCGAAATGACAAGTAGATCATTGGGATAATCTACTTGTAGGCATTCCTTGTGGAACCTTGTCATAAAGTCGCTGATCTTTTCGTCGCGACCTTGACGTGTAGAAAGCAGCTGAGCCGAAGTGATTCGGGCTTCCGCTTTCTGAAAGAACCTCCTGTGGAAAGCATCCATTAGATCTCGGTAAGATCTAATGCTGCCTTGGGGGAGGCTATCGAACCACCTTCTTGCGTTCCCGATAAGCAGCTCGGGAAACAGCTTGCACATGTGGACCTCATTGAGACCCTGGTTCACCATGTTATACTGATAGCGTCCCAGGAAGTCATGAGGATCCACTAACCTGTCATAAGTCATCGACGGAGTTCGGTAGTTCTGTGGCAAGGGAGTTCGGGTGATATCGTCCGAGAACGGAGTCTTCAATGCTCCGTACATGGCGAACCCGACATCTCTTCGGTATGGAGGAGATGGAGTTCTCCTGTGATTCCGGTACCGAGGAGGGACAGGAACATGTCGGGGTTGAGGATTCTTCTTCCTGGAAGACACGGCACTACTGCGGTAGTGACTTTCATGTCTGGATGAGGAGGGAGAATCCACCGTTTTCGTCTCCGGCTTTTGGCCCTTTTGCAGGAAAATTAAGAACTCTTCCTGCTTCTCGGCCAAAAACAACTTGACAGCCTCGTTCAAATCGGGCTGCTGGGAAGACTCGGTGCGATGAGTCTTTGAGCGGTTTGTTCCTTCTCCGTGAGAACTGGAAGTAGATTTCTCCCGAGGCTGTTTTCCAGACCTGCGGGCTGGACTAGCTTCCTCATGGTTATCACGAACGGTATTATGGGTGTTACGTGATCTGGTATGCATTTTTTTGGTGGATGAGGATCAAAAACTCGCTTTATCACAAATTTGGTTCTCTGTTTCCCACAGACGGCGCCAGTGATGGTTGGGCGAATTTTTGATGGTGATGAATGCAGGAAAATACAGATCACGACACAGAGATTTACGTGGTTCGATTTACTGAGGTAAATCTACGTCCACGGGAAGAAAAGAGGGCAGAGTTGTATTGCTTGATCTGTTTTCTACAGCTTACAATACAGACTTGCTATATGATCTTTTATGTCTAGAGAGCTCCTTTTTCCTTCTGATCTAAGTTCTATTTATACATTGAACTAAGATCGTGGCTTGCATCACCACTAACTAGGTCGTGGCTTACATCACCACTAACTAGGTCGTGGCTTACATCACCACTAAGTATGTCGTGGATGTCGTGGAGGTCATGAGATCCTGCATGGGTCCACCACGAAATAGATCGTGTAGTGGAGGTCGTGGAGGTTCTGCATGGGTCCACTATCTCCCAGTTCGGTCGAATACTGAGACCGAACTGCTGAACTATTGCCGAGCAGCTTTTGCCGATCTGAGAGTAGAGCTTGATTGGTCGGCTTTTACTGAGGTGTAGGCTGGAGCCGAACTCTTTGATAATGCCGAACTGATTGGTTGGCTTTTACCGAGCTGTAGGCTGGGGCCGAACTCTTTGGTAATGCCGAACTGATACTCTTCCTTGGGCTTTGGGCTGATGGGCCGTCACTGCTATTGGGCTTGTTTAGTACGTACCCCATCACACCAATTGCTATAGGGTGACTGGCCTGTTTAGTTTAGTTCTATCTTTGTCAACATACACCCGATATTCCTCTTCAATGTTTCTACTACACCCATAAAAAAGGATATCTACTTATTCTATCATTTTTTTGCTTATTACAAGGCTTAGGTAATTATAAGCTTTCAACAATATAATAGGATGGAAATAAATAAAATTTCCTTAAATGGCCTGTTATAGTCATCTTATCAACATTTGCTACCAAAACCTGCCAGATTAACAGTATTGGCCTATTATTTGGTTCTCTTTTTATTTACCTTTTTTGTGATTAGATGATTGCTTCAGAGTTCAGTCTTTTAGACAGTGGGATTTCACACTTATTTAGGTGATACTACTTGTTTACATATCCTTGGATTAAGGTCATCCAAACAATTTAGTGACGCCACTAATTAGATTTTAACCTATAGAACTCTAACAATTTTTTTGTATTGTGCCTTCTGTTATTCAATTTCACTGTTGTATATGCCACTGATTAAAGTATTGCCTTGTCTGTTCACAGTATTGCATATATAGAGTTCAAGGAAAGGGATGCTTTTATCAGAGCATTAGCATTGCATGGATCTGAATTTAGAGAGGGCATCATGTCTGTGATAGAGGCAAGGCCAAGAGGTGATAGTCAAAATAGCGTTGGCAGTAGCAGATGCTGTGAGAGTGAGAGGATTGGTGGGAGGCATGGTTGGAACAACTTTGGCGGAAGAAGTGGCATTCGTGAGACTGGTGCTTGGTCTGGAGCTGGTTTTGGGGGGCAGTTGAATGGAAGAGGTGCTTCAAGCCACTCCAGTGGAAGAGGTGTTTGGGGGCACTCCAATGGAAGATATGCTACTCGCGGCTCCAACGTAAGAGGTCCTTCGTGCGAGTCCAGTGGAAGGGGTGTTTGGGGAGATTCCAATGGAAGAGGTGCTTGGGGGAACTCCCGAATCTTCAATGGCAGAGGTGCTTCGTGCGACACCGGTGGAAGAAGACGTGATTGGGGGGTCTCGAATGGAAGAGGTTGGGGGAACTTCAATGGAAGAGGTGGTTGGGGGAATTCCAGTGGAGGAGGTGCTTGGGCAGACCCCAGTGGAGGAGGTTCTTGGGCAGACTCCAGTGGTAGAGGTGTTTGGGGCAACTCCAGTGCCATGGGTGCTTCACACAACTCCAGTGGAAGAGGTGCTTGGCGAGACTCCAGTGATAAAGGTGTTTGGAGCAGCT
This sequence comes from Salvia splendens, assembly GCF_004379255.2. Taxonomy (NCBI): domain Eukaryota; kingdom Viridiplantae; phylum Streptophyta; class Magnoliopsida; order Lamiales; family Lamiaceae; genus Salvia; species Salvia splendens. The sequence continues at coordinate 12,140,782 of NC_056046.1, forward strand.
CCAGTGGAGGAGGTGCTTGGGGAAACTCCAGTGATAGAGGTGTTTTGGGCAACTCCAATGCCACAGGTGCTTCACGCAGCTCCAGTGAAAGAGGTGTTTGGGGCGACTCTAATGCAAGAGGCGCATTGCGCGGCTCCAGTGGAAGAGGTTTGTGGTGGGGAGGCTCCAGTGAAAGAGGTGCTTCACGCGGCTCCAGTGGAAGAGGTTTGTGGTGGGGAGGCTCCAGTGAAAGAGGTGCTTCACGCGGCTCCAGTGGAAGAGGTTTGTGGTGGGGAGGCTCCAGTGAAAGAGGTGCTTCACGCGGCTCCAGTGGAAGAGGTTTGTGGGGTGGCTCCAGTGAAGGAGGTGCTTCGCGCGGCTCCTGTGGAAGAGGTTTGTGGGGCAGCTCCAGTGAAAGAGGTGCTTCGCGCTGCTCCTGTGGAAGAGGTTTGTGGGGCGGCTCCAGTGAAAGAGGTGGTTGGAGCAACTCCAGAGGAAGAGGTGATTGGGGGAACTCCAGTGGAAGAAGTGGTTGTTGGAGCAACTCCAGGTCCAGGGGAAGAGGTGTTTGGCCGGAATAGAATGGAAGAGGTATACTGGGCAGCTATACTGAAATTAATGAAGTTGGTGGAAGTGGTGTTTGCATTGGAGGTGGTGGCGGGGGACAAGGAACTCCAACCGATCCAATTATTTCTTCACCTGAAGCTGCTATAGGTATGACACATACTTTTTCTCTATCCAAATTCTCTGTTTCATTTTCTCAAAATGAAAATATTTCTTTCATAATTCTATTTACATACGTGTTCTGTTTCCGGTGGTGCCGCTATCCTATTTCATGAACATGCTAAACAATTTGTATCTGTCGCGATCTTTGTTAAGAGAACGCATATGGAACGTGATTTCATGGTTTCTTTCACTGCTTTTTTTTTTCTTTTTTCTATATGATATTTAATGAGCAATAATAATATTTTTTGTGCAGGAAATAATACGTCACTCAATAATGAAGGCGAGGTCGGGGATCAGATTATAAACTAGAATTCATGTATATCAGGTAGGTGTGGTCTTACTATTGGCTTTGATTTATACCACGAACATCCAACATATATTTTGTTTTGTACCAACAATGTGGTCTTTTGGAAATATGATCATATATAATCAAACTATAACTTAATTCTCCATTTTGTCTTTGGCATCCATCACCCATTTTGTTTTGGACACAGTAATATCAACTCGGGTTGTAAATAAAGAAATCTATTCGCTCTTGATTTGATTACAGTTTATTTAGTGACAAATTGTATTACTAAATTTCTAACCTAACTTAATTTATCGTAAGAAAATGATAAATACATTAATATTTAATAATTTTAGTTTTAAAATTTCGATTGATGTGGCAAATGAAACTCGAGACTTAGCTCGTTTGTCAAGTGTGGCACACTTTTCTTTGTAAGCTGTTACATCAGCAAGGTGTTTCGGCAATTTGAGTTTATCAAATTAAAGGCAATAATATGAACTATACTGGAAATATGATCCAAAAGATGGTCGTATTTCACATTTTGTACATGATACAAGAGGAAAATTAAAATATACTAATATTAGATAAGATTACACATTGCGTTGCCACATCAGTTTTGTTTGTAGAATAAAATAATTACAAAAACTTTGATGGGCATGAAAAATAAAAATTATCCAAAACACCAAAGAAAAAGACAAGAAAAGAAACAAAGCAAAACTACGATTGGTAATAAGATGTGAAACTTCACAAGCGGAAAAAATAAATAAAGAAAATTTACATTACAAAACGGTATTGATATGTAGTGCTTTAAGGAGTGAAGTGGCCATTTGTTTAACCAAAACTTGGCCCCCAGAACTCTGTCCATCTCTCCTCTCCTCTCCTCTCCTCAATTAAATTCTTAAGCTTCTGAGGCAGATCGTTCTCCACAATCAGTTGCTTGGGACGCGGGTGGTGCTCATATACAGCCTGCGCAGCATCAAAACAGTACAATATGAGCCTAAATAGAGACACTCATTCGATTTCCGTAGATAAATGAGAGCAGTGGAACATGCTAGACAGGAGAAACATTTTTTCCATGATAGCCACTGTGTACATTATGTGGTAGTGTGAGAGTGCTGTCTGATATAAATGGTAAATTAGCAATTATAGTTTTACACAAATTCCCCTGCAACACCTACTAGTAAAATAATAAAGCACATAAAGTTTTCCTAAATTTAAGGACATTCAGTTTTACTGAAGACTGATTTTTCTTGACATAGCACAATATGGAAATATAAGTCACGTACCTTTATTAACTTAAGCAAATTCAGACGAGCTATTGCATCTGGATGATCAAGTCTCAAGATTAGCAGTGGTGTCAGTCCATTAACTGCCAGAGTAGTATTTATTCGAGAAGATTTCCTGCATCATAAACCTTTGTGAGATGCACTGAATAAAGGCAGTGATGAAATTGTCACTAGATGCACCCCACTTGCAAATGAGTAGCAAATCAACAGAAGGTGTGCATATATTGAAACTAAACCACTTCCCCAGATCAAATATATATCCTATTCCCCAGACAGGAAGGCTACAACCCACATCACTTTAACTGTTCCCATTATATAATTCAAAGAATGTTAGTTTGGTTTGAGATCCATGGTTGGAGTTAAGTTTAATTACTGTGGTATTAAAGTGGGTTGACCAAAATTCTGGAGGAAGTGGGTAACACTTTCGAAATAAACAAGAATAAATTTCGGTGGTCATGAAAAGTGGGTACGAATTGCACATGCATAAATTGGACTTATAGACGATACTAAAAAAATTTCTGGAAAGGCCAATGACACTTCTGCAGTATTTCAGATGCAAATGGAACAATTGTACCCCACTTCTATGTACAGGGTGTTACTCGCCAATACAATACTACTTCATTCTCTCTTCCCTAAATCTATTCGTATTTTCTACAGAATGCAGTTTTATTTCAGCCTAGACCCTAGTACCAAATTAGAGAAGGAAATAAATGCTAGTAATTCTCCTGTAATTGTTTTCCATAGCTAATTCCAGAAAATTAACTCCTTGAGAAGTTATGCATCAATTAGCATATTCAAACGAAGCTAAAGATTATATCTGTAAGAACAATATAATCATGCATGAGGGAACATGAGATATAAAATACATAAGATAACAGATATGACGATAGACATACGTGATAATTTTCAAGAATGGTTCTAATATGTGCAAGAAGTGTTGTTCTGGACAGCACTGGAAGAACTTGACCAATTTCTGGATGGCATCCTTTTTGAGCAAAGCTTGCTCTACTTTCCTATTCTCATTGTCGTGGGCCAAGCAAACAGCAATAGAATCTAGTGAAGTCACCGACCAGATATTATCTTCAAGAAGGCTCAGATACACATCCAGTCCTCCATGGGCTCGCAACTGTTCCCTCGAATTTCTTGATGCATGAGCCATATCACATAGCAAAGGTAAAGCATACTGTCTTAGAGTAGAATCTGACATGATGAAATGCAGTAAGTGGGGAATGATCCCATTTTCTGCAGCCTGTTCCTGTCTCCTCTTATTTATCTTACATAGGTTGAATAGTGCATTAAGACCTTCAGCAAATGAAAGAAGACAGACAATGTCTAATGAGAAAGATTTAAGTATACTGTAGGAAAGATAAAATAGTTAACAACATTAAGAGCTCAGTTTCAGCAGATGGAAAACGACGTCATGCAATTGAAAAGAAAATCAGCATAGAGTCCGAATTCATGGAAGTCACAATCGAGGGATAAAAAAGACCAAGTTTTAGCCACATTAACTAAACAGTTTGTGAATTTCGAAGGATAATTCAGACCATAATGATGTTGAGATCCTCCTGAGCAATGTTCTCGAGGGAAACTTGCTTGATTGCAACAAAATCTCCATTTTCCAAATCCAAACCCTTATAGACTCTTCCATAAGCCCCTTTCCCGATCTCATCTCCAAGCATCTAAATTCAAAATTAATCCAGAAAAAATATCCATCACTTACAGTAGAATAACAAAAGCATTCATCACAAAATTGAGCTCAAGAGAGATTGTAACAGCTTACATATTTGTTGTCAAGGGTTTTTGATTTGTGGAAAGCGGAAGTCGTCATTTGCCGCGCCATCTCCGAGAGTTCTAACAACAATGGAGCCCTAATTCGCGAAAAATTATGCCTCCATTCAAAGATACGTAACATAGAGAATATAAATCCGCGACAAATTGATGAAACAGTTGACAGCGGAGTGTTCTAAGGAGACTCTCTGCCGTTCAGTTCCGCGGCGGAGGACAGATGGAGATGATCGTGTATTCATTTCTGAGTTTTTTTTAACACATCAATTAACAGATAAATTAAAGGGCAAATTATCCAAGCGCCTTGGCCTAAGCGGCACTTGATACCGCGTCCATCCTAGAGGTCACGAGTTCGACCCATCTTGGGGATTAATTTCCTCTGGGAGTTCTTGAGTCACTGGCCTAGACCCAAGAGTTGGGGGAGGTAGCTTGTTCATGGCATAGCCTGGACCCTTGCTTGGGAGAGGTAGGAAGACTCGTTCCTACCCAACCCGACAACGAACCGAGACGGGTTGTTGAGTCACTGGCCTAGACCCAGGAGTTGGGGGAGGTAGGAAGACTCGTTCCTACCCAACCCGACAACGAAGCGCGTCTCGGTAGTAAGACGCTTCACCTCCTACCGTTAGGTCGGGGATCCGAGTCATTTCGGGGTAGATGGAGAACCATCGTTGATCTTCCTTTAAAAAAAAAATTAAAGGGCAAATTTGTGTATTGGTAATGGGGTGGGGGGTTAATTAGTCATTTTCAATGTATAATTAAATTTATAAAAATATTTCAACTAAGTAGTACTCCTCCAGTAATTAGATACTAGGGCTGGCAATTTTTGACACGACACGATAACACGACACGAACCGGCACGAAAATAATGGGTTTGTGTCAGAGCTTATTGGGTTCGTGTCCTTATTGGGTCGACCCGTTAAGGACACGAAAATTTCGTGTCGTGTTCGTGTCGTGTTCGTGTCGGGTTCGTGTTATCCGTTAACAATACGTGTTCGTGTCGTGTTCGTGTTATCCGTTAACAAATAATATTTTAATATTATTAATTCTTATTATTTTCATTTTTAATAGGTTTAACCGTTATCAGGTCGTGTTGTTATCGAGTCGTTATCGTGTCATCTCGTGTACGTGTTGTTATCGTGTCGTGTTGACCCGAATTGGTTCGTGTCGTTAATGGATTCGTGTCGTGTTCGTGTCGTGTTCGTGTCTGAGGGTTTCGTGTCGTGTTCGTGTTCGTGTTTGAGGTTTTCTTAACGGGTCGTGTTCGTGTTTGTTGTTATCGTGTTCGTGTCGTTATCGTGTCGACACGATAATGACCCGACACGCACGATTTGCCACCCCTATTAGATACTACTAGTTGACGCCATATGGAAATGCGACTACATAACTTACAAGTTTCAGTTAGTTATTGACGCAGAGTCTAAATTAAAAGTTAAAATTAATTTTCCTGAGGTCCTCATTTCTCCAGTCTCTCTCCTGCATATTGTTGAAGTGGTTAACGGCCAAACAGCTGATATCTCAACTTCCAGAGATGACTAGTATCTTGGCGAGCCGGCCTCCAGCAAGGCTGCCGGCGACTGGAGACACTTTTGCCGCTGTTCTGAAAGCTGCTGATTGCAGAATCCTCTGTTTCGGGTATTCGAATTTGGAAACTCACATCCGCACGCGTACGACCGGCGGTCCTACGCAGCCGCGCCCTAGGAATTCGTGCGTCGTTTTCTCCGGTAAATTGGACGATAGTGTTGAAGGCGATGATGCCTCTGAGAGGGAAGAAAGCGGTAGTGATTCTGTGAGTCGAGTTTTTTCCTTTCTTATGTTTTTACTTTTACTTTCCCTTTCCCTTTCCCTTTCCCTTTCCCTTTAAATAAATGTCCAAATATTGAAATTAAGCTTTAGAGAAGCATAAATGAGTGGTTAACACTACGACCTGAACTCCCGTTGATACTTTTCCGAAGCTTTTTAGCTTCCTAGTGTCCTATTTTGTGCATATGCTTGATAACAAAATATTTGCGGTTTGGCAGCTAGTGTAACGCTTTTAATGTATAGCTCTGATATTTGCTTTTGCAGCCAATCATGAATCTTGATGGAGACGGTAAAGTTTATAATGTATGTTTTGTGATATTCATTCTACATGAGAGCATAAGGAACCATATTTACTTATGATGCAGCTATACATTGAATTTCATACACACTCCGATAAAACTGATATATCCCACATATTAGAGATTTATGGTGGTCACGAGTGAAGTCGTGACAGGTTAACTGTCCCTCCACACAAATCATTTGAAATTGTTTTATTTATATGTTTATAAACAACAGTTGGAGTATCATAGCCTTTTTTCTTGTATATTCCCAATCAGTGTAAACTTAATTTGTTTTATCTGTAATCAGCACATGACACCTAATACTTTTCCATACGGGTGGCTAGAACATATATCAAACCTTTATTATGGCTTCTACTTGTCTATGTTCATTGGCGAACTTATGGAAAATATATGATAATTTCTGGTCTTCAGGTTAACAGTGACCTAATCAGGGAAGAGCTTGAAAAAATTGTTGGGAGAGATGATTCCAGTTTCAACGGGATGGATCTTGCAACTCTTATACGGAACAGATATGGAAGGTCTTATGATGTGCAACTAATTAAGAAGGTCTGTTCAGTGTCAATTAGTCTATTTTTATGCAGTTAGGAAGTACATTCACTTCACCATGAATGAGCAAAGCCTAATCTGACCATGCACAAAATGTCATATGATCCTAATTGAAACCATTAAGCATTTCCTATTAGTTTGAGGTTGATCTTTTTATTTTATCCCATAGAATGTATGGTGGATGGTTGCATTCACTCTTCCTCATCAAGCATGTTGACTATACAATTATGTGAAGTTCATGTAAACAAATGTTGATCCACAATATAAAGTGAACTGATTTATTAAGAGGAAATAATCAGTTTCCTCCTACTGCTGCGCTACATATTCTCATTCTCATGTAGCCTGCACACATGTTTTGATATACAGAACTATCCCTGGAAGTGTACTAAAGTTCTCTTGGATGTGTTATCGTGAATTGATACAAATCAATCCTATAAACTATTATGCGGTGTATTGAATTCACACACAATAGCACTAGCTGCCAAGATGGGTTTGACTGTTTGAGTGGAGTTTTTGAATTTACTTGAACTTCACAAAGAAAAAGGTAGGATCTTTAAAGTTAGTAATAAAGTATATCGACCTAATTTGGAAATTGAATTATTCACTCTGTAGTAATTCTGATGTAGAAGGATTGATGGTTTGAAAATTAAAGTCTCACAGAAGTATCAGTGCTCTGCTATATTTCACATTTCCTGCTTCTTACAAATGAGAAACCACAAATCTTAGCAACTTTTTTTTATGAATTTCTGATGTTCTTGTGTATAGCATTTAGAACCAAGAGCATATATTTGTGATCTCCAGAAGAGTAAATTTTGGTTCTCCAATACAGGAATTCATGGGCAGAAACCTCCTTGCTTTAAATGTCATGTGGAAGTACATGGAGCAGGTCAGTTGCTTTCTCTGCATTGGCCAATATTAGATTAGGTTGTTGTTGTTTCCTTATGCCGCAACCACATGATATTTATTTTTTGGTGAAGTGACTGGTTACACTTGATGATTTGATGCACCCATCCACAAATAAGAAAATTATTTCTAAGCACTCTTACCATAAAAATTGGCAAACTTTGCATGTCTTAGATTTAAATAACATTAACGTTGCTCCTGCTTGACTCCCTTTCTCAACTACTTTTAACTCAAGCTTAGTAAGTATTTCACAATAAAACCTACTATGTTATGTGGAAACATTGAATTTTTAGGTAGTTATACATAGCACTTTAAATTTATATTTCTCTTTAGAAGTGTTTCAAGACAATAAGGATGGAAGTTTTGCATTGGTAAAGGATGTGCGCATCATCATTTATACTTGCAATGACACAAATGAGGTGAATTAAGTAAATAGTAGTACCATCATATTCCACTTTAAAAACCTGTCATATACAGTTTGCCTGGGTGAATTAAGTAAAGTTCTAGTTTGTTTTCTTTGTCATCTCAACCTCAGCTATGTGTTACTTGTTCCGTCATAGAGATCATTCCCATTGACTGAAGAAGAGTATATTTTGAGACTTGATGATGTGGCAAATACTTTGAAATGTTGGGGCGCTGTCTCACATATCCGGAACAGTCTTCAGAAGGTGAAAGAACGGCCTCGGATTGGCAAGGTAAATCCCTGGTTTTTTTAATCTCTTATTTCTACTGCCAACAAGTATCATTCCTTACACCTTGCATGTCTAACTTCTCCTTAACGTATATTTTCCTTATTCCTTTTTGTCCATCTCAAAGTAATAGCCAGCTTACCATGTAAAAGGTGGCATTATATTCCATTTTCCTTCAATATATCCCTACTTAATCTTATTTGCTAGTATTAACAATCTTTTGCTTTGGATGAAGTAAATAAGGTACGGTAGGAAAATTGTGTTAATTTTACTTTTCAAGTACAATAAATACATTTTCTTAATGTGTAAAAAGGATAAGATGACTTCACTTATGGGATGGAGGAAACAGTTTAGTTAAAGAATAGTTGAGATCTCAAGTATTTCTTTCATGTTGTGGCCCTAAATCTTTTACATACAAAAATTGTGGTAGTCTTGGATAACGCATTCTCCAGTAAACTTATACTCCACTTCCAAGGTTCTCAAAAATTGGACATACGTATTCTTTTTTGAACTAATCACTTGATGCTTGGTATTCGACTTCTTGTTTCAAATTCGAAAACTGCTATCCATAAGCTGCCAGAAATTTTTTCTCCTTTCTGCCTAATAGAGTGTAGTGCTTTTGAATGGTCTTCGCTATAGGTGGATTAGTCCAAGGGTAACTATCCATTTATAATCTCATAAAAGCCAAAAATTAAGCTTCGGAAGAGCACAGTGGGAATCAAACTTGTTTTCAAGGAAGAGTAAGGATGGTCAGTTACACTGGTAGCCTGATTACTTAATTTATGCATCATCATGTGTACGGACTTGCTATTCTTGTGCTCAGATACCCATACGGGAAGGGAAGTGGAGGATTATTTTTTTGTATCGAGTGTTTCTAATTGGACAACGACTTCTCACGGAGACATTGTTAGTCTAAGCATGTGAAATTTCACGGCATTTACAGAACGTTCATTATGCACAGTTAGATCAGTTGTGGTTGTTTAAGCATATGCCATAATACAATGTGATTTAATGTGTGAGTTAGGAATTAATGTTATCGATCTGATAGCCTCAAATTTGTGCATATTGTGCAGGCCGTAAGCATCTTCATAGATATGGACGAGTCTGGGGGGCGAGCAAATGAGTGGATATACAAGTAGGCCATTCCAAATCCGGTGTATCTTTTTTAACTGTTGCAGGTGCACTATATATGTATGCCACTGGCAAAGCTGGGACACGTTGGTTACTGCTTTCAGATCGTAACATTGAAGGCCTGCTTGATGCTGGTCAATATATCTGGCGATGGTGTTGGAGGTGAGCACATCAGCAAAAGTGATTAGCAATACTTGTGTTTAAAAGTGTGTTATTCTTTCCTTTTCTTTGTAAATCCAAAATGACAAGTATATGTTCTTACACGACAAATAATTGGTACACTCTATAATTTAGTGTTATTTATTAATTGTTGCTTAAATACAGATTCTACAACTTCAGCTGTAAATGTAATCCCCCCCCCCCTACAAATTGAAAGGGTCACCATTTTAATGTTTTCAATGAATGAGTCCATTTACTATTGTAGATTGTGTTGATTTATATGACGCATCTCCAAAGAAGAAGTGTGCCATATTTGAAATAAATCTGAATTAGCACTTAAATTTCTAGAGGGGTGCAACATTTGTGGTATCAACATTCACTAGTGTGCCATATTTGAAATTATGTGAAAGATTACGTTATGGTATTTGAAATAGTGTCCAATAAGTTGATAATAACCTAAGCTCAGTATCCTGTACAAATTAATATGCAATTTTCAATTTGGAAAATGCAAATACAAATTTGGGTAATATTTCAGCAATTAAGAATGTGTTTGGCTGAATTTATAAGCTCTTGAATGAAAAAATAAACTTCTATATAAATCATGAGTTCTCCGAACATAAGTTCGTCAATCTTCGTGGTAATTACATGATGCATATAAAATGCTTTCCTACTGCTTCATGTCTGTACAAACAATTTAAAGTTTGTGTAAATTGTAGTAGTACAAAAAGTTGTACTTGTGTTTCATTTTAATGCATTCTGTCATTAGTATGTTTAAATTCTTTCATTAGTATGTTTAAATGCTGTCAACTCTTTGCTTATACAAAGCAAAAATGTTTTATGTTGGTACAAAAAGTTTAATCATTATTTTGTATTAGAAATAGGGCTGACAATTTTTGGCACGACACGATAATACGACACGAACCCGCACGAAATTAATGGGTATGTGTCAAAGTTTATTGGGTTCGTGTCCTTATCGTGTCGACACAATAACGACACGAAAACTTCGTGTCGTGTTCGTGTTACACGTTAAGAAATAATATTAATATATTATAATATTATTATTGTTTTATTTATTTTAAAATTTTAAAATTAAAATTTAAAATTTAATATTAGAAATAATATTAATATATTATAATATTATTATTATAGTGTCTTTATTGTGTCGTGTCATATATGTGTTGTTATCGTGTCGTGTTGACCCGAAGTGGTTCGTGTCGTGCGTGTTCGTGTCTGAGGGTAGCGGGTCGTGTTCGTGTTTGTAGTTATCGTGTCGACACGATAACGACACAACACGCATGATTTGTCACCCCTAATTAGTACAAAAAGTTTCGCCTTTATTTCATGTTTTTTACCCTATATATATAAGAACAGACGCCGTCTAAACATAGAAAACGGGATGCATTAGATTGAATCGTATACGAGGAATGAGAAGTCCAATGTACTAATATTTTCTTGCAAACTTGAAGAATGAGAAGTCTAAAGGGGGCTCATCACACAGGGAGAAAACATTTTCAAATGCTCAACAAGGTAGTACTCCTATAAGATAGTCAAATGCGTTTAATGTAACTCAGTTATTTAACTTTATGAAATTTAGATCAGTTTTCATACATTTTTTTTTTCATATTCTGCTCGCATGCATGCATATATGTATGAAATATCTGGAGTCTTTTAAGTGGCCAAATGTAAGTAACAGCCATGGCGTCTAAGTAACGTTCATAAACTTATTGTATATCTCAGATAAGATGCAAGTGATACAGTTGACATGGGAAAGATTGTTTTATAATTCTCTCTCCAAAAAAGGTAGAAACTAAACAACAATGAACCAAAGGTTTAACTGAAACATTACCAGTGAAAACTTAATACAAAAGTTGCTAACTCAAACCAAACTTACCAACATACTACTAGCATTTTCACAAACAAAACACACATACTCATGCGTCAACTAAAACAAGTAAGCACGTTTTCACAACTTTCATCTTCGTCATCGCCAAGCTTATATGCGCTGAAATGGTTGACTCTGAACTTCCATTCTCCTTTCACTGGATCGTAAGAAACAAACTCAGCACCTTGATCCTCAGCTTTTCTTTTCAGCATCTCTTTGTACTTGCCGATTCTTGGCCCCTCCACATATTGCTGACCTGTCTTCTTATCGAAGCATTTTATGTTTAGGAGTGTAACCTCGGCAGGCTTGTTCAGACCTTGTCCAACCGGGGGTTTCTTGCTCTCATCCATGTAAACTATCACCTCACGATTGTTGAATTGGATCAGAGACTCGAGATCTAGCCTCCGCACATCAGTTTCCCCAAAGAACTTGATGCTACCATATTCATGCCTTCCCACTACAAAATCCTTCACATGGCGACAATAGCCTGGCTCAGCCCTTCCCTTTGCAGCCAACTCCTGGATCCGTGGCTCGGTATAATAGTCAGAGTGGCGGAGCTTTGGCATCAGTGCCTCAATTCCAGCTCCATGCTCATAAACTATAGCAGCTTCACCAGCTCGATGCCCTGTAAGAGTTATGTATGAGTCACCTTTCTCTGTGGAAAGACCATCACGGACACCATTAGCTTTCTGGTTCCCTTTTACAGGATTAGCTTGTTCTTTAGCCAGACCATTTTCCACTGAATCTTCTCTTGGGGAAGCTGAATTACAAACAATTAATCAGATTGCAAAGATTCACACATTTTTTATTAAAAGAGAAATGTTAAGTGCATAATGTTACATAAATAAGGGATCATAACTACAAAATAATATGAAGATTCTTTTATGAAATTAGCCAAAGTAGTGGAACTGATTCATGATTTCTTTCATATGTTTGCCAATTTTAGCAACTCTTGATGAATCTAGAATGAAGGGATTCGGATACAGAGTAATAGGCGGATATATCATATGCATTCGCTAATATCTCAAAATACAAAGCATATCGCACATGCCACATGATAACAATGAAACAAAACAGAGATAGGAAATAAATAAATATAAATACTCCTATGATTAAGGGGTCATCCAACAAAAAGGCCACAGCAAAAATAGCTTAACTAAACTTAAATACTGAACCCTGCAAAAGTAGGGACCAAAGCCTTATTTATAAGACTAAAAAACTGCAACTTGAATAAAACTCTAAAAGGATAAATACTTAATATCCTAAACCAAATCAAACTCTAAAATTTGAACTCATCTCTAACAACTAAATAAATAGTGCTAGTAATATAATAACTAACAAAATCCAATGATGCATATCTGTATCAGATTCTGGCAGCACAAATGAGAGATTAAACATTCAACTCTATAACTAAATTGATGTTGTCAAGAATGTAATTTAACACTAGTACACAAATTTACATATATATGCTGTTGAGTTGGGCAAGTATAAGATTCTGAACAATTATGTCATTAAATTTAAGTACCCTTACTAAATGAGGCACAACACCATAGCCCAATGAGCAACCACAACAATTCAACGATTTTATCTTCTTTTTAATATAAAAGAAAAGGCATACAACTACTAGATTTAACTTTCAAAGAAGATAAAACAATGAAGAGAAACACAGAATAAAACCTATTTTAAGAACCAGCAGAAATGTTATGTGATGAAAATCTGAAGTACATGATATTAGCAAAATCTCAATGGAAGAAGAGCATATTTACCATCTTTGTTCCTGTTCCCATTTATGGAATTGTAGCCATCATCATGAAGCTCACCTGTTCATTACCAATGAAAATTGGAGATGAAGATAACTACAAAAGTGAACAGATAAACACACTTACAGCCACAAGTCCAGTTAAGCCCTCAAGTATGAGGTATACCAGATCCAAGAGAAAACAATTCATGTAGGGAGGAAAAGATAAAGAGGGGAGAATAACTTAAACAGTATCGCAGGCACGATCTCAATATCCAACCCAACTATGTTATTAGTAAAGCAACAACGAAATGTATGTCTCTAGTAATAGTATTATGATATGGGATTCAAACTCCATTAATGACAGTCTCAGCAGTCCTTGAGATGGGAATAGATTTACTTGGAATTTAGCTAACCCTCCACGTGAGCTCTGATGAACCATCAATCATCTCCACATATGATACTGATTCTACAGAATCACACCAACAGCACAATATTGACTATTGCATACCATTGTCTTAATGTATGGCAATACTACATTACGGTAATCATTGCTCGCAAAATTTTAGGTCGGATGGAAGGAACAACAGAGCTCAAACTAGAATGTTTTCTTCCCAATTTGGTGGATAGATCTTTCAACAAATCAATTTTCAACAATAATACCATGTAATATATCAATAATAACTGAAGCCTCTCACCCCTCCAGTAAAAGGGTTCCAACATCATAGGGAGCATACAAGACATTACATAATCAAGAACATCATTGACAAATTAACATGTTTCAGAATGTCATGAAAAAACATGGAGTCCATCGGGCCCTTTATAACCACAGGATCATTCACAAATGTCAGAAATCAGAAATGGATTATCAAAGTAATTAAATAAAAGCACTTTGTGCAAGACAGTTTCTTTGGAAGTTCATACACAAGATCAAAATCAAAAACTCAAGTGAAAAGATTTGTTTTATATGTACCAAAACATACAGACATGCATAGAGGACAATGCAAGCTCAAAGAATAACACCAAATTATGTCAAGGTACTTGTACTAAAATATTCCCACTCATCATATCCAAACATCTACTTACAGTTACCTAGAAATCATGCATAATCACATTATTACTAACAATCCAGCAATAAGGCAAAGAAGATACTGGTATATACCATTTTCACGCATGGGAGTGCCAGTGGTCTTTGTTTTCTCTGCACTGGATCTAGAATGCCACTGTTCCAGTGGACGGATCACTAGAGCTCTAGGATTCTCCCTTGGCACAAACAGAGCATCTGCTTTTGGTGTGCTTGCTGTTTCTTCATCATCATTAAAGAAAGGCACCTGGGAGGATTTGAAAATAGAAGGAACCCGTCTATCAGAAAGCTAATACCTTAAGTTGCATAAAAAATTGATCAGATAACATATTTGATGCATGTTGAGTTTCATTTAGGAGTAATCTAACCTTTGGCCAATTGGATTTAGGGTGATATTTCCTAACTGGAAGCTTTACACGCCTTTGGGAGAGGTGTCGAGATGTTAAAAGAGAGGATATTCTTACAGGAACTGGTTTTTCAACAACCTGTTATAAAAAAAGATGTATTCACAAAAATGCCCCAAGACATCATGCAAGCTCTCTAACCTGCTCAAGTTCTGTGAAATAATACTTACTGGCAGGCTAGAAATACCATACTGAAGAGAAGAGGAAATCCCCGCGCGACCAATTGACACCTGAGGCATTGTAGGTAAAGTTCCAAAGGGATTTGTAATGGGAGCTGCTTGTGCAGCAACTGTGGTTTGCGTGCCTGGCCTGTAAAATGAAAGCAAAGAAACTCACGTCACACAGTACAGGAGGGAGGAGATTAAGGTCTGGCCCCACTGAAGCTGGTTTTGCAGAGACTTGTATGACACAAAAACCCACCAACAAAATTTCAAGCTCATCATACAATCAAAGAGAAATCCATTATGGCTTCAAAGTCAACAAAAAATTATACTCCCTCCGTCCACGAAAAATAGTCTCATTTTGCCATTTTCGGATGTCCACAAAAAAAAGTCCCATTTCAAAAATGGAAACTTTCTCACATACTTTATTCACTTTTTCTCCTCTCTTACTTTTTCTTTTTTGCTCTCCTACTTTATCTACTTTTTCTCCCATCTCTCTTACTTTACCAATTTCTCATTAAAACCCGTGCCGTCCACAAATGGGACTATTTTTTGTGGGCGGAGGGAGTAAGTAAGATGGGAAGGTGACCGAGGGATAGAGCTAGGTCATGAGACATAAGATAGTCATTCACTGACATGCTTGGCCATAAAAACAACCAGAACCAAGGCGCCATTCTAAATAACTGAACCTAAGTGTTAACCTAATTGTAGACAGACTGACATGTTAGATAGTAATAGGCAATAATAGAGCACATGGCCCAGCAAATAAAATGCAACTTCAACCATATTCACCCTTCAACAAACCCCTCCACAACAACTAAAAGAAAGAGCAAGAGCATGTACGGTGAATAAATAAGCTACCAAAACTAATCAAAAAGCAAGATCAATCACACAATGAGTATGCATCCAATAATTCTAGTTTTCGTAACTAGTGTGTAAGATAAGAAAAAAGTGACATACGCTTGTCCAAAAGCAGTATTGCTGAACATGCCAGGGGTGCCAGTATAGCCACTTGGAGCAGCTGCAAAGACAGGATCGTTAAAATACTAGGATGCTGCATTGTCAAAGCTACACACAGAGAGAGAGAGAGAGCACTTGCAAATGACATTATCAGGTGAAACTGAAAATTCACAACAATGATTACCTGCTTGTGACTGGCCAAAATTGCTGAAGTTGAAGCTCCCAGGAGCCGGCTGTGCCGATTGAAATGGAGTAGAAATAGAAGGCTTCAAAGAAATGAAAGGAAGAGTATATTAGAAATGACGGGGAGAGAGAGAGAGAGAGAGAGAGAGAGAGGAGACCAAATAAATTTCTGGATATCAAGAAAAATAATCTCCTACACAAAATGGCAACAAAAAACCTCTATCATCCTCATTCAACATATGTTTATTTATTTAGTAGCTATCATTCATACATGGCAAAGGACTACAGTTCAATTTATGGATTCTCAAGTCTCCATATGCTTACTTAGAAAATTTTATTAAATGTCCATACCGAACTCCTACAATTCAACTGAATATCTAAATATTTTATGTAGCACATTCATGTCCTTCGACAAAGAGATCCCAAGCTTAGCACATAAGCATGTGCTCAGAGAGAGATACTTAAATTGCTTTTTGACAAAGCATATGGCATTATGAAATCAGCTATCATCCTGTTCATTTTGAGTTCACTTAAAAGCCTTGGCTAAGTTTGCTTAAAATATATAACTACAAGCAAGAACAAGAAGAGAAGTCATAAAGAACTCACAGTTGTTTGACCAAATCCCAACGCGCCACCAGTGCTGCTTGGAAGTGATGAACTGCTTGCAAACAGATTGCCACTAAAACCCATAGAGGGTGTAGGAAACAAATTTGACTGACCAAAACCTGAGGTAGTTTGACCAAATGCAGTTGTCTGTCCAAAAGGTGAACTACTCTGTCCAAGTGTAGGTGTCGTTGACTGGAATAATGGGGAAGACTGAGTGTTACCAAACCCTAAGCTGGTACCAAATGCAGTCCCAGTCCCCTGTGATGATGAAGACCCAAAAATAGATGGTGATCCGAAAGGAGATGGGCTTGAAGAGTTAAAAAGAGAAGAAGAGGTATTGCCTCCGAATGGTTGAGCTGCACCAAATAAGGAGGTTGTTGTTGATGATGTAGAGCCAAAAGGGCTAGTTGTATTTGATGTTCCAAAAGGTGAAGAACTAAAGGCAGCACCAGTTGAAGGTGCAAAGCCTGAATTGTTAAACGCTGGTGTTTTAGGAGCGAATAGATTGGAAGGTGTTGAAGATGAAAAGGGATTTGTAGATGACTGGCCAAATGAAGGAGTGGGTGTGGCTGAAAATGGACCAACAAATCCAGGAGCAGCAGTAGCCTGACCGGCAGGAGCTGGCCCTCCTGATTTTTTAACAGAAAAAAAAACATTCAGCTAAATATTAAGTAATAAATTCTCTTTCAGGCAAGAATCATAAATTTAAACCAGAAGAGCACCTTTATCTCCTAACTGGTAGTCCTCCCATCTAAGTTCTTCATGGCTTTTATCTTTATAGACCGGCATGGCTGAGATAGATTCTAGCTTTCCAGCAGGCTGTGTACCTGTGGCACCATCTGTCTCGGGTGTTGCTGAGTATGGAGTTACTCTACTCCCGCCCCGTTGCCCTCCAAAAGCAGTCTGGCCAAATCCTGAGTTACCAAATGCAGGCGTTGTAGTCTGAGCTCCTGTAACAAATTATGCAAGCAAATAGTCAGAAGTAGCAGTTGCTGACATTGTTTTTAAACCTGCTCTACTTGACATTGTTCCCACACAACTTTGTGCAAAGTAAAATGAACAAACTAAGTTCAATAAGTTTCATGTATGGAAAGCAAGTGCAAGCCCCTTACACTAGCTTAAATGGAATTGATCACCACAGAAAAACAAATTAACCAGTATATGACATGTTATTCTCAAATTTACTCATTCAAATACGTTTTTTTCTGCTCAATCAAAACAAGGTTAGACATTCTGCTCAGTATAAAGATACATTCATGAATAGGACTTGACTTTAGAATGATACATTCGGACATGGAAAGCTAGCTTACCAAATGAAGCACTTTGAGCTCCAAAGGATGATGTTGCACCAAATGGACTACTTCCAAATGCAGAAGTTGATTGGCCAAATGCAGATGTTGATTGGCCAAATGCAGGACTTGATCCGAAATTAAATGACGGAGTACTTGAAGCACCAAATGCAGAAGTGGTTGTGGCACCAAAAGCCGGACTGCTTGTTGCACCAAAAGCAGGAGAAGCTGTGGCACCAAAAGCTGGCGTGCTAGAAGCCCCAAATGATGGAGTGGAAGAAGCACCAAATGCTGGAGTGCTTGATCCAAAAGGAGAACTTGACACACCAAAGCCACCACTTGTGCTGCCAAATGTTGGGCTTGCAGTAGAACCAAAGGCAGGGGTGCTAGTTGCACCAAAAGCTGGAGTACTGGGTGCCCCAAATGCAGGACTACTTGACGCACCAAAGGCAGGTTGACTAGGAGCACCAAAAGGTGTAGATGAGCCAAATAAATTGCTCCCAGAGGCAGGCTGTGATTGCTGGAATGAACCTCCAAAAGGACTTGATTGAGTAGTATTAGATCCAAAACCACCAAATGCGGGCTTCTGTCCAAATACTGAGGACCCTATAATTCAAAAAAATTTGACTCAACACAAGTATGTTTGAAGAATATTAAAGGAATTAAAAGATGATGATTATTCATGAAACATGTCTGATAAGTGAAACTCTTAGTCAATTTAAGGATAAATAAGTCCATGCTTTTGGTTTTATATCATGAACTTCATCAGTTAAAAATATTAATTCGTTTACGTTTTCCATTTGTGAAAATTGTCTTGAATTTCAGGACTCCACCTGTCCACCAGAGAACCACATAATGTATTTCAAGGTCCACATGCTTTATATTGTTGTGGGCAATGATATATCCATTCATTTTTAGGTCAAGAAATTAGCAAGCAGAATCTCACCCAAAGCAGTGAAAAAATAATTCATGTAAACACTAGGGTTGAGAACATGATAACAGTGGTAGCGGTTACGAAGAATGAAGAAATTTGAAATTAACTGAATAAAATTCATTATTTTAAAGTTTAATGTTGACAAAAAGAGGGAGAAGGAGAAAAAACGAAGCGTTGAAAATTGCGGGCCAAAATTCTCTAAAGAAGAAAAATATTAGTACTTTTTAGGGTTAGTCTTAAGGACATCCAAGCCCTTTATCTGAAAGAGAAAAACAGCCTAAGTTTTTTGCCTTGCTCCGTTATCACAAAACCATCATATGAGAAGGCAATATGCTGGATTTTCTGATTTTGAAAAGCATATGTATAAGCACAATTCTAAAACCAGGGTGTATAGACTGCAACTTAGTATAATACAAAAAAATTTAATAAATGCAAAAACACTTGCTTCAAGCAAATAATGGATACTGGGCCAACCATATTTTACACCTAGTTCGTGTCATCAATACAGCTACTCACCACCAAATGCTGAAGATGTGTTTCCAAATGCAGACCCTGTGGAAGCTCCAAAGGTTGGGGTTGCACTTCCAAAAGCAGGTGATGATGAAGCACCAAAAACAGAAGTGGATCCAAAAGGAGAAGAAGATTGGGCACCAAAAACACCAGTAGACATGCCGCCAAAAATAGAACCCCCTGTCTGCGAGCCAAAAGGGCTAGTATTGCCACCAAAAGGTTTAGGGGCAAAAGGATTGTTAGTAGCGCTGCTAGTTTGCCCAAAAACAGGTTGAGACCCGAATGGGCTACTAGACGACTGCCCAAAAGCTGCAACAGAACAAGGAAAAGTCAGAATGTACAAGCATAAACAAGAGCATACTGTATAAAAGATCTTCAATTGTGTATTCTCCCATTTTTCAAATAAACAATGATACATTTGATCTCGCATATGACTTTATAAGTAATACTTTTGAGGGCTCGGGAACACAAATAGATCACATTGAACAATTAAATGATGTCATGGTAGTTCATAAAGAAGTTAGTACAAAGGTTTAATGTTGGCCTTACACAGATGAGAAGTTGGAGAATGACTCACTCACTAGATTAGATGTACAGACTCTATAGATATAAGTCCTTAGCAAATGTAAATCCTTATCGTATGTGTTCCTCAAAAATTTCCCTCAAAACAAGACTCTTGGCTACATGTCTTTATTATTCTCCCTGATCTAAACATCCTCTCCTTATTCATCATATAAATTAAGAGAATAGGAAGCCCTAAGCAGCATTAGGTCATGTACGATGCTCGGATGAACTGTTACCATAACACAACAAAATAAATTCATTATCATCCGCAATCATGCTCATACCCAATACCATTATCATTACCTAAGCAATACTTGACAAACTCACGTTAGGAATTTGTTGTTGATGATATATGGATTCAAAGGCGTAAAGAGGAGACATAGACATACTTCTTAAGCAGAGTTTTCCACAGAAAGATACCAGAGTAGAATAACCAATGTGGCAATATAAAGTAATCAAAAGAATAACCAATGTGGCAACACAAAATAACAAATATACAAAACTGACTACGTTAGGGGATAAAGCACTTACGGTTGCTTCCGAACATTATTCTTCAGAAAAAAGAAAACCAGTAGTGCGTATTCTTTTATCTGGAATCTGAACAGCAAGTAGGAAAACAGACCTATTCAGAACATCAATAAACGAAATTCAAACACGCATCCCCAATACAACAATCAGTTCAATGAACAAATAAGCACCGAGATATCGACATTATTATAATTTGCCTCAACAAAAACAACATTAAGACGACAGAAGCAGTATTAACACGATACTGAGCGATAAACAAACAAATCAAAGAACTGTAGCTCGAAGAAGAAGAAGAAGAAGAAGAAGAAGAAGAATGAAGAGCATCGGAAAACAAAATTAGGTTTAAACGAAGAGCGGGGAGATACCTTGGACGAGAATCCGGGAGAGCGAGGGATCCACCGGCAGCGCGAAGGCGGAAATCGACGAGTAGGGTCGCGTAGACAAGCAGCGAAGAGTTGGAGAAATGTAGAAAGAAAAGACGAAAATCAATTATTTTAAGAGAATGGAACCGACTATTTGGGGATCGATCGCGTAAGACTTAAGATGGGCTTTTAGAGTTGTTATGGGCTCATTTTTTATTTTTCTCAATTGTTAGTTTGGAATTTGGATTATGGAAATATGGTTTTCTATTAATATTTATATTGTACTATATAATATTGTATTGTAATTTTATTTACTATAGTATTTTTATGGTTTCAACATAGGTTATTATTTTGGCCGCATATTACTAACTACGTAATAATACTATCATATATTATTAGAAAAAACAAATCAAATTCACACTTAAAAAAATGTTGCTAAATTCATACGTTCAAAACATTACATATAAGAACAAAAAACATCAGTTTATTAGTGAAGTTTTGCATTCTATATTGAAAATTTTTATTAAATAATTTAGTATATTTGTTAAATTAGTCATTGTTATTTCTTCGTACCAAGGACATTTTTACTTTTGAGTCTCTGACGATATCCCAACTTAGTTCTGGCATTTCAGTTTTGAAAATTAAGTATTTTATATCATTTATTTATTAGAAAGACATTATGTAATTATTATAAAATGATAGTGTATTATTATAATTTGTTTTACCAAAACACTAACTCAATAAACTCATCCGATCTGATTGTATATTAAATTATTATTACAATTATTTATTATAATTACATACACTGTAATCATATGATAACTCATATCTTTAGTCATAACTAAATAACTTTATATAGATCACACAATTTTATAATCTAGTGGTTGAATTTAATCTCTCGTTTTTCTTAATATTTAAATATGAAAAAGAGTAATTTTGACATTTGAATATAATTAGAGACTCGCGGTTATATCATTTCAAATCTTATATGGAATTCACGTTATCTCTCCTAAAATTATTCAAAATTTTAAACTTGATAGTATAACTTTTTAAATAGAGTACTGTAAATTATCGAATTCCTTATATGGAGTACTTTATACCTCCACTCAAAAATTATAACTAAATAGAGTGTATATAATAGTTTAAAATAAAGGATACTCCTTCATGATAATAGTTGGATAGAAATCTAACGATATCACTTCAATTTTTAAAATAATATTAATTTGATAGAAATTTTAGAAAGAAATTCAATTTATGAAATTTGCCTGATTAATGGAACGTTTCCATTACCATGATTATTTATAAATTCATACCATAGATAAATCTTGTAATTAGTAGTGATTTGACTTTACAAATACTAATACTATAATAAAAAGGTAATCTAGTACTACAAAAATAATATTCAGTTAATAAGAAACCGGTATAAATAAAAATCAGCTTAAAACTTGAGGGTATTTTATATATACAAATTTTGTCGACTTATCTTTTCTCTTTATATTATTACCCAATATAATATTAAATACTACTTCATCTATCCCATCAAAGATGACTCACTTTTTCTTTTTGGTTCGTCCCAACCAATATGACCAATTTCTTAGTTAGGAGATAATTAAAATACTCAATTATCTTCTTCATTTTTTACTTTATTTATCTCTCATACTTTTAAACATTCAACAACCCTTTATTTCTCTTACTTTATTAGCCTACTTTTAAATAGCCAACAACTTTTTCTCTCCCTTCTTTAACACTTTTAAATTAGTATGCATAAAATTCAGTGCCGTCCCAGAAAGGGGTCATCTTCCCGGAGGGAATACTTAAGTAATTGAAGGTGAAAAAAATATCTGATTTTCACCGCACAACACATCACAATTTCGTGGACGCATGGAATGTTTTGATCTATTTTCAAATTGAACACTAGTACAATAATTAATAATTAATATTCTATACGACATAAGCGCAACTCTCACAGAGAAATGATTTTGGCCACTCAATGATATGTGTGTGTATGAGTTGGTCACGTGAGTGGTAACTTTTGATGCTAAATGGCCATAATGTGGCCGGCCATAAAGAGTTAATTTAGTCAATTTACATGTATAAAAAATTAGAATTACCGATATAAACTTATATGTGTGTGAATGGACTTGTGAGTTGATACTTATCTTTGAATTTCATTACGTAAAACACATTAATATCACGAATTACTGTATACGTTGAGCAACAATCAAGAAATGACAGTAGTAATAAGTTGAGCAAAAACTACGAAAAAGCAACACTAACATGTTGAGCAACATATAATGAAGACGATATAAAAGTAAAATCAAGTAGTATTAAACCAAAAATTTGAAAAAAAATCAATTTTTTTGTTATTTAATTAATTTATGGCTGACAATAATGTGGCCGCTTAGCATTATTCAACTTTAAAACTTGAGTGGAATTGATCAAGACAGAGATAGCCGAGTACGTCGTGGTTGCGTTATTGCTATCAACACTTAATTAAAGGGGAATATAATCATATAGAACATGTCGCAATCAGACTTATTCCAAAAACGTTTAAGATTTGTAATCAAATGAAAAATTGTAGCTATGCAAACCTTTGTGATGTGCATCATTTATTCGATATATTTTCAAGTATGCAATTGAATCTCACCATTACTTTTACTCACGTAAACGAACCCTAATCAACATTCCCAATTAAATAATCAGCTCTAAAATTAGTTTAAAATATGCAAATTCGAAAATTAATTATAAACTCTGAATGATTTAGTGCACTGATGGTTGGGCGAATTTTTGATGGTAGTAAATGCAGATAAAAGAAAATATAGATCACGACACAAGGAATTACGTGGTTCGATTTACTGAGGTAAATCTACATCCACGGGAAGAAAGGAGGGCAAGATTGTATTGCTTGATCTGGTTTACAGCTTACAAATACAGACTTGCTATATGATATTTGATGTCTAGAGAGCTCTCTTTTGCCTTCCTAGTCTATCTGATCTAAGTTCTATTTATACATTGAACTAAGATCGTGGCTTGCATCACCACTAACTAGGTCGTGGCTTACATCATCACTAATTAGGTCGTGGCTTACATCATCACTAATTAGATCGTGGATGTCGTGGAGGTCATGAGATCCTACATGGGTCCACCACTAAATAGATCGTGTAGTGGAGGTCGTGGAGGTTCTGCATGAGTCCACTATCTCCCAGTTCGGTCGAATACTGAGACCGAACTGCTGAACTATTGCCGAGCAGCTTTTGCCGATCTGAGAGTAGAGCTTGATTGGTCGGCTTTTACCGAGCTGTAGGCTGGGGCCGAACTCTTTGGTAATGCCGAACTGATACTCTTCCTTGGGCTTTGGGCTGATGGGCCGTCACTGCTATTGGGCTTGTTTAGTACGTACCCCATCACTACCCCCCCCCCGAAAAGCGAAGTGAATCACTTCGGCGAAGCGAGTCACTTCGGCATTCTGGATAAAGGTACGGGGGAGGCTGACGTTAGGGGACGTGCCTTGCGCGTGACTGCATTAAATGCGACAGTAAAATCCGGCCGTTGAATCCTGAAAAGGTGGGATTCGAAACGGTGTGATGATTTTGAAATCTTCTCCGAATCTGATAAATACGTCCTTCATCATTTGAACACTTTTGCTATTGCTTCTTCTGCATTCTCTCTCTTTTGCGTAAAAATTTCCTTCCGCTTTCAAGAATTTCTTCAGAATTTCTTCAGACTTTCAAAGAGTAAGAACTATGTCTTCTTCTTCTTCTTCTGAGTCAGGTAGCGGTAGGAAAGGGGATAAGGGGTCTTCTAGCCGGAAAGAATCCGGGGAGAAGACCGTAGAGTATTTTCACAGCATCTTGAGTAAGGATACTGTGATATCCCTACACGAAAAATATTTTTTTCCTGGGGGGAAGGTTGCGATTCCCGACGACCTTCATAGGGCTGACTCGCCGCCGGAGGGTTACGCTACCGTTTATGAAGCCGGCTTGGAATGCGGGCTTCGTTTCCCTCTTCCCCCTGCCTTTGTAGAGCTGCTTGATTTTTTTCAACTCCCTTTAGGTCAGGTGACTCCGAACTCTTGGAGGCACTTATCGGCCTTTGCTGCCGAACTGCGTAGGCTAGATAAGGATCTGTCTCTGAGGGCAATCCTTAATTTCTTCCAGTTTAAGAGAAAAGGATCTTGGTTTTACTTGATCCCTTTACAGCCTTTTAGGGCCTTCTGCAAAACCAAGTGGCCAAAGTGGCAACATCGCTTCTTTTTTTATAATAGGACAGCGGCTCCGGGCTTTCCCTGGAGAGGGCCGAAGTCCGTGATTCCTCATCCTCGGTTAGAACCGTTGGACGAGCTCGAGGGCGAGCTCAATAAGATTCCTATGATTAGGAAGCAGTACCTGGAGTCTGAGCTCGTCAAGGGCGACTTCGTGTTCGACTCCTCGTCTTCGGACGAAGAGACTGAGGGTGAGGAATTCTTTTTTATGCATTACTGCCTTGACGACGAAAACTAACCTTGTTTTCTTGCTTTTTGGCAGTGAACTTGCTAAACAAGCTCGGTCGCAAATCCTCTGAATCTAAGGAACCGGAGAGGCCGAAAACCACCAGCTCGGCGTCTGATGCCGAGAAGAATCCGAAGAGGCAAAAGACCTCTTCGGATCCAAAGAAGCCGGAGTCGACTTCGGCAAGGGGGAAGGGGAGGATTCAGAAACCTCCAAGAGCACCAGAGAAAGACGTGGTCTTGGCGCCTCCTTCGGAACATATCTGTGAGCCCTTTTTATGGCCCACGGACTTCGCCGAGGTGAATTCTCTTCTTGATTTTCTGGCCTTGCTTTTTTCCTGTATTTTTTGTGGCCCCTCGGTTGACTTTTTCCTTTTTCCATTTTCAGAGGAACGATATGCTCTCCAAGCTCGTCGCCGTTGAACTCTCCAAAGCGTCCAACGACTATGCTGAGATGCAGAGGAAGTTGGCGGCTGCTCGTCACCAGGCCGAACAGGCTAAGGCAGACTTTGAGAAGGCCAGAGCTGCTAGGATCTCGGCCCAGGATGAAGCCCAGTTTGCCAAAAACCAGCTCGTCATCCAGCGAGAGCAGACGAAACGGAGGGATGCTGCCGCCGTGGTTGCCCAAGGGGAGGTTCTCCGTGCTTTCGCGGAGAAACTCTTTCTGAGCAATCAATTTTCGGCCTTTGTCGGTGATCTGCTGAAACTGATGACCGATAATGCCGAGCAGGGGCCCGAAGTCGTCCTGCCGCTGTACGGCCGAGAGATAGCAGCTCGTCTCCAGAGTCTGCCGCTCCTTGAGGAGCTTGCTTCGTCCTCGGTCCTGCTTTCTGCTGACCGAGTTCGTAGTTGCCGAGCTGACCGGGACGAGAATATGGAGGCTATCTTTGCCTCCTTAGGGCCAGTTTCACCCGCTCCAATTTTCCACGGAGAGGGTGAAACCGAGCAGCTTGATCAGCAGACCGGAGACAGGCAGGCCGAGCAAGAGGTGCTGCTGATCGGTGATGGGGGCACCGAGCAGGCTGGGGGGAGCAGGGAGGCCGAGGCTGAAGCTGAGGCAGACAAGGAGAAGGAAGCTGAACCTCACCGAGGAGCCGGAGACGAAGCTGGCGGAGTATGATTTCGTCTCCCTTCTCTTAGTTTAGTTTCTTCCTTGTTGTAAAATGGCCTTGAAGCCCTCCTTGTGTAAAAAAAAAAAAAATTTTTTCTTATGAATGAAAAAATTCTTCTTTCTGCACTTGTGTCTTCGTATAGCTTTTCGTACTCTCTTTTACTCCTGTTGTGGTTTACTACCTGCTCGGTAAAATGAAATGCCGAACTGACATAGCAGCTTTGTATTCTTAACTCTTAAGGAGCTGGAGGTACTTCACTGGAAGCGGCTGTACTCTTCCGCTTTAGACGAAGCTGAGAAAAAAGCCATAGCTGACCAGATGAAGAATGACGAACTCTTGGCTTGTTTAGTGAAGCTGGAGGCCGACAATAAGGACCTAGAGTCCGAAAAGAAAGATCTGGAGGCCGAGCTGAATACTGCCGTCGCTGAGAGGACTGCGTATGAGGATTTCATCAGCAGGCGCGGGGGAATGACCATCTCTGAAGTTCAGGAACGAGTTGACGAACTGTGGGAGGAATATCATGTACTCCGGAGGAACAATGCGCTGGAGAGCTCGGCTTGCCAACAAGTCGTGAAATCATTGCGGCGCTGGGCTTCTCGGTACGACATCATTCTTTCCCGGCGTCCCTCAATCGAGAGATTCCTTAGGCATTTCCCGCCAACAGATGGTCGCACTCCAGCTCGAACCTCTGATTCACTTGCTCAAAACCCTACTCCAAGTCAGCAACGAACTCAGGAACAACCGGAAACGTCAAGACGAGAACGGACTCAGGAGCAACCGGAAACGTCAAGACGAGAACGGACTGAAGTTCGTAGAGGAGCTGTGATTATGAGTGAGCAAGATCAACAAATGCTTCGTGAAGAGACTCTTCGCCGCCGAGGTGCCAGAACTTCCCGGACTCAAGGAAGAGGCGGTAGGTCGATCAGAGCATCTCGTCGACCTGCTTATTCTTCAGCTGCCCGGAACGCCCGAACTCGGCTTCACGAGGATTTTGTGAATAGATGGCTCAACTTTAGCACCCATGGACAGTAGAATAGTCCTTTGTAATGGCGTAACGCCTTCTCGTAGGGCAGCAGAATTATATGCCGAACAAGATTTAATAAATGAAATCTTCATTTCGCTTCTATCACTGCGTATTTACAGCTCAGCGAAAAAATTTCATCGTGCTCGTCCTCGGTCTTATGAAGTAAACTTCTTTGACCGGACTCGTCCTCGGTCTTATGAAGTAAGCTTCTTTGACCGGACTCGTCTTTGGTCTTATGAAGTAAACTTCTTTGACCGGACTTGGTCCTCGGTCTTATGAAATAAACTTCTTTGACCGGACTCGTCTTTGGTCTTATGAAGTAAACTTCTTTGACCGGACTCGTCTTTGGTCTTATGAAGTAAATTTCTTTGACCGGACTAAGCTTGTGTCCTAATTTGGCGAGTTTTATCGCGTGGATCGGACTTTCCCTTGTCCTAATTCGGCGAGTTTTATCGCGTGGATCGGACTTTCCCTTTGTTGCAGTTCGTTTCAGACGGACTGCTTGTTTCTTAAGCTGAATTGTGGTCTTGTATCCTCCTTAGAAGCTTGGACTCACAATCGTTGGCTTATATATGTTCTAAAAAGGGGATCAGCCTTCGAAGAACAAGATACCTCAGTAACATTTGTAAGAGACGACACGCACATAGACAGACAAAACGCACATAGACAAACAAAACGCACATAGACAAACAAAACGCACATAGACAAACATGAAAAACAAGTAAAAAACAAAGAAAGCACATACCCCTAGGACCGAACTAGACACAAGACTGACTGACCGGACTGTCTCTTACAAATGGAACTTCTTGAGGTTGGAAATGTACCATGTTCGGGGTACTTGTTCTCCTGACATGTGAGTCAATTTATAAGACCCTTTGCCGAGGACTTCTGACACCCGATATGGACCTTCCCATGTGGGTTCGAGTTTGCCCAGCTTTTCTGCTCGGCTTACTTCGTTGTTTCTCAAGACGAGATCTCCCACTTGAAATTGCAGCTTTTTCACCCTTTGGTTATAATACCGGGCTACTTGCTCCTTGTACTTGGCTGCTTTTATGCAGGCCAATTCTCTTCTTTCTTCGGCCAGATCTAGTTCGGCTCTCAGTCCGTCATCATTCATTTCTGAGGAGAAATTTAGAGTTCGGGGACTGGGTACGCCGATCTCAACCGGAATCACGGCGGGCGGGCGGCTTCTCAGGATTGAGACGTGGCCTCAATCGGTCTTGCACCGGAGTCCTTTGAATCCTTTCAAAAGGAGTTCGGCGAGGATGTCCCTGATCGCCAAAAGGAGTTCGGCGAGGATGTCCCTGATCGCTATGATCGGGCTTCCTCCCGTCTCCTCGGGATGAGCTGTCTAAAGACCGTTTGCGACGGTCTGCCTCATCGGCACGGGAGAACTGGTCCGCAATGTCCCACATCTCTTGAGCTGTTTGCGGACTGCATTCCACGAGCTTTCTGTAGAGAGCTCCGGGCAGGATTCCATTTTGGAATGCCGAAATGACAAGTAGATCATTGAGATCATCTACTTGTAGGCATTCCTTGTGGAATCTCGTCATAAAGTCGCTGATCTTTTCGTCGCGACCTTGACGTATAGAAAGCAGCTGAGCCGAAGTGATTCGGGCTTCCGCTTTCTGAAAGAACCTCCTGTGGAAAGCATCTATTAGATCTCGGTAAGATCTAATGCTGCCTTGGGGGAGGCTATCGAACCACCTTCTTGCGTTCCCGATAAGCAGCTCGGGAAACAGCTTGCACATATGGACCTCATTGAGACCCTGGTTCGCCATGTTATACTGATAGCGTCCCAGGAAGTCATGAGGATTCACTAACCCGTCATAAGTCATCGACGGAGTTCGGTAGTTCTGTGGCAAGGGAGTTCGGGTGATATCGTCCGAGAACGGAGTCTTCAATGCTCCGTACATGGTGAACCCGACATCTCTTCGGTATGGAGGAGATGGAGTTCTCCTGTGATTCCGGTACCGAGGAGGAACAGGAACATGTCGGGGTTGAGGATTCTTCTTCCTGGAAGACACGGCACTACTGCGGTAGTGACTTTCATGTCTGGATGAGGAGGGAGAATCCACCGTTTTCGTCTCCGGCTTTTGGCCCTTTTGCAGGAAAATTAAGAACTCTTCCTGCTTCTCGGCCAAAAACAACTTGACAGCCTCGTTCAAATCGGGCTGCTGGGAAGACTCGGTGCGATGAGTCTTTGAGCGGCTTGTTCCTTCTCCGTGAGAACTGGAAGTAGATTTCTCCCGAGGCTGTTTTCCAGACCTGCGGGCTGGACTAGCTTCCTCATGGTTATCACGGACGGAAGCACGGGTATTATGTGATCTGGTATGCATTTTTTTGGTGGAAGAGGATCAAAAACTCGCTTTTATCACAGATTTGGTTCTCTGTTTCCCACAGACGGCGCCAGTGATGGTTGGGCGAATTTTTGATGGTAGTAAATGCAGATAAAAGAAAATATAGATCACGACACAAGGAATTACGTGGTTCGATTTACTGAGGTAAATCTACATCCACGGGAAGAAAGGAGGGCAAGATTGTATTGCTTGATCTGGTTTACAGCTTACAAATACAGACTTGCTATATGATATTTGATGTCTAGAGAGCTCTCTTTTGCCTTCCTAGTCTATCTGATCTAAGTTCTATTTATACATTGAACTAAGATCGTGGCTTGTATCACCACTAACTAGGTCGTGGCTTACATCATCACTAATTAGGTCGTGGCTTACATCATCACTAATTAGATCGTGGATGTCGTGGAGGTCATGAGATCCTACATGGGTCCACCACTAAATAGATCGTGTAGTGGAGGTCGTGGAGGTTCTGCATGAGTCCACTATCTCCCAGTTCGGTCGAATACTGAGACCGAACTGCTGAACTATTGCCGAGCAGCTTTTGCCGATCTGAGAGTAGAGCTTGATTGGTCGGCTTTTACCGAGCTGTAGGCTGGGGCCGAACTCTTTGGTAATGCCGAACTGATACTCTTCCTTGGGCTTTGGGCTGATGGGCCGTCACTGCTATTGGGCTTGTTTAGTACGTACCCCATCATGCACCCCCAATTAATAAATTAAATTAAAACTGAAATTGATGATAGAAATGACTACTAATTAAAAAATTTCAAAGTGGGACAATGGAACGGCTAAATTTCGATAAATTACATCACGGAGTGGCAGTGGCGTATCCAAGAATTTTACAATATTTTCATTACCTTAGACCTTTAAAATTCGATCGAGCATTTTTATTTCATTTTGTTAAATAAAATACTAGTAAATCTGTTGATCATAAATTATTCATACAAAGCATAAGCCATTTTTGAAAAATAAAATAAAAAATAAAACAATATACTCCATAACTAAACAATTGATAAAATATTTGTGAATTTTATTAATAGAAATATAATAAAAAATAAAAATTATTTAAGAAAAAAATCATTTTTTCATAACTAAGTATATGTTAACTACTTAAAAGTCTTTTATATTAAAAACGTAATAACTACAAAACAAATAGAAATATAATAACTTCAAAGCAGAAAGTAGAATAAATTAATTACAGCAAAATACTTAAGTCTCCTATAAAATATAACTACAAGTGAAAAGGAGTAAAATTAAAATACAACTAAAATATAAAACGCGGCAAAATAAAAGAGAATACAACTAAAAAATAAAATGCAGCAAAATAAAAGAGAATATGGAGTAGTTGAATCGAATAAGAAGACAAAATAGGCAATCTTCAAAATAGAATGGAGAAAATAGGCATTCTTCAAAATAGGATGATGAACAAACGAATACAAGAAAATATAACTGTAAAAAGCTCTCGCAACCGGGAATCAAACTTGGGTGATTGGGTCTCTTTGTAGACTAAGTGGCATTCTACCGCTGGACTACAAAGGTTTGATTCTTATAGGATTACTACAATATATGCTTAAGGCACCAAGTTTTGCTAAGCGGATCTCCTACTCCACCTTTCATACTCCATTCCTACTCTACCTCTCACAACTTAATAAAATAATCTCATCATCACTTACATGTTATAAGATTATTTTATTAAGTTGTGAGAGGTGGAGTAGGAATAGAGTATGAAAGGTGAAGTAGGAGATCTGCTCCGTAAGTTTTAGGGTACAACTATATCCCCTTGTTCTACACTGGCCAGTGCGGAGTTGTATCAAGTCCTTGAAACATTTAAAGCCAAGTTAAAAGATTTGTTTAGTTTAAACAGACGTATAATTAACGGAATCATTGTTTCATTCACTGAAACACTTTAAAGTTTTAATGGATTTCCTTCCCAAAAATATATACTTGACCGACACTAATTTGTGGATCGCACGCTTTAATAAATTATCATGAGTCACGACGTTCAAATAAAAATAAAAATAGCTTATAAGATAAAAAGTTTGGAGGACCAATTAAATTTATTATCACTTTTAATAATTAAAAACTCGTAACTATTAGAGTTGATAAATTCAAAAGTATAGTATATGGAGTTATATTTTACATTCTACTAATATTCATTATGATCAATTATAGAGTATATGAAACTTATATACTATATAATTAGGTTAAGAATTAAGAGTGATACATGGAAAATGAGATAAACAAATGGAATACTGAATTGAATGCCAAATGGAAGAGTGTAGTGTAGTAGGAATGATGGAAGCGTGAAACAGAGTTTTATTAAAATAGTGAGAGATTAAAACGTGAAAGATGGAGGAATAACAGAGGGCACCGGCACCCATGCATGGATGTGTCCCTACAGAAAATGGGACGGCTTCTTCTTAATTCCACTCGTAGAGTTTGGAGATTGCTACTATTCAATCCTATTAATTAGTATATGTATTTATATGAATTTTAAATTTGTCTGTATTTAGTTGATTGGGAGGGGAAGGATGTTGAATTAAATATGTACACAATATACGATCTTTGATTTTATTATGGGATTTTTGTTTTATGTATGGTATGGACCTACCTATCTACCGTATTAATTATACGGTGAATTCTATGATGCCGCGTTTGCACATTTATGTTCGTATAAATCGATCCTTTTTTCTATATATATTTTGTCAATCTAGGCCCAATCAATTTATGTAAAGAAAAAATAATACTTTGATTGGAGGCATACGAAACCATATACATCAATATAACGGGTGAATTAATATAATATTTTACTCTTTCATCCATTAATCAAGAACGGTAGTGGTGCGATATGTTAGAAATTTGAGTTTCCACATAACTAATTTAAAGTGCATGACTATCTTTCAGTTGTTCTATATAAAGTGATCCAATAAAGATTAAAGTTTGGACTAAAATGTATTTATTTTTTATGGAAATAAGTGTAGATACCAATTTGTGATTTTCTATTAGTTGACGGTTATGATCCCCAAACGTTAGAAAAACGGTTCGATATCTCTGTACTCCCTCTACATACATCAAGGTACGCTTCCGCTTTATGGTTTGTGCTCATTCTCCATCGTTCTTGGTTAATCATTGTAGAGAGGTTTATGTAATTGTTCACTTAATTATTCCAACAAGTGGTATCAGAGTCACTCTATTGATGATTCTCAGAGAATTGAGAAAAGGGGAATTGAGATTTCGTGTTCTAGCCTGTTTTGTGAATCCACAAAATCTAAGTTTTGTATTTTATGGATTTGGATGAATATTTTATTGCTGAATTAATTTATGAGTTCAAGTAATTCAAAACTTGGTTTGAACGATTTGGCATCTACAATTCTTGTGAGAAATTTTGTTTTCTAATTAAGTACACCTTCAATGGCGTTCGGTTTTCTCATAAGTTATTGTATGGATGGAAATTATTTGATTCAAAATTGCCATGTTTTTTTATTCATATTGTAGGGATCAGACTTATCTGGATTCACTAATTACCGAGACATCTTTTTCTTGTACAAGATAGCTCAGTCGAACTATCACCCACGCGACTGATTTTATGCAAATGAACTAGCTATTATAACAGATTATAGCTAACTAACTCGGACCGCACACTCCTTGACCGGATGCGCTTCTGAGCCTCCGAGAACCTGCACACTTCAAAACCCTAGTTAGTACAATAGGTAGGATCCTCTCGGATCAAGTGCAGTGCAGTAAGATCAAAGAAATAGAGAAGAAGCAACCGAAAACACAATAGATCACAAATATGGCTCAGCCACCCGCCAATAGGGCAGATCTACTCTTCCAGAACCAAGATCCAAGGGAGCACCGAAGGTTCCTCAAGTGAATCACCTCACACACCGGAAACCAACCCCAAAACACTCCTCAACACTGGATCTAACCTCTCACCGAACAAACCTTACAGAAAACTCTCAAGATAAGAAACCCTAGTTTCTCCAGAACTCAGGAAAACGAAGCAGTTGCCTTCACCATCACTCACACAAGATCAATCACTCTAAAACCATGAAAGATTACCGTGAAAACCAACTGGAGATCATCACAAAGATGAGAGAAAAGAGGGAATCACAATCGACACACACACAGAGCAGAGAGAGAGTGAGAGAATAAGAATCAAGAGGCGGTGAGAGTGAGGAGAGGGGTGTATATCACATGGGAAGTGGGCTAGGGCAAGTCAGAAACCCACAGTCATCTGGGCCACTTAATTTCCCAGGCCTAAATAATAGTCCACCATTTAATAGCCCAATACAACCAACATACTTCACCTTAGACATTATTCTGAGAAACCAATTGCACTACTGGCTAAGGTTTAAATCATCACAGCCTACAAGGTAGTCCCCATAGCACCAAAGAACAAAGTTCATAAGCATAGGGAAACCACCAGGTCTGCCTAATAGACACCAGAGGGGCTGGCACCCAATAGTCTATAGGACTTAATGCCTCTAGCCACTAATCATCCTTACCACAGTAGATTAAGTGACTGAGGTCTTTTTACCCCCGGGACATGCACCTCTCCTAGGTCAAAATGTAAAAACTTGATGCAGAAAAGAAGTTTTTCAAGTGGTAAGCATTTAGTTCCCATGTCAGCTCGATTCTTATCAGTGTGCACTTTTAAAAGAGAAACTTCACATTTTTCTACAATATCCCTAATGTAATGGAATCTTACATTAATGTGCTTAGTTCTATCATGGAAAACAGGATTTTTACATAACTGAATTGCAGATTGAGAATCAGAGAACACAACAAGAGGAGTTTTCACAAAATTAAGTTTAGAAAGCACTCCCTTCAGCCACATAGCTTCTGTTATAGCAATGTATTCTGACTCAGTAGTGGATAGAATACTGGTACACACACACTCCATGGCAACCATGGTAGAACACTGGTCCGGTGCCGGCCAAGCCCCCGCTGGAGCGGTGGCTTGGCCTACGCTAGGTTCGTCCATGTCTGCGGGCATTGATACTCATTCATGGCTGGATAATTTTATAATTTGATTTAATAATCCAATGCATATAGTTTAATTATAATTAGCAATTTATGAATGAATTAGCAACATGCAATTCCTTATTACAATATATATCTATTATAATATGACATGAGGGTTGGGGTCATAGTGATGAAATAACCATTGACCATAGGATTTTAATTCAGCCGATTCAGATTCATCAGCTCAAACTATATTGAAGTCACCAAATTTATTAAATTATAAATTTAATTATTTAAAGTAACTATTAACTAAATAAGATACTTAAAAATAAAGTACATATAGTGGACCTTAATTATAATTAAATTAAAAATAATCAAGAACATAAAAAAAATAATTAAAAAACTGACGTATACAAATATGAGAAATCTTGCAATATTCGATGGGCAATTAATTCATCAAAAAGCACAAATAGATTCAAAAAGTGATTTTGATAATTCAATTTATAATTTATATTAAAAAAAATAATCAAACCATTATAAAAATAAATTTAGCTACAAGTCATTTTGATAATAATTTTTTAATTTTAATTTTTACAATTAATATGTTTAATAATGTCATACAAGTATTTTAATTTAATTTTGTACTTTCTAAAAATTTAAGAGAAAGATAGCAAAAGAGGATTTGATGTAAAATGATTGAAAAAATGAATTGAAAAATATTATTTCAAGCACGCAAATTATAAGAAAATATCAAACTTAATACTAGAGAGATTAAAATATCATACCCGGTATCCAGATATCCTGTTTTTATGGATGGACAAAATTGCCCTCCAACTATGAAATTGCTTTGGGGGGTATTTTTACCTAAAAATCACCATGAATAATGAAAAAAATTACATCCGGAGTGATTATGACATAGTCCAGGGATCAAGGGTGATATTTTTAAAGTTTAGACACTTATTCGTGAAAAAACTCATAATCCAGGGATCAAAGGTGTAATTCACTCTTCTGTTTTTTATATGACGCGAAATCATAACAGACTCATATTTGCATATGCAAAATTGAAATGTTTCTTCTCTTGCAATAATTGCAAAAAATACAAAAAAATCGTCCAACAACAAAAAACGAAAACCACAAATATGTAATTGGAAAATGATACGAGTCTTATACTATTATTATTTAGTTTAGATATATTAGGGATTTGCATATATTTTTCTATATCTTTGTTTTCTTGTTCATTAAGTCAGTAGCATTATAAATAGGAGTTATTGTTATCACTTTATTCAGTCAATGAATACATGAAATTATCGATATTGGCTCAATTATTTATGCTTCAAGAAACCTCTCATAAGGCTGCCGACGAGACTGTTCTCGCGCTCAGCCGCCCCTTTTTGCCGTCCAAGTCACGACCCAACGTTGGGCGCTCGACAAACGACGACATCTCGTTTCTTGATTTTCTGAGGAAATCGACGTTAAGGAATTAGGTCTTTAACAACTGGTGCTTTCATCCAGAGCTCAGCATCCTCTGTCTGCGTTCATCCATATCCCCAAATAAATCACCACCATTTATACCGCAACCACGATTCAGTCCGTCAACATGTCATACGACTACGCCGACTATCGTCGTCGTCAATACGACTTCCCTTAGGCCACACAACCATTCCGTCCCTACCAGCCGGCCCAACCTCGCCGTGTAACTAGTTGGGACCCTCCGAGCAGCCGGGTGGAAGTACTCCGCCCGCCGTAGTGGCCTGATCCAGAATCACCCTACGTCTCACACCACTTGGATCCACCTGATCGTCGCCCACGGCCGAGATACCAGGCCATCGGGTGCCGCGATCGCGCGCAAGACGCTTGGCCCCGACACCGCGGTGGCTACGTCGAGGGGGGTGGCCACCTATCTGATCGCGGAGATCATCAGACCCAATTAGGGTTTGATCGCTACCCGACAACCGCAACGCAGCGGCACCGCCCAACGTGCTGGGACCCACCAGCGCAACAACAGGACCGCGGCTACCCGACCGTTGACCGGGCTCGACGCTCGGAGACGTGCTGGGACCGACCTCGCCCTCGGGAGGAGGTAAGAGCGCGAGTCCAGCCCGCCTCCCACCAGCCCCGCTACTTCACCGAAAAGCCAACGCGGGACCTGTACAGTCAGCCTGCACGTGTGACCAGTCAAACTCCGGAGCAGCCATGCCTGCCGCTAATACGGGTCTCCCAGGCGGAGAAGTCAGAACGATCCAGGTTGGGTCTCTGCAGGCACTGTCCCGAGAAATGGCTGAGGGACATGTGTGTAAACAACGTATTCTCTGTTATGCGGATGATGGGGAGGAGTTTGAGGAGAACATTCAAGATGAGAATTTAGCCGAAGAGAAAACTGATAATACTCCCACGATAGTATTCGGTGATGATGTTCCCAATGACATTACCGATGTTCACAATGATGGCGCTCCTCTTGATGTTCCAAACAACGAGTCCCCTGGAGAGTTCGTCAAGAACAAAGGGATTGTCATGAACGACAATAAGTCACCGCAAGTGCTCGTTGGGGTATATGATGAGAAGATTGGTGAAAAGGAGGAGACATTGCTAGAAGATAAAGAGGAGGATGGTTCTATTGGTGAAGTGGAGAAGATAATCGCATCGTTCAATGTTGCTCAAATGTCATCGACGGAGGTTACAAATTGTTGGTTTAAGAGAGGAAGTGTTTGCACTGGTGTAAGGATAACTG
The DNA here is from genome assembly GCF_004379255.2 of Salvia splendens. Classification (NCBI taxonomy): domain Eukaryota; kingdom Viridiplantae; phylum Streptophyta; class Magnoliopsida; order Lamiales; family Lamiaceae; genus Salvia; species Salvia splendens. Next base: position 12,178,251 of record NC_056046.1, read on the forward strand.
CCTATTTCTACGTGGATTTCTTTGATGGCAATGTCCCAAGTATTGTTCATCGTTCGACATCACTCGACGTCGATACACGATTCATCCCTCCGTGCAATGGCACACCATATTTGAGCATTCTTGGAGGTGATAAAGGGAGACATTCAGCTGTTCGATATGTGTTTGATCCAAGAGGAGACGTCTAGCTAAAGCTTTTGCTTTCAACTCTCATCCTTGGTTCGTGGTTCCCACCTTGAGGACAAGGTGGATTTTAACCGTGTGGGAGTTGATACGAGTCTTATACTATTATTATTTAGTTTAGATATATTAGGGTTTTGCATATATTTTTCTATATCTTTGTTTTCTTGTTCATTAAGTCAGTAGCATTATAAATAGGAGTTATTGTTATCACTTTATTCAGTCAATGAATACATGAAATTATCGATATTGGCTCAATTATTTATGCTTCAAGAAACCTCTCATAAGGCTGCCGACGAGACTGTTCTCGCGCTCAGCCGCCCCTTTTTGCCGTCCAAGTCACGACCCAACGTCGGGCGCTCGACAAACGACAACATCTCGTTTCTTGATTTTCTGGGGAAATCGACGTTAAGGAATTAGGTCCTTAACAGAAAACTATAAAACACTGAAAATGTCAAAATGTAGTTATCTCAAATAATTTTATTCAACTCAAATAAATATATACACATAATTTTATTATGATCAGATCTGAATAAATAAAAATTAGAGTGCGAGTGAAGATCATAGCAAACTCAAGTCACTCTATTGACTAGTCCGTTTCACTTGTGTGACGTAAATTCTACAACAACCTCTCATCTACGCCTCTGATTCTCTGTGCTGCCTCCTTTGTTGCATTCCTCCCAAATCCGATAACTAAATAGTAGTTCGATTCTCCAATCCAGAGAACAGTTCAATTCGTTTCTGCCGCTAATTGTTGGTTTTGGTAAATGCGGAATGGTGGTACTGCAACTATGGTTGGTGGATTTCCCGACGTCGACGTCGAGGTCGAGAAGCAGCAGAACGGCGGGGATGAAGACCGCGATAATGCGGCCGTAGGTCAATCTCAGGACTTGGCTAAGAAAGTAGTGTTTGACGTGGTGGTCGTGGACTGCGCCAACATAGGTCAATCACTGCCCGAGAGAGATTCGAATACTTACGAAGAGTGAAGGTATATCTCCAATTTGGCGGATGGGATATACCCTATGTGACATGTCTTTGTGAAGACGATCAGATGCCCAATAGACGAAAAAAAGATCTACTTTGTGCAACGTCATGAGGCAGCGCGCAAGGATGTGGAACGGGTATTTGGTGTGCTACAGGCTCGATGGACGGCAGTGAAGGGTCCAACACGGCTGTGGTATCCTGACTGCATCGCTGATGTCATGTACGCATTTATTATCATGCACAACATGATTGTCGAAAATGAAGGCCCAACACTGACTGATTGAGCCAATGATAATGTTGATGCTGCCGGTCCAAGCCACGGCGTGACCACCGCCGATGTACGTATGAGGATACCTCATGGAGACGCCGATCGGATCCGTGCATTTGCCGACATGCGCCAACAAGAAGCCCATATTCGACTCCAGCAGGATATAATTGAAGAGTTGTTGGCGCGAAGGAGTGCACGTTGAACAATGTATTTTTTTTATATTTAATTATGTATGTTTTTTGAAATAAAATGGTTGCATTTTTCCAGTATTCGTGTTGAAATTTTAATTTCGTAAATTGAATAATTGTGAATTTGTGAATTTTTGTTATTGTTCTTGTCCGTAGGGATGTCCTTGGGGATGTCCGCTATTGTGCAGTGAGATGTCCTTATGATGTGGCAGTGCTGTGGAATATCCTTATGACGTGATAGGAGGTGTTTTTGGGATGTCCGTCGAGACATCCGTCCCTATTACAGAGGCTCTTATTGATTTAAATTGATCATATGTTTTTTTTGGATTTGATTCAAATGACGTGATTACTCCATGTGTCTTGCAACTGAAAATAACGTTAGAAATGGTTTAAATGGTTCTAGCCTTCTAGGTTGTTACTAATAAGAAGTTCTCTTTCCTACCAATAAATCAAGGGTTCGAATTACTACTGGCACAAGATAAATGCCGAATCAAATAGAATATACCCTAATATGAACTTATATAGAATAAAAACTAACAAAAATATCTTAAAAAGAAATTAATTAAAATAAAAGGAAATTAAAAAACAACTGTCTCCCTTCCTCACACAGAAGAACGAGCTACTTTCAATCTGAGTAAATTAGTTCGATCGATATTCGTACGGACCTCCCCACTGTCCACCCCATGTATAATCTACGTCCTCAGTTTCAGACTCGTAATATTTTTGTACCCAGATTTTAATTTTTTAAAGGGAGAAATGAAGAGAATCTAACAAACACCATAAGATGACAAAAAAGATAATTCTTTTATATATTGATGTGTCCAAAAACACGAGTCTTTCACTGTTTCTAATAGATGAGGCATTGGGTATGGGAGTGAGTGATTGTTACAGTGATCGAGGTCGGAAAGCAATTATAGAGGATATCGTGATTGGCTACTACTGCTCTTCACCTTTTTTTGTTGCCCACCACGTGAAACCAAAAAGCTCAACCCAAAAAAGTAAATCGATTCTAGGGATTAATAGCTCCACCAATTTCCCTTGCTTTGCTGTAATTTTCCAACTGCGGTGATTTTTGCTGCTTAATGTGATGAAATTGGAGGCTTTGCCCAAGGGCTTCCGCTTCCGCCCCACGGATGAGGAGCTCGTCAATCATTATCTGAGGCTCAAGATCAACGGCCGTCATTCTGAAGTTGAGGTCATCCCTGAGATTGACGTCTGTAAATGGGAGCCGTGGGATCTCCCTGGTATGCTTTTTGTTACTCTCTTTCAAATTTCATTGTTGTTGACGTTTTTTTTCTCCTAATGTGGTGGCATCTAATAGTTTTGGTACTTGTTGTTTTGTCAAATTGGTATTTTAACTAGGGAGAAACTGCTATTTCTGTCTGATACTCAATTGAAAGTTTACACTGTTCATACATATTGTAGTGTAGATCAATTTAGTAATCTACTTTATGCTTGTAGGATTCGTCACCCAAAATTTCACCTTTATAATTTTCTTAGAATGAATGAAGTTGAGCATGAAGAGCTTCTGAGCTTGACTAGGTAAAATGTTATTCTGAATTGTTGTTTAATATTGCTAGCTTGGATCTTCTTGTAAACTATACTAAGAGAAATACCAATCCCTTTTGACTTAGGCTCGAGAAATTTCTGGTGTCACAAGTTTCACTTCCTACTTTTACTTCTTTATGCATAGTTTCTAAGTAACCTGAAGTGTGATCAAGCTACATTTAGTGAGGGTTAGTTAGATAATGGAAGTTTCTTATGGATTATAAGGCCATATATGTAGACTAAACTTCACTTCTGTTTGCTTTTTTTTAATGCATAAACAAATGAAGATTTTCATTCCTTATTGTTTGATTTTGTTCAGCACTCTCCGTTATAAAATCTGATGACCCAGAGTGGTTTTTCATTTGCCCCCGCGATAAAAAATATCCAAATGGGTATCGTTCTAATAGAGCCACAGAAGCTGGTTATTGGAAAGCTACAGGAAAGGATCGTACCATAAAATCTCGCAAATCATCCCCCTCAGGCCACTCCCATTCTCATGTGATTGGGTTGAAGAAAACTCTAGTCTTTTATAGGGGCCGTGCTCCAAAGGGTGAACGGACAAATTGGATAATGCATGAGTATCGTGCCACTGAACCAGATCTTGATGGCACTGGTCCTGGACAGGTCAATAATCATATCATGTCTCTTGCTCGTCTTCTCATGCACATACATGAAACATATGCATAATACTATAAAGCCACATAGTCACATACTTGTTATTTTCAGGTTCCATGCTAAATTCCTTTTACGTGGTATATGTAGTTTTGGTAATTTTAGAAAATAAAATGTGAACCTAGCTATACTGATATCAACCTAGATTGTTCATCAACATGTCATACTCTTTTTGACTAATTGTTTTTCACAACATACTGGTGGTCTTTCCTGTAGTGGTGTATGCCTTTTGTGACCAGTTTGTCGATTATTTGTCGAATACTTGCCATATTCAAAACCATACTCCATCTCAAAATTAGATTGCTGTCTGTTTGGGAATTACCTGACTTGAAAGTGAAAATTCACTTGTTGAATTCTGCTTTGACTAGCTTCTTCCTAAACTGATGTTATTATGGAGTACTTGATTTGTGCTTCTGTATCTGTTAATAATATACAATTTTGTAGGTGTGGTAAATTTCAATCAAAACTTCTATAAGTTTGACTTGGATTTTGAGTATCCTAACTAACTCAAGGAAGTCTTAGTTTGGAAATTGCAGGATTTCACAAGAATTTCAATATTCCATGGCCTCATTATTGGAATTTATATATGGAAGTATATATACCTGATAATAAAATCTACTAATGAAATAGTTCTAATAAACTGAAGAAAAAGATAGTGATGCGAATTTAAATTCCTATTTCTAAACTAATAGATTCATATTGCCTTAGGTTTTGGGTGTGATCTTGAAAATATGTTTCCAATTTAAGTCATGACATACAGGGATTGGAAATATTTTTTCCCCTTGTGTAATGTAGAAGTGACAGCTAAAACCAACTAATTTCCACTATCCAAACATGAGTTGGTAAATGAACTCCTACTTAATGTGTTAGTTATGTCCTTAATTACTTGAAATAAAGAATTTAGATGGCACTAGCAAGAAGAGCTAAACAAGGTAAACACTGACAATAGGACTGGATTTGGCCAAATATCTAATTTTTCATGATCAAATCTTGCATTTTGGCAAGTTACTCCATGAGTGAATCCATCGTAAGGAAAAATGTTGAAGTGATGGGTGATAAGTTCGAAGTGATGAGACATTTACTGTTTGAAGAATGAGGGTTTTATGTGGGAAGCAATGGTTTTATAGCAAACATTTTAAGGGAGGTTATTGAGAACTAAACTTGTTTATATGTAAAGTAAAGACCATGAAGTGATCTAGGTCTGGTTTCACTTGATCAGTTTCCTGATGGGTCTTCCACAAATATGATCCCACCAATTCTTTTCCATGTCCATCCAATATAATGAGGATTTCTATTAACTTGCACACACACACACACCAAAATTGGTCCATGCATGCAGTTAGTTTTTTGCGTGTAATAATATAAGTACTCGCATTTCTTTCATATTATTTTAAGTCTTGCTGCCTCGACATCATCTTACTAGTCTTTGTTCCTTCAGTAGTTTTGTTTCTTGCTTGCCTAATGATTCCCTTGTATCAAACAAGCCTTCAGTAGTCTCAATCATCTATGTAGCTTGTTATGTGTGTGATTAACTTATTTTCCCTCCTTTGTATAAATATCCTTTACACGCAGCGGTTTCTTCTCCTCAGACCAAGAACTTCTGAGTAGGATTGACGAGTCAATTAGGTTATCATGTTCGAATCGTGTTTGATACCGTGTTGGTTTGACATAAAAGATTGTAACACTAACTAAGTTAAGTATTCTAAGACGCATATGTAGAGGGTATAATATGTCATGGTAGTGCTTGACAAACTACTTTAGAGATTATCTTGTACAGTAGTAATTTTGTTTATAGTTTGCACAAATCATTTGTTTAACATCAATTGACTTTTATTACTCCCTCCGTTCCGCGTTAATAGAGTCGTATTCCTATTTAGGACGTTCCAACGTAATAGAGGCATTTCCATTTTTGGCAAAAGTTAACACATTTAATCTCCCTTATTTTGTTTTCTCTCCTACTTTATTCTCTTTACAAATTTCTCTCTTCTACTTTATTCTCTTTACAAATTTCTCTCTTCCACTTTATTCTCTCTTCACTTATCTACTTTATCATGCCTCTTACTTCATTCTCTCTCCACTCAACACTAAACATCTTTTTCCTTAATCTCTGTGCCGAAAAGAAACGCCTCCATTTTCTTGGAACGGAGGGAGTATTATTTAGCATCTTCAGTAGTTATAATTTGGTCAATAGACTGCTTGAGCATGCCACTGAGTCACTGACAATGACAATATGCACAATTTGACTGCTAACAAGCTACCGGAGTTGTGCAACTATATAGTCTCTAGCAACATCAATTTGTCCATTTAGTCTGTTATTGAGATGCTCCTGAAAACCTGAAAATTAGTTAAGGAATTGACTAAAATACCTCTAATTTACACCCTGCAGTGACAGTACTGGACCCCAACCCCTTAGGGCTCAGGTCAAAAGAATTTACTATGCGATATAAAGCCGATGTATACTTATGGCTTATATGCCCACTGCTTCTGCACCTTTGTGATTTAGATTACTGGCTATTTTGTTTGTAATTAATTCTTTTTTCCCATTGCTTCAGGGTGACTATGTTCTATGTCGCTTGTTCCACAAGGCAGATGAGAGGCTTGACAATTTGAAATGCACTGGAGTAGATCATATTGGCTCAGTCCCATCTACAGATAAATCTTCTCCTGATGATGTATCTTCAGATGTGTTTCGAGATCCATCGATGCTGGATATGCAGATGGTTAAGGAACCAGGAGATGTAAAGAAGTGGTTGACGGATCCGGTGGACTGTCTGACTCCTACTAACCTAGCACCTGTTGAAAGCTGTGCATCTGATGGTATCGATCACTCAGTAGAAGAAACAGCAATGGAGGTGACATATGAATATTTGGAATATCATTTGCTAATTTTCATCTTTCTCTTTTATAACTAAAATAGAACTCAGACTTTAGCTTTTCTACCACCATATTATCAGGTATCTCTGCCTCTGCGAGCTGATTCAGTGCATGAAGGAGCCACCCACAATCAATTTGATGACAAGGGCTTGGGTGCCTTTGAATCACACACTCATGCAGATTTGGTGGATCCCATTGGTTCGCCCTTTGCTGCTGACTTTGGCTACGAAAGAAATGGATTGCATTTTCAAGATGGCGCATCTGAACCAGATGCATCCCTGTCAGACCTATTGGAGGGACTTCAAAATTATGGAAACTGCTTCTATGAAGCGTCAACTAGCAATAAGACCTATGATCCAAATCAAGCACCAATTGCATTTAGTAAGGTGAGACTCTGTAACTTCATTTCATGTGTCATAAAACACATGGCAATGTTCGAGCAGCGGTAGCATAGTCTCTCTTCTTTATTTTCAAATATTCTTTTCCTATTTTTTAGTTAAGCTCAATGCTCCATACATGATTGCACCATTCTTATTTGCTCTTAAAATACTAATTTCTAAAACTTTTGATCCCTTATCTTACTCACACTAGGACCCATCATTTACATATACCATTTCGTACGAAGAAACTTTGAACTGGATTCCACTATTTGTTATCAAAAGATGCAATAGTCACCCAAACACATTTCATTTTCAAACCAATATTTCAAAAGGCTTAAAATCATTCATCAAATGTACAGTATATTTTTTATTTCCACACAAATTCTTATACTATTTGGTAAACTGTACTGTAAATACTCAATAAAGGGAATTAGAACAGAAAATGAAACTAAACCACCCCTTAGTATCTTGAACTTATTGCACTTCAAGTTTGTAGCAATTGTAGATTAATCATGCTCCAAGCTTTCCTTTTAAACACAAATACTTTGCATAATTTTTAGCTGTGTTTTGACTATTGAGCTTGGAATTTCCCAGCTCTGATACTTCTAATCCTGCCATGTTATGCTCATTACACTACTGACAACCTGCAGGATGAAAAATCTCCAAGCTTTTCCGGAGTATCATCCACCGATCATTCCCGTTCCTGCTATGCTGCTGAAGAAGTGGGTTCTTCAGCAAATACAGCTGGAGGATCATTCCTTGGACGAATTGAGACATCTTGCCACCCTAATTGGAGCAAAGATGACAATACTCCTGTTAGTGAAACTGGAATCATGATTCGATCTCGCCAGCCACAAAATCCACCCAGTTTGATGGACTTTACATCCCAGGGAACTGCTCCAAGGCGACTGCGCCTTTGGTTGAGTCCCAGACCAGATTCCAAGTATAGCGACAGATCCAAGGAAGATGAATTGCAATCACTTAGCAAACAGGTGAGTTCCATTAATACATTACATATGTGTGACTTAAACTAAATATTTTAAGATTTCAAGCATACCAATAACTGAAAGGGACGACCGTATCTAAAATGTTATATTCTGGGAACCATATTGCATTATGTCATCTCATATTGCATTATGTCATCTTTGTACTACTAGAGTTACTGATAAACCTTCCTGTCTATTCTGTCTCAGGATGCCGAGATTGCCCACAAAAATGATCCAAACTTAGCTGCAAAACATGGACAAAACAGCAATCTAAGAATGCCCTCCCCTCATATAACAGGCATCTCTATTCGCGGAGGTTCAGGTTCTATGAAAGTGTATGCTGTCGGCGTATACATAGCTATAATCCTATCTGTTCTTCTGGGGATATGGATCTGCCCCAGGCTGCAGCTCTACTAGGCCGACCTGTAAATTATGTGTGGCAATCTTAATTATTAGCATTACATTGTTCCTTTCTTTCTAACCACACACTTTCCTGCATAAATTTAGTTCATGTAGAGAGATATCGATGTCCGTTAGTAGTTAATGTTTGCATAATGAAAATGATGTGGTTTAGGAAGTTCTTAACTTTCTCAGACTTCCTCTAATTCTACTCAGACATGGTCCATGGAGCTATTATTTTAGATGTGTATCCAGTAAAATAATCTGTCTAGATTATACAAAGCATTTTTCTATATATTATAAACACTTTTGCACAATTTGTGTTCAAGTATGGGGCCGAGACAGTGCTAGTATAGGCTGTAGCATGTCCTTTACTCATTATCATTTGGGATTTATTATTATGTTTGTGGCCCAATTTTTAGGGTTTAGAATTAAATTTTCTAGTTTAGGGTTAAAAATTTATCACTTTTATTTTGTAAGTGGAGTGGTGGGGATGTAGAGGACTAAGAGGAGTTGTGACATTCCTATTTTTTATATGCTACACTTTTTACATTATTTATTCAAGTTTGTTTAGTCGTGCTATAATAATTAATAGCACTATTATTATTATTATTATTATCATCATCATCAATGCTCTTTCTTGAAAAAAGTATTGGCTATGTTACAAACTGAAATGCAATTTCATTTTAGGCGAACATTGTCGATAGCCATTGGTTGAAATCTGAGGCACACATGTTACTGTATCTGTTTGATATTTCCAAAGTAAAGACAGCATGAAGAATAAAGAAAAGTGTGGGTGCTCATATCTCTGCAGTTGGTCAACATCAATAAAATTCCAAACCGATCTCTTATGCTGATTTGGTTCTGTTCTGTATCGTAGATTAGCATTTTTCTTATTCTCATTTATCAACATGTCCATCATACAGGGTGCAACCGAATCGAACCGACCCGAGCCGAATAATAAGATGCTAAAACTTAGCTCACCTCACCTGCTATCGACCGATTCTTTATATACATTCTACCAATTAACTGCGCCTAAATGAAACACATAAATACATAATGAAATACAGAATTTGCACCTATCCATTAGTAAGAATTCGGATAACAATAATTATCGTGGGAATAATGGAACCAATATCTTTGTTGCTTTAGTCCATATCATTTCTATCTCGATCTCTCCCATCAATATTTGTAGGATTTTTTTGTGCACACGTGATGCAGTATTATACTATACTTAGCACCCAATTTTCTCAATATTTGCACAAATTAAATAAACAGACAAATAATCATAATTTTAAAATAAAATCACAAGGATTCACAGTCATTATTAATTTATTACTATGCATTAAAATTTAAAACAATACTTTTAAATAAAAAAATTCTCCTATATCTTTATAAATTACGAGACTACACAAGTGTAGCCATCAGATGATTTTGATGCGAGGGAATAATTTGTAGAATACAATGGATGGAAGATGGTAGATTGTACATGTTGAGGAAAGAAGGTGAAACAAAAAAGTAGATTTTTGCTATATGAAATAGAATATTATTTGATAACTTTGTATTTTAACTCACGATATCAAGTCCATCTGCAGAAATATTCTGTTATTAAGTAGTGTCAGCAGCCATTTGAGATTGAAAGTGGCCTTATAGTCCAGATGTCATTCCCTCCCAAAAGGGTCATTTTTATTTTATACACAAAAATCAATCTTTTCTTTATTACTATTATTAATGGTGTCAAGGAATTAGATATTTGATGAGAGAAAAGAATATTGCAGAGTTAGTCGACATGCCACGAAAACAAGACCCCTCAAAACAGCACTAACATAAAAAAAAATAGAAATAAAAGAAGAATTGGATGGAAGGGAATAGTTGCATTAAACAGACAACATTGTGCGGAATATATGACAAGGAAGAAAGCAAGAGATGCCTTTTTGAGGAATAATTTTGGGTTCAAGTTGGATCATTAGTCTGCTAATCCTTTCTTCATCAACTTACTCTCTCTCTCTCTCTCTCTCTTTATATTCTCTCCAAAAAATGGCTAAGTTGGTAAAGAGGCTATTTGGCTCCTTGTTTTCTGCCTTGACATATTGCTTTGTGAACTATCAAGATCATCATCACCATCATCATCTTCATCATCACACTGCAAATTCCACTCATTTCAAACCCATGCCTAAGAAGGGCCGCCCTCTCTCTCTTCAGGTTTATAACATATATATGCATTCTTCTTATCTATATCTTCATGTTAAGGAACTTACATGCATCAATAGAAATTCTTCATGCTCACTAATATATTATGCCATGTAGTTTTATTATATTGTGATGATTATGCTAATATTATGTATTTCTAGATTACATATGTTTGTGTTTTTCTTGTTTGAAATTACTTACACCATAAACCCTCTAAATGACTAGAACGCCCGATCAATTAGCTGAAAGGGAAGCGTTTTTTGAACTCGGTTGCTATTGAAGAATTTGATCATTTTTGTTAAAGGATCCATAAAGAGGGCTTCATCTAATTCAAATGTTTGAGCTTGATTTATTTATGATTTAATGATGTTGATTGATGGGGTGCGTACTAAACAAGCCCAACAGCAATGACGGCCCATCAGCCCAAAGCCCAAGGAAGAGTATGAGTTCGGCATTACCAAAGAGTTCGGCCTCAGCCTGCAGCTCGGTAAAAGCCAACCAATCAAGCTCTGCTCTCAGGTCGGCATCAAGCTCTACTCTCAGATCGGCAACCAAAGCAGTTCGGTCTCAGTATTCGACCGAACAAGGAGTTAGTGGACCCATACAGGATTTCCACAACTTCCAACACACCCACTACCACGTGGTGTCAACTCAGGCCACGATCGTAGGCCATGACCTACGCTACATCCACGATCTTAGGCCATGACCTACACGACATCCACGACTTAGGGTGGCGATGCAAGCCACGATCTAGTTCAATATATAAATAGAACTTAGATCTGATAGAGAGGGGTTAAGCTCTCTAGAGATAAAATATCATATAGCAAGTCTGTGTTGTAAGCTGTAATCCCAGATCAAGCAATACAATCTTGCCCTCCCTTCTTCCCGTGGACGTAGATTTACTTCAGTAAATCGAACCACGTAAATTCATTGTGTCGTAGTCTTTATTCTCTACCAGCATTTACTAACATCAGAAATTCACGGATTCATCACTGGCGCCGTCTGTGGGAAACAGAGAACAAAATTTGTGATAAAGCGAATTTTTGACCCTTTTCCACCCCAAAAATGCGTACCAGATCACGTAACACCCGTAACACCGTTCGCGATAACCAGGAGGAAGCTAGTCCAGCCCGCAGCTCTGGGAAACAGCCTCGGGAGACTACCTCCTGTTCTCACGGTGAAGGAACTAGCCGCTCCAAAAGCCGTCACACCGAGTCTTCCCAGCAGCCCGATTTGAACGAGGCTGTCAAGCTGTTTTTGGCTGAAAAGCAGGAGGAATTCTTAACCTTCCTGCAAAAAAGCCAAAAGCAGCCGGAGACGAAAACGGCGGATTCTCCCTCTCCCTCCATACGAGACAGTCACTACCGCAGTAGTGTCATGTCTTCCAGGAGAAAGAATCCTCGGTACCGGAATCACAGGAGAACTCCATCTCCTCCATACCGAAGAAATGTCGGGTTCGCCATGTACGGAGCATTGAGGACTCCGTTCTCGGACGATATTACCCGAACTCCCCTACCACAGAACTACCGAACTCCGTCGATAACCTATGACGGACTCGTGGATCCTCATGATTTCTTGGGACGCTATCAATATAACATGGCGAACCAGGGTCTCAACGAGGTCCACATGTGCAAGCTGTTTCCCGAGCTGCTCATCGGGAACGCAAGAAGGTGGTTCGATAGCCTCCCCCAAGGCAGCATTAGATCTTACCGAGATCTAATGGATGCATTCCATAGGAGGTTCTTTCAGAAAGCGGAAGTCCGAATCACTTCGGCTCAGCTGCTTTCCATTCGTCAAGGTCGCGACGAAAAAATCAACGACTTTATGACAAGATTCCACAAGGAATGCCTGCAAGTAGACGATCTCAACGATCTGCTTGTCATCTCGGCATTCCAAAATGGAATCCTGCCCGGAGCTCTCTACAGGAAGCTCGTTGAGTGTGGTCCGCAGACAGCTCAGGAAATGTGGGACATTGCGGACCAGTACTCCCGGGCCGATGAGGCAGACCGTCGCAAACGGTCGTTAGACAGCTCATCATCCCGAGGAGACAGAAGGAAGCCCGATCATAGCGATCAGGGGCATCCTCGCCGGACTCCATTTGAAAGAATTCAAAGGGCTCCGGTGCAAGACAGATTGGGACCCCGTCTCAATCCCGAGAAGCCGCCCGCTCAGTTCGTACCGCTGAACAAGCCGAGAGCGGAAATTTTCGAACTGCACTCTGACCTGTTCGAAAAGCCAAAGCGGATGACGAAATCAGCCGCGCGCCGACCCCAGGATAACTACTGCTCCTACCATCAAGACCACGGTCACGATACCGAGGAGTGCAGAAACTTGGCTGCAGGTATCGATGTTCTTGTGAAGGCAGGGACATTGAAAAAATACCAAAGCAAGCAGTCAAAGAAGAATAAGAAGCAGAGAGGTGCGAACTGCGCTCCTCAGGATCCGAAAAGGCAGCCGGATCCCGAAGACGATGACGAGCCGCAATATGATGGAGTAATCCAGACTATTGACGCTCTCCCTGCCGGGAAGACCAAGTCGTCCCTGAAGTCAGAGCGCAGAGGCTCCAATCGAGAGGAGCCAACGCATAAAAGGCTGAAGCAGGACGAAGTGATTACGTTCTCGGATGCTGATCCCGTCCCGGCCATCTCTCCTCACCAAGACGCCATTGTCATCCAAGCCGGAGTGGCAAACAAACTGATCCACAGGGTGTTTGTGGATACAGGAGCGTCAGTCAGCATTCTTTTTAAAGAGTGCTTCGACAAACTAGAAGTGGACCCAGCTCGGCTCAGTCCGGCTCCGCTTCCCCTGAAGAGCTTCGCCCAGGAGGACACCCGCCCTGAAGGTATTATCAGCCTTCCGATCACGGTGGGGAAAGCGCCTACTAGCTCCAGTACGATGATTGAGTTTTTCGTGGTGAAAGCTCGGTCCCCGTACAACGTCATCCTGGGAAGAGACTGGCTCAACACAGTTCGGGCCATTTGCTCCACTTATCACCTCACCATCAAGATCCCTACTAAAGGAGGGATAGCGGTCATCCGAGGTGACCAAAAGAGAGCAAAGGAATGTCTGCAAATTGCGCTTAGAAGTGCCGAGCAGTCAGATCGGCACCACCAAGCATAGCAATCACAGCAGCCGGAGTCAGAGGCAATGACCGAAGTCATACCGGAGCCGAATTCGATGACAGTTCAGCTGTACGAAGACGATCCATCCAGAACGGTTAAGATCGGCTTCGCGGGAACGCCTCTACTTCGGGAAAAAACCATCCAGCTCCTCAAGGAGTATAAAGACGTCTTTGCATGGTCTCCGTTGGACATGACCGGAGTGCCCCCCGAGGTAATCACTCATCGGTTAAATATTGATCCTTCGGTCCGGCCGATAAAACAGAAGCAAAGACTCTTTGCGGCAGAACGAAGTCAAGTCATCCATGACGAAGTCCGTCAATTATTGAAGGCGGATGTGTTATTCGAAGTGAAGTATCCTTCGTGGGTGGCCAATCCTGTCATGATCAAGAAAAAGGAAGGAGGATGGCGGATGTGCATAGATTTCACCGATCTAAATAAGCACTGTCCCAAAGATTGCTATCCCCTTCCGAACATAGATAAAAAAGTAGAAGCTTTGATAGGCTTTGAAATTTTTTGTTTTCTTGATCTGTACAAAGGATACCATCAAGTTTTAATGGATGAGATTGACGCTTCAAAAACGGCCTTCATTACTGATTTCGGCATTTTCGCTTATAAAAAGATGCCATTCGGTTTAAAGAATGCCGGAGCCACTTATCAAAGGATGGTAGACAAGCTTTTTCGGCACCTGATTGGAAAGGAGGTCGAAGTGTATGTTGACGATATAGTCGTCAAAAGCAAAAGCACTTCGGAGTACGAGCACAACCTCAAGTCCACTCTCAACGTGCTCAAGAAAGCCAACCTCAAACTTAATCCCCAAAAGTGTACCTTTTGGTAGATTCGGGAAAGTTTCTGGGTTGTTGGGTTTCAAAGGACGGACTCAAGGCAAACCCCTCAAAAGTTCAAGTCGTTCAGAACATGGCAATGCCGAAGTCCATACATGACGTGCAAAGGCTAACCGGATGTCTAGCCGCACTGAATCGATTCCTTTCCCAAGCAGCCGAAAAGCAACTGCCGTTCTTCAAGGTGTTGAAAAAGGCACCAAAGTTCGAGTGGGGAGCCGAGCAGAAAAAGGCCTTTGACGAGCTCAAAAGTTATCTAGCCGAGCTTCCTATTCTCTCTGCTCCAACCGAAGCCGAAGTAATATTCTTATACTTAGCGGCATCGGATCAAACCATCAGCGCGGTGCTTGTACGAGAAGAAGGCCTAAAGCAGCTTCCCATCTATTTTACAAGCCGAGCATTAAGAGGTCCAGAAACCAGGTATCAACCTCTGGAAAAGATTGCTCTGGCATTAGTAAATGCAGCAAGGAGACTGCGGCCATACTTCTATGCTCACAAGGTATGCGTCTTAACTGATCTGCCACTTCGGCAAGTGTTGACCAAACCAGAAGCATCAGGCAGAATCGCCAAGTGGGCTATAGAGTTGGGAGAGCACACAATTGAATATCTACCTCGGAAAGCCATCAAGGGACAAGCCTTGGCAGATTTTCTTGCAGAAGCAAAGTTCGATCAAGCAATTCCTGTTATTGCCGAACAGAAGAATTCTGCCAATGCCGAACTAGCACAGCCCTTGGAATCCGAAGTAGAGCCGCCGGACTGCTGGAGCGGATTCGTGGATGGAGCTTCAAACAAGATGGGAAGTGGAGCTGGTATTTTACTTGTCGCTCCCGACGGACACGAGGTAACCTACTCACTTCGGTTCCTATTCCCCACTACTAATAATGAAGCCGAGTACGAAGCCCTCCTGGCCGGACTCCAGTTAGCGCAAAGTCTGCTCGTCAAATCTCTCAAAGTCCATTGTGATTCACAAGTCATAGTAAATCACATGTTGGGTACAAGTGAAGCTCGTGACGAGAGAATGAAGAAGTATTTGGACAAAGCGCAAAGCATCAGCCGAAGTTTCTCCTATTTTCGGATAATCCGCATTCCCAGAGCGGAAAATAGCCGAGCAGATACCTTAAGTAAGTTGGCCTCAGATCCGAGCTCAAAGGCGGAAGAATTAATGCATCGAAGCATTGATGAAGCCGAGGTACATTCAGTATCCAGCTCGCCGAACTGGATGACGCCGATCTTGCAGTATCTGGATCAAGGACAATTGCCCGAGGATAAGAGAGAAGCTCGGAAGATCACGTGCCGAGCACTTCGGTACGAACTTCATGAAGGAGTCCTCTTTAGAAAGTCTTACCTCCAGCCGTTATTGCGGTGCGTAGGACCAGAAGAGACGGACTACATCCTCAGAGAAGTTCATGAAGGATCGTGCGGTAGCCACATCGGAGCCAGAGCTTTAGCTAAAAAAGTTCTGAGATGGGGATATTATTGGCCAACCATGGTACAAGAGGCAGTGCAGCTCGTCAAGAAGTGTACGAAGTGCCAAATTCATGCAAATGTCCCAAGGATGCCGCAGACCGATCTATACACTATGCAAAGCCCTTGGCCTTTCATGCAATGGGGCATAGACATAGTGGGACCACTTCCTCAAGCTCCTCGGCAAATGAAATTCCTTATCGTTGCCGTGGACTACTTCACGAAGTGGGTGGAGGCTGAACCATTAGCTACGATAACGAGCTCAAAGGCATTGGACTTCGTCTGGAAGAACATAGTGTGCCGATTTGGCATACCCCACATCCTCATCTCGGATAATGGGACTCAGTTCACCGACAAGACGTTCAAGAATTGGTGCCAAGAGCTGAACATTCAACAGCGGTTCACTTCGGTCTCCCATCCCCAAGCAAACGGACAAACGGAAGTAACGAACCGGATTCTGGTGAAAGGGTTAAAAGCTCGGTTAGAACAAGCCAAAGGACAATGGGTAGAAAATCTCCCTCAAGTCCTATGGTCCTACCGAACTACACCCAAAACCTCCAACGGTGAAACTCCGTATAGTCTGGTGTACGGCACTGAAGCCGTAATTCCGGTGGAGATCGGCGTACCCAGTCCCCGAACTCTAAATTTCTCCTCAGAAATGAATGACGACGGACTGAGAGCAGAACTAGATCTCGCCGAAGAAAGAAGAGAATTGGCGTGCATAAAAGCAGCCAAGTATAAGGAGCAAGTAGCCCGGTATTATAACCAAAGGGTGAAAAAGCTTCAATTTCAAGTGGGAGATCTCGTCTTGAGAAACAACGAAGTAAGCCGAGCAGAAAAGCTGGGCAAACTCGAACCCACATGGGAGGGTCCATATCGGGTGTCAGAAATCCTCGGCAAAGGGTCTTATAAATTGACTCACATGTCAGGAGAACAAGTACCCCGAACATGGCACGTCTCCAACCTCAAGAAGTTCCACTTGTAAGAGACAAAAGTCCGGTCAGTCCGTCTCGTGTCTAGTTCGGTCATAGGGGTATATGTTTTTATTTGTTTGTTTCTTACTTGTACCTTTTACTTGTCGTTTTTTAAAAAAAAAGTTTAAAGTTTTTTTTTCTTCTTTCATCTTTTTCATTTTTTCTCTATGTGTTTTGTCTCTATGTGCTTGTCGTCTCTTACAAATGGTACCAAGGTATATCGTTCTTTAAAGACTGATCCCCTTTTTAGATCGATTATTAAAGACTATTGTGAGTCCAAGCTTCTAAGGAGGATACAAGACCACAATTCAGCTTAACAAGCAGTCCGTCTGAAACGAACTGCAACAAGCCAACGACTGTGAGTCCAAGCTTCCAAGGAGGATACAAGACCACAATTCAGCTTAACAAGCACTTCGTCTGAAACGAACTGCAATAAGCCAACGATTGTGAGTCCAAGCTTCTCAGGAAGATACAAGACCACAATTCGGCTTAAGAAATAAGCACTTCGTCTGAAACGAACTGCAATAAGGGAAAGTCCGATCCACGCGATAAACCTCGCCGAATTAGGACGACCAAGTTCGGTCAAAGAAGTTTACCTCATAAGACCGAGGACGACCATGTCTAGTCAAAGAGGTTTACTGCATAAGACCACTTCGGTTAACTGGGAAAGTCCGATCCACGCGATAAAACTCGCCGAATTAGGACAAGGGAAAGTTCGATCCCGGCGACAAAAATCGCCAAATTAGAACACAAACCAAGTCCGGTCAAAGAAGTTTCCTTCATAAGATCAAAGACGAGTCCGGTCAAAGAAGCTTACTTCAAAGTCCAAATACGAGTCCGATCAAAGAAGCTCACTTCATAAGACCGATGACGAGCACGATGAAATTGTTTCGCAGAGCTGTAAGTAAGCAGTGATAAAAGCGAAAGGAAAAAATTTCATTTATTAAATCTCGTTCGGCAGACAATTCAGCTCCCCTACGAGAAGGCATTACGCCATTACAAGGGACTATTCTACTGTCCTCGGTTGCTAAAGTTAAGCCACCTATCTGCAAAATCCTCTGGAAGCCGAGTTCGGTTGTTCCGAGCAGATGAAGAATAAGCAGGCCGACGAGATGCTATCCTCGACCCAACACCTCTTCCGCGAGCCCCAGAAGCTCTAACCCCTCGGCGATGAAGAGTCTCTGCAATAAGCATCTGCTGATCTTGCTCGCTCATAGTCACAACTTCTCGGCGAATTTCAGTCCGTCCCTGTCTTGACGATTCCGGTTGCTCCTGAGCCCGTTCTCGTCTTGACGTTTCCGGCTGTTCCGGAGTTCGTTGTTGACTTGGAGTAGGATTTTGAACAAGGGAACCAGAGGCTTGATCTGGAGTGCGAGCATCTGTTGGCGGGAAATGCCTAAGGAATCTCTCGATTGAGGGACGCCGGGAGAGAATGATGTCGTACCGAGAAGCCCAGCGCCGTAATGATTTCACAACTTGTTGGCAAGCCGAGCTCTCCAGCGCATTGTTCCTCCGGAGTACATGATATTCCTCCCACAGTTCGTCAACTCGACTCTGAACATCTGATATGGTCACTCCCCCGCGCACACGGATGTAATCCTCGTACGCAGTCCTCTCAGCAATGGTCGTATTCAGCTCGGCCTCCAGATCCTTCTTATCGGACTCTAAGTCCTTATTATCGGCCTCCAGCTTCACTAAACGAGCCAGAAGCTCGTCATTCTTCGTCTGATCGGCTATAGCTCTTTTCTCAGCTTCGTCTAAAGCCGAAGAGTACAGCCGTTTCCAGTGAAGTATCTCCATCTCCTTGAGTACAAAGCAGCTATATTAGTTCGGCAGCTGTACCGAGCAGATAGTAAAATACAACAGGAATAAAGGCGAGTACGAAAAGCTATACGAAGACAAGTGTAGAGAATTTTTCATTCACAAGGAAAATTTTTTACACTAGGAGGGCTTCAAGGCCATTTTACAAGGAAGAAACTAGACTAAGAGAAGGGAGACGAAATCATACTCCGCCAGCTTCGTCTCCGGCTCCTCGGTCTGGTTCAGCTTCTTTCTCCTGAGCTACCTCAGCCTCGGCCTCGCATCCTGCCGGCCTCGCCTCCGCCTCCTGATCGGCTTCCTTCTCCGGATGCCCGGCCCGCTCGACTTCGGCCTCCTGCTCCAGCGGCTCGGCCTCACCCTCTCCGTTGTAAGTCGAAGCGGGTGAAACGGGTCCCACGGAGGCAAAGATAGCCTCCAGGTTCTCGTCCCGATCAGCTCGACAACTCCAGACTCGGTCTGCAGAAAGCAGGACCGAGGATGAAGCGAGCTCCTCAAGGAGCGGCAGATTCTGAAGCCGAGCTGCTATCTCTCGGCTGTACAGAGGCAGCACGACGTCGGCCCCCTGCTCGCCCTTATCGGTAATTAGCCTTACCAGACTACCGACAAAGGCCGAGAACTGGCCGCTCAAAAAGAGTTTCTCCGTGTAAACACGGAGAGCCTCCCCCTGGGCAGCCACGGCGGCAGCCTCCTTCTGAGCCTCCCGGTGCTTCGTCTGCTCTTGCAGGATGATGAGCTGGTTTTTGGCTGACCGGGCTTCATCCTGAGCCGAGATCCTAGCAGCTCGGGCCCTCTCAAATTTGGCCTCAGCCTGTTCGGCCAGACTACGAGCAAGATGCAACTTCTTCTGCATCTCCTCGTAGTCGTGGGATGCTTTGGAGAGCTCCACAGAGACGAGCTTGGCTCTCTGAAGATGAACAAGGAAAAAACTCAACAGAATGGCCATCAAAAAATGTGGAAAAGAAGCCAAGTCAGAAAGCTTACCTCCACAAAATTCGTCGGCCATTGAAAAGGCTCAGGGACGTGTTCCGGGATGTCTGCAACCACCTCGGAGATGACCAGGTCTTTCCCCGGCACTCTTGGGGACTCATGAAATTTCCCCTTCCCTTTAGCCGAGCACGGCTCCGGCTCTTTCGGATCCGAAGAAGAGGTTTTTTGCCTCTTCGGATTCTTCTCGGCTTCAGACGCCGAGCGAGGGGCTCTCTGCCTCTCCGGCTCCACAAGCTCGGAGGACTTTCGGATAGCCTTATTCAGCAAGTTCACTGTCAAAAAAAAAAAAAAAAAAAAAAAAAAAAAAACAACAAAGTCAGATTTTCTTCGTTAAAGCAGTAGAGCATAAAGATAAAGAGAAATCCTCACCCTCGGCCTCTTCGTCCGAAGACGAGATGTCGAACACGACGTCGCCCTTGACGAGCTCAGACTCCGTGTATTGTTTCCTAACTATGGGAATCTTGTTGAGCTCGCCATCGAGCTCGTCCAACGGTTCAGGCCGAGGATGACGGATAACGGACTTCGGCCCTCTCCAGGGAAAACTAGGAGCCGCGGTCCTATCATAGTAGAAGAAGCGGTTTTGCCACTTCGGCCACTTCGTTTTACAAAAGGCCCTAAAGGGCTGTACAGGGATCAAGTAAAACCAAGACCCCTTCCTCTTAAATTGAAAGAATTTAAGGATCGCCTTCAAAGACAAATCCCTTCCTAACTTACGGAGTTCGGCAGCGAAGGCCGATAAGTGCCTCCAAGAGTTCGGAGTCACCTGGCCTAAAGGAAGCTGAAAAAAATCTAGTAAATCTATAAAGGCAGAAGGGAGGGGGAAACGAAGCCCGCATTCTAAGCAGGCCTCGTACACGGTGGCGTAACCCTCCGGCGGGGAGTCAGCCCTATGATCACCGTCAGGTACCACCGCCTTCCCCCCAGGAAAAAAGTATTTTTCGGGTAGGGATATCACAGTATCCTTACTCAAAATACTATGGAAATACTCTACGGTCTTCTCCCCGGACTCTTTCCGGCCAGAAGACCCCTTACCGCCTCTCCTACCGCTACCCGACTCCGAAGAGGAAGAAGAAGACATTTTTCTTACTTTTTGAAGGTGAAGAAAGTCTGAAGAAATTCTTGAAAGCGGAGAGAGAATTTTCGCAAAAAAGAGAGAGTGCAGAAGAAGCAGTCGCAAAAGTGCTTCAATGATGAAGAAAGGAGGTATTTATCAGATTCGGCGAAGATTTCAAAATCGTCGCACCGTTTCGAATCCCACCTTTTCAGGATTCAACGGCCGGATTTTACTGTCGCACTTAATGCAGTCACGTGCAAGGCACGTCCCCTGACATCAGCCTCCCCCTTGCCTTTATCCAGAATGCCGAAGTGACTCACTTCGCCGAAGTGATTCACTTCGCCCTTCGGGGGGGGTAGTGATGGGGTGCGTACTAAACAAGCCCAACAGCAATGACGGCCCATCAGCCCAAAGCCCAAGGAAGAGTATGAGTTCGGCATTACCAAAGAGTTCGGCCTCAGCCTGCAGCTCGGTAAAAGCCAACCAATCAAGCTCTGCTCTCAGGTCGGCATCAAGCTCTACTCTCAGATCGGCAACCAAAGCAGTTCGGTCTCAGTATTCGACCGAACAAGGAGTTAGTGGACCCATACAGGATTTCCACAACTTCCAACACACCCACTACCACGTGGTGTCAACTCAGGCCACGATCGTAGGCCATGACCTACGCTACATCCACGATCTTAGGCCATGACCTACACGACATCCACGACTTAGGGTGGCGATGCAAGCCACGATCTAGTTCAATATATAAATAGAACTTAGATCTGATAGAGAGGGGTTAAGCTCTCTAGAGATAAAATATCATATAGCAAGTCTGTGTTGTAAGCTGTAATCCCAGATCAAGCAATACAATCTTGCCCTCCCTTCTTCCCGTGGACGTAGATTTACTTCAGTAAATCGAACCACGTAAATTCATTGTGTCGTAGTCTTTATTCTCTACCAGCATTTACTAACATCAGAAATTCGCGGATTCATCATTGATTAATAGCTTAAATAGTTTGTTTGCAACCCTTTGATTTTTTTTATTTGTTTTGCTTAATTTCCTGTTCTTCCGCGCGCGCCGTATTTGATTTTTAAAATATGATTAAATGGAGACATGGTTGAGTTTATGATAAACTTAATTAATTAAATCCACTTTAATGTGTGATAATATGTTTGAAATAACAAAAGGAACAAATGGAAGTGGAATAAGAAGAAAGGTGAATGAACGGATGGATATGCGTTTGATTAATGTAAACAGTAGTGGAAACAGAATCTCTTAAAAAATGCACATTTTAGTTTATGAATTAATAAGCCACTTTACAGACAGTGGAGCTCAAAGTGAGGATGTGTTGCACTGGATGCGAGAGAGTTGTAAAAGAGGCCATTCACAAACTCCGAGGTAAATATTATCACGATTAATGGGACGAAGGGAGTATTATTTTTAAATTAATTATAATAAAAATCGGTGCGATTGAGCAGGTGTGGACTCAGTGGAGGTGGAATTGGAGATGGAGAAGGTGACGGTTATGGGATACGTGGACCGGAATAAGGTGCTGAAGGCGGTGCGGAGGGCGGGAAAGAGGGCGGAGTTTTGGCCGTACCCTAACCCGCCGCTCTACTTCACGACGGCCAACCACTATTTCAAGGACACCACTGTCGAGTACAAGGAGAGCTATAACTATTGGCGCCACGGCTACAACATGCCCGACCGCCACGGCTCGTTGCCCGTCACCCACCGTGGTGACGACAAAGT
The DNA here is from genome assembly GCF_004379255.2 of Salvia splendens. Taxonomy (NCBI): domain Eukaryota; kingdom Viridiplantae; phylum Streptophyta; class Magnoliopsida; order Lamiales; family Lamiaceae; genus Salvia; species Salvia splendens. The sequence continues at coordinate 12,200,913 of NC_056046.1, forward strand.
TAGCAACTTCTTCAACGACGACAATGTTAATGCATGTCATATTATGTAATGTTATTGTTTCATTTATGACTATGCAATCGGTAAACCTCTTTGTGTGAATTGAAGAGATTTCAGATTCAATCTACATTGTTCTTTACCTCGATTTTAAGAAAAAAAGGTTTGTATATATTACATTCGACTTTGTGAGTCCATATGTTTTCCTTGAAATAATTATACACACCTATAAGAACGCATACTAAGTGACTCGAATATCAAGCTGTTGACTAAAGAGAAAATGGTTCACTAATCGACTTGCATTTCATAGTAAGATGTGCCTACGTGAGTATTGCGTGAATGGGAGTTTGTATTTTTGCAATTTACAAAATAATAATCTCAAAAATAAGTTTTAAGCGAATCATTAGAGATAGTGTCTCACCGCAAAGGAACTTCGTATCATAAATAAATTGGGCCAAATAAAAAGAAATTGAAGGGGTTGCTTAAGCCCATTTAACGTGGCTGGGCTTTGAACTTTTGCTCGAGGGATTTTGTTTTGTGAATCTAAATTCCATTAAATTGACGACTTTGATTATCTGAACACAGCCAAAATGATCTTACAAAGTAACATAAGCTAATTCAAGCTATGAATTTGGGCTTCATTGGACTCTATATGGGCCCAATCATCAATATTTATATCGAACCGGCCCGAGAAAGGTAGAATATCCACCATGAATATTGATCCTTTAGTCTATGCTAAAAAATAAATTTGGGGTACAATCATCGCCCTGGCCTATATTACTTCGCCAGGATCCAATTTAATCTTGTAAATATCTATTATAGATGTCATTCTCTTATTGGATGAATGCAAATCTGAGTTTGGATTCCAAAGTGAACAAAATTTTATTTTTTTTTCAATATTATTATTTTATACGTTCAATGCAAGTATTCTACACTGTAACAATATGGTTGGTAGGTTGGCCAAAACAAAAACCATATTCAAAATTAGGAATTATTTTTAGCCTTTAGATCATGAAAATTAATTATAGTAAATCAATAATTTTAAATGAAGCTATGGTCGTAAATTCAAATTCCATAAAAATTTCAAATTTGAGTTAATACACATTTTCCAACTAATGCATACATATTAAAAGTGAAATTTCATTATCAATTTTTTTTTAATTTATAAAAACTTGTTTTTGTTTAAACCCTACCAACCTTAATGTATAAAGTAAATTTGTGATCTTATAAATTGTTGTAAATTACGCTTTCTACAGGACCACGAAAGTGCAATTTCTTTATACGATAAGTTCAAATTATTTGGATTTTGTACACAAAGTGATGCTTTTATTTCATGATAAATCCTATCCTATATATATAAATTCACATGGGCATAAGCATTCTCATGTGGCAATGCCCCATTACAGAGACGATACTTACAAGAAAAGAGTAGGATATGTTAGATGGAGAGGAGTTGGTATATATTTATGAGGAATGAATTGTGCTAATTAATAATGGAATTAAAAGAGTAGTATAAAAAGGAGAATGTGATGAGACGAAAATAGAAAGGAAAAGGGATGGGTGGCCTGTGGGGACAAGAGCATTTGGTCTTGGAGTTTTGGGTGATACATTGCCTCAATCCACCAATTAATGCGTGTGGGCCCCTCATTTTAATTTAATTTTAAAATATTTAAAAAAATAAAATAAAAATGTGAGTGTGATATTTATAAATGTAAAATGTGTCCCACTAGAATTGGTTGCTTGAGAAAAATGCACAAGTCTTGTTTACGGCTGTGATGACAAGTTGCTGTCAACCTCTACAATTCGTTATTATTATTGCTGCTGCTGTTTCATTTCTGGGATCTGCTGCCTTAGCTTCTTCTTCTACTTTTTTTTTAAATGCTAAACCTATATATTTTTTTCATCTGACAAATCTTCTGTATAAGGATGTTGTTTCATCACACCTCAAAATATATTGGGCTCAGTAGCATTCAATTAGATTTTAATGAAGTTTGGGTTGGTAAATAAAAAGCAGTTTTTTTTATCATTTAAATAGGAAGTGAGCATACTCATGGAAAAGGATCTGTTTGGGTTTTAAAAATAGAAGAATAACCTTGCTGGATTCGAGAAAAACTAGCTTCTAGCTCCTATATAGCCTCTGCCTTTCCCCCTTAGCTTTACCTTTGTAATTTATTCCTCCCCCTTTCTCTATTTTTCCATTTCTTTCTACTCCATTAAAATAGAAATTTTCCATACAAAATTTAGTCATGTTTATTTTGCTACTATTTATACAAAATGTTGAGAATTAACCAAAATAGTGCAACATTTAGTAGCCGTACTATAATTAGTTTGTCAAATAAAATAAAAAAGTTATTGGAAAAGGAAGAGGATAACGCCAAATGAGAAATGGAGGGAGAAAGGGATCATTCACGGGGGTCCAGTGTTTGGTGCAATAAAAATAAACACAATGTATAGTAGTATATAAATACATATAATTGAAAAAAAGAAATACGTGGTCCATAGCCATGGGAATGGGATATATTCTGAGATTTGTAGTAATATGATAGCACGCGTTTTAAATCAAATTTGGAAAAAAGCTACTTGTCGCAATCCACGTTTGTCTTCATTTTTTTGAATTACTACTTAAATTGAAATACCCGAGTAATAAGAATTAAATTTATTAGGAGAAAAGAAATACTAGAATTAAAGAATTGGGCGAAATAGAGTGGAGGGTAGGGAAATATGTGTTTGTTTGATATGGGAAGAGTTTAGAGTGGGGACAGTGTGAACTGTGAAGTAAGGTTTTTGCATTCAAATGTAACATTTCTCCTTTTACATTACCAAACAACAACACCTATAACTTCTATAAATATATCTTTTACACACAGCCCAGACCAGCCCCCCTTCTCTCTTAACACCTTTACTACTCTCTAATCCTACCTCTCTCCCTTTACTTATTCTCCCCTCATCTCCACATCACACACATAGGCAACACCACCATCTCCATACTATGAATTAAATGTATATATTATAATAAAATGTATTACAAATGGAAGGTACATTATCGTGTAATTATGTTGTGGACCAATTAGAAAAGTATGTTGAAAATTTTGGTCCTTTGCCAACCTTTATCTCTCTCTAGATGCTTGATGAATGAATTGTTGACTTTTATTTAAAGAAGTACTCCTAATCTGGTATGAAAAACAATCTTATGGGACGTGATTAAATGCAAACTCTAAATATTGTACAAACTCTAAACTATAATCTGTATCATTACAAAATGTCAACAGATGATAAAATAATAACAACAAAAAATGTCAACACAGTGTCAACGGTTGATGCTGTGTTGACATTGTGTTGAAACTGTGCTGACATATTTTATTGCTACTATTTTGTCATCTGCTGATATTTTTAACGGTTCAGATCATAGTTTGAAGTTTATACAATATTTAGAGTTTCCATTTTATCACTACTCTCGATCTTAGTCCTTAAATTGACGGAGACATTAATTAATTAATACTAATAATCGGTTTATTTATAATAACTGATCTCCCTTTATTGTGGAAAGATTTAATTAAGTTTGATTAATTAGAAGAAGGGAGTGGACACGTCGTCGCATTTGCTACGTAATTATGCATACTTAAGAACCTAATGTTCATTTTGGAGTAGCATATGATTATGCCTACCAAAACATGCATGGGTGAAAATGGATTATGACTCTTCAAATTAAATATGTTCGAGGCAAACAGATATAAATCCCAAATGAATTAGTAGGGCCTAGGCTAATTAATTAATTAATTAAAGTCCTAGTAAACTTTAAATCGTGCTATAAACACCCTTTTGTAGATGCTGATACATATTAACCTAAAAAGAAAAAAACACATTGTACAACTTACAGCTCTATTCAATTAGCTAATTAAAATATTTATTTCACTCACTAGCAAAGGACGCCTTTCCAAAACATGAGGGACATCTCTAATTTTTAGTACAGGAAGAAATAGAATCAAAATCAACAAAACAACATGTTAGTTATTTATCCCTATGTATTGGAATCAAGAATCTAATGACTAGCTAGGGTAAATGGCATTTAACCCCACGTGTTTCCTTCTTAAAATACACGAACACTAATTAACAATTATAAAGATATGGTGTAATAAAAGGCTACAAACAAGGCACGATTCTGAATAATTTTAAACTACTACGTAAGAGATATTGTTTGCCACTGCAAAATAAAAAATTAAGTTGATGGAATACTTCGTATGCATCATCACCTAGACACCTATGCTTCAAAAATGACTGTAAATGATTTACTAATAGAGTTGAACATTGACATATATACTGTTATAGTCTTAGTTATATTTTGAGAATTTTATTGGTCGTGCCCTTTTAAATATGTCATGAATTTTCTATAAGCTATTTGAGTATCCAGCTTAACAATGTTCAAACCAAATATAATAATTACGAATCCAAATATTTATATTCGCAGCAATTCTAAATTTTTTCTTTCATTTTCGTTATTCTTTAAAAATGCATAGACAACTGAATTAGGAGTAAAAAATAGTAGTACTATAAATTAATGAATTAGTGTCAAGTCTTATCGTGCTTGTATCCTCATTGAGTCGACCTAATAAGGACCCGATAATTTTGTTTTCTCACTTTCCATACATTACATTCATTCCATTCCTTGTCTTCATTATCTATTTTGCAAGTCTGCACCCCCTCCACTCCTTGTCATCGCCACCATGGTCACTACCACGTCGATGGGTATATTACACCACAAAATGACTGAATCGTTTCATATTGTAATCGTGTGGTTCTTGTATCATGTTGAGTTTGTGTCGTTACCGTGTTATTACTGTGTTGTGTTAATATGAATAGGATTGTGTCACTATTGTGTTGTGCATTACACGCGATCGAGGTGCGTCGGTTAGCCTAGGGTCGACTGACCACTTTTTTTTTATATAAATTAACCATTGTGCTGATTTTAAGTTTTTGCTATATATTTATCATTTTTAGCAATTTTCAATGGTTCTTTTCTATTTTTTTAAATTCTTGGTTCTATAAATACTTTTCTTCTCTCATTTCTCTTATCCCATCCCAATTTATTTAATTTTCTTCAAATTCTTCCATCCAATTCTTCTATTTCTCCACATAACAACATCAAAATTTATAGGCCCAAACAATTTTAACTCACTTAATATCGACCCAAGAATGCACTAATAATTCATGCAATATATGCATCAAATTCAAATATGCAACTTTTCTATATTTAAACAATAAACTAAATTATTAATTAGCTGAGAATCTATGAACAAGCAAGACCTTTCACAAGCTACATTACACAATTAAACACTCAAAATTTTATTTAAGCAATATCCATTCTTTTAATTTTTCTGTTTAATTCACAAATATGTATGAAGGGTGGCCTTAAAAAGTGTAGTATGGTGATACGCAAGGAACTGTCTTTTAGTCTAAAATAACTATACGGCCTAATCTGCTGAGTTTTATATAGAATTGTAAATTCATCTCTGAATGAAGCAACCATGTGAATTCCCAAAAAGTAAAACTAACAAAGTGGTAAAAAAAGTGTCATATTTCCCGACCATACCATATACACACATATATATGTCGTCCCTCAACCAAGGAACATAGATGTTACAAACAATAATTCATCATCTCATTTAAATCAAATCAAATAACGTGTGTGCAATTAAAAATTCTGATTGATGATATTGAAATATGAAACGGACCAGTAGATGATTCCAAGTGGTAATTAATTAAGTATATATAGATAATGGATAAAGTAATTATCCAAGAGGAAGGAGATATTATGCAGACTGAGTAAGTCAGGTAGCTGGCAGTTGGGGGAATTAGATGAAAAAGCTGTGTTTCTAGGGATTTGTGAATATGCATGGGTTCCGTTAGCTTTGTCTGCTGAGATGGAATGGAATCCAACATACATACATACATACATACATACATATATATGTATGTGACAATGTGTAGTGTATTACTACTATCATTCACCCATCATCATCAATACCTACTATTCTGCTAGATGCTTCATTCTTCCATCTTCATTTCTAATTTCTAAACAAATATATTTGAATGAAACATATATATTGGGGGTCTGCCCCCATCCTACACACCTACATTCATTCATTGCCTAAACTAACATGAATTAAGCCTGCATCTACACTCATTCATTTCCCATTCCCCTCTCACATATTACTCACAACATAAAGAAACCTACTACTCTACCTACTTCTCTCTAAACCTTGTTTTTTTTCCATGGGGACCTCTCTATCCTCTATTCCCCCCAAAAAGTGAGAGAAATCTGCCTTGCTGCAACCCTCTCTCTCTCTCTCTCTCTCTCTCTTCACTGTGACAGCCGGACTCTCTATATATCTTTCTAGTAAGTACTTATGCTGAGTGAAATTTCTAATTAAACTACTTAGTAGTAATATCTTAGTAGTATTACTTAATTATATTCATATTAATAGGAGTATTATATTGGTGAAGGGGTTTGGATTAGACTAATATTTTGTTAGCTAGTGAGACAGGCACATATATACATTCTTGGAGTTGTGGGATTTTTGGGATGTTGTACAGTTTTGACTTTTGAACTAGATTGTCACATCGCAAGAATTGCTTTGCTTGTGACAACTTTGGGACTGCACCTAACTGAAAACTAAGTCCCATTTTTCTGCAATTCTTTTTAGTTACATTTCCATCATGTGTGTGTGTATTATCAATACACAATAGGTCTACGGAAGTTGAGATTCACATATAAAAAGTTAATGCATTATGCTACAAGATCCAATTCTCATTAAATTTAGAATGTCAGTAATGTTAGTGACTGATCAAGATTCTAGTACTGCTACTTCTGAAAGTAGAGTTTTGTTCCCCGAGACAAGCACAAACCATTATGTTATGCCCACAATATTGCTACCTAAGAATTGGACACTCATTATTAATCCAGAGACGAATTACAAATTTCAATATGTGCGTAATTTTATGCTATGATTACTTCACTGCGAAACAAAATATATGCTGAGCATATATGTACAAATTCCATTTTTTTGTTTGCCATGTAGGTAGGTTTTCTCCATTAGTGGTTAGAGTCCTTCTTTTGTGTGTTATGTTGTGAGAATCTATACTCATTTCAATCCATACAAGAATGATAAATCACATTTGAGAAGCATAAGTGAGATTTAAAATTGAAACCTAAGGAATATCCACTAGGGATTCTATGCATGGGAGTTTTCTATATTCTAGAGTACTTAATTATAAGATTTGCAAATCAATTTCTTCTATACAACTACACATTGATGATCATACCTTATTAGAACATGTGTTCTAATTTTTTAAAAATTGCTGAACTAGGGTTATTTTATTAAAAAATAAACGAAAAAAAATTCAAAACCCTCAGACGTCAATTTGAAGATTTAAGGGTCAAGCGTCATTACAACCTTTACTACAACGGAAACTGGGAAATTAAAGAAAACGAAAAGGATTCAATAAACGGGAAAAAAGAAAGGAAACTTTGTTCTTTCTTCAGATGAGTTCAATATGATAGCAGCATATGTAAATTAAAGGGGTTAGTAGTACTTAAAGACTGAATCAGGCTCATCACAGCACCAGCATACGTTCAGACAGCAAGAGCATCATTAGTAATTATGAAAATCTGAGAATCATATTTAGTTAAATCGAACATTTAAAGCTGCCAGAGCATTTTCCGCATATCAATTGAATTGAGATAATAAGACATATGATGCTGCACATGCATACAAGGTTTAAGCATGCATGGTTATTTTAGGTTAACTTTTTTCTCTTTTTCTCTCTACTTCACATTTATTCTACTGTAAAGTGTGTGCTTCTTCTTGACCTAAGCAAACCACCACCTCTCTCATATACAATTACAATATAAACTTCAAATAAAAACTCATATACCACAAATACAATTATTCACAAGAGTTTAGCTAGGTTTCATTCCAAACACACACATACTTATAGATCTGTTACAAAAGTAAAATGAGGTAATGATTCTTGACTAAATTGTGCTATAATCATAGGCTGGAGTGGCCACAGTGTATATGTTATACAATATCCATTTATATCAGCATTAAAAAAAAGAAGATTATTGGTACCGAGTATATATCAGCAATGGCAAGCAACTAAAGCATGGTCCTGCACAATTTTTCACAAAGTACACACACAAAATGTATAAATATATATGTGTGTGTGTGTGTGTATTATGCCCCTCTTTATGCTAGAGATACAGATGCAGAAAGCTTTTCACTTGTTATACAAGCAGCTAATACCAGAAGTAGAAAAAAGGTCCACTGATTGCACTACATGCTCATAGCTCGAGATTTATCAATTTAACGCCATTCTGTTATTTGATACTCCCAAAATAGACAGCCTTCATATAGAATTGAGATGAAAAAAATATAAAATATAATCACATATTCATGGGAAGTCTCTTCATGTATATTTACTCAGCAATTACAAATACTTGTAATTAATGCCAAAAATGGTGGAATTTACCATCAGCTAGCTTCATGATTTCGCAACTAACATAAAAATTTAGGTCCTAAATGAAAATGCACAATCTTGAAACAATAAAAATAGGGCCACAGCCACAATTGACATGACAAGGTAGAGGAAAAATGATATTGTCAAGTCGAAGAGGAAACATCGGTTTCTAAGTAATTGACCATTTAACATCATGTGTGGAGATGACGATATAGATATACTCTTTTCATCTCATGTAGGGACCAAACTCACCAATTATATTGCTACAAGTTTTCATTAAGATGTAGTATTGAATTTCCCCTCTCCCCCTCACTATCAAATCAAACTGCTAATTCTTCTATATATCTCCACATAATTATTTTTCCATCACCTACATACATACATACATACATACATACATACATACATACATACATACCTTAATCTTCTCTCAATCTCTATCCCGATTCCATTCTTGCGTCGTGTTTTACTCATCTGAAACCACACACACACACACCATGATTTATATATATTCAAACTGGATTAGAAGCAAATGTTGCTTGCATATGTCAGGCACAAGATTGTGTATAAGTGTGTGTGTGTGTAGTATGCTTTATGAACCACTAATTACCAATTAAGGACTATTAACTGCTATCTTTCCATAATGTCTGTGATTCAATCACACCCTAGTATAGTATAAAAAATGAAAAAAAACATCTCTAATGAGTGTTAGGCTCTACTCTTATCTAAAAAGATAAGAACAACCTAAGTATTTCATTTTAACAAGAATACTTAGATTACCTACACCAACAGGCAGCAAAAGCACACCTTAAATTCAAATAAAATTGTTAATTCATCACACTCATAAGTCCATATATGCATATAGCATGCAAATGTGAAAACATTTAGTTGAGAAGTTAGGAATTACATCGAATTGGCAGAATTAAAGAGAAAGAAGGAGAGAATTGGTGAAAAGTAAAAAAAGTAGAAGAGCAGCAAAACAGAAAGTGATGATAAATGCAAGGAAATAAGAGATGATAGTTGTACATGTACCTCCAAAAGCTGCGAAGGCAGCAGTAGTTGTGGGTGTGGAAGAGATATAAGCAATTAAGACAAAAGGGATAATTCTGCAATCTTTGTTGATTTTGAAAGAATTAGAAAGCAGCAGAAATAGAAGTAGAAATAGAAATAGAAATGGAAATAGGAATAGGAATAGTGTGTATAGATACAAAAAACATAAAATAACGAGGGAATTGAAGGGAAATGTGTGTTTCATTTCATCTATTTATCCAGTTGCAGCATTCTTTGATTTGATTGTACAAAGAGAATAGAATACTCAAAATCCCCAAACTCAACAATGCAAAATACCTAAATATCCAAATCCAAATCCAAATCCAAAGACATGGATCCCTTCCCTTTGTCGTGATCCTGCGGGCGGAGGGAGGGCGGCGCCGCCAGCAGCTGGTGGTGGGCCGCGGAGGAGGACAGTATATCGCATTCATCCGAGTCAGAGATAGGACAGTCCATGTTCACGCCGAACAGCCTAAGTCGCTTTGCTGCAGCTTTTCCCTGGACCACCGGCACCGACTCGAACACCATCTGCTCCCTCTGCCCCGGCCCCGCTGCCGCTGCCGTTCCAAACGCCGCTCCTCCCCTCAGGTACACTATCGACCCCGGGGGGCACGGGCTTCCGTTCACCACACTTCCGTACGCGTAGGGCCCGTACCCCGTCGGCGGGTGGTGGTAGTGGTGGTGCGTCGTCGTGTGGAGATACTCCCGCGGCGGCGGCGGCGCGGGCTGCGTCGGCGGGATGAATAAGGGGCTCCAGGGGTGGTGGTGGAGGGCGCGGAAGGAGAAGTGGTGGGGGATGCTGGACGAGGCGTGGAGATCCGGTGCGTCGGGGCGGCGGCGCCAGTCGATGAAGAGGCGGTCCTTCGCGAGCTCGCCGACGCCGCGCTGGAAGGAGACGATGTCGCCGGCGTCGAGCTTCTTCTCCTTCACGAACCGGGACCATCCTTTAGTCATCACGTAGCTCTGGCTGCTGTTCCAGTACGAGTAGCGGAACCGCCACGGCTTCCCGTTGCGGTCCTCGAAATTGAGGAGCAAACCCTTCTCGTTTGCGGAGGAGTCGAGGGGGAAGTACTTCTCCGCGTGCTGCTTCGGAATCACAAGGCGGTTCAGCTTCCCCACGTCGCTCGGCGTCACCACCTTGTCGAACATGTGCTCGCGCTGCACCGCCGCCGCGCCGGAGCTGCTGCCCTCGCGCCGTGCCGCCGCCTGATCCTCCGGCTCGTCTCCCTCGCCGTAGCTGCTGTATGGCCTCGGATGGAAAGACATGATGGTAATTAGTGAGTCGAATTAAGTCGAAATCTGCATCGATTTAGGGTTTGGAAGATGGAGAAAAGAGGGAATTGAGATTTAGAGAGATGAAAAAATGAGTCTCGTCTCGATTCTCATCTATGTTTTCTCTACTTCTACTTCTTCCTCTTCTACTATGTTGTTGACCTTTCTCGCGAGTAGAGAAAGAAAGGGAGAAAAAATAAATTAAAGAAAAAACAAAGATAGGATTTTAGAGAGAGAAAGGTGAGAATGAATGTATCTGTGGGTGTGTGAGTGAATATAATGGATGCAGGTTATTTTCTTGGTGGGGTGTCTCGCCCACCCCAGAACTTGCACAGCTTACCCATTTTCTTTCAATTTATATATTCCTACCTAGGAGAGAGAAACATCGAATATATTGAGTTCCTTTTTCTTTTTTACATATATACTCCATAAAATAAATATTAACCAGAAAATTAAAGAGTATCATTTCCTATATTAAAACATAGAAAAATAAAAATAATTAGAAGTGACCAGAAGAACTAATTTACTTTATACTGTAGTTTGAGCTAGCACTACTTTTATACTATTTCCCATGTAATTTTGTATACATGTGCGTGTTCACACGAACATTTCTATAAATTTTAGTATAAGCATGTATAAATAAATGCATTCAATTATTTGTCAGATAATTAGAAGTATCTAAATATAGGTCGCATAGCCAATTTAGATGAAATTAATAATTAAAACAAAACGATGTCTAGAGTTTGAGTAAATAATTACCAAAAGTTTGTTGAGTCAAGTACTCTCATCCCATAAAATTCTACTATAAGTTCAGCTTACTATAGATAGATATCTTAAAATTATTAAGCGATGAAACAAAGAAGATATAAGAAAACAAACTAGATATACCCGTGAGATAGGATCTATTGTCCTCGCCTTCAATGAAGCTCGATCCTCGGTGCTTGATTTAATCCTTCAACTCCTATATGAACTAAGGTATATGGAATATGGTAGATGATGTTTAGAGTGGTGTAAGATGTGTCTAAAAGTATGAAAAGGTCTAAAAGAGTCTTTGAAATCGTCCACAAGGACCTCCTTATATAGATAGGAGGAGATTGGCTTGACAAGACAAGAGATCTAGGGTTTCTGCATAGCAAAAATTCTAGCACGACATTGGGCACTCTCTAGTCTCGGACACATCCAAGTAGGTCGTTGGGTTGGCATTGTTGTCAAGTCAGCGGGTCAAGGATCACTGGCTTGGATAAGTTATTCCAGGACACTCCCAACGGATCTTCGTGTTGGAGTTTGGACTTTGTTATCTATTTTAAGTCTATTCTCGCATGGAATGGTCAATATATCAAAGTATAGAAACATAGACATACTCAATCTTAACTCAAGTAAAATGTTATCAAAACTGAGCAAGTCTAACCCCTAAAATAAAGTAAGATCCGTTTGGATCATTTATAATTAAGTGAGAATTAGATGTGATTAATGCATATCTAATTATGTGGTCTCCCTGAAGTGGTAGTGTGCACTTAAGTTCTCCTTTTTTATAGTATAGGAGTAATATATAAAATGCTTATCTTTGTCCTACAATCTTTATTTTAAATACTTAATTAACAAGAGTTTCTAAGGAGACATCCCAAGCCTATATATAATCATGCCTAAGAATGTGTATTATATAATTGTAGAAATATATATTCCGCACTAAGCAAGACTCTGTGAGCTTATTGATTAGAAGAGTATTTATAACAATTACTCGTAATGAATTATGCAGTCTAATAAAATGTGTTATTAACGTGTAGTAGATAGCACTACTTGACGTTGAATTAAATTGTTAAAACAGAATTGAGACAATAAATAATTAATTGGTGAAATAGAGCTAAAAGTGAAAAGGAATTGTTTTTGGAGGAGTGGGGGCCCATCGATTACCTGGCTGGGTTCATGTGAGCTCGTCCTTGTCATATGTGTGGATTTTATCACCATACTCTATGCATACACATACTCTGTATCTATATGCACATGTCTATACAATTTAGATATATATACAATATTCAACTACACCCATCAAACTAACACCTCCATTATTTTATTCAAATCCAACTATGCCTAATTATAAAGGTAAGATTATTTAAAAGTATTCCTAGTGTAGTAACGGATGCATTTGCAGGCTGCACTGCACGGTGCATTTCTTCTAATAAAATTAAATTTAAATTAATCAATAGAAATGTAGTACTATTATTCTTGAATCAAGCTGCTGGATGCGACATGCATTCGAATCTCTTAAAATGACTCTTTTAAATATATACAACGATTCATCTGGCATAGATGGAGATAATAGTTTAATTAATTCTTCTTCTATAGAGAAATAGATTTAATATATAAACATGTAAATCCATATGTAAGATGCTCATAGGTAGAATATTTCGACGAAATGCAAAGACTAATTAAGATTCCAATTTACAATATTTCCGGTTCGAAATTTAGAAACACAAACAATTATTGGTCACTTTTAAATGTAAGAACTAGAAGCATTAAAATATACTAATATACTACTTCCTCAGTGATGTGTAACTTTCATAGCATATCTACACATAAATTAAAAGCCAGCTGTTTAGCTCGAAATTTCATTTGCAATTATGTAACTTGTCGGAGAGCTGCTCAATTAATTATCTATGCCAGGATTAAATAATTAAACTACAGAGTATATAGGTATAGCTTTGTGGTGGTGAATATTAATTTATAGTACATACCATGATTAATTAATCACACACGCATATATATAGTATGATGCATGTTAATTTAATTAAATTGTAGACTAGTGTGTGTTCCTAACTAATGCCACGTCTATGTTAATAATATAAGTAGTTTGGTAGTTAGGGTTACTTACATTATTATTATTATTATTATTATTACTACAATTATTATTAGTATTGTTGACTTACTGTTCAAAATTTAGTCCGTACAACACCCTTAATTTAGTTTTTAGTAGGATTTAATTAGGAGAAAGTCTTGCTCTCGCACACGTTCTACAGTATTAAGTAACATTTACTTTTTCCATGTTAATTACACCGACATAAATAAATATTATTTTAATGATAAGCCGGATTCCTCAACTTTGAATAGTGTTTTACGCCATATTTTATGAGTTTTGATCAAATTTTTATGTGATTTTATGAGTTTTGATCAAATTTTTATGTGGGAGAGACTTGTTCACATAAATTGACTGATGTCACACATGAGTTCATCGGCTTGAGTTTCAGCAAATTTTTTAGGTTCGAATTCGTTTCGACATGTCATTAATAATCCATGTAGAGTATTGTCGGCAAAAAGGGTTCAATTGCTAAAATACTAACGAATTTCAACTATGTTTGATTTTCAACCCGTTTTAAAATACTAGTATTTATTTTTATCAAATTAGACGTATTCAAATCTGTTTTATTGTTTAAAAAATATTTAAGTTGAATTAAGTGAATCATTATAGTCTAATTATATAAAATAATTTCTCAACAAGCTCGAATCTACACTTAAATAACTTGTTATCGTAGTGAACTCTGCACGAATCAAAGCTTATAGGTATAGCAATAAACCATATATTTATTTATTGTGATTTGACTTGATGTATTAATATTCAACCAGAGCGGTAGATGAGAGGAAAATCTGAGTTACTTAATTTATACATACACCTTCAATTGTTAGTATTTTCAACTTAAAAAGGGTATACTAAAACATCAACTACAAGCTGTACTCATTTTCCGATTTCCATTATTGATATAGCACACAACTGATAATGAATAAATTAAATCCAATCAAGGATTGTTTACGTGAACAAAATTTAATTTGATATAATTTTCGTCTTTTAAATTTTCGATATGCAATTTAATGTAGGAAAATCTCACCATATACTTCTCGCTGTCGCACGTTATTAAAATTGATGCTACCTAGACCAACTAGATTATTTACGTACTGTAGCATTTAGGTAAAACAATTAATTTCATTAAACAACTGCACAACTTGAATTCTCAAAAAAAAAAAAAAACTGAATACACTTGAAAATAAAAATGCAGATACAAATAATTGATAATAAATAAATAAAATTTCACTTGGGACCAAAAGAGGTTTTGCCTCACATGCATTAGACATAATAAATACAAATACAAGAAAAAAGCGAGGGCGATTTATGATTATAGATTGAGATGCGATTAAAAGTAATAAACAGTTTGTCATTGCCATTACTCTTTCACTTTCCATTTCTTGCCCTCGCCTAAGCTCTTTTATTTCTTTAGGTGAACAGTGTTGCACTCTTTTCCAGGACCACCATTAGTCTTTACCCAATATATATCACCTAATTGTAAACACACACATACACACTAAACATCCATGTTGCTTAAAATTTGATCTTACATTAGATTTGATGAAGCCCACAACCCTTAAATTACTATACTAGGAGTATATGTTTTTGGCAAATTGTCAAATAAACTATGAAATATAGTCAAATTATGGTTTCTCCCATACTTTTCAATATTGGAATTTTAAATCACAAAGATTCAAAATTTCGCAATTATCTCATATGTCGTTTTTCCGATAAAACCCGTGATGACGTGGCAACCAAATTTCAAAATTATATAACCATCGTTTCTAAGTAAACCACACGACATCGTTATGTGTCAGGTTTTGTCTACGTAGATAAGTCTGGTTGCCACATCATCACGTCATTGGAAAAACGTTAATTGCAAAATTTTAAACCTTGGTGATTTATCATTCCAGTTTTGAAAAGTACGAGACAAACCAGAATTTGACTATTTTTCGTGATTTATTTAGCAAAGTGTCTTTATCATTTATAGTCCTCAAAGTTAATAAGTAGAATTATTGTTGGACCCTCCTCCAATAATCTTTGTGGGCATAAATTAGATTGTATTTATGGTTGTATAAACAAAATTATAATCGGGAAATGTCGGATTAATGTAGAGAAATGTGGGTGGGTGCCCTAAATCTTGATATACTATATATTATGATGGTACAAGTGTCCCGTGACAAGGGCTAGACAATATCTTAAAATGTATGCGTATGGGGCGTGTGGATGTGGACTTGTAAGGAGAGTTGTGGACCATTGGTAGCATGATTAGTTAAAGTATGTGTGTCTATGTGCCCCCTCCCCTAATGCACCTATATACATCTAATGCCTAATAATAACTCTTTCACATTAATTACACCATTTTTTGTGGTACATTTATTTACATCCCATATCTCAGATTCCATATTTCAATCAAAACCCCCACTTTTTTTTACAACTAATTCCTCTAATTATTTACCCATTCACTAAATATGCTTTAATACCTTTTTATTTAACTCCTAAATCCCAAGTCCCTCATCTATGCCTTCATTTTTCAATTTCTTGTTTCTAATTTCAATATTCCTCACATCTTTTCTACGTGTATTTATGGATTGATAAGTATATTTTATGGTTTAAACTTCGAAATTATTTTTTATAAATGATGTTTATTTATAAAAAAACAATCAAACTTAGCAAACCTATTCAATTTTGGCTTGCGATTGAAAATTTTGACTTTAAAAAACTGAATCAAACTCGTTGAATTCTGGCGTGGAAAATACAATGATAAGGTGGGATTCAAAATGACTTAATGATTGTGCTCTTTTATTCCAATCAATGCAATTATATCTGTGTGACGATAAAGCCTATCTTAAATGTAAATTGTTTCTATTTCAATCAAGCAATAAATTGAGAGTTTAATAATTATTGATAATCTTTTAAAAGATTAAGCGAGGATTCTACATGGCTCCATTCTAAAATCTCTTGATGATAAGAAAAGTCAGTCAATGGAATTTATATAGTAGTTTTAGTTCTTCATTAAAATTAATATGAGATATTTTTATGGTTATTTTTTTCTTCATATGTTAACATTCTCCTTTAAACCCTTCGAAGTGAACATTGGATGTGTTGAACTTTTTTCTAATAAAATTGGGCCAGCCCATTATTAGAATTAGCCCAAATTTAAAGCCCAAAAAAATATTATTGGGTCATTCATTTTTTTAGTTTCAGTCTAGATTTATAGTATTAGTTAAATTTAGTCTACAATCGGCGACTCACTCTAATAATATGATAGAAATCAATAGGGTTTCATCCTAAAATAATCGGGAATAAAATTAGGGGCTTATGAAACTTATATACCACTAGTTTCAATTTTATTTTTACGTGACATTGATATGAGATATTGTTATAGTTATTTTTATTTTAAGTGCCAACACTATTTTCATTTATTATACTAGGAAATCTAGCGAAACAATTCCACTTTCAGTTGATGGATTCTTGGTCACGATGACAAAAATGTAAATTTTCAAGAATTTCGACGTTTGTGCTCCAAAATTCAAAATAGTTCTACAAATTATACTTAAAGCTGTAGATTTGTGTCATGTCTAATATTGATCATAATTGAATGTGTGTAATATAAATAAAAATGCTACGGTATACATATAGCTAGTGTTTAGTTTTTGGGAACAAACCGTTGAGATTAACGCGGCGAGTTGATTTTAATTTTTCTATGTTTCATTTTGTGGGGAAGTAATGGCCCTATTAGAAATAGGTCACTCACCCCTTAAAATGATTTATAAAGGGGAGAGTTATCCATCCTTATATATATGAGATGAAATCATCACTAAGTCGATGTGGGACAAGATTTAATAGTTTTAACACACCCCTCACGTGTGGGCAGGAATGACACATCGATCTTCCACTCGTGAGGTAAATAGATAAGAGATAAAGAGAAATCCATTATCGACTTTGTAATAATGGAGTGCCCATTTCAGTTGGAAGAAGCTCGGCTAGAAAGGAGTTCGGTAAGCTCGGCTTACCGAGCTGGAACTAGTCTGGAACTAGCCGAGAAGAAGAAGAAGAAGAAGGCAGAAGTCGGTAAGCTCAGCGGTAAGGAAGCTCGGTAAGGAAGCTCGGCGTTGAGCTGGAATGAGCCGAGAAGGAAGAGTTCGGTTGTAAGCCAAGAAGGAGTTCGGTTGTAAGCCGAGGAAGGAGTTCGGTCTTGAACCGAGAAGGTAGAAGCAACCTAGCCGAACTAGCCGTTGGAGCAGCAGTTAGTTAGCTGAGATATAGCGGTTATTCTTCTTGCTTTCTTGATTCTTCTTGTAGTTAGTTAGTAGCAGTTGCTACGTGATTATAGAGCTTTAAATAGCTCACCGTGTATGTAGTTTAGAGTAGAGTTTTATCAATAAAGAGTTTTCCAGTTTTCTCTCCAAGATTATCATCTTCAATACTCAAAGTGTGAGTGTGTGTGTTTTCTGCATTGTGTGATCTCATACAACAGTGAGTGTGTGTGTGATCTTATTGAGTGTGTGAAAGCCTTGTGTGTGCCAATCCTAACAAGTGGCGCCGTCTGTGGGAAAGGGATATTGAAACTGATTTGCAGAGGATCAACCGGTTTCAAAGATGGCAGCAAGGCTTGATGCAGAAAAGTTCACAGGCAAGAATGATTATGGCCTGTGGAAGATGAAGATGAAGGCGGTTTTAATTCAACAAGGCTTGGCGGCAGTTTTTGCAAAACCAGAGGAGAAAGGAAAGGCTCCAGTGCTTGATGAAAAAGCTCAGGCAAAGATGGAGGAGATGCAGCTCAAGGCACATTCTGCAGTGATTCTGTGCCTTGGAGATAAGGTCTTGAGGGAAGTTCAAGAAGCCAAGACTGCGGTGGAGATCTTGGACAAGTTAGATGAAGTTTACTTGGCCAAATCCTTGGCTAACCGGCTGTATCTCAAGAAGAGGCTGTATGCCTATAGTTTTTCTGGAGATAGGTCCATCATTGAGCAGCTAGAGGAGTTCAACAAGATCATTGATGACCTGGGATCTGTTGATGTCAAGATCTCAGATGAGGATAAGGCCATTCTCACCTTGAATGCCTTGCCTAGCTCGTATGACCAGCTAAGTGATGCAATTATCTATGGAAGAGATAAACCTATCACCTATGCAGAAGTCTATTCAGCCTTGATGGCCAAAGAACTCCAGAAGACAGCCAACAGAGGCTCTGCAAGCTCCAATGTTCAAGCTGCAGAGGCCTTGAATGTGAAGAAGTTCAAGAAGCAGAACTTCAAGAAGAAGTTTGAGGGCCCTAAACCCTCAAGTTCTGATGCTCAGAAGGAAACCAGAGCTTGCTATTGGTGCAAGAAACCTGGACATTTGAAGAAAGATTGTCATGCATGGAAGAGAAAGATGGCCTCTGAGGGACACAATCAATCTGATTGTGTGGAGAGTGCTGATCCCCCGGCTCAACTCATGAATATCAGTGATAGTGGGGTCAGTCATAGGTGGATAATGGACTCGGGGTGCAGCTTCCATATGTGCCCCAATAGAAGCTGGTTTCATGATCTTCAAGAAGCATCGGGTACGGTTGTTCTTGGTAATAACCACATTTGTCAGATCAAAGGAATAGGGAAGGTAAAGCTAAGCCTACAAGATGGCTCTATAAAGATCCTAACTGGGGTGAGGTATATTCCAGAAGTAAAGAGGAACCTCATCTCATTGGGAATGCTGGAACAGAAAGGGTTCACCATATTGATGAGTCAAGGAAAATTGTTTGTGAAATCTGGAGATGCAGTGATGATGGAGGCTGACAGAGAGCATATTCTCTATTATCTGAAGGCTAAGGCTGTTGATGGAGAAAGCAATGCAGTGTCAGATGATTCCATAATGCTATGGCACAAGAGATTGGGCCACCCAGCCGAAGGAAGCTTGAAAGAACTCATCAAGAAGGGTCTGATCTCTGGAGATTTCAACAAGATGGACCCCTGTGAGCAATGTATACTTGGAAAGGCTAAGAAGGCACCCTATCCTACAGGTATTCACTCTTCTACAGCCCCTTTAGACTACATACATAGTGATCTTTGGGGGCCTTCACCGGTGTGTTCAATTGGTGGAGGAAAGTATTATCTAGCTATCATTGATGACTATACAAGAAAGTTGTGGGTATATATTCTTAAAGAAAAATCTGAAACACTCACAAAGTTCAAGATATGGTGTAAGGAGGTTGAGCTAGAGAAGGGTAGAAGTGTTAAATGCTTAAGGACAGACAATGGCCTAGAGTTCTTGTCTGCTGAGTTTGATCTGTTCTGTAAAGAGAAGGGTATGAAGAGGCACCGGACTGTTCCTGGTAATCCTCAGCAAAATGGTGTTGTGGAAAGGATGAATAGGACAATCCTAGAGAGGGTGAGGTGCTTACTTCTTGGGTCTGGTTTGAGCAGCAGATTCTGGGGTGAGGCTGTGTATACAGCAGCCTATCTCATCAATAAATGCCCATCTACTGCCCTGAAATCTGAAACTCCTGATTACATGTGGTATGGAGCTCATAGTGACTACTCAAAATACAAGGTGTTTGGGTGTGTGGCCTATGCTCATGCTAGGCAAAGTAAGCTTGAAGCTAGGGCTCTGAAATGTATCTTGCTGGGGTATCAGAGGGGTGTTAAGGGGTATAGGCTCTGGTGTATTGAGCCCGGTAAGCAGAAGGTCTTGGTGAGTAGGGATGTGGTGTTCTTGGAGGATCAGATGCCATACCTGAAAGATAAGCCGGACTCCAATGAAGATGAGGGTGATTTCTTCAAGGTGGAGCCTGTGGGGGTTGGCCTAGGAGCAGGTGGAGTTATTGACTCAGGGAGTGAGTCTGATTCAGATAAAGAAGAGGCTCCAACTCAGGGCAACCAGGCTGGTGAGTCTATATCAGACTCTATCAGAGACTATCAGCTTGCAAGGGACAGAGTTAGAAGAGAAACAAGGCCACCAACAAAGTTCTCTGATGTTGTGTATTATGCTCTGTGTGCTGCTGAAGGTATTGATGGTGCAGATCCACTCACATATAAAGAAGCTATGCAGAGTAAAGATAGAGAAAGATGGATTGAAGCCATGAATGAGGAAATAGAGTCTTTACTCAAGAACAAAACATGGATTTTGGTGGACAAATCCAAGCTGAATACAGTTGAAAAGGGGAGAGTGAAGGTGATTAAGATTAACACCTTGCGCAATCCGGCTGACATGCTAACAAAGTCTCTAGGTAGAGACAAGTTTGATCATTGCAAGAAATTGATCAATGTTTGTGCAAGAACTGAGATGAGCCCTCAGGTGGAGAATTGTAATAATGGAGTGCTCATTTCAGTTGGAAGAAGCTCGGCTAGAAAGGAGTTCGGTAAGCTCGGCTTACCGAGCTGGAACTAGTCTGGAACTAGCCGAGAAGAAGAAGAAGAAGAAGGCAGAAGTCGGTAAGCTCAGCGGTAAGGAAGCTCGGTAAGGAAGCTCGGCGTTGAGCTGGAATGAGCCGAGAAGGAAGAGTTCGGTTGTAAGCCGAGAAGGAGTTCGGTTGTAAGCCGAGGAAGGAGTTCGGTCTTGAACCGAGAAGGTAGAAGCAACCTAGCCGAACTAGCCGTTGGAGCAGCAGTTAGTTAGCTGAGATATAGCGGTTATTCTTCTTGCTTTCTTGATTCTTCTTGTAGTTAGTTAGTAGCAGTTGCTACGTGATTATAGAGCTTTAAATAGCTCACCGTGTATGTAGTTTAGAGTAGAGTTTTATCAATAAAGAGTTTTCCAGTTTTCTCTCCAAGATTATCATCTTCAATACTCAAAGTGTGAGTGTGTGTGTTTTCTGCATTGTGTGATCTCATACAACAGTGAGTGTGTGTGTGATCTTATTGAGTGTGTGAAAGCCTTGTGTGTGCCAATCCTAACAGACTTGGGCCGAAATTTTTTCTTTGGTGGGAAATAACAAACTCGAGGTAAAGTTCGTGATATTATTTGTCAATTTCAAAGTTCGTGGGAAAAACCCAACTTTTGAAAGTTTCATGATATTATGTGTCAATATCCCTATAATTAATTAACTATAAACGGTTATAACAACAAATATAGCTATCAGACGTTTATAATTAATTAGAAGACACAAATGGAAGTGTCCTAAAAAAGTAAAAAATTAGATTAATTTGTCTTTTATTTAAACACTTTCTTTTGCTTCCTAATTTTTATTTATTTTAAAAAAAATTTCAGCACAAGTAAATGCGTCTCAATTTTTGTGTTTCTAAAAAATGTTTTTTTGTAGTGTTATTTTAAAAGTAAGACAGATTTCTTGTGGATGTTATTAGTATGTTGTTTTCAAATTGAGACTGTAATAGTACTCTTCTTTATATCCTTCAGATTTTTCTCATAATGAATCTCGAATGCAATTCTATTTTTCAACTATGAAATAAGGTTGAGATATGCGAGCGTATAAAAGTCATATTTCAAATCAGAATATTGCTCCAGTTTTTTTTTTTTAATCAAAATGTCCAAAGCTCAAGTACGTACGATTTCAGTTATCCATAGGATGACATGCTTTTGAAACCAATCTCAAATATTAAGATAGAAAATAGGTTAAATAGCCCACTTTCATTTTCCATACATTAAAAAACATGTACTCCATATTCTTTGGGAAATTTAATATTATGCAAAACTTTCAATAAGAGAGACTTATTACACTCAAGAATAAACAAAAAATTAAAATCGAAAGATATACTAGAATCTATGATAGATTGACTTGTTCACCAAATACGTCACCTAGACTAAGACAGCAAAAATAGACGCAAATCATTAAAATATATGATTGAAAATTGAATTGACCCATATAAAAAATTAGAAACAAAACATACTTTTGGGCAAACATCAATAAACAAAGTTCTACTTTTACGAAAAAATATGACTAAAATGATAACCCCATACCGCCAGGTATAGATTTATTGAAGAAGAAAAAAGAGGAATTAAATTTGGTAGCCAAGAAGAGCTGAGAATGCCATGTTCTGTTTTCACATGTATAGTTTGATTCCAACTTCATGAGACATTGGTGCGTGCCTTTTATTTAATTCACCCTGTTTGGTCCGGACAACTTAACCGAATAAATTCATCTATTTCTTTCTTACAATTCACTACTATGTTATGTTTCTTGTCTTTACGTGAAAATGATACTAATACAATAATTTTATTTAATTGGTTGTTTGTCAATATAAGAGCATTCACAATAGGGCGCCCTATAGTCTGCCCTATAGGGCGTCCTATGCTCCGCCACATCAGCATTTCATCCTCCTACCCTTCCACCTACAGTGGGATACCCTATAGTCCGCCCTAAGCATTTTATTTATTTGAATATTTAAAACACTACAAAAATTGGAAAAAAAAACTTCATTTCATTAAAAGTCAAACATTACACTACGAAATAAAAAAACTATAAATTCTCAACGGCGGTTACGGTCCCAAACTTCTTCAATCATGTCGTTCTTGAGCTGAGCATGGTCTTGTTGGTTGCGCATTGAGGCCTGTCTAGATAGAACCTCTTTGAAGCCCATCGGTAATCCTCGAACGTGGGGCGGGGCCGCCGTGCTGGAGCTAGATCCACCTTCATCATCGCCCCAATCGGTGACTCTTCCACCTTCGTGTTCGACTATCATGTTATGCAAGATGATGCACGCATACATGGCATCGACGATGACGTCCTTGTACCAGAACCGCGCCGAACCCTTCACTATTGCCCACCGCGCTTGGAGCACACCAAATGCCCGCTCAACATCATTCCGCGCAGCCTCCTGCTTTTGCGCGAATAAAACTCTCTTCTCACTCATTGAGCAGCTGATCGTCTTCAAAAAAACAGGCCACCTCATGTATATGTCATCGGCCAAGTAGTACCCCATATGATATTGGCGTCCGTTGGCAGTGAAGTCGATGGCCGGGCCGTTGCCATTGCATTGCTCGGTGAAGAGGTTAGATGAGTTGAGGACATTGATGTCGTTGTTCGACCCCGCTACACCGAAGTAAGCATGCCAGATCTAGAGCCGATGATCAGCGAGGGCTTCGAGGATCATCGTCGGGTGGCTGCCCTTGTATCCACTGGTAAATTGGCCTCTCCACGCCGTCGGACAATTCTTCCACTCCCAGTTCATACAATCAATGATCCCTAGCATTCCAGAAAAGTTGTGCGCCGTCTCGTGCATCTTCATCAGGGCCTGACAATCCTCAGCAGTCAGCTTTCGCAAATAGGTGTTGCTATAAGCCTCCACAACTCCCCTACAAAAATTCTTCAGGCACTCGAGGCCAGTTGTCTCCCCGGTGAAGGTACTCGTCGAACATGTCCGCCGTGGTGCCGTAGGCCAACTGCCGGAGAGCAACCGTGCACTTCTGCAACGGCGTAAGTCCGGGTCTGCCGATGCCATCTTCCCGATACTGGAAGTATTCATCACGTGCCTCCAACGTTTGGACAATGCTGAGAAAAAGATCTCGCCGCTTTCTAAAACGACGGTGAAAAATCGTCGGGCCCCACCGTGGTTGCTCGTCAAAATAGTCTGCGAACAGACGTTGGTGAACTACGTTGTGCTCGCGGCGGACAAACGTCTGACGTCGAATCGGACATGGGATCCGCACCGCCTGGGCCTGCTCCGCCGCTTCGCGCTCCATTTCGGACACGCATTCCGCCGCAGCCTCATGAACGCAATCGAATAAGGCTCGAGTAATGCCCTCCGAGGTACTCCAGTCGTCGCTGTGTCTCATTTTTTTCAGTGAGAAAGATTGGAAGTGAAATATTGGTGTGTGGGGAAAGTGAGAGATGGGAGAGAATTATTGGTGTGGGAAATGGAAGAGAAATGGGGGTTTAAATAGATAAAAATTTCAAAAAAACGGAAAATGCGTTGCATCGTCCGCGGTATCGCCCGCGTGACCCGCAGTGGGGCGGACGATACTGCGGACGATGCGTGTTCCGACGCCATCGTCAACGGACGATGTATAGGGAACGGATGATGCATGTGGGCATCGTCCGTATGGCTACAGTGGCGGACGATAGCCCACCCGATACATCAGGCGGACTATCGTCCGTCCCACTGTGGATGCTCTAAAGCTATGTGGTGTGGAGATGATTTTTGGGAAAAATGTACTACTATTATTATGCATGATTTTTTAATACTATTATATAGATGAGGTGGAGGACCATTACTTATTCCAATTGAACATGAGATTGTGTGTATTATTATAGGACGGTTGCTGTCGAAATAGGTATATATCTCGTGGATGGCTACTTGTAATTGAACGTATATATGTATAAGTACAAAAGTCGGTTTGGTGTGGATACATGGGATATTTGTGTACAAAGGTGAAGAATTTTTAATTCATTATACTATAAAACTCGAATTTTAAGATGAATTTAAAATTTGAATTTTATATAATGAACTAAAACAAAACCGAAGTAAAAATGATCTAAGGTGCTCTATCATAATGACTTACTATTTTTTTAATTTATCTTTTTGCATTTAAAACTGATTTTGTATTGACACATGTTTATATTTGTTCTGTATATAATGAGTGTTCATGGAAGCCGGCTGGGATATCAGTTTTCTAATACAGTCAATTTAACAGTGTAATTACTTGAGTTCACATGATAAAATGAGTTTTTTTGTTTCAAAGTTAAAAATGTGTTTATACTTTATAACTGGTCCCAATATATAGGAAGGATTAATATAAATATTTTAATATTATGAGAATGTGAATATGTGATAACACTTAAATTAAAGGCTTAAAGCATAAAGTAACTATATTTGCACAAAACATAAATTACACTGAAAAAAATTCAAATTCTGTCATCTCCACGATACGAACTTGGGTTTGCATTCATCCAGAAAGAGAGATGCATTGTCATACATAGATTCTTCATCTTTGAAAATTTGAACTAGTTTTTTTTTTGGGTAATAAATCGCGTGTAACACCCGAAGCAACTTAATGAATATAAGAAATACCTAATCTATCATGAAGAAACTAACTATGAATGCCTTGTGGAGATATGTCACTTAAAATTATAAATTTTCCAATTTTCAAAAATACTTTTTTTCCTAATGAGGTGGGAGTGAGAAAGACTTATTTTCTCCACTAACAATATACTCCTTCTGTCCTACGCAATATGTCCAATTTTCATTTTTAATTTGTCTCATTTAAGATGTTCAATTTCCATATTTTGAATCAAATTCATCTCTCCTCTCTCCTCATTAAAATACCCAACAGCCTTTCCTCTCTTTACTACGCCCCCCCGTCTCCCATTAATTGACATCAATTTCCTTTTTCATCCGTTCTCAACTAATTGACACCATTACTTTTTGCTACTTTTGGTAATATACTCACATTCCACTAACTCATTTCACTCATATTTTATTACTCCCCCGTCCATGAAAATTTGTCACTTATTTCCATTTTCGTTCGTCCCTAAAAATTTGTCACTTTTCACTTTTACCATTTTTGGTAATGAACCTCATATTTCACTAACTCATTCTCACTCACATTTTTTATAAAACTAATTTATAAAAGTAGGATCCACATGCTACTAACTTTTTCAACTAGTTTTTTATTACATTTCTATAAATCCGTGCCGGGTCAAATGGTGACAAATTATAAGGGACGAAGGAAGTATAAAATTGATATATATAAAAGTAGGACTCGCATTCTACTAACTTTTTCCACTACATTTCTTGACACTCATGTCAAGTCAACCGATGCCAATTAATGGGGGATGTAGGGCATATATTACACTAAATATTTTTTTCTAAAACTTCGTGCCACTCAAGATCGTGGACATTTTGAGTGGGTCGGAGGTAGTACTATGTTGCAATCACTTTTTCTTTTTATCGCGCTTCTACATACTAAAAGTGTATTAAAACTAGTGTCGTTTTAAAAGTTCACATTTTTATAGGATGTAACAATACTATCTAATGGCCGAAAATAGGTCCTAACTTTTACCATATAAAAGGTTTTACTTGAACATTACTATATGTATGAGTTTATACATGGGTGGATTAACATAAAATCATTAAATGCATTCAAAGAATGGAATTATATAGCTAAAAATTAACTCACCTAATAATAATCATTGGCTTAAAACAGCAAGAATGAGAATCTCTTCTTATTTGAGTTGGAATTTACACACATTGACGATATTAGATATGAGTCGAACATTTCCGCTGTTACTAGAATCTGTTTTTAGGTTATTCCATAAATATAAACCTACCTACTGAGTGCACCGCCATTGATGAACTCATCCTTCTCAACATAAAAACGACAAACGCTAATGAAGTTTTCGACACGTCACTGAATGCTCCTTTATATAATTGCACTTGATTATTTAATGTACTTAAGAAACAATTAATTATAAATAGACAATTGCAACTGAGATGTCTCCGTCGTCATCAAATCTGACCATGCTGACGATTGTATTTTTCGAAATAATTTATCATCGAGTAAATGTTAATCACTTTTATCGAGTGATTAATTAACTGGTTAATGCTCCTATTGTAGCGATGACTTAATTATATTAACTAGTCGTCGTTAAAGTGTGATTAATAAATTAATTTGAGGCAGTTTTGAAATTCGAACTTACTTGCCTTGAGCCATCAAGTTCCAGCCGATGTCGTTTTGTCTTATTACAACTAATTAATTTTATTAACACATGCTGTATCTGATAATTACTCGTGGATGATGTGGAAGTGATTTTAAATAAATTAAATCACGGAAATTGTGATTGGAGAGCATTATAAAGAAAGTTGGCCTACGAAATTTATTTGAAATGTATCTTAATTTGTTAGCGACGAGTCGACGACAACCTCTATACTTATTTTAGGGGGACCTAGCTCTATCAATTTACTTATTTTGAAATTTTATTAATTTAAGTTTATTCATTTTATTATTTTTATAGCAATTTTTTAATCTGCTTGTTCATTACTAAACTATTGCTTTCACTGGATTTTGTAATTTAAGAGGATTCCGAACAAGGATAGTTGGAAAATTGATACGGCACAATCATCGATAAACAGAACAGTGTTATTGAATTAAATCACTGAACTCCTCTAAAAATAGGGTTGTGACTAAATATGTTTATAATATAACATAATAATATTTCAAAAAAATTATTATTGTACTAATTAATTTGTTGAATATAAGTAGTAGTATTAAATTTGAAACTAGCCCACGTTGGAAAAAAGCGCAAAGATTAGACTTATTTTATTGACAAGGTTCTGTAGTCGCATTTATTTATTAATTAATTACTATATCATCTAAAACTTTATGAGAACATTATGTATGGTCCAAGTTGGTCGGTTTCTAACTTTTGAAACTACATACTTAGTCTTTGAAAAATAAAGTGGATCAACCTGTGTGTTGAATTTTCTTTATAAGTTCATGGGAAAGTATAATAAAAACTAAATGCATATCGAATCTTGAGGGATATCGATCACCGACTATAAAACCATTTTCAAAAGTATTTTTTGTATTAAATTAATTAAGGTTACTTCATTTGGTCGACTATTATGCCAAATTTATATTGTCGTTTAGATATATCTCGAATTTTGCAAGTGTAACACATGGAGAAATGAGAATACACCATCATTTAAAATAACAAAGAATTACCCATTTCTTATCATTTAAAAGAAATATATGCTATATAATTAATTACTTATATATGCTCAATTGAGAAGACAAAACTGATTGATTTTTTAAAGAACACCTGGTCAAATAAACAGCATGTAGGGTTAAACATACAAACGACATCTTTGTAAGTACAAGTAATGGATTTTTTATAAAAAAGAAAGGCTCAAACCATTCAAAAGACGATAAGTAAATAATGACGAAGTCTACAACAAGTAAAACAAGTCCAAAAGGAACACCCTTCAAACTAAAAGAGCATCAACAAATGAAGCAAAAGTGTATGTGAGATCGATCGAGTAAATGACCAAGCAGAACTTAGTTACTAAAACCCTAATATTAAAACTAAAATCTGATAAACTCTTACAGGAATATATGATAGATATAAAAGACAATAAAAATGTGTTCTATACAAAGATATGCGTACCTAATCATTGGGATAGTAACATGAACAATTAAAAGGTATGGGAAAGAAAAATGGTAAGAGTAGAGACATGTATTGTGATTGATCAGATAAGTCGATTCATAAAGACATATGAAGCATAACTTTTGTATATTAGTTTTAGGAAGGAAAAAGTGTTTGAGATAACTTAAAAATGTAATGGGCAGAGCTGCAACTTGCAGGCCGATGCAATTTGGTTCTAGCCTTTGTAGGTCATGGACCACTCTCTCTCAATACCTCCAAATCTCATCATATCATTGCCTCTCTCTCTCTCTCTCTCTCTCTCTCACACACACACACACACACACACACACACACTAGCAAATAGCAATAGTACTTGTATATATAGATTAATTAATTAATTAATGTATGCATTTGATGATAATTTTTTTTTTAATTTCTCTCTTTCATTCATTCTTTTTTGTGTGTGTACACGTGGTTGGGTGGGAATGGATTCTTGGAAAATGTTCTTTTCATTGGATAAACTGAAATCTGTATTGACAACTTTCCACTTCCTATTTAATTATCATATTAACTTTCTTGATTGAGCAATTCTTGATCTTGAAACTAATCAGCGGATGTCAAAATCCATGCAATAAATTTATTAAATTTGTTTGGGGACGATTATATGTGACAAGGAAGTTACTATATAAATCCTTGAGATTTCAGTTTCAGCTACTGTTTGATTGATCATGATGGATTTCATGTATTGAGATTGAGGTATGGAGATCATTTTCATGAACCTATTCAAGTCCACGCCCCTCTAAATATATACTCACTCCAATTCATGATATACTAATGTAAAGAATTTATACGTAAACTAAACCTAATTAACTATTTTTCTCTTATTGAAACCGTGATTATTTGGTGAAAAACACAAAAATATGGAGTACAATAAACGTATAGCTAAAGTAAATGTGGGCAACTTTTAAAATATAAATTATATTATGAGTATGAGAATTCTTAGTTGTATAGAGAAGTTTCCTTATCTAATAGTTTTTCTTGTTATCCAAAAAATCAGAGGCACACTCTAGTGTATGCGAATTCATGATGTTCCATTAATTAAACTTGGATAATTTAATTTATAAATTAATATACCTGAATTGAAATTGAGGTCGATATATAGAGCCATATATATAGGAGTATAATGTAGCCATCAAGTTGTCATTTTCCTCTTTGTGATTGGGCTGGGCCCAAAACCAATTTACAATCCATGATCACAAGCAGCCCATTGTTTGGGATGTTTAGATGTGTCAATGTTAGTGGACTAGGTATAGAAAAAAGTTACTAATAATAAAAATTGCGCATGAAATAAATGAGCTTAGAACAAAAGAAAAGAATATAAGTAGGATTCAAATGGTGATAATACTAATCCCTTTTTATACGAGTAATGTAATGAAATCATTATTTGAGGAATACTAATACTATTACTAATTTAAGGGGCAAAAGAGTAAAAGTCTAATATTGGAAGGAGGAGGGTTTTATGAGAAAGGGAAGTGAACCAACCAAATTTGAGCTAGGGTTTAGAGAAGCACGATTTAGAGTGAACGAAAAACGGCGATCGGCAGATCAATGGATTCATTCTCCTCGCCCTCAAGCGGATCATCTCCAAAATTCTCAACGGATGACATCATGAGTCAGCTCAGGACTCAGCTTGAGCAGGCTTATGCCGAAGAATTTCTCGAGGTATCACTCCCTAATTTCAATTACCCACATTGTCTCCCTTCTTCTGTTAGTCTCTCAATATTCCCAAATCGAACCTAATTTTCAATTCGATAGTCGTCCATGAACTTTGAGAGATGCTCCATTTATATGTTGGTTTTTCCACCCCGTAGATGGGAATAATACAATTGAATTCAGCGTGTTCTACGATAGAAGAGGGGCAGTATGTTCATGTTCGATTTTTTGTTTAAAGCATGTGGTTTATTAATGTGCCTCTCATACTATTTGTTAATAATCTTTTGGCATCAACTTGGTTAAACCTTTAATTAGACACTTTTTAGGTCGCTAAACATAGGTTTTTGGACTGGAGTTTGGCTAGACATATCTGATTGGCTTTAATCAGTGATTGGTTTATTGCTTGAAGTATATGTTCATATATGCATTGACAGAAAAAATGCAATTTCCTGGCATATCTAGTTTGTTTCATATTGTTTAGCCCAAGTTGTCTTTGGATGAGTTGAAGATTTCTTGTAGTGTAGAAAAGAGGAGGTCCTGCATTAGATTTATCCATTTAGCACCACCTTTAAAATGATCCTGTATCATGTTAAGGGCGACCATTAAACTGGATAGGGTTGGGTTACATTGAAATCTTTTAAGATGGACTCAGCAGACTAGTTCAAGAATCTACTAGAAACTGCTGCTATGTTTCAGTTTCAACACGTATTGTTGATAACTTAGAGATTCATTAAAAGGTGATTCTCTCTCTGTTATCCTGCTCAAGCTTGCACATCCATTTTTTTGCTCAGAATCACAAAAGCCCTCTCGATTGTACAATTTTATCATCGAAGGAGATGAGAGTAATTTAACTTATGTGAAAGAAACTGCTTTTTGATGATATGATGTCATTCACTACATATATTGGGGCCTAGGTTAAAAAGATTAAACTTCAGTGTTTAAGTCTAAACTGATTATCCATGAAAAAAAGATTAAATTCATATTGTATTTTAAGCTTTCAATTATTCAAATGCGTGACTCTTTCTGTGCATTTCTTATGTGTTCCTTATAAAACTTCTTTGTGTAACTGCCGTGTAGACTGTTCGAGGGAAGTGCTTTGACAAGTGTATCACCAAACCAGGCAGTAGCTTGAGTGGGAGTGAGAGCAGTTGCATCTCCAGGTGCGTAGATCGTTACATTGAGGCCACTGGTATCATTGGCAAAGCCTTGTTTAACCAACGCTGAACATTTTTTCCTGAACGAAAGCCATTGCAGAGTTGAAGGATGATTGTTTTTAGACTTGTGCTCCTTTATGTCTTTGTATTTCTTCATCTCAAGGTCGTATCCAGAGTTTTTTTTGGAATATAGTAAAAATGCACCTCAGAATAAGCTGTACAATTGTTATGCTTCCTAGATTTGAAATGCTACTTATCCAAATAATCTTTATGCTGATTTTAAATTGTGTGCCAAAAGCTTGTGCTGCCTAATTTTCAACTGTAGCTTATCCAAATAATCTTTATGTTTATTATTGTGTTAAGCTATGTCGATTTATTCTAAACTGTGTGCTTAAAGCTTGTGCTATGGTTATGCTTCAGTCTTTGCATAAACTAAATTTTGGTGAAAGGAGTTTCAGTGGAAACATGCAAATCATACTCTCTTAATTGAGACTTTTATAAACGTCATATTTCGACGTATACAGAGTCTACTAGAATAAATGTTACGTAGACAGATTTCAGTCGTAAGCAATGGGCAAAACAATGATCAATTTGCCAGAAACTATCATCAAAGATAAACACTTGCAAGTTAACAGAAAAGATGTTCAAAATGGGTATTCTTCATAAAGGGTGCTGAGAATTACAAAACATTTAATTGTTTTGATGAACAAAGTATGAAAAGATAAACTGGCATTTGGGCTATGCCATGCTTCCCTTGGCATGTAACAAATTACAAGCTGTTTCATCAGAAATCTTGTGTAGTATCACTCAACAAAACAAAATTACAATGACAAATCATGAAAAACAAGGTGTGTATCTTTCCCTTGAATTCATTTACTTCCTCAAGGTTTGCATGATGTACTCAGCATAAAGGTCCCTACACGGTCAGCACATTCAGATTTTACAGGACGGGAATTATGAAGCTACTTCCTAATTAAAAAGATGGATATTTGAATGGCAACGATAATGAAAAAACTTACATGGAGTGCTGGATGGCTTCTAAGGCGGTACCTGAAGGCAAAAACTCATCGACTGCAACCTCCTTGTGCTCGTTCTTCTTATCTTGTTACTGATTAAGAAATTTCATTGTACACCTAAAATTATCTTTAGTGAAAAATGAAACTGGAAACTTATTAAAGGATACAGTCTTCAAAGAAGCGCCGGATTTCAGCAAGACGATGAGGTGGGAGCTGGCTGATGTCGGTATAGTGGCGATACTCAGGGTCATCAGCACATACTGCAATGATCTTATCATCTTTCTCTCCCTATCCAGACAAAGAAACTTAGTGTACAACAAATAGAAACAATGCATTTCATTTTATTGGTGGAATTGCAGTACCTGATCAATCATTGGCATCAGGCCTATGGCCCGGGCTCGTAGGAAACAACCAGGAGCCACAGGTTCCTGCAAAGGAGATTACATTATTACAGGAGGGTCAGAATAGTTGAACAGATGCACATAACAAGATTGGAAATCCTGAAACTATGCCTGGTGTATTGAACAGGAAGGGACATAAAGATTGGATTGAAGATATATATAGGATTGAGTATTTAAGGGATTACATGATCAAACTTATTTAGATTAGCATTATACTACTTCTATCTGTCTAAGCTATCACCAACAGCAAACACCCGCGTACTATTATGAATACTTGATAAAATTGTTTACCTGCATAATGACTAAGACATCCATGGGGTCATTGTCTTCACATAGAGTTCGAGGAATGAAACCATAATTGTGAGGATAGACAACCGACGAATACAGTATACGATCAACCTGCATGGTCATGATTTAAAACAATAAATCAAAAGTTGTTTGTGCATGAATGTATGTTCAACATGCAATGCATGTTTTCATATTTCATAACAAACCCATATGTACTAATACCACAAACACTATACCATAATCATACCTTGATGAGGCCAGTTTTCTTGTCAAGCTCATACTTCACTTTGCTTCCTTTTGGAATCTCAATCACCTGAAATGAAAGGTAACTCAATTTCCCAAGAAATGAAAGAATTTGCAAAACAGAAAGGCTTCTTTAGCCAATAATCAGACAAAAAGAGAAGGTTGCTTGAGCATCAAAAGCATCACAAATTTGTCACCTTCTATTAACGAATTCCATTAGGCTTATACTTATGTTAAGCAAGTAATCATGTACTGTATACGCTAATGCAAAAATCTTAAGATCATCAAATCTATAACATACAGAAATATGCAATGTGCCTTAAATTATCCAACAACTAGAAGAATATCTATAGTGCCGAGATGCAGCTGCACAGTTAATCTCAGATTTCAAATGAGAAGACATGAGTTAGTCATCAAACTATATCTCATGCTTCAATAGTAGTATGATAAAAGATAAAGATTACATACAACATTAATAATTTCTGGTGCTCCAGGTCCTGCAAATATATACAGAGAAGCGGTTAATCACAGCATCGCAAAGAACTATCAACAAAATAGGTCCAAAACATTGAATTACCAATCTCGAGATCATGCCAAGAGTGAGCAGCAACTGATCTTCTTGACAAAGATGAGAGGATCCTCTCATTCAGTTTGGGAGTTGGCTTCTTTTTAGCTGAGGACTCGCTCCCATTTTGGTTGCTCATATTTTCCTGAATCAAACCAATAAATCAGACACAAGCACCTTTGAAGTAACACTCGTTTCACATAGCAGAAATCTCCCGAACTATACGCTCCTATCATGACATCAGAAAACTTAAAACATTAACATCACTGATTCAAATACGTTTATAAACACTAATTTGATGTCAGAGCGGGAAATATCTTCTTCATTTTCCCGAAACAGATCCGATGCGTGTATCAAAATGGATTAAGAAAGAGATCGCAAATCACACAGTGATATGAACAAAATCGGAGTAACAAATGATCGATACAGTTAATGCACATGAAGATCGGGTGAGTAACAAATTGTGTGAACTATAGATTCGTGATACAAAGTTGAGAGAAAGAAAATGATTTGAAGAAGAAAAGTAAAGCGTACCGGAAAAGTAGGAGAGTGGTGAGAGCAGAAATTGGGAGGAAATCGCGAAAATGGGAGGAAAATGGGGTGATGGGTTTGTGAGAGGGGTTTGTTTTGGGTTTATATAGAAAATGAAATGAAAGGATTGTCAACTCCACGTAGAGTCCAATCAGCATAAAGGTATAGTGGGTTCTCACGATACCATACATTATAATTTTATTTCGATTATATAATGTGTATCCATTTTTATGATTTAGGAATATGCCTGCTTGTTTCCGCGTTTTTGTGAGTTGGATAAACGAAATATTCGATTATAATGTGTCTCTCTGTTACACGGTGCGGGATATCAAATGTTCAAAGATATTCATGGATTATTCTAATCTTGATTTACTACAAAAATATTATTGTAGTGTATTTATGTATAAAGAAGCATGGTATTCCTTTTGTGTTGTCAAATACTATTTGATAATAACTAATGGATGACCGATCGATCAAGTCATGCATGTTTTTTTGTAATTATCTTGTATTTTGATAGCATTAGTATCTTTTTTCATTGACGTGGTTCTATTACATTTCTACTGTTTTTTCTTTTCTTTTTGTTTGAAGGGGATCTCTATTTATACTCTATCTATACTTATAAAACTAAAGATTTGGGGAAAGGCAAGAGTTTCGATGCGAAATTGGATAAAATATGAGACAGATAAAAACAAAACAATTATCTCTACTTTGGACTCTATCCGTATGATCCATTTTAATGATTTATGAATGCTTGCTTGTTTCCGCGTTTTTGTGAGTTGGAGAGGATCCATTCCCCTCTACATGGTGACATAGGATATGAAAAGGTCAAAGATTTTCATGGATTATTCAAATCTTGATTTAGTCCAAAAATATTATTGATGTATAATTTGGCGCAGAGTAACGTAAAGTCCCAATTGGTAATCCGTTTTGGTGTTGTCAACATTGGATAAATGAATAGTGGATGGCCATCAGGTCATGCGTTTTTTCATTAGTAAATCGAAATGCCCCTCCACCATGCTAATGATCTTTTATTCATCTCAAATTTCAATTATTGCTTCAAATGACAAAATGGATTTTTATGCCCAACAACATGGATCAACTATACCAATTGCTCCAAACTTTGTATGCAAAACAGCAAGAAAAAATTTGTGATCCCCATCTTGTTCTACAACACTAATTAGCAAATGCCAAAATTACGAGATCTCCAGCACTATTTTACATAAATACAAGACCAACATCCTTAATTAGGGTCAAGTAACACTCTGTTTCTGAACAATTTTGAATGACAATCTCAGTTCTTCAACGGACCTTAATATTTTTACTACTAATTTTTAGGACCATAAATTTTTTTTACTTGTTCTTTAGGGGGAGTTTCTGAGGTGTAATTGCTAACAAAAACTTACAAAACACACAAAAATCAAAGATATCATGGTAAAATAAAAAATAAAAAGCTTACAAAAATTCACAATATCAGAGACCAAAGAGTGAGATAACACTAGTTATGGACCTTCATTCTTCAGGTACGAGTGAAATCACACTAGTCATTCATCAATAGAACTGAGCAAATTATATATACATATAAGAATTGGAAATTATAAGTTCTAAGAAGTCATTGTAGAGACAAAGTTTGGGCTAAAACTTTGTAACAAACGTGCAAATAAAGTTTCAAGCAATCTAAACCAAGATGAGCAAACGCAGGCGCTATAAATCTGCAGAATATTAAATATCTCCAAGTGCAAAGTTTCTTAAAGTGCAATGAAGCTGCAAAGTCAAAGACCCTTGCCCTTTGTTTATAGTCCCATACAAGGAAGGGGAACACAGTCATTCAGCAATGCATCACATATAGAATGGAGTTTCCTTAACCTTTTCAACCAGTGCAAACGAAGGGAGTTTCACCATCTCAACAAAGATGCCTGCTCACATGTAGGTTTCCAGTAAGTAATACCCTTATAAATAGAACTCTGGAGAAAGCAAATCATGTGAAGGCCATTAGGAAGAACAAAGTAACAAAAGCATAGAATGAAAATAGATAACGAAAGTGGTTCCCAAATTAATAGAACATGAATATTTTCCAGGAACTATAATGTTTCAACAAGTCCACCTGATTGCTAAATTACGGGGCCTGTTCTCGCTCTATCTGGATTGTTACATGACTTATGTTGTATTCTCGCTTGATGTAGTCAATGACTTTGTCAAGAACCATGTCAGCATCGGCCTCAGGTTTAACTTTGACATGGCAAGCTAATAACACTTTCCCCACAGTAATCGCCCAGATATGCAATTCATGGATTGCAACAACCTCATCCATCTCACAAAGACCTTTCTCAAGGCTTGTGGCATCGATCTCTCTGGGAGTGCTCTCCATGAGGACCTCAAGAATATTGCGCAGCATCCTAATTGTGGTTCCCAACACAATTGCAGAGAAAAGGAGAGTGCATATAAGATCGATAATTTTCCACTCAGGTTTATACCAGATAATAGCTCCACCAATCATAACTCCAACACTTTGTATGGAATCTCCAAGCACATGAAGGTAAGCACCCTGAATATTTATATTTCGCTCCTTCTTTTTGTGTCCACCATCCACCTTATTGCTGTCCTCACTTGATTTGATTAGCAAAGGCTCGCTAGTATCTACAGCGTGTACATGATGTTCATCATGCTTGTGATGCCCTTGTGTAGAACGATCATACCGGGTGACTGTCACTCCATGGCTGTGTGTGTGGTCATCCTCTGAGCCATGATCATGATCCTCGTGTCCATGATGGTCATGTCCTGAAGCGTGCACGTGATCATGTCCGTGGCCATGTCCATGGCCATGCCCGTGTCCATGTCCATGATCATGACCCAGCAAGACAGCCATGATAATATTTACAAGCAGTCCAAAAGCAGACACCAGAAACATCAAAAAGCCTTTAACTTCACCATTCTCTTGTACAAGTCGCACAATAGCTTCATAGACAAGGATCCCAGTAAGAAGCCATATCAATTGAATTGAGACCAGTGCCCCCAGTATCTCTATCCTAAAAAATCCATATGACTGGCGCGGGGTAGCTTCCCATCCTGCGGCCCACAATGAGAACAAAGAGATAGCAAAGGAAGCAACATCTGATAACAAATGAGCCGCGTCAGTCAATATTGCCAGACTATTGGCTTTGATACCCCCAACAACTTCCACACTCATAAAGATGACACATAAAGCAACTGCAGTCAAAAGTTTCCTCATAGAGGCGGAACGTTCTTGTGCATCCTTAGAGCTTGTCTTGGCATCAGAGAACCCACACGCTGCACCCTCACAACCCTTGCTTCCACCAGAGACCCTCTCCGTAGATGGTGCATCAGTACAAATCTCAATGAGATGCCCTTCCACTGAACTTTGTGCCTCCATCTAAACACAAGAAAGTTTCACCAGTCAACCATCTCCTAAATAATATAGTTACCGGGAGTTTCTCAAGAAGTTACCCCTCAAGCACATCATAAGGTGAAAAATCAAGATCACAAGCATAAAGTACTATACAATATCAAATTAGCTCCAATACGATTAAGACTTAGCATTATGAGATGGTAAGCCTTTGATATAACAACTTTACACCAGGCAGCATAAATTTGAAACACCCCGTAATGAATAATTTTAAATGAATGTATTCCAAAGGTGATATGGCAGGTAAACTATATTATGAAGATTCCTACACTGGCTAAGCACTGAGCCTGTAGTTAAAAACCAAGCTGAAACCCAAAAAATTGAAGTTTAAAGTCCCAAGCACCAATCAAATCCATTGCCTACAAAAGAACAACCCAAGCGCAGCATAAAATGGCACCAACAATTCAGCTAAAGCTAAATTTAACAAAAAAATGCACAGGCAATGGTCAAAATGTGTTTGATAAATATCAAGCAATATATATTGAAGAAGAAAAGAAGAGAATACGTACTTATGTGCTAAATCGAGCCAGATAGCAATTCGGATCTAATACACTACAACTGAGATTTCTGTTATATCAATATACTTAAACTTAACACGACAATAAGTCAAGACTTAATGCACAGTATACAATCTTGGCAGCATAAAATGCCGAACATGTGCTTCAACAAAAGATACAAGATCTTGAAAGTGAGGCCTTAGAGACTTGAAGCTGAGTGTTATGAAGAGAAGAACCAGTTCATAAATTAACTAATGGCGCTATGCAAACTCCTATTTTCTCACTTTCTGGTCTAGAAAATAGAATTAATAAAAGTTACTCTACAGCTAAAAGTAACTAATCCATGCTGTCAATAGTTTCCTAGCAAGATTATTATAAACTAAGAGTGCTATCACGTGGCTTCCTAAAAATTGCTAGAATGCTGAATTTATTTCATATTAGTATACACCAAAACTGATCAACAAATAATAAGGTGCAGATATTCATACATATACATCAGTTTTGGAAACTCAGAAATTGAAAGAATTAGACCTTATTTTGATATACAGATTTGAGAGATGAGGATTGAGCTTTTGTCGTTTAGAGAGACTCAACTGGAAGAGGGAGGAGTGGCTACAAGAATTCTAAATCCAGTGAGCAACCATCATGCAACTGATGTTCAGTCATCCAAACAGAGCAATGCAAAGAAATAAAATACGAAGTAAAACTTAGACAGGCATATTTCATGGTTCTAATTCATATCCAGACTATCACTATCCATCAAAGGAATCTTACACCCGCAAACAGAACATCTGGAAACGACAAAATTAGTGTATATAAATTCATGAGCTGAACATGCCACTTAAATCCAAATAGATACAAAAATGAGGACGCGATAAAAAAAATAAAGGTAGAAAACAAAAGAGACATTATTATCTCCAGGGGTCCAACCACTATCATTTTTATTGAAAAAAAAACTAGGAACAAATCGAACAGCCTCCATTGATTGCGGGAGGGAATTATCAGAAACTAGATCTTAGACACCAATTAACAAAAATCATATAGTGCGTAAGGAGATAGATGCGAAACAAGGAAGTAATTAGAGTATTGTTTTTGTGCTTTTTTCAAAAAAAAGTAATGTCAGTATAAAATCACTTAATAAAAGGAGGATCGAGAAAGTTACCTTTAGAGAAACGATTCGCGGCAAAACTCTCAAGTTTGCGAGGGTTAGGGCGTGAGTACTATGCCGAGCGGAGATGAATCAGCAGCGCGCAGAGAGAAAGAGAGAGAGAGAGTTGGTTTTATTGGAAACTTGGAATGGGCTTTTTCTGTGGCAGCTGCTCTACTTAATTTCCAACAGCTAAATTCTATATTTTTATTTATATTTTTTTGGCTACGAGAATGATTGGATCTATAACATAATCTTTTTGTTTCCGGAGTTTGGGGGTGCTTTAATTTATGCTTTTTCCGATTTTTTTTTCTTGAAACCGAAACTTATTAATATAACTTTTTTCTTACATTGGGTGGATTTTTTTTCTTATTTGGGGTGAGTATAATACTATTAGTTTCGATTAATTTATGAATTTTAAAGTACATATTCGACTCATATAGTTGGATTTATGGAGGAGGTGTACATATCGATATCAGGTGTGGTTGGATTTATTTCGTATTGTAGTTGACATGATGCTAATTTAAAATGGGTAGTAATGTGACAGACAGGCTGACATCCATGGACCATGGTCATCTGGTAATTTGGGATGACAATTAAATGCACTCGTCAGTTTTCAGATCCATTTTAAATACTTTCCCTTTTCCATAAAGATTTTTCAATAAAGAGTAAACTACCTTAAAAGTCCATAACTTTTTTATTTGTGACACTACTGATCCCTAATAAAAAAAAATATCGTCAGACGACCCAAACTTTAAATATAATCACATATCGTATATTTGTAGCCAATTTTCATACCAAAAATGCTCAAAAACCTTTAAGAGCATTTTAGTCAAATGGCCACCAACTTGTACACCTACTCTGCACAGACCTATACTAACTTGCAGACCTATACTGAGCTTGTATTTGAGCCTCTGTCCTGTGGCCCCCTTCTCCCCAATCCAGCAGTTTAACTGAGGATCGAAAGAAGCTACCAAGATGTTAATGATAAGCAAAATTAATTCGAAGTACACTAACGGCCAAAGGGGGCAATGACTAGAAGTGGCAAATCATCTAACTGTAACGAAGTAACTTCAAAGCATCCTTCATTTCAAAGACACTTTCAAGCTCCACCTTGACCTGATTCACCTCTGATATGCTTGGTCCAGCCACAAGCATATCATCAACATACAATAGGAGATATGCTACTTGTTTCCTAATCTTGAATCTAATCTACACACATCTATCAAAAGCTGACTTTTTGAACCCCATCTTGGACATCTGATCATCAAATTTCACATACCATTGTCTGCTACTCTGTTTCAAACCATAGATGCTCCTTTTGAGCATACAAACCTTGTCTTCATCACCGGGCTTCACATAGCCCTGTGGTTGCTCCATATATATGACTTCCTCCAATTCTCCATGCAAGAAGGCGGTTTTTACATCCAATTGATGTAATTTCCAGTCTTTACAGGCCACAATTGCCAATAAGATCCTTATAGAGCTATGCTTCACAACCGAGGAAAGATCTCATTATAATCGACTCCCTCCTCTACCCCTAGCCATCAATCTTGCCTTGAATTGAATTTTGTCATCTTGTGAAACCTCCACCTTCTTCTTATAAATCCATTTGCAACTAATAGGCCTTTGCTGAATCTGAGATCTTAAAACAAGAATCCACGTTTTGTTCTTCAACAAGGATTCTATCTCTTTGTTCATTTCCTTTATCCACTTATGTTTATCCTTTGTGCCAATGACTTCTTTATAAGTACTTGGCTCTGTAAGCTCTAACTCTTCTGCTATGCAAAGTGCATAGTAGACAAAATATGCATCTCTATATCTACTAGGTAGTCTGACCTCTCTTCTTGTCCTATCTCTTGCCAACAAATAATCACTTCTTCTGTCATGATCGTTTGATGCTTCAGGTATCTGCTTAGGTGGTTCACTTTCTTGATCTGAATCTATCTGGACTGATTCATAATCATTGCCACTTTGACCACTCTGATTATTTAGATCAAAATCCACAAACTCAATAGACTCTTTTGTTGTATCACCAACCTTGTAGGGCATTTCTGATTCATTGAAAACAACATCACGACTGATTACAATCTTCTGATGACCAAGTTCAGTACACCATAATATGTACCCCATCACTCCATCTTGATACCCCAAGAAAATGCATTTCAAAGCTCTTGCCTCCAATTTTCCTTGTTTAATGTGAGCGTAAGCTCTACAGCCAAAGACTTTCAGCTTCTCATAGCTCCCAGGATTACCAAACCACATGTTGTCGGGCATATCAAAATTTATGGCAGAGCATGGACACTTATTTATCAATTTTGCAGCAGTAAAGACAGCCTCCGCCCAAAACTTCTTAGGAATCCCAGATGCATCATGCATCTGACCCTCTCCAATAAAGTCTTATTCATTTGCTTTGTTGTCCCATTTTGTTGCGGATTCCCAAGTGAGGTCCTATGTCTCTTAATCCCTCTTTCCTTGCAGAAGTTGTCAAACTCGCTAGACAGGATCTCCATACAGTTATCAGTCCTTAAACATTTCAGACTGTACCCCTTTTCCACCTCCACAGCTTTGCACCAGATTTTGAACTTATCAAAAGTCTCTGATTTTCTTTGAGAACGTATATCCAAACTTTCCTACTGTAGTCATCTAATATACTCATGAAATACCTTCCTCCCCCTACAGAATTGACTAGACTCGGCCCCCACAAGTCACTGTGACAATAATCAAGAGGTTTTGTGGAACTGTGTTTACCCGAACTATAGGGCAGTTTCTTACTTTTTCCCAATAAGCATGATTCGCACAATCTCGTTGAACCCGGATCACTGACGTTTATCAAGCCTCTCTTCAACAACTCCTTCATTCCTCTTTCCCCAGCATGGCCCAATCTCATGTGCCACATATTTAAGCTGTCATCCTCAGTTACGCAAGAGCTCCCAACAACAACTTCAGCTTGAAGATAATAAAGGTTGTTCCTCCTAATGGCAGTCATTACAACTACAGATCCCTTACAAACCCTCATACAACCATGAGATGAAGTAAAATAATAGCCCTGCAGTTCTAACATTCCCAAAGAAATGAGATTTCTCTTTATTGCCGGTATGTATCTTACACCCGTGATCAATTTAACAGAACCATCATGAACTTTAAAACGTATATTGACAATTCCTTTAATGGTACATACCTGATTATTGCCCAACAAAACTGATCCATCGACCTCAACAAGATTCTCAAACCAATCCTTGTGCGAGCATATATGGAAAGAGCATCCCGAGTCCATGATCCAAGAATCAGCTATCTCCTTCTCAGCCACATTAAGAACTTGTGCCGGCTCTAGTTCAGCTGCACAATCAGCCGTGCTTGCCTCGCCATTCAACTCTGACTGCTTCTGCTTCCATGCGTAGTAATTCCTTTTGAGATGACTCGGTTTTTGGCACCAATGGCACTTCCTCATTTCCTTTACTTCTTCACCCTGCTTCTGGCCCAAAATATGTGATTTGCCTTGATTATCTTTTCCTTTAAGTTGCTTCTTAAGTTTGAATTTCTTGACCACAAGAGCCTCTGCGGCCTGATCACGGCTCGAGCCAGAAACTTTCTGAAGTTCCTTCGCTTTTAAAACACATTGGACCTCGTCTAGAGTGATGGTCTTCTCTCTCCCATACAACATAGCATCTCGGAGATGATCGAAGGATTTGGAAGTGCATTTAGAAGCAAGATAGCCTTATCTTCATCATCAAGGCTAACGTCTATGTTTTCAAGATCGTCTATAGCCTTATTAAAATCATCTAACTGTTCTTCGACGGACTTTCCATCTTGAAACATGTAGGAATACAACCTTTGTTTCATGTAAAGGCGGTTCGCAAGAGATTTCGTCATGTAGAGAGATTCCATTTTCGCCCAAATCCCAGCAACAGTAGTCTCTTTGGATACCTCCCTAAGAACCTTATCTCCAAGACACAACACGATTGCGCTGTGAGCTTTCTCGAACGTTTCCCTCTTCTTGTCCAAGATTCTCTCATCCTCTCCTTCTACAATTTCTGGCGTATCCGACTTAATCGCCTCGGACAGCCCCTGCTGTTTCAGTAGGGCTTTCATCTTGATTCGCCAAAGCCCAAAATCATTTCGACCGGTGAACTTTTCAGACGGCGCCAATTTGTTAAATCAAGAACAAATATATCGATTAGACGACGCGAGAATTACGTGGTTCAATCTCTTGCGAGATTTACATCCACGGACGAAGTAGGAGGTGATTTTATTCAAAAGCAGAAACAAGGAATCTCAATACAAATCAAACCAATCTCTAAAGCTAATCCCTCAATTGAAAACCCCTATTTCAATTGTAAAACTCCGAACGAAAATGAAAATGTTGTCTGGTTTTGTATGTGCTGCTCACACTCTCTCTCTCTGATTCCCCCTTATATATGAAACACAATACAAGAGATGAAACGACAAAACCTAGCCGTTTTAAAACAGAAAAGTAACGCTTTTCAGCTTCAACAATGAGCTGAACTTTATATCATCGAGCTGGAGATTCTTTCTTGGGCCTGGACTTGAAATGAGTTTGGGCTTGAGATAATTCAGTCACATTACTTTCAAATTGTCCCCTTGGGAATTAGGGATGATCTAAATCACTAAATGTGTCCCAGATTCGAATATGTCAATATAGATATAAGTTTAGATAATTGTTTATCTATACTGTTTAGTATGCTACCTAGTTAATTAGTAGTATTACATATTGAAGTATATCTTTAATACGACGACGTTAATTTTTTTTAAAAAATATTAGAGGATGTTTGTAAGTTGTTTGACAAAGTTTAACAATGTCTTTTTGGCCTGTATAGTGAAATGTCTTCAAAATAGTTGAAAAATAGCTTTATCTTTTTCGCTTTAACAACCAAATTCAATATTTTTAAATTTTTAAATGGATTATTAGAATCTCATAGTTACATAGTAGTCTTCCACAAACAGATACTATTTCAAAGAATGAAGAAAACTACTATAATTATAAGAAACCGGGTTCTGCTTATTAGGACGAAGAGAGCAACTACAAAAATAATAAAAAAAATAGATGAAAAATACAGTAAGCAATTTTCAAATTATTTGAATGATAAAATAGAACCAACAAATAGTACCATGTCATAGTTACATAATCAACTAGTCTTATGCAAATATTGACTATTTCAAAGAAGGGAG
This sequence comes from Salvia splendens, assembly GCF_004379255.2. Lineage (NCBI taxonomy): Eukaryota > Viridiplantae > Streptophyta > Magnoliopsida > Lamiales > Lamiaceae > Salvia > Salvia splendens. The sequence goes on from NC_056046.1 coordinate 12,245,764, forward strand.
ACAATGGTTGTGTTTTTAGTCATCAATAACCAATTCATATATTTTTTCGAATAATAAAATTGATTTCCCGAAATCAGTATGTCACAGTTACATAAAAAAACTAATCTTCTCCAGACAAAGACAGTTTTAATGAAGAGAGAAAATACAAATTTTAATAAAGCGGTTCTTATGCAAAAAATAAAAACAGATGAAAAATGGCTTTAGAGCACCCATAACCGTGCTCTTGCCAGCGAGCACGGTTGTGGACCCGGCCCACTTTTTCTGCCTGCTCTCTGGCAAGAGCACAGCACCCACAGTTGTGTTCTTCCGTAAGGACGAGCACAATTCAATTTAAAATTCAATTAAACAAAAACATTTCCATAATATTAAAATTCATTAAAAAAACCTAAATAATATTACAAATGACAAATAAAATAAAATAAAAATGAAATAATAAAATCCTAAAAATTTAAAAATACATAATTAAAATCCTAAAAATTAAAAATTACATAATTAAACTCCTAATAATTAAAAGCTAAAAATACCCCCGTGGAAGACTACTCATCCGGCGGCACTACCCCCTATTGTCTTTGGAGGCCCAATATCATGGCCTCATGCGATCGAAGTTGCGAGGGGGTCATAGTTGACCTATCGGCCATATTGAGTTGGACCAAGAGGGTCCACAACGAGTTGGTGGGGGGTGGAGGTGGCGCATATGGAACGGGAACGGGAACGGGAGCGGGTTCGGTAGCATTGGCGGTTTGGCCGCCGCCTTCTTCCTTCCTTGCGGTCGGCGTTGGGAACCGCTCGGGCCGGCGTCAGGGCTACCCAAGTTAGCTCCGGCGAGTTGGCTAGCCACTTCTTCGGAGCCGGCGTCGGATAGGGATACCGACCTTGACCGTTTGGAGGAGCCGCTAGAGGAGGATGTTATGCCTCCCCTATACTTCGGGTGCGTCCGCGTCTCCTGCCAAACGTTGAGGTACTTGAATGGCTTGTAGTTCATGGATTGGTAGGTGCTCATCGCGGCAGTGATGATGTCGACCTTGCTCCGGCCGCTCCCCGCCGACCGCTCTTCCGGGAGGAAATAGCCATTGAACTTGCCAATTTCTTCGTTGGCTCGGTAGATGGCGTTGCGCACCATACTCTCGTTGCGCTCCATTGTTCCCGGCGGCTGGTTTTCATTGTACCGGCGAGCGATGCGCCACCAAAAGTGATCGCCGGATTGGTTCGTGCCAACCACCGGATCTTCGGAGATTTCCAAGTACACCGCGAACAATTTATCCATCTCCACCGGAGTGTACGGTGTGCGGACACCGCGAGTAGGAGGAGTCGGAGTTTGGGAGGGGGCGGTCGGCCTAGGCTCGGGTGTCCACCTGTATTGCCCTTCGGGGGCATCTTGGTCGTCGATTGGGTATGGCCGGTAGCCACCTGGAATGCCCGAACTTTGGGTTTGAGGAGGGGCCGAATATTTCGTTTCCGGACTATGAAACGGTTGTGAAGAGAACCATTCGGGGTTCCAACCGTGGGAGCCCGTGGGCTATTGCCTTAGTCGGACATTGTTATGTTGTAGGAGTGAAAGAAAGATTGAGAATGGATATGGGAGAATGAAGATGAGAATGTATATGTGAGAATGAATATGAGAATTGTGTAGTGTGGTGTGAATTTTTTGGTGTGAAAGTGGGGGTATTTATAAATGAAATGTGTATTTTTGGGGGGAAAAATTAAAAAGTGGTAAAAAACGGATATATTTTTTTTGGGAAGTGGAAAAATATTTTTTTTCTTATTTTTAATCAGTTTTTTTAATTTAAAACCGATTTTAATTAAAAAAATAAAATTCAAATGCAACGGCTATGTCGTTGCCCAATCGGTGCGCGCCACGTTAGCTGCTCACTGGCACGGACGTGCTCGATACATCGAGCAGCGCCGTGCCAGCAGCGCGAGCGCAACGGCGGCGGAGCTCGTCCTTGCCAGCGGCATGGACGGACGGATGCCTTCCGTCCACCGTTACAGATGCTCTTATCTACTTGTCACTGTCCAATTTTCAGAAATCAATATGTCATATTTGCATAATCAGTTAGTCTTTTGCAGACAAAGATATATTGAATTCATCATGGAAATATATTGCTAACTTATTTTCTCGTTACATCATTATCATAACCGTTGTCAATGACGGGGCTGCCTCTTAGAGTGAAAATTTTATTCGGGGAAAATATTTAAAAATGATGGTAAGTTCACGTTCAACGTGGACGGTTGTTTCAAATTAGTACTAAATATATTACGTTCAAAATAAATTTATTCAGTTTTTTGACTCACTCACGGTCCGCTGTCAAATTTTTTATTTGAAAATACCATAACTATCATTTGAAACCAAAAGTTATAATAAAATCATCAGACGTAGACCATCTCCAATCATATATCAAAAATGAGTTTTGGTGTAGAAATCTTCTCCAACCATACACTAAACTCAAACCCATTTTTGGGGTTTTTTGTGACACAACACCATATTCGGTGTTACTGCAAAAGTTTTGTGAGACAAAATCCAAAAAATGGTGTAAATCTTAAATTTGGTGTAAATGATTGAAGTAAAATTATTTTTTAGCCTGACATATACTAAAAAATGGGTTTGAGTTAATTTGGTGTAAATGATTGGAAATGGTCTTAATAGTCAATTACTGTTAAGTAATGCAACCAAGATTATATCTTCTATTTGGGTATAATAAACTCTAGTTAACACGTTTAAAATTAAATTAAAATACAGAAGTTTATGAAAAATGTTAACAATTAATATAAAAAGGTATTAGTACGAAATTATATGCGAAAAAGCGAGACATTAATCCAAGGAGTTTCATTGTTACCAATTTTGCACGATTTTTGTATCACGTACAAATATAATAAAAACGTCATATGATTAAACTATTTACGTGCCAAAGTGTATAACTGGTTTAACAGATAAAGCACGAGTTAACTACTTTACGTAGCAAATGTGTATCACTATCAGGTCCGTGCGGCCTGTGCGACCGCACAGGGCGCCCAATTTTCAGGGGCCTCTGAAATATTTCAGCCCATATACATGTATTCCTATTTTTTCAGCCAAACAAAGCTATTTCTCTTGTATAGCAACGCTCAGGCCTTTTTCTAGCACCGTGACTCCAATTCTGATCGGTTTCTTTTCCCGATCGTAGACCTGGGAGCCGCCTGTTCGTGTTCGGTGTTCCTCATCGACAAACGCCGCAACAGGGACCAGCTCACCAGAGCCATCGTTGATCGCTTCTGCAGCGCCTGCCATCGTCGGCCATTGCGATTGGGAGCAGCGCAAACGCATCAATTTGTCTTTTTTTCTATAGTATATTTCTTTAAAATGCATTGTCTTTTTTTCTTTAATTATTATATAGCTTTAAAATGCATTGTCTTTTTTTCTATAGTGGTAGGCCTCATTTTAGATTTTTGCACAGGGCCTCTGATTTTGTCGGGACGGCCCTGATCACTATTAATTGCTTTAAGAACAACTTAGAAGACATCATGATGGGGCCATAATTCAATATTGAGCTAGCTCAGGTAACTTATAACAGTTGTGTAATATTTTCTGATATGTCTTATGAATAAAGAGTGTCAAAACAAACAAATTTTTCGACATTAAAATTAGAACACGAATTCTTGGATCAAGACATACATACAGCCAAGCAAGTATGTGCTAAAATCAAAAAATTATTCTTATTTTCAGAATAATTGAGTCCTTGATCTAATTATACAAAAAAATAAATTAAGTTAGGAGCCCATATAAAAGTTAAATTCTCAAATTATCTGAAACACATTTAAATAAAATTATGAACTAATTTACTAATTAAATCAAATCCAAAATAATGAAATAATTAATAAAATACAATTAGATATTCAACTTGTGAATTTAATTAATTGTCGGACTTAATTAACTGCTCTTCCATTAGGATGAAGGATTAGGTCGATTATTAAATCAAAAGTTCAGACTGCATGTTTAGTACTTCAATTATTTGTCCAATATATGAATTTTATCAATTGGGCCCACGACCCAAAAGTACATTGCCCAAATAATTTAATTAGTTATGAATCCAAAGATTAAATTAACCTGGTCCAAAATAAATAAATAAAAGACAATTAGGATCAACTCCCGACCTAATGAGGATCACCTATACCATTTCATACTCCACCTCCTACTACATACACACAAACATGAGTGATCAATACATTATTTAATTAGGAGAACTGCTTCGCCTTGCTAATTATTATCCATCAAAATTTTTTGGCGTTGCTTTGAATGAGCTTGAAAATCAACCTAAAAGCTTTTTTTTATGTCTGGATAGATGAAATTTTTTCGCAAGTATCTGGGATTGGTTGTCATGCTTAGAAGATGGTTTCTACAAGAAAGCATGAAAATTTCCCATTAGTTTATTGTTAGTTAAGTTGTCATTGATCTTGCCGGTTGCTAGTGCCTTAGTGGAAAGAACATTTTCATCAATGAAATTCATCAAGAGTCCTCTAAGTAATAGTTTGAGAGACTAACTATTATTGATACTTAGTTCCTTACATTGAAAAGGATGTCATTGTTATTGTCACTAATGAAACTATTATGCAGCGATTCCAGAAGATGAAAAATAGAAGCAAAATGTTATGATATGATTTATTTGACTTTATATTTAAACATTATTTTTAATTATATATATTTATTTTATTATAAATTATTTTTGAATTCCGTATCGTTAAAATCATGCATCCGCCACTATATATGGGTGGGGTGAGTAGCTCGACTGGGGTCAAATCTAACATTAAGCTAGAAGGGGGAATCCCTCTACTCATATTAGCTATACATAAATAATTTTCTATAGAAATTTTCATTTTAATCTTTCATTAATTGTCGTATTCTTCAATTATTAAATATTAACCTTCAGCATTCTGAAAAGGGTAATTTTGCGGTGATATGGAAATTGAAGCGTTGTAAGCAAGAGATCAACTGTTGTTATGAAATGGATAACACAAATTGTATACCCAAAGACAACTTGAAACGACGGAGTATCTGATTGAATCAATTTGCCGTAATCATACTTATTGGGTTATGATTATATTTTTGCCGAATCTGGACCCAGTAATGATGGCTGCTGCCTGGATCGGAATGCATATGTTTCTAAAGTAATACTCTCATTTTTTTTCAAATCTTTCAGCCATCCACGTTTCTGTCTCAATACCTTCTCACCTCTTCACTATTTATGGTCTCATTGCACTTTTTATCCAATCTCTTAACTAAGAGACAACACTTACATCCCTTCATCTCTTAACCATCTTATCCCTTAACGATTTATTCAATTTCATTTTTTTATTTTTATTTCCAACAAATTCAATTAATATTTCATTGAAATATTAAATTAATACTAATAATTCATAAATCATTAAAAACTACGAAAATTACAACATCCGAAAAAATGGTAGGGGAATTGGGTTATTATAGATGAACGTGGAAAAAAAGGAAAAAAACAACAAAAGGGTAAAAAAAATGGCCGAAATAAACGGTCAAATATTATTATTTTTTTATTTTTCAGATTTTTTTAAAAAAATAATTAAAAATAGCCTAAAATCGATGCCCACTCGCAGAGCCGGCGAGTGGGCATCACGCCCCAACCGCTGCTCGACACGTAGCCAACGCGCGTGGCGAGACAACCCGCCAACCACCCCTCCCCCCGGGCTACGAGGCGCGACGGAGCACCCGTATCGGTGTCTCGATGCGGTCTCTTCTCGCCGGGACGAGACCGAGCCCGCATCGAGACACCGATGCGGGTGCTCTTATATATACAGGATTAGCAGGGGCATATTGGTCAATTCTAATGTTGTAAGAGAAGTATTTTCTTTAGTCTTCATAGTTAAAAATGTGTAATTCATTGCCTCCTAATGTAATTGGGCGAGACGAGACCGCATCGAGACACCGATATGGATGCTCTTATATATATACAGGATTAGCATGGGCATATTGGTCAATTCTAATGTTGTAAGAGAAGTATTTTCTTTAGTCTTCATAGTTAAAAATGTGTAAGAGCATCCACAATGGCGGCGAGCGGACCGGCTAGCCGATCTCCGGCGCTCGCCGAACCATTGTAACCGGCGAGCGCCATTTTCGGTGAAAAAATCGGTGAGCTCACGCCGATTCGCGAGCGTTGGGCGATGCGCTCGCCGGTCCGCTCGCCGCCATTGCAGGCTCCGGACCGGCGAGTGAATTTTTTTTAATTTTCGAAACACTATATATACGCGTTTTGCACGTCATTTTCATTCGCACCACTTGTTTTAACGAGTACTATATCTATCTTAATTTCTGTACAAGATCAACAACGTGAAATGGTGAACAACAACGAAGGTACTCCAATGACGAGCGGGTCTCAAACTCCCCCGGTACCCTGGGAGGTGGATGAGGTCCGATGCCCGGGTACTACAACATGTACCCGTGGCAGCAGATGATGCCCGGGCTGGCAGCCGGGGGGAGTATGTCGGGGGGGTTACCGGCGATGCCGGGGTGGGCACTCGGGATGCAGATGATGCCGGGAGTGGTACCGGCGACGCAGGGGACGCCGGGGGGGGGGGGGGGAAACGTCTATCGCCCTAGTTTTGATTTTTTGACTGCTTCTTCGCACACATCAACCCCAGCGGAGGCGCGGTTCACGCAATATGAGACTTTCTCCTTAGAGGAGTTTGGGTTTGATCTTCTCGGTGCGAAGGAAACTCCCGTTCAAACGGGGGGAGTAGGGCGGGGTCGAGGCCCCCCAAAGAAGAAGGGCAAGGGGAAGGGCAAGAGGGTCAGTGAGTCGTCGCAGCCGGTTGAGGACGACTACTCGGTACGGAGGAGGTGGACGGATGCGGAGGACGTCGCGCTGTCCAAGGCATGGGTGAGTGTTTGCGATGATCCCCTCACTTCGAACAATCAGAGGATCGTCAACATGTGGGTCAAAATAGCAGCAGCCTACAAGGCATTTTGCCCGGAGGGGTGGCCGCGCAACGGGGAGGAGTGCCGGAAGGCGTGGGACCGAATCAGGGCTGGGGTATCCCGATTTTCGGGTATCCCTCCACATGCAGAGCAGTGGCCAAACGGAGGATGACTGCAGGAGGATAGCAGAGAAAGCCTTCCCCGAGCCAGGGTTGTATAAGGAGTTCACCTACCGGAACTGCTATGAGGTGTTGAATGACTCCGAGAAGTTCCGGGCAGGTGTCGACGCTGGCTAGCCTAAGAAGCAACGACTGAACTATACCGGTGATTACAGCGGCAGCAGCGGTGGTTCCCACGACCTCTCCGAGGGTGCTCAGGAGCTCCCGTCCTCTCCATCGTTCGTTCGCCGAACTCGCCCGGTTGGTCAAAGGCGGGCGCAACGGGAGAGGGGGCGCCGGGGGGTCCCAGGAGGTCCAGTCGGCATCCCCCCTTGGCTAGTCGACAGAGGATCTCAAATTCTTCGCGCATCAACAAGCGCGTGCTCAGATGGTCAAGATCTTAGCCTATTGGAAGATGGCAGAGGACCCCGAGGAGAAGAGCTTTCTTCACTCATTGCTCGTGAGCATGCGTGAAGATTTGAAGACCGGGGGGGCACGGGGGGGTACCGGCGGCAACGGAGGCGAGGAGTGAGGCGGAGCTCGGGTTTTTTTTTAATAATATAATTTTTTTAAAATTAATGTATTTTTTTAATGTACTTTTTTTAAAAAATTAATGTATTTTTTAATGTAATTTTTTTAATTTAAATAATATTATTGAATTTTCCCGTATCTGTATCGTAAATTTAATTCCGTATTTTGCGTGATTGTCAATTATTTGTTTTATATAATTAGGAGTGACGCAGTTGGGCTATTGCTGGGCTATTTGCTTGTCCTGATGATGTGGCAAGAGGATTTTTAGTGCTGATGATGTGGCAGGAGAAATTTGTGGCTGAGCTATGGCCGGGCGAAAGCCATTGTGGATGCTCTAATTCATTGCCTCCTAATGTAATTGTGTTAAGTTCAGATGATGTGGTATAAGAAATGGTTATTTTCCTTTATAATTACAGTTGTACTGCATTTTTAATATAAATAAATGCTCAAGTCCCTTTAGACTTTAGAATAACCCAAGTCCAAGTAGGATGGTCTAGAAATCCACCATCCCTTCTGAAATATCAAAAAGAAGGAAATATTAAGATTAAAAACTAAAATATTAAGGAGGAATTCACAAGTTAAATTGTGGAAAACTTGTCCTAGTGTCCCAATATAACTAAAAGAATCATTATATGGAGTATAAAATAGTTTAGCCACTTTCTCAAAATTCCTTAAAGCATGTTACATTACTATTTTGTTCTTATTAATTACGTCCAGTTTATATTAATTCGTTTGATAATATGTCGGGATTAAATAAAAGTGCAAATGCTTGAATAAAACAAAAAAAATACTAGTAAGAACCTACTCAAATAAACTTTCAGATAATGATAAATGTACATAAATTATATATACATAATTGAACATTTTGGTTATTTCACATTGAAAATTGATTTATAAATATTAATTTGTTTAAAATAAATTACAACATACTAATCATTCTGCAATTATTTATAAAAATATTAAAATTTTAGATTAAATATAAACAATTTTAAGAAAAAATATTTTTTTTATTTTGTATAATTATTTCAAATCAAGTTCAAAATCACAGTAAATTTTCATATGATTTCTTTTTTATTGCTATAGAATAATATACTAACTAATATCAAAACTAATTTTCAATTTAATTCAATTAAATTTAAAATTTAAAGACAATCATGTTTTATCTTTATTCTAAACGTTAATAGTCCTAATACAAATCCCCAATATGTATTTTGCCAAAAAAATATTTGTCCTTTCCTGGCAATATTGTTGCTTTTGCGAGAACCACTTAAATTCTACTCAATTTTACCAAATCTAATTTGGTTTCTGTACAAAACCATACTCCGTACTAGGGATGTCAATCGGGCCGGCCCATCGGATTTCGGGCCAATCCTATTCGGGTCGCGGGTCAATCGGGTGCGGGCTAATCGGGTTGAGATTTTTTCGGGTTATAAAAGTTCAACCCTAACCCTAAACGCTCGGGTTTCAGGCTGGCCCAGCGGGTTAATCGGGTTGCTACTGATAAAATTAACATGCGATAAATCCAATAAATAATAACGAAAATTAGTTATATTTATAAAATATAAATATTTAATTATTATAAATTTGAGATATATACTTAAACCCAAACACAAACATGATCAAATACTAATATTTGAGATTTGTGTAAAATAAAACACAAATTTAAATATTTTAAAGCATGTTTTAAAACATGTTTTACAAATTTAAATATTTGTTGAATTAGAAGTTTCTAATTTATTTATATATTATTATATTAATAAAAATTTAATATATAATTTATACATTTAATATAAAATTGGATGTTATTTTTTTAGTTATCTATATTATAAAAATAATCAATGAAATTTTCCAATTATGAGTCAAATAAATAGAACAATATAAATTTTATCGGGTTTTCGGGCCAGCCCATCGGGTTTACGGGTCTGACCCTAACGGGTTGCGGGTTGATCGGGTGCGGGCTAATCGGGTTGTAATTTTATCGGGCTAGAAATTTTCAACCATAACCCTATAGATTTAGAGGATTATTCGGGCCAGCCCACGAGTTGTGGGCTGCATTGACATCCCTACTCCGTACTATTATCTAGTGCATGTGAAAAGTGCACAAGTAAACAGCATGAATTTTATAATCTCTATCAGGATTATAAAGCTTCAAATTTTCCTGATCGATCTAGATCTATAGCCCCCTGTTGGAAAAAAACGTGTAAATTGATGGAAACTTTTGATATGACCAATCCTTTGGCTTTCCATCTCTTTTAACCACCTTTTGCATAATGGTTTGCTTAATGGTGGATTATGATCAAGACCTTCCATGTCCTCTTTTGTGCCTATATAAGGCATGTGGATTTGAGAGATGTGGACACACAAACAAAACATTCTATCTTCTCTCTAGCTCTCAAGCATTCTAGTTAGCTTTTTAGGAGCATTGTCTAGCTCGATTCTCGGAACTCCATCAAGTTCGCCGGTGCCTAGCGGGTTTGAGGTGCTTCTACACGCTAGGAGGAAGTCGTTTTATCTTTGAGGGCAATACGCCATTCCGTGAGCACTAGCCGGGGCGTAATTTGTCTTGCGGAAAGAGGGCTTTCCTCGACTCGACTTATAAATTTGGTTTGCTTTATTTCCATTGTAATTTTCATTTCTCTTTTTGTTGCAAAGTTTCCTTTCGATTGTAATAGTTAGAGTACCGCCTGTACACGGCTTGGGAATTTCTTCCCATTATTTCTAACAATCGCAGGACAAATTAGTGTACTCTTCTAAGACAGGATTATACCAATTGAAGTTGGAGGAAACATGAGCTCCAAAGCTGGAATGAAGAAACGAACAGTACCAATGTTCATGGGCTACGAAATGGTTAATTCCTTGAGATCTACTCTCTTGAGAATTGTGTTTATCGTTTGTCATTTGACAAGCAAGACCAATTTAGACTTGGTAGTAGTAATTGGGATGCATGGCTTGTTGAATATACGAATGCACATATGGTTCGATATAATTGTGTACTTATTGGTGGAGACAATATTGTGCAAATTATTTGAACGTGTTGTTATAAACTACAAAGATCACGAGGTGGTCGCAATGGTCTCCGACGTGAACCATGGTAACAATCCAAATGAATGGTTTGTTGATACGGGTGCCACATGTCATGTGTGCTCCGAGAGAAGCGTTTTTTCTATCTACAAATCTGTTGGAGGTAGAAAAGTACGTATGGCAAACCAAGCCTCTTCTAAGGTGGTTGGTGTGGGTAATGTGTTCCTAAAATTAGGATCTGGAAAAATTCTTACCCTTAAGGATGTACTGCATGTCCCAGACATCCGAAATAATTTGGTGTCAGGCTCACTTCTAGTAAATCATGGATTTTCACTAGAATTTGAGTGTGAAAATGTTATATTGGCCAAGTATGAAAAGTTCATAGGTGAAGGTCACCTAGTGAATTTTGAGATACTTGAAGTATACTATTAACTTTGGGTTGCATTACACAAGATATCCCCAAGTACTTGAAGGGTACTGTGATGCAAATTGGATCTCTGATTCAAAAGACTTATTTTCGACAAGTGGGTATGTGTTCATTGTGGGGGGTGGTGTTGTCTCGTGGAAATCAACGAAACAGACGTGTATTGCTCGTTCCACCATGGAATCTGAGTTTATCGCTTTGGATAAAGCAGGGGAAGAAGTCGAGTGGCTCAGAAATTTCCTAGAATGTATTCCATGTTGGAAGAAGCCAGTGCCCGCAGTATTGATACACTGTGATAGCAAAGCAGCTATAGGTAGAGCACAAAGTGGCTTTTATAATGGTAAGTCTCGACATATTCGTCGGCGACATAATACCGTAAGGCAGTTGATCACAAGTGGCATTATCTCAGTTGACTATGTAAAGTCAGTGGATAACTTAGCGGATCCGTTAACAAAATGTTTAAACCGTGATCATATGCATAAATTGCTGAAAGGAATGAGACTGAAAACCACATCTTAAAAGATGATTATAGTGGTAACCCAACCATACGATTGGAGATCCCATGGGCTTGGTTCAATGGGAAAACGAAGCTATATAAATCTAGTTGTAACACTCGGAAGATTTTTAATCTTCGCCCATTCTTTAGAAAGCATTGAGTGTTGTAACCTGCATGTGGTAAGAGGCTAAGTTTTGACTTTTAATGATTCTTAGAAACCTCGAGGAGGTGGGTATTGCAGGATACTTGTAAAAGAATCACCTATGTAAGTGAAGAAGTGTGGGCCGCTTCAACATGTGAATCACTTATGAATCCAAAGTGGTGTTCCATGGCCAGTAAAGGACACAAACGTGAGAACTGATGAGTTTGTAAATAATATTGTGTCAATATTATTGTCTCGGTATACACCAAGGAGGAATGGTTCAAGGCATCACGTCCACCAGGCCGCCGGTATGCCCGATAGTGTTGACTATGGAAAGTTCAAAGCCCCAAGCTACTATTCCAAATGCAATATTGTTTCTCGAGAATTGAGCATAGAGTCTGCATGCATGCATTTGTATCTAGTGTTGGTTTGAGCTTGCAGCGCTCTAACCAATGTGGGGGATTGTTGGAAAAAAAACGTGTAAATTGATGGAAACTTTTGATATGGCCAATCCTTTGGCTTTCCATCTCTTTTAACCACCTTTTGCATAATGGTTTGCTTAATGGTGGATTATGATCAAGACCTTCCATGTCCTCTTTTGTGCCTATATAAGGCATGTGGATTTGAGAGATGTGGACACACAAACAAAACATTCTATCTTCTCTCTAGCTCTCAAGCATTCTAGTTAGCTTTTTAGGAGCATTGTCTAGCTCGATTCTCGGAACTCCATCAAGTTCGCCGGTGCCTAGCGGGTTTGAGCTGCTTCTACACACTAGGAGGAAGTCGTTTTATCTTTGGGGGCAATACGCCATTCCATGAGCACTAGCCGGGGCGTAATTTGTCTTGCGGAAAGAGGGCTTTCCTCGACTCGACTTATAAATTTGGTTTGCTTGATTTCCATTGTAATTTTCATTCCTCTTTTTGTTGCAAAGTTTCCTTTCGATCGTAATAGTTAGAGTACCGCCTGTACACGGCTTGAGAATTTCTTCCCATTATTTCTAACACCCCCTTCGCATTTACTCCTTCCGTCCCACAATAATTATCACTCCTTTTCATTTCGGTCCGTCTCATAGTAATTGACATACTTTATTTTTACCATAAATAGTAAGTAGGTCACACATTCCACTAACTCACCTCACTCACATTTTATTATAAACCCAATATAAAAAAGTGGGTCTCACATTCCACTAACTTTTCCAATCAGCTTTTCTTTACATTTTTTAAAACACGTGCCCACAATAAGAGTTACAATTATTGAGGGACGGAGGAGTACTACTTTTCAATAATTTTTTGTTGCTAGAACGTCAGTAGGAATGATATGTATAGATCCGTAATTAACTTACAATATTTGTTAAGAAAAATACAAAAAGACAACTTTTCTTATGTCAACATGGTACATTCATACTCCCCTGTCCCTTATAAATGGTCACTTATTTCACCCGATACGAGGTTTAAGAAATGTAGTAATAGAAAGTGAGTTGTAAAAGTTAAGTGACATGTTGATCCTACTTTTATATTAGTTTTATAATAAAATATGAGTGAGAATGAGTTAGTAAAATGAGAGTTCCACTATAAAAAAATTGTAAAAGTGAAAAGTGACAAATTTCTATGAAAAGATGAAAATGAAAATAAGTGATAAATTTTTAGGGACGGAGGAAGTACTTTTTTTACCTAATTGCATGAACAAGCTATAGTCGTTTTGTTTTTTTGTTTTTAATATGCTTCGTACCTTTCTTTTAAGTTAATAAGTTTGTTCACATTTCAGTTATTGTCTACCCAATACATTTGCACTCACAGCCATAGATTCCTGAGCTTTACTTTCCACTTTTAAAGTTCAAATGTTTGATTTATTTTCTCTTTATAGGAGTATAAATTTTTAATAATCATTACTAAAAAAAGTACAGCCTACATATTGTGAGAGAGTTAAGTAGAACACCAAAACACCAATCTTTATTAATGGATGCGTGACGATAATAGTAATGACAATCAAACACACCTTAACTTGTAAGCCTTTTATCATACAACGAGATTAGACTTCAAATCAAATCATCAAGGTTGCGTTTGATAGATCTCAAACAAAAACCATTCGTAATACTTTGTGAAAGGAACATTTTATCGCTACCCCCAATCACGTCATAAAGACAAACAACAAGGACATTCCCGTCCTTTTACAACATTTATTCCCTACAACAAAAGGTAAAACCCACCACACTCACAATTCGAATGCAACCCGATTTTAAAAACCCGCAAAACCACGTGCCCGGAAACCCGACCCGAAGATACTCTCAGATGACAAGCCTCAAACCGCCGCTTCCCATAGGACGACGGGCAGTAATTCCTAGTCGCAGTGAGCTCATACGGCGGCGAGCCACTGCTCGAAGGTGAAAGTCTGTTGCGCGCAGGGTAGGTGGGCTCCGGTGGTGCTGACCTCGATGTAGACCCGGACCCGTCGGAGGTGAGGTTCATTTTGCAGACTGGTCCGCTGAAGATGTCTATGTTTCCTCTCTCGAAGTAGTTGTATCCGGGGTACATGCCACTAGATTGCTGATCCCGATCCCGTGGCCGCCGCTCGCGTCGTGCATAGCTACTCTGATGATCGAATCTGTGCCGCCTTTAAAGATCGACCCGGTTCTGAATTACACCGTGTACACACACTCAGGTCCACCCTGCGTATTTTTTATTTCAAATTTCCATTAATCAAATGCAGTTTCATTCTTTAATAGGATCGATCGATTGACTGAAAAAAATTGGTACAAATCGACGATCAACATTGATTCAGTAGAGAGCGAGAGACTTAAGGATTTGCATGTGGTGAAGATGGAGAGGAAGACGAGGAGATTGATTAAATGGAAGCTGCGCGCCATTCCTGTGGTGCAAACTGTGTGTGTTCATATAACTGAAATTTTTACACACAAAAGATAACAGAATTACTCTTATTTGATATCCTTACACAATCTAACAACTCAATGGTTATAATTTCATTTGAATTAATAGGTTAAGATTCAAGTCACTATTAGTGAAAATTTAAAATCATTACAAATCATATTTCTAAAAACAAAGAATGAATAATATTATAATTTTAAATTTAGTGTACGTATAATATTTTCGTATTTAATTATAACTCCATAATCGAAATTGCCATTTAATGAACCATTTATCTTGGCTAGTAGTACCTTGTACAATAATCAATAAAGATAAAGTCATCATATTTTTTAATAAATATTAGGTTTAATAATCAATATAGTAGTAGTACGTACATATGAGGTTCTCAAAAGTAAAACTGTCGTTTGAATTATTGTAAAAAAGAAGAAAAACTGTCGTTTGAATTATTGTGCAGATAATAATTGAAGAAAAACTGTCGTTTGAATTATTGGAAAAAAAAGCAATAAAACAAACATAATGATACGAGCGTGCCACGGGAAGATGTCGTGATGGCTAAACCAAGCGTACAGCCAGGCATAAGGGTAGCTGCAACGCAGCTCAACCGTGTCTCAGTCTCGTCTTGGCAGGACGAGCCGCGGGTGAGCCAGCACTGCTGCTGGCTTGTCGCGGAAGGTAGCCCGCACTGGGAGGAGGAGCGGCAAGCCAGTACGCCACGCCCCCCCCCCCCCACGTGGGGCTCTGGTATTGGGGCGAGATGCCCACTCACGGTCATATCTGACATTATTTTTTTATTTACTTTTTAAAATTTTGAAAAATACAAAAAAATATTTTTAAAAAATAGTCATTTCCCCCCCTTTTTTCAAATATTTTTTAAAATTTTTATATTTCCATAATTACCTATAAATACTTCATTTTTATCACAATCATTCTTCTCACATGGTCACACCAAAACACTGCCTACATCTTCATCTCTCTTATTTTTCTCCATATCTTCATCTCTCTCACCGTGCAAAAATGTCTAGTGAAGGAAGTCAGGGAGGGAACGAGAAGGCGGTAGGAGCTTGTGGAAGGGAACGAGGCGAATGAAGTCAGACGACCCCCACCCAAGGGGCGGATAAAACTTTAATAACCATGTTCTTCACGGCCACAATTGACGACACTTCATGTATATACATAACCAAGCACTTGAGTTTCTCAGGGTCAATTGGAATTTCCACCGTAGCCGCCCAAAGAGTAATTTTTTGGATTTAAAATGTGTAATTTTTAAATTTCTAGGTTTTTATTTATATATTTTTCAATTATGTAATTTTTGGGTTTTTAAATTAATTCATTTAACATACATATTGAATCAATTGAATAATTTGCTAAAAGCGCCCGAAATTATACATGTTGGGCTGCGAGTAAATTTTAGCTGAATCTAGGCCCCGTAATGATGGGCTGCAGCCCGGTTTTAAATATACTAGCAGTATGTAATACTCCACTATACAGGTGTAGCAAGGGCACATTGCATTGCCAATCTAATGTTATAAGAGAAGCGAGTATTTATTTAATTTCTTTAGTTTCATTTTTGAAAATGTGTAATTTATATTTTGCTTCCTGCTGTAATAATTGTTGTGACAAAATAGAGCAATTGTATAATCGAGACAAAAAGAAACGTAAAGAGACAAAGATTTACGTGGTTCGCCAATGTTGTGTTGGCTACGTCCACGGATAGGAAATTGAGAATAGATTGTATTCAAATTGTTTTTGGATTACAGAGTTATGTGTCCTATTTCTATATAAACAGGCACATAGACGACGGGCTACACTCAATATAACAATTTTGGCATAAAACATAAACATAGTCAAGACCCTTTTTTTAGTATAGCATTTGAGTTTCCTGCAATACATTCTTGACTAAAGTCCAATTTTGGTCTCTTACATTTTCCCTAAAATTCTTTGGTCTCATACATTAAGTTCATGACCTTTTAGTTCTTGACATATTGTTTTGGTACCTTTTGGTCCCAAACATAGGTTTTGGTCCAAAATAACCATTTTCCGTTAAAATTAACAGTCAAAATATTTGATCAATTTATTAACTTAATTATAATCTAGGAATAAAGTCCAAATTTGGTCCCGTACATTTTCCATAAAATTCTTTTCGGGTCTCATACATTAAATTTGTGACCTTGTTTTGGATCAAAATGTACCAAAACAATAGTTTGATTCCAAAAGATCACAAACTTAATGTATGAGATCAAAAAGAATTTTAGGGGAAATATAAGGGACCAAAATGGATTTTAATCTACATTCTGCTATTACTATTTTGTTCTTATTAATCACGCTAACAGGTTAAATAAATCCGTTTGATGATATATTGAGATTAAATAAAAGTGCAAAATACTTGCTAAAACGAAAAAATTGTTCGACACTACTCGAACAAACTTTAATAGTAATAGTATACAAAATAGTTTGTCTAACAGCTTGAATTAGTTACATTGAAATAAAAATAAAATATCAATGATATTAAAGTGTAAATTATATCCTGATCTGACATAACTGAAAGACTGGAACTTGGCACTAAATCAAATCTATTTCTTCTAGAAGGAAACCCATGCAGTACGGCAGTAGTTAGTTACGAAGCTCTGGAATTAAATATAAAAACTGTTTGGGACAGGTAGGCATCCTTCTAGAATGCCATCATCTTCTGAAGTCTCCACAATAGTAGAGCCCAGGGCCCAACCACAATAGTAGAGCCCATAGCCCAAGGCCAAGTTGGGCCCTGGGCCAAGCCACAAAACTTGGCCTAGTCTACAAAACTTGTTCGGACCACAAAAAATACTTATTCACATTATAGTGGACAAGCCCAAGCCACCAAATATTAATTTTTTTTTCATTTTTTGAGTTATTTTAATTTAACTACAATAAAAATTATCGGACTATAATAATTATAAAAAATGCATAATTTAATAAAAACCAAAATTAAAACCAAATATTCGTTGTATTATAGAAATGGGTAAAATTATACAACCAAATTTTTTTAAAAACACTAAAAAAAACACTAACAAAACACCGAAAAAACACCGCCATCGCCGCCTACTCGGTGGCGTCATCAGAATCCGCCGCTTCTTCTTCACCAGCTGAATCGCCATCGCCGTCACCGTCGCCGCCCTCAGCTCTAGCCGCCGCCGCTTCCTCCTACCCCAACCTCGACCTCAGCCGCAGTATGAGGCCGTAGTACATCCGCTTGGTGGGCGGGTCGGCCGACTTCTCATACAAGGACAAGGTATCCTGAAATTGCTTCATCATCTGCACCTCCAGGGTGTTGTTCAACGCCACTTGGGCCGGTTCGGGGCGGGATGCAGACGCGCCCGCAACAAAGTGTTGGGAGGCCGATCTAGCGTCTCGGATTGAGGACTGCTTCCCCTGTGGACGTGGGCGCCGGGAGAGTGACGAGGGGGGCTCCTCCAAAACATCGTCGTTGAGTCGAAGGGACGTGAGCCGCTACTACTGTTGTAGTTGTCGCCTTGTATGCTTCAGCCCAGGAGCAATCTCTTGCTCGCAGATGGCTCTGAATTTTGGGGAGTTCCGCAGAACGAGGAATTCTTCCCAGTATGCGAACTTGGGGTTGCCTTCAGTATTGTACAACTGCATCGACAACGTTTTTATGTCTGCTTCGCTGCGACCACTCTCAGCAGTGCGCATTTGGTTCTCGTATATGCCAATGAACCTCTTGAGGGATGTAGTGATCCTGCCGAACTTCTTCCGGACCTGGTCGTGTGTAAGCTCGGCGCTACACGGCAGTTTGAATTCATTGTACACCGCCAGGACGCGCTTCCAGAAGTGTACGTCGGTCTGATCCGTGCCAACTATGGCATCCGTCATGACCACGTCCCAGGCCCTAGCAATAGCAACAGACTCCGCCTCTGTGTACAGAGTCCCCCGTCGACCACTACTGCCATCGCCATCTCCGCCCCCGCTGCGGTCCCCGCCACCGCGGCCGCCTTGCTGCTCTCCGTCGCCGCCGGCGTCTCGCGCGGGTCGGCCTTCTTAACATTATTCTCTCTCTTACTTTACCATTTCTACACTTTAATTATTTATTATCATTTTTATAAAACGAGTGCGCAAAAGTGATCGGGACCCCTAATGGCGGACAGAGGTAGTAGAAGCTAAAATTAGGAGAATAAGTACTTATTGAAATGAAGAAACTAAAATAAATAGGAAAAGTACTTAATAAAATGAAGCTAAAATGAGGAGAAAAAGTACTTACCAAACTGAATAAGCTAAAATAAAGAGGAAAAGGGATTAAAAAAACCGAGATGAGTGGGAATCGACTTCGGGCAATCCATTGATAGTGGAAGAATTTACAGCTGGGCTAGGGAATCAACTTAGTTATCTATTGATTATATAATAATGTCATAATTTGGGGGTACAGTTGTACCCCTTGCTCCTTAGTAGATCCGCCACTGATTGCTTGGCCAACCGATTATCTAAAAAGATATGCTTCTATTTTTGCATTTTAATTTGCTGAATTTTATTGAGGGGCATATCATGCCAATTTCTTAGGGCATCACGATGACGAGAGGGGCTGTGTTCATACAGTATGTTATACTATATTTTTGAAATAATTTGATTTGATTATACATGATTTACATTTACTTCATCTATTTTATTTTCAAAATAATTACCTTTCAAAATTCTAACAATAAAATTCAACTCAATTTGTAAAATAGCTTCATTTGAATTAAAAGGTAAATTAAGTATTCAAGTCATTGCCAATGAAAATAAAGAATCGTTATTAATCATACTTATAAGAAGAGAGTAAAAAATTAATAAAAATTTTAAATTTAGTGCACATATAATATTTTTACAGGCAATTAAGTCTAGTTTTAATATATAGTAGTAGTACTATTATAAGTATGCTATATATTGAAAGTTTTTTCTAGTTAGCTATTAATTACTTCATAAATTTGGTATTTAAACCATTTATTTCCTACCTTTAATTAACAATATCAGGTTGATATTTAACAATGAATAATATGGAGTAGTACAAATGGGTTCTGAAAAAATAATACAAATAAAATTGTGCAGGTAATAATTAAAGAAAAGCAGTGGTTGGGTTCGGGTTAAAAAGAAGGCAATAAAACAAACATAACGTGTTAATATTCCAATTTGGAGTGTGGTTTGGCGTTTGATTCACGGGAGGGCCATTCAATGTTTTTCAACACAATAACGTCTCAGTTATATGCAACGGACCACCACTTCAAATAGCACACAAATTACTATAAAATATTAGTAATAGATATGCATAATGTATATTGCTCGGTTTAATACAATACAAAATTTATAAAGTTTGAGAAAAAGAGAAAAAAACAGTTAAGATGGAGTAGTATGCATAACTTTATAGTAGGCACACATCATTATTTAGTACTCAATATTCCACATAATACATGTCACTCATGGCATGTGTGACAATGTTCACATACAGTTCTTGTCGGTGCATTGAGCACACAGTCCGTGCCAAAAGGTTGTTTGCCAAACAAAGCACATCACTTGACTAAGTGAACACAATTAGTTTTAAAGGAATGTAAAACTTAACACAGTCTTTAATCTCGTATAATTAATTTAATAGAAATTTTAAGACTTTTCAACGTGTCTAATTTATCTTAATCCTACACTTTTCTTTATATTCAGCAGAGAAGAAATGTAGTAAAACTTAACACGACCTTAATTGCAAAGAATTAATTTAAAATTTTGTCTAGTTAAATTGTGTCACATAAAGTTTTCTAATTTTTTAAAGTTACCATGTTAAACAAATTTTCTCCATTATAAGTATTAGTTAATTTAAGAATTAATTAACCAAGTAGTCTTCTTATGGGTGCGACCCCAAAATAGTGTTTTGATTATTAGTATTGTAGTAGTATTATTTATTTGTTTTTATATGCATATGAAACAAGAATACTTAGAGCATCCACAGTAGGGCGGACGATACGATGCACTGCAGCCATGCGGACGATGCATCGGGCATCGTCCGCGCCCTATGTATCGTCCGCGGACGATAGGACTTCGACCACGCATCGTCCGCGGACGATAGGCCTT
This sequence comes from Salvia splendens, assembly GCF_004379255.2. Classification (NCBI taxonomy): domain Eukaryota; kingdom Viridiplantae; phylum Streptophyta; class Magnoliopsida; order Lamiales; family Lamiaceae; genus Salvia; species Salvia splendens. The sequence goes on from NC_056046.1 coordinate 12,266,413, forward strand.
CGACCACGCATCGTCCTCGGTATCGTCCGCCCCACTGATGGCCACACGGACGATACCACAGACGATGCAACGAGTTTCCATTTTTTTAAAATTCTCCAAAATTTATATATATACACCACTTTCACTCTTCCATTCACTCTTCCTCTTCCATTCACTCTCCCATTCCTCTCCACAAATGAATCCCGGTGATTACCCAAGTTCGAATAGTCCGCTGTTCAGTGGTGGTGCATGGTGGCCGGGTACAGACCCTGATGAATACCGACCCTTTGACTCCAACACCCAGTACGATCCCGATTTCAGTACGGATTCATACGGGTTGTCAGACATGGAGCCGTCTCCCACCCGCGCCCACGCCCCACCCCGCCGCGCCTCTGCCGCCGCCTCGGGCTCCGCCACCAAGAAGAAGCGGAACAGGCAAAGGGCTTAGAAGTTTCCACCTCCGGAGAAGAATGAAGAGTTCGCCCCAGGGAGGACGAACTACAACCCGGATGAAACCATCATCTTGACCCGGTGTTGGATTGATATTTCAGAGGACCCGGTGTTTGCTAACAACCAAAAGCAAATCGCGTACTGGGAGCGCATCGCTGATCGCTACAACGAGGCCAAGCCGGCGGCCGCCTACAAGCGCCATAGGGAGCAGCTCCGCAAGCACTGGGATCAGGTGAAGAAGCAGGTCAATTTGTTCTCGTCGGAGTACGAGAAGTGCTTGAGGGAGCAGGGCAACAGCGAGAGTTTGACCGATGTGCGCGATTAAGCGCCTGCGTCGTACATTTCATTGTACGGCGATTTCAAGCATTACAACTCCTGGCTCCCTTGAAGGACAAGCATAAAGGCTGCCAAGAACAAGGGCAAGACGAAGGCGACATCCTCACAGGCCGCGGCCCCGACCCCGACCCAGATCGCGACCCCGACCCCGACATCGGCTGCGGGACATGTCTACGCGGAGTTGGTGGCGGCCGCCAACCGGAGGACGTTATTGGACACGCACCATGCCCTCATGCAGTGCGAGGACCCGGGCAAAGACGAATACCTCAAGTGGATGATTGATGATCTGCGCCGCAAGCTGGGAATGAAGGATTAGTAATGTAGTGTTTGCCTTTAATCGTAGTGTTTTTTATTTCTAACTTCTGTAATTTTTTTAATTAGTGATCTAGGATTTGCCTTTAATCGTAGTGTTTTTGATAATTTTGCATAACATATTTGAAGACATAAAATTAATTAACAAAATAGTAGTGAAACCTATAGGGCGGACTTTAGGGCATTCCACTACAGGTGGAAGGATAGGAGGATAGAATAATGATGTGGCGGAGCATATGACGCCTATTGTGGATGCCGTTAAATGTCGCTCAAAGCCTCCAGAAAAAAGCCACCACTATATAATTATAAACCACCACCATAGATCTTACCCTTCTCCTCCGCCGCCGGCCGTCCGAAAAAATCAAGTAAATGGGTATCCTCTTCTACGCAATAAAGGTTCCGAAAGTCATCACCGTAGCCTTCTTCCTCAACCTAATTTCCTACGCCCACCATATCCTCATCGCCGCCCTCACGCATCTCGGCCTCTACAAGCGGTCGCCGGAGGAGGAATCGCCCGAATCCGGCTCCTCCACCAACAATTACATCCTGATTCTGGACAGCTCCTCCCCCTCGCTGGTCCCGATCCGGGTCCACGTCGTGACCGCCGCGATCAAGAAGCTGGTGCCCGTAATCGAGTACGAGGAATTGGTGGGCCGCGGCGGAGGAGAGAAGGGGTGTAGTATATGCTTGGAGTGTATAGAAGGGCGGGATGAGGTGAGGGAGCTTTGCAATTGTAGGCATTTGTTCCATAGGGATTGTCTGGACACGTGGATTGATGAGGGTCAGGTGACTTGTCCTTTGTGTAGATCCATGTTGTTGCCTCCTAGAGTTAATCTTCTCAGATCTAATCAAATTCCTAATTCCTAGTTTATTTTATTTTATTATTTGGTATATATAGAGCTTGAGTTAGCTTTGATCTCTGTTGCTTTGATTTAAACTGAATTAGTTGGGATAAAAGAAGGGAGAATTGGTTTTGACATTTTGAAAATGTTGTAGTGGCTCATATAGGTTGTTTAGCTAATTCTATTTTATTTTTGTTAGTATATTGGTAGAGTTTGAATTGGTAAGGGAAGGAATTGCAGGCTTTGAATGGCATTAGCAAAGTGTTTTTAGTACTACTATTTGTGAATACTGAATACTCAATTTTAGGGAGATTTTGCTTGTCATGTGGTGGTGGAGGATGAAGATGAGTGCATGTGGTGTGGTGTTGCTGCTTTTGAATTTTATTGACTTGTTGGAGTGAGTGTTGAATTGTCGATGATGGATCATCATTTGTTGGCCGACACTCCAATTCTTTCCTCTCTTTTGTTTCTTTCTAGAAACCACTTTCATCTTATTCATTTTCACAAGGGTGTCCGCTTATAGAAGCGGACACGCCCAATAGCCCCGCCCCAGTTTTTGTCCATAGCCCCAGCTTTGTTGTCCATAGCTCCAAAATTTTGTGTCCGCCGCTATAGTGGACACTTCCAATAGCTTCCAAATTTTATAATCAACTTTCATTTTATAATGTTTCAAGTAATTATGAACAAATTTATCGGGCTATACGTAATTAGAAGAACACGACTATACGAAGTAAAATTAAAATTAAAATTACACACTACATTTAATCTAGTACAAATCACTAATTTCCGAGCAAGAAATGTTTCAAGTAATTATGAACAAATTTATCGGCCTGTTGTTGCACCTGTTGAATCAGAGCATTCCAGCGATCTCTCCACAAATTGTTCATTTCCGACCCCAAATTGTATTGAGAGAAATTTTTATAGATGTAGAGTTGGAATGGTGTGAAAATAATGAATGTAGTGTGGTGTATTTATAGGTGAATTGAAATGAAAAAAAAAATTTAAATCGGCTATAGCCGCGGCGGTCGGTGCCGCCACTATAGGCGCCGCGCCTATAGCCGCGTCCGCCCCCATTTCGCCGCGTCCTCGCCCTGGAGTCGGCTGAAGCCCGTCCGCCCCCTACCGCCCCCATTTCGGTGTCCGCCCGCGCCTCTCCACTATAGCCAGCCCGCCCTCCGCCCCAACCCGCGGCTATAGCCGCGGGCAGCCCATAGTGGACACCATAAGAAATAAAAAATGTTGTCACCCTTTCCCACATGCCTGGCTGCTGCAGCCCTAGTTTGTACTCCCTCCGTCTCGTCTCGGATGACACATTTCTTGGTTAATGTATTGAATTAGAGAGAGAAAATGTGGGTGTAAGTATTTAAATAGATAGAGAAAGAAAGATGAATATTTTAATAAGAATAAGAAAAAGTGGTTGTGTGTATTAATTGGTCAGAGAAAGTTTCCAAAAAAAATGTGTCTATCTTAGTTGAGACAAATTTAAAAGGGAAACGTGTCATCTTAAATGGGACGGAGAGAGTACCTACTAACTTGCCATATCTTATCTCTGTTTTAAGATACTTACATTACATAAATTGTGACTGTGAAAATAAATAGCTAGATTTCTTCAATGCCAAAACTTTCGAGGCTGGGTAGCATTGGATAATTTGGGACCCCCCTCTCTCCTAGTGATATTGCTGAGGAGCATATGCCTTAATTTTCGGCAATACACTCAAACAAATTGCCTTAATTTTAGGCAATACTATCAAACTTCTAGAGAGAGTGTGTGCGCCTAATTTGAAACGTGGAAACCCATCATCATGAGTATCATGTATGCCGGTTGGGAACACTTGAATTGTTGTAAGAGCATCTTTACTTTTGAGGATTATGTATCAAAAAAATAGTACTCCTCCTAATTTCTTCTATCACTTGGGTTAATTTTGCTTGATTCATGAGAATTTGAAAGGATGGGATCGTAGACATTCTAGTAACGAAATTAAAAACACTCAATCATCTATTTTATCAATCACGAATTAAAACTCCTTAATCATAAGAAAATACAAATATAGTGGTGTCATTCTAAATTTATAAATTATAAGTCAGTTTATAATTGGGCAATAAACGGAGTATTATTGATAAAAAAAAATGTCCTGGCTCGGGACAATATAAGAATGGCCCAATAGGCGCGGCTTATAAAAACCAGTCCATTTAGAATAGGCTAGGCTCATAAACTACAGCTGGATCAGGCCGAAAATTTGATGGGCTTATATAGATTCAGCCCAACAATGAACTCTTTTGTGCAACATGAGCTAATACTAATATGGACTGGCAATAATTTCTGCTGGAGAATGGAAATTTTAACTTAATATGTAGTAGTAGTTTAGATTTGTTATACGTATCAATTTTCAGCTTGAATTTTGAGATTAAGAAGTCAAATAAATGAACCAATATGTTTCAAAAATGGTTAAAATTAAGTTTATATAACTAGGTAAATAAAATGATTGATTTACAGCGCGCAGAAATTGAGATAAAGTTAGGATTTTATAATTTCAGATTTGATCTCATATTGCAAATGAAATTGGAAATGGCGTCAGTTTTCGGCCAAAAAGGGGGTGTTAAATATTACTAATATTCTTCTAATAATTGCACCAAAATATACATATAGAGACACGTAACTAAAAATGGCTTTAAATAAGTGCCTTAATGGTAGTAACTTAGAACTTATATTGAATGGCTTACGTATTCATTGTTATATTATGATATATTAATAGTTAATAGGTTACTGGAAGAAATTAGTAGATCACTAAAATAGAAATAACGTTTACAAACGGTCCAAGTTTTCCACATAAATATATTGCAGATGATACACGTCTCGTCTAAATATAATACTATTGATACACAAAGACTACTATGAGTATTAGACAAGATTGACATTGCACGTTTGAAGATATGTGTGGGTATAAATGAATCATGAACTAAAATGGTCGGTAATAGAGACGTCGGGGTTTATTGAAGTGAAAATGAAAATGACAGCTGATGAAAATGATATTAAATCGAAAAATTTATTACTATTTGGAAATGTTTAGTTATTATAATAATAGTAAAATATTGTGATTGAAATTTGATATAGGATACTTGTAAATTGTGGTCTAAAAATGATGCACCAAATGATTAGCAGCTTTCACATTGGACGGCAGGCCATCTAGCTAGCTACCCTACAAAAATTGTTTTAATTACTCGTCTTAGGTTTGTGAAGTCTAGAGAGTGAGTGACTAAAATTCTATGAGTTTGAATTTCTGGATTTCTTCTGTACAATTTTAATTTTTTATACTATATATATACGATTTTATTTAATATATCTGCCTGGTTTAATTTACCGAGCTTTTACAGAGATTATTTCATTGTTAAATACAATGATAAAATAAAAGTTTAGTAGTACAATGCACACATGTTCCTCTAATCGACGGCTATTCATAAACCGAGGTGTTTTGCTCAGGCTTATTTATCATACGAAATTCATGAGCTTATTCATAACAAATTTTCTAAATTTATATATGTATATATACAAAATTAATTATTTTATCCATAATAACACAACATATTCATTGGGTGACAATGATAAAGAAAAGTATTTTTATATTTAATACGGTAATTACTAATAATAGAAAGAATTAGAATTATGTATGTGATTAATGCTTTATATTTCAAGTAAAATCACTCAATAAGTTGTTCACGAGCTAACCATTCAAGTAAACCTAGAATAAAATGCGAAAATAATACTCTCTCCCGCCAGGGGCGGATCTATTCATGCCTTAGGAGGGGCATTTGCCCCACCTCATATTTTCTCCCCTATATAAATATTGCCTTTCATATAATTTATTTCTTTTATTTTGTCAGTAAATGCTCCTCCTTAAGTTTTTAAATTTTCTTCATAGATAAATTTGCTCCGTCCCTACAAATTTCTGGCTGCGCCCCTGTCTCCGTCCCACTTTAGGAATCCCGGTTTATAATTTTTAGGTGTCCCGGTTGGAATATTCTATAAATGGTTATAGGCTCCACATTCCACTAACTTTTTTCCACTCACATTTTATTATAAAACTAATACTCCATATAAAAGTGGGACTCACATTCCCACTATCTTTTTTCACCAACTTTTCCTTACATTTCTTATAACCCGTGCCAAACTCAAATGAGACTCCTAAAGTGAGACGGATGGAGTACTAAGTACTCCCCCCGTCCCATAATAGATGTCCCAGTTTCATTTTTAATTTACCCCACTAAAGATATCACATTTCTTTTTTTGAAAAAAACTCTCTCACATTAATATATATATATAGTACTATTTTCTCTTTTCACCAATACACAAAACAATATTTCCTAAAATCTCGTGCCATTTCTCAAGTATGCTATTTATTATGGGGCGGAGGGAGCAGTAGGCAGTGACGTTGTGGCAGAATGCCGTCCAGATTAAAGTGACTTTAGATTGGGCATCATTTAAATCTCTTGAGCGAAAATTCAAGTGATGAGAAAAAAGATGCACCCTATACAACTTCATATAACAAGGCGGAGGAGCCACTTGACAAGTATAAGGGTCAAATGTCCGCTCTCAACTTATTTTATTTATACCATTTTGTTCTTCAATTTTTCAAAATTTTCAATTTCCTTCAAAATTGCTCCAACTCTTAAAATTTTCTTCATATGGAATAGTACATATTTTTGTCCATTCTGAATTGAATTCCTAGCTTCGTCCATAATTTCGTAGATGTATCATCAACAACTTTATTACCTCCGGCGTAGGTAGGTGTAGATATGGTAGACGGTGAAAGTGAACCGTGGCATACCACAAATGAGTATAAGCCACAAGTTAGTTATTCATGTTTTTCAGCACTAAAATTTTATTTTTGACTTGCAACAGTACATATATACCGTCCATTTATTTAGATCCATGTTTCTAGGATTCAACGTATCGATATGCCTATATTAATATGATTCATCGATATCAAATAGGTCACATCACAAAAATTTAGATGATAAAACAATGGAATTTTCTAGAATTGTTCAAACTATACTTGAGAATTTCAAAGACTGCATAAAATTGAATTGAACCATTTAAAATCGTTGGTCTTCGTCTTCAAAATTAATTATACGATACACATAAAGTCTTTGAAGCTGCCTCAGGAAATTCAAACATTTTTACTAACATTATTATTACAATTTAGTCAATTATAAATCAGATTCCTTTCCTTTGAGCAATTAATAATTGAAGGTTTTGAACATCTTCACATGGTTTGTTCCACGTCATTTGTTTCATACTACTATTGTGTGGAGCTGTGAAAACATGAAATTGTGATAATGATACTATATATCTATCTCGTGATATTGTATCATAAATAATAATTCATTAATTCATGACCACAAAAGATAAACACATGATTTTCACATATAATAGTTACTACAGAAACCCCAATATCGTCTAATATTAAAGACACGCTAAACATAATGAGTTTAATTTCTGTTTCTTTGGTCTTTCCACCTGTACAAATATGTATTTTTGTGAAATGAGGGAGTAAATATATACGTACAAGTTTTTAAAATGCATGTATTTATACACATGTTGCGCAAAACACGCACACAACCTTCACGCAAATTGCAAACAAATAGTATTAAAAATTAGGTGTGGTCACAGGCTATACATAATTACATGATTTTCAAAAACTCATATTCATTTATGATGAGTCGATAACATATGGAATTGAATGAAAACTTACTTGTTTTCAGTTGATTACATGACAAATATAAATAACGCAAGATGCATATGTAATTTACTAAATAAATACTAAATCAGATAGGGAAAGTAAACAACTTGTTCAAACAATTTGTTGATGTACGTGCTCAATTTTTTAGTGTAACTAACTTGAAGCTAGTTAGAGAAATTTAGACCAACAACTCTATTTACATATATGTATTGTATCTCTATTCTTAGGCATTACTTAGTTGATGTATAGCCACATTTCACTTTCTAACGTTTTGGTGGCGTAATACTCTAATGGGCACGATAACAAGAGACTACACTTTTAAATAACTTTACTACTACTATTCTTTCAAATTCTCCATGATTAAAGTTTGTGTTTTATGCTATCTATAATTTCATTCTCTAAACCATTTTTTCACTATACTATTTATGACCCCACGACACTCTTTAATTTGACCTCATTCCAATATGTATTTGTATACATCACTTATCCTCGCTTTATAAGTATTTATATGGAAATTTCTTGTTAATTCCCCTTCTTATGCGAGTTTCTTTTTCCTAAGATATGATTCGGAATCATTATGCTTTTTGTCTGGATAATTTCAAAATACTAATATCTGTAAATGTAAAAGGTTTTGGATCTTGGGTCATCTAATTTTTTTTTTGATGTGTGACACCTCTTTACATATAGGGCGTCGTAGTTCTCTAGAATTTCATATATTCTATCACATTTTTTTCTTCCTTTATCATTTATGCTTCTGTGATTTGTTTTTTTAAAGCAGGTACTCCCCCTATCCCAAGAATGTTGAGTCACTTCTTTTTTTGCACTCATTTTTAAAAAAATCGTAATAAATAATTTAAGGAATAAATAGCAAAGTTAAAACAAGAATAATATAGGTAAGAGTCTTCTCTATAATATATTATTATCACTTTACTATTTATTCACTTTAACTATTTATTTCGATTTTTTCAAAACGAGTGCCAAAAGAAAGTGACACAATTTTCTTGGGACAGAGGGAGTAATAAATTTAAATATTTATCTTTCATAAATGCTATCGTGTATAAAACTATGCATTTGATGTTGGAAATTTTGATTCTAGAATCTATAACAATCGGTTTTTCAATATTTGTTGATAGCTAGTGTCCAACAGTACGACTAATAAAATGATTTAGGTAGATCGTGGCTTTTCTAGTAAGCGGCCACCAGACAATTTGGTTGAGTAAATATCTTCGAGCTCGAATTGAAAACTCGTAAATGTTCATTCAAAATGTAGTCTTGATCAACCCATTTTTGGACCTCGATTAGAGGCTCATGTACTAGCTTGATCGAAAGTTGGCGAACAAGTTCGATTAACAAGCTCACACACACACACACACACACACATATATATATATATATATAGGGGTGCATTATAATGATAACCTCAATTTCCGTAATAACCCTATAACTAAATCTGGATCACACATTTTTAAAATCACGCGGTCTAGATTCAAACTTAGATTTACTTCATAAAAAAAGCGCGGGGGTAAATATGTCATTTCGCTCATGATAAAATTTACGTATCCAAATTTCGCTCATTTAATTTCTGAATTTCGCTCATTTTATCATTTTATCAGTAGTCAAAAGTATCATTTTATTAACTCAGAGTATCATTCTATCCGGCAAAACTATCATTCTATGCAATAAACCTAACATATATCATTTTATCAGTCAGTCTAAAGTATCATTTTATCAACTCAGAGTATCATTCTATCCGACAAAACTATCATTCTATGAAATAAACCTATCATTTTATCACAAAGCAGTAAACATATCATTTTATCAACTCAGAGTATCATTTTTATAAGGTAAAAACTATCATTCTATCTGTTTTATAAGGTATCAACTCAGAGTATCCGCTTAAATTATCATTTTATCAGGTAAAAGTATCATTTTATTAAACAAAAATGTCATTTTATACACCAAAAATACCTATCATTCTATCGGCTGAAAGTATCATTCTACCCGGCAAAACTATCATTCTATCGGCTGAAAGTATCATTCTATCCGGCAAAACTATCATATTATCAGTTTTATGTCATTTTGTCACGTTAAAGTATCATTTTATCAGCTTATATGCTATTTCTTCAGCTAAACTATCATTTTTATAAGCTAACTGTCATTTTATCCGCTTAGATTATCATTTTATCAGGTAAAAGTATCATTTTATTAAACAAAAATGTCATTTTATACACCAAAAATACCTATCATTCTATCGGCTGAAAGTATCATTCTACCCGGCAAAACTATCATTCTATCGGCTGAAAGTATCATTCTATCCGGCAAAACTATCATTTTATCAGTTTTATGTCATTTTGTCACGTTAAAGTATCATTTTATCAGCTTATATGCAATTTCTTCAGTTAAACTATCATTTTTATAAGCTAACTGTCATTTTATCCGCTTAGATTATCATTTTATCGGGTAAAAGTATCATTTTATTAAATAAAAATGTCATTTTATACACCAAAAATACCTATCATTCTATCGGCTGAAAGTATCATTCTACCCGGCAAAACTATCATTCTATTGGCTGAAAGTATCATTTTATCATTTTATTAGTCAGTCAAAAGTATCATTTTATCAACTCAGAGTATCATTCTATCCGGTAAAACTATCATTCTATGCAATAAACCTAACATATATCATTTTACCATTTTATCAGTCAGTCAAAAGTATCATTTTATCAACTCAAAGTATCATTCTATCCGGCAAAACTATCATTCTATGCAATAAACCTAACATATATCATTTTATCATTTGATCAGTCAGTCAAAAGTATCATTTTATTAACTCAGAGTATCATTCTATCCGGCAAAACTATCATTCTATGCAATAAACCTAACATATATCATATTATCATTTTGTCAGTCAGTCAAAAGTATCATTTTATCAACTCAGAGTATCATTCTATCCGGCAAAACTATCATTCTATGCAATAAACCTAACATATATCATTTTATCAGTAAGTCAAAAGTATCATTTTATCAACTTAGAGTATCATTCTATCCGGCAAAACTATCATTCTATGCAATAAACCTAAAATATATCATTTTATCATTTTACGTGATATTTGGCGAAATTCAGAAATTAAATGAGGGAAATGATATATTTACCCCGCACTTTTTTTTATGAAGTAAATCTAAGTTTGAATCTAGACCGCGTGATTTTAAAAATGTGTGGTCCAGATTTGGTTATAGGGTTATTACGTGATTTAGGGGTTATCATATGATCACAAATATCTCTCTCTATATATATATATATCCCAAGACCCCACATTCACACATCCCATTCATTTTTCTTTTATGCAAGCTATCGACACTGGCGTATACACATTGGAACAAGGGGTACAACTGTACCCCCAAACTTTTGTGTATTAATACTATATGCAGTCCTATTTTTGCAAGTTTCGTTGGTAGCCCGGTGGTAAGTTGCCTCAATCTCCAAGCAAGAGGGATGAGTTCGAATATTAATGAGCACATTTCCAACTTTTAATTTTTACTTACACTTTCTCTTCTCCAAATTAACTTTGTTTTAATCTATATCATATCTAATTCAATTTTATTTTATCTCAATTCACATTTAAGTTTTATTAGTTATTTTGTTTTTAACAAATATGTTTATTAGTTTAATCACTAACTTGCTCTTTTTTAATTTAATTATGCATTCTTACATATTTAACTTCCATTAATCATTTTTAATAGATACTTATGTGACTAATATAAAGTATATATTTTTGCAATTTAAAAAAAGCTCAATATAAATTGCTAAATTGAAATAAGTATTATAAAATACTCCATATTTATAAATCTAACCTTCTCATTGTATTCATGTCTATATTATATATTGCTAATTAACAAAACATGGATACTTGTATTTCAAATGTATAATTTATGTGATACTAAATAATACTACTAGTTTATTTTTATTTAAAATGAAATTTTTGATAAAAAAAATAAGACAAATATTTTATTTAAAAATAATAATTGAAAAATCATAACAAAGAAAATAAAAAAGATTAGTCACATTTTTAAATTTTAAGTCGTAATTATTTTTGCACCCCCAAATTGAAAATCCTGGATACGCCACTGACTATCGATGTAAAATACCATCATAATTTATATGAGAATGAAAATAAAGTTAGTACTATATTTTTTTTATAAAACTTGGATCCGTAAGGGTTTTTAAACCCTCATAACCAAGGGAGGGGATTAGATTATCCGGTTTTAAAATTATTAAACCAACCAAATGGAGTACTATATAATTGATTAAGCCCTAAAATTTTAATCCATCACCCTAATTTCTTCATACTAGGCGAACTCATGTGCTCTTTCTACGAAATATCGAGAGGCTTGAACGATACAACCGAGTAGGTTTGAAGTTTGAACTGTCTCCCTAACAATATTAAATCACAGCACATTGCACTTTCAAATGGTATTACTATATATGTTATTTGTGTTGACAATTTTTATTGTAGTTTGCAAGTAGGATGTAAAAGTAATTATTTTCTTATTAGAGAATTAGACCCACCACCGAAATACTATATATATTAATCTGTAATAAACTGAATTTTTGTATATCCAACTACTCTGTCTCAATGTAACTTTATTGACTTAGAATTTAAGTATTAAATAAAATTAATTTAATTACCAAAGAAAATACAAAATGTTATGATCCATGGACTTTAATAATGGTTAGGCTCCAACTTTGACTTCGAACGTAAAAACTTGTGGTCATTAACAATTTAATATTATGTATTATTGATCTTTAGATATGAAGATATATAAAAGGACATTCTTATGTACTCCTAGTACATGTTTCCGTCCACACACAACCTACAAAAAAAAACATTTATATTAATTCGTTGCAAACGTCAAGTCCTATAATATTTCAAATTTGCAGTGCAAATTAAATTTCATTAATAGATCCACAAAAAAATGTTTGATCTCTACAATGTCTACATACATACTCCTTTCATCCAACAAACGATAAATAACTACTTATGCGACATACTTTATTTGGGTATAATCCATAATAGTATTTTATTTGAGTACAATCCATAAGCATCATTCTCGCAGAATCTAATTTTTGTGTTACTTATTTTATTTTATATATTTAATTTAATTATAATATTTTAAAAAATGTTCCCACTAGATTTATATACAATAGAGTTAGAGTTGGAATTTATAGCCCAATAAAATATCTAATCCGATTAGCCCCGACCCAAATCCTGATGGAGTGATCTACGATGCAATTATTGTCTATTCATTACTTTGTTTGGCAATTAATTCAAACTTTAATAGTGATTTAGATAAAAAAAATGAATAACTAAAAAAAATAACCATCCAAATGTTACTATATATGGACAATAGTTTTTATTAATATATAATGCTAGATAAATAAACAAGTTTCACAATAATAAATATTTTCAATTTTATAGCAAGCTTTAAAATTTATTAAAAATGTACTTTTATTTTATTTATCCAAATCTTAAATTAAATAATTTAATATGCAAATATTCATCATAATTTTTTCTTATATGGTATTCAAGATTATTAAACCGTTACTTTTATGTAATGTCACGTTTTTTAAAAAGTTTTATACTAGTACTTAATCGAATTTGCATGTATACTTACCATACAATTAATATCTTTAAATTTTTTAAATAAATAATAAACAAATTAATTTTCGTATTTGGTTTGAATCATATTTAGTCCATTGGATTAGCTTGAAACACAAATATTTAGGGTTATAATTCAAATTTTTATACAATCAATTTTCAATCCGGTTAGCTATGAATTTAAAAATTACTCTCAATCTTAAATTATAATGTAACCCTAGATTGCTGAACTTGAATACGGAAAAGGGAAATCATGACTTGACATCAGAAATAGAATTTTTGGATCCTTTCTTCGACGTTGCAGCAATAATTATATGATTAATTAATCGATTAACAGTGTAGATTAATCAATCCAAATAAAATCAGTATATAGATTAATCAATAGATCTAACACGTGAGAATGGACGGTGAATAAAAACTAGTGCACTACTCGCTCACAATTTAGTCAAACATAAATCAAAATTCCTCAAACGTGTAAAATGAGATCACACATCAATTAGCTTCAACGCTTTTACCACCAATTTCACTATATATATATATACATATATTCAATTCAACCAACGCCACAGTCAATATTATCAGTCTCTTTCTCTATCTAAGCTTCAAAAACAACACTAAACAAAATATTACTACCATTCCACCAAAACAGTCCTCTTCCTCAAATTATTACTTACATATCTTTTTCCATAAATGCTAAATTTCTGAGAATTTTGTGCGGCTATTTGGTGACTTGGAATATTTATTCAGAAGATTACAAAAGCTGCGATTGGGATTCTTGTGAAGTTCAATACAAGCGGGCCTACAGCAATCTCAGCAACGCCTCTCTCGACTCCTTATCCTTTTCCGAAGGATTTTGGCATCTTAACTAGTACCATTAATTTAATTAAATTGTTTCTTGTATAAATTGCTACTCCTTATCCACCTTTCTTCTCTTTCGATTTTTTTGGGTCTAAATTTGCCCCCTCTTTGCATTTGGGTGGATTGGGGGCTTACTCAATCTTCTCCGCCAACCCTCGGCTCATCGCTGAGCTGAAAGGCTAAATCTATAGCCGATTGAATCGAGGGTTTCTGCTGCTTTCCTACTTCTATGGCGATGGTTTCTGCTTTTCTTGAGATTTTGCAAAAGCCTACAATTGGGGAAATGGTGCTTGAGCTAATGGCGTTGGCGACCCCCATCTGGGCGGCGATCGTCGTCGGCGTTTTTCTGGGTTGGGCGTGGAAGCCCAAGTGGGCAAATAGTCTCAGTGTGGGATTTCTTGATTCCGCCGTTGCAAACGACGGAGAAGCGAAGAAATCAGCGGCGGCGCTGTCGCAATTCGTTGGTTCAATCCCGAGCTTCAGCTCGTTGAAGCGGCATTTCTCGCTTGAGGGTAGTAACTCATCCGAGTCTTCGGTTCCGTGCTTTGAATACAGGTGAATTTGACTTTTCTTTAGCAGAATTTGATTGATTGACTGGCTTGTTTGAGTCAATTGGGATGCCCTAGGGCTTGCCCTATTGTTTTTATCTATCCCTTAATAAGTTGAATTTTTATGTGGTTAGTTCGTCAAAGTTGGAGACTGAGAAAACGAGTGCTGTGAATGAGGATGATCTCAAGCATTTTCACAGGCTAGTTGAGGAAAAAGATGGTGGTCCTGTTTGGATCCAAATGATGGATAGGTCCACCCCCAATATGAGCTATCAAGCTTGGAGAAGAGATCTTGAGGTATACATATATAGTATTTCATTTTCTAGATGATACATTTTGATCATGAATTGATATTGCATAGGGTGTTTTTGGATTATAAATATTGCATTTTCTGCTCATAGACTGGACCTCCACAATATCGTAGTAGAACTATTTACGAAGATGCCACCCCTGAAATGCTGAAAGATTTCTTCTGGGACGATGAGTTCAGAGCGAAATGGGATGATATGCTTATACAATCTGAAACTCTCGAGGAATGCCCCACAACCGGAACAATGGTGGTTCAGTGGGTACGCAAGGTAGGGGGCGGTTTCTCTTCGTGCAAATTTTTGTGCTCTGATTGTGTTGTGAAAATGCTGATCGTGTTATTTTTGTTGGTGTCCAGTTTCCCTTCTTTTGTAGTGACAGAGAGTACATCATTGGCCGTCGAATTTGGCAGTCTGGAGGAAACTATTACTGTATAACAAAGGTAAGAGGAGAAATTGACATCTTGGTGCTTGTAGTTGACGGATATACTTCCATTCTGTTAGTTCTAGTCTTGAATTTGTAGAGTTGGTTAAATTATTGCTATTTGTATGCATGGTATAACATAACTTTCTAAATATTTCTTCTGATTCCTAGTTTGTAAATTTGTATTGCTTAGTTTCTTGCAGCTCTATGAATTCAGAAATTTTCAAGCATTTAGGTTAATTTACACCAGCCTCATTTGTCAATTTGATTAGGGTTATTCTAGTATATTGCTTGTTAGGCTAGTCCGTTATAATTAGGGCTGATAATTCGGTCATCGGTTAGTCGGTTAACCGATGACCGAACCGATATTCTCGGTTCTCGGTTAACCGAGAACCGCCCAATTCGGTTTTCGGTTATTTCGGTTCTCGGTTCTGCATGTGTTGATCGGTTCTCGGTTCTAACCGAGAACCAATCGGTTAACCGATATCGGTTCTCGTGTCGTTGCTGAATACTATGGAACAGATCCATTCTCATCCTCTCATTTCCAATTGTTTCGACAACTACCACTTTCAACCTCTTCGGGAAACAGTTTATTTTCTAGTCGATTTTGTTGAGAATTATTCCAACGAAGCTGAAGACATGATTGAAGTCGCTTGCTGATCGAATTATTGCTTCATCTTCTACCAAAAGTCTACTAATGTTGCATTGCCTCGAGATGAGCTCCATCAAGGATAAGGTTATCAAGTTTAAAAAGGAAACCCCATCAGCCACTTCCATGCCTCCACCATCAGCTCCGTCAGTTCAATCCCTCCAGTACCATCATCGTCTTCATCAGCTCCTCGCGCAGCTAAGAACCAAGTGGTGGCCAAGATGGGAAATCTTCGTGTGCAACATCCAAGGATCAATACTTGTCAACCACATAAATTTTTTTTAATTCGGTTCCGATTGGTTAACCGGAACCGAACCGACCCTATTCGGTTAGGAACCGAACCGAACCGAGGCCAATTCGGTTTCGGTTCCGGTGCTTCAATTTCGGTTAGGTTTGGGCTCGGTTAACCGAGTTTTCGGTTCGGTTCTAACCGAACCGACCGATTTATCAGCACTAGTTATAATGAACCCCTTGGTATAGTTGTATTTATGACATTGTACATCCCGGTTGATGAATTGAAGGCTAGAAAAGAAAATTTATTACTCTTATCATTCAATTGATATAGTTGTATCTATGACATTGTACATCCCTGTTGATGAATTGAAGGCTAGAAAACAAATTTTATTACTCTTATCATTCAATTCATTTTCATTGGCAGTCTTGCTAATATTCTTACTTCATGATATAGGGTGTGCCACGGTCCTCCATTACTCGTCGCAACAAACCAAGAAGAGTTGATTTGTACTATTCTAGTTGGTGCATTCGTGCAGGTACTGATTTTTCTTGTTAGTAAATTTACTTAGTTTGCTGTAATGTTGCAATCTAAATAAGCTAACTGCAGACTGATATCTTTATTGTGTAAAAAAAAGTGTGTTAGTTTCTTTTCTTTATTTTGGTATTTCTGTATTAAATGATTAAAATGCTATGAAGTTACTAAATAGGAATATTTGAGGAAGACATCTCTTGAATCCGCATTCATAAGTTTTCCATAATTTATTTTTTATCTACTTGGTTGAACTAAATAAAAATGAAACAGCTTCCGTTACTTGAGAGATCTTTTTGGCAAGAAAACTTTGAATTAGATATTTATTTGTTTTGCTGAGTTTGAAAAATCTGATGACAATTCCCTTTTGGTGAATTCAGCTGAATCAAAGAGAGATGGGCGGTCGACTGCGTGTGAGGTTCTACTGTTCCATTACGAAGACATGGGGATACCATGGGAGATTGCAAAACTTGGTATCCGGCAAGGGATGTGGGGTGCTGTCAAGAAAATCGACCCTGGCCTGCGTGCGTACCAGAAGCACAGGGCATCCGGAGCACCACTCTCGCGCTCTGCAAGAATGGCTCAAATAAACGCTAAAGTTGATGTGGACGCATTGGAAAGCCAGGAGAGTGTAAGCACTAGTGCATCAGAGGCCAAGGATCTAGTATCCACAGAGAAGCCATCGCGCAGAGGCATCTCAAAGGGTCTTGTCATTGGTGGAGCCATCGCCCTGGCTTGCTCCCTTGAAAGAGGCCTTCTGACGAAAGCTGTTATTTTCGGGGTTGCAAGAAAGTTTGCAAGAACGGGGCAGAGGTTATGACGGATACATATTCCTCTATGTGGCGTAGTAAAGCAAAGTCCCACACAAGGAATTGGCATTGGTTGAAAATTTGTAGCTGCGAAATAAAGAGGCAGATTTCATTCTTTTTTATTTCCTATTTCTCCATGTAGTGATGATATTATCCCTATAATTCATTAATATCCCAATATATGATAATTTTGTTGACAGATGATATGAATAGAATCTAGTACTACTTATGTTCATCATTCATGTGTTGTGGACGCTGCAATCATACATATATTTTCATGTTTCTGGTCGAGGAAAGAAGCTTGGCTGTTTCGGGCCTGCAACGTTGGGGTCCCGGTTAAGATTTTGAACCGTTGTTCAATTTTAAAGTTTTTGGTCTAATAAGTTTAATAAAAATATAGCAAAAATAATATAATGACCTATTTAAATTTTAAGTCTCTCGTTGTCTCTTCCGTTCATATATTTGTATGGATTTTGCAGAAATTGATCTTGTAGATGGTCGATCATATATTCTTTATTTGTTGAAGTTATTATTTATTCGAGTAGATCGTCTTATCCTTATGTCAAGAGCCGCTAATTGAAGTTATCCCATGTCTCACTCATCTCATGTATATATATGTAAAACCAAGAAACATTACACAACACAAAATTAAGATAATAGTATATTCTTAACGAATTCGCACTATACTCACTGTAACATAGTTATATCATATTCACAATCACAACAGAGATGAGAATCATGAGATTGATACTCCTATTTTACAAGTGTATGAATGAAATAGAGAATATTTTAGGTGACCTCCTCAGTTGATGTCATGATGTGGATGATATGAGAGTTTCGAAGCAGTTGAGTCCGTCAAACTCCGGTGCAAAACGACCTACTGCAGCTCCGCCCAGCTTTGGTTGATCTGGTGTCTTTGGAATTGGAGTTGGAGGAGAAGATGTTTTGGTTGAACTTGAACTTGAGGTTGAGGTTGACCATCCCAACATCTCTGCGCATGCCGCTTCGAACGAACTCATTATTGAAAACTTCATTTTCACACCTCTTTTCTTTTTCGATCAACTATTTACTAATACTACGTCGTACCAAATTCTCGCACAATTTTTTTTTTTTTGCTTTTTTTGCAGAATTGTAGCAAATTAGAGGTTTGAGTTTGTGTACTTGTATTTATAGCGCATACAATCAAACCTGAGTTGTTATATAATGGATATGCCAGCAATTTTGTGGGCCCTCATGCACCTTTAACTGAATGCATGCTTTAGCCAATGTCCCACAATTAAACCCAAACCATGAAACCAATGTATCCGCGATTTTTTTATTTTGGAACCATTACCATTTGAAAAGAATAACCAAAGACCATGTTGATGAAAGTTATGTAGAATGTAGCCGGAAATAGTATATAAGAGATAGAGCTAGTAGCACTATTTCACTGATTGAATAAGAGGATTATAAAACCAGTATTTATACACATACTTGGAACAATCCAGAATCAATATTCTGTTATGATTAACTCACTAACATCTCATTAAGATCACTAATCCTAACCAACCTCTCTCTTTTAGTCCTCTCATCAGCACGTCCTTGAAGGTACAAATGCGGTCCCCTGATCTATTAGCTGGCAATGTATCATTTATGATTTGTAGTTTTGATCTCGTGCTCTCATCCTTAAAGCAATCCCGTGCACTCCATTCTTCATGCAATTCCTTATAAACTCTTCCAACATCCCCCCTCAACCCGAGTGAGGCTAGAGAAACTACACCAAGTCTTGTTCTCAGCTTCAGGAAAGGTTGTTGTCCAAGAGGCTTTGTAAAAATATCAGCTATCTAATCTTGAGTGGGAATATGCCGAAGCTCAAGCTCTCTATTCAAAACCTTATCTCTGACAAAATGGACATCAAGCTCAATATGCTTGGTTCTGGCATGCAAGACCGGATTAGAAGCAAGAACAATAACACTTATGTTATCAACCCAGATTACTGGTTCTGATTTTGCTTGAACCTTCAACTCTCCAAGCATGGAGTTGAGCCAGGTCACTTCAGCTACTGCATGAGCCAAACTCCTATACTCAGCTTCAGTACTAGAACGAGCCACAACCGTTTACTTTTTTAACACACCAAGAAATGAGACTTCTACCAAAGTAAGTGCAGAAACCAGTTGTGGATCTTCTATCATCCAAATCTACAGCCCAATCTGAGTCAGAGAAGGCAGGCAGATAGAATACCATTAGATTTATGAATTTGAATGCCAAAATCCAAAGTCCCTGACAGATATCTCAAGATTCGTTTGACTGCTCTCCAGTGAGTATCAAGAGGTGAGGCCATGTATTGGCTCACTTTATTTACTGCATAATTAATGTCTGGCCTAGTGATGGCTGCATACTAAAGAGCACCAACAATGCTCCTATAATGCTTAGCATCAGAGACTGGTTCTCCAATATTTTTGTTGAGTTCACAACTAGAAACCATATGGGTAGGACAGCCTTTCGCACCAGTCATTTTAGCTTTCTTCAAAAGATCTTTAATATATGTTGACTGACACAAATGGAGGCCATTATGTTCAGTTTTGACAACTTTCACACCAAGGAAAAGACTCACCTCTCCAAGATCCTTTAGAGAAAACTGAGCATTTAACTGATTGATCACCTTCTTAATCGCAGCAGGGCAGTTTCCAGTGATCAACATATCGTCCACATAGATTAGGAGATAAATAACCTCAGAACCTGTTTTTTCTGATGAACATAGAGGCATCTGCTCTGGACTGCTTGAAGCCAAGAGAAAGAAGCACTGAATGAATGGTAAAGACCATGCCCTGGAAGCTTGCTTAAACTCATAGATGGCCTTATTCAACTTATAGACCAGATGAGGACCTCCATATTCAAAACTAATAGGCTGCTTCATATAGATGTCCTCTTTCAACTCACCATTGAGAAATGTATTATTCACATCAAGATGTGTAACCTCCCAGCCAAAAGACACTGTTATAGTGAGAATCAGTCTGATAGTAGCAGGCTCAACAACCGGACTGAATGTTTCATTGAAGTCAAAACCCGGTTGCTGAGAAAAACCTTGAGCCACAAGCCTGACCTTATGCCTAGCAATCTCTCCAGAGAGATGAAACTTCAGCTTGAAAACCCATGTACAACCTATAAAGGTAAAAAAAAACCCATGTACAACCTATAAGATTCTTCCCAGGTGGTAGAGTAGTCAAAATCCAGGTTTTATTCTTGAGAAGAGCAATGAATTCAGCCAACATGGCTGTCTTCCAAATAGGTATAAACAATGCCTCAAGAGCTGATCTTGGAAGGAGGTGTGAAGAAACCATCACAGTATATAGTTTGGGCTTAAAAATTCCAGACTTTGACCTTGTGGTCATATGATGCTTACCAGAATTATGAGGTTCCTCAACAAGTGGGGCATCTGGAACTGAGGTAGATGACTGATCATCAGAATCTGAATGAAGAGGGGATGTGTCTGAGGAATGACTAGAGGAATGTGAATGAGAAGTATCAGCAGGAGAATTGATAGAAACATGTTATAAATGGGGAGAAGGTGATGAAACAGTGGGAGCGGAGATAGGCTGTGCTGGTGGAACAAGCATAGTTGGAGGGTTGGGCTACATAGAAATATGAGCACCACCAGAAGGAAAAAATGACTAATAAGGAAAAACTTGTTCATCAAAGACCACATCCCTGGACACTATCACATTCCCAACCGGAAGAAGAGCCTTATACCCCTTATGAGATGTACTATACCCCAAAAATACAGATCTTACAGACCTGTTGTCAAGTTTATGTTTATTATAAGGCCTGGTCAGAGGAAAACACAAGCAACCAAAAACTTTCAAAGCTGAATAATCAGGTTTCTTGGAATATAACTTTTCAAAAGGAGATATGTTATCAATGATCTTAGAGGGCATCCTATTGATTAGAAAAACGGCAGAAATAAAAACATCATCCCAGAATTTATTTGGAAGTGAAGATTGAGACAGAAGTGTAAGCTCAGTCTCCACTATATGCCTATGCTTCCTTTCAGCCAAACCATTTTGCTGAGGAGTGTAGGGACATGAGATTCTATGTGTTATCTCATTCTCCTTAAAAAATGAGGTTAACCCTTGAAACTCCCCTCCAGTCAGACTGAAAGTACTTTATTTTTTTCTGAAGAAGATTTTCTGTCAAGGATTTAAAATGCTTAAAAATATCAGAGACATCACTCTTGTTCTTCAACAAATATATCCAGGTAAACCTTGAATAATGGTCCACAAATGAGACATAATATCTGTAACCAATTCTTGAAACAACTAGGGACGGTCCCCAAAGATCACTGTATATGAGCTCAAGGGGGAAGAAACAGTTGACTCTGATGAGTTATAAGGCAATTTATGAGCTTTAGACATGCAACATGAATGAAAAAGTTGAGAATCGTTTATTGAATTGAAAGGGATATTACAGCTCTTAACATTTTTGACAACTTCTAGAGTAGGATGTCCTAGTCTATTATTATGCCACAAGGTTAAAACAAGACTAGCATTGTGATTTGAACTACTACTAGCTGTTGGAACAGTTGAGCTGACTGAGTGAATGGCTGGGCAGCCTTGATTGAATGGAATGGGAAAAGAGTGGATGGTGGCGCTAGAGCTTCTCTTGATTGGTGAATGGTCAACGAAGAAGTGGTATAATCCCTTGTCAAAAGTTCCCTTGAGCACGATTTCCCGGGTTCCCAGATCCTTGACAAAACAAAAGTCAGGATGAAACTAAAAAAAAATAGAGTTATCTCTAGCAAATTTTGACACACTTAAGAGATTTTTGGTTATGCTAGGAACATGTAAGATGTTTTTCAAAGTGAGTTTTCTGGAAAAACTAGCAGAGTGAGGTTTCAAAAAAGATTCTCCTATGTTAGATATAGAAATAGCAGATCCATTTCCAAGCAGAAGATTTTTACCTCCAGTATATTCTGAGCTAATGTTGAGGTTGCTCAGATCACCAGAGACATGATGTGTAGCTCCAGAGTCTAGATACCAGCTAGTTGATGCGTTTGGTTCAAAACCAAACTCAGAAGGTGTTCAAGAAGTGAGAGATGGAGGAGGCCTTGCCGCAACTGTCTGAACAAGGTGTGTTGAAGGATAGAAGGACCCCTGCTGCTGATTTGGGACACCTCCTCTGAATTGTGACTGTGGAGGAGCATAATTTTTCTTAAACCTGTGCCAACATTTTGCTGCAGTGTGCCCTGGCTTATCACACAACTGACAGATTACTTTGTTGTTTCCCCTGCCAAAACCTCTTCCACCCCTCCCTCCTCTCTAGTTTCTTGATCCTCCTCTTCCATCTGCTGAATCAAACTTGGAATTGTATTGAGTAAAATCCTTTTTTTAGTTTGATTGTTGCACCAGATTCAGAACAGGCTGTGAGCCTTCTGTGCTGGAAGAATGAGATCTTGTTGTCTCCATTCTTGATTCAAAAGTGAGCAGGAAGGCAGTAGCATATCCCAAATTCCATGAATCAGATCTAGAGCTAATTGCACACACTGCTTGGTCATATTCTTGCCCAAGACCTACAAGAATGTGCAGAACTTGTTCATCCTCGGAGATTCTGCAACCAGCTGATCCAAGAAGATCAAAGTAATTCCTCATTTTCCAACATACTCACTCATAGTCAGTGAGTCTTTCTTCAGATTTTGCATTTGCTGCCGATATTGCATTATCTTTGCTGTAGATCTGCTAGCAAAATTTGTCTCAAGGGCACTCCAGATGTCCCTTGCTGATCTAAGTCCAACAACCAGACCGAGGGCTCCTTCTAAGAGAGAAGACAGTAAATATGATGCCACTCTCCTATCCTGCCTCTGCCACGAGATGAACTCTTCATTTACCACAAATCCTCCTTCTCCTTCTGCAGTGATTATCGTCGGAGGTGGAGGTCTCTTCTCGCCATTGAGATATCCTTTCAGGCCATACCCATAGGCTGTGACATCCACTTGTTGTTGCCACATCAGGAAGTTTGCATCAGTCAGCTTCACTGATATTGGCGGGAGCTGAGCATAAAGGGGTTGAGTCCCTTGACTCTGAGCAATAATTCCAAACGAAGAGCTGGAGTTTGCCATTTTTGATAAGAGACAAAAAAGAAAAAAAGAAGAATAGAGACAGGATCAAAATGATCCTGCTTTGATACCATGAAAAGAATAACCAAAGTCCATGTTGATGAAAGTTATGTAGAATGTAGCTGGAAATAGTATATGAGAGATAGAGCTAGTAGCACTGTTTCATTGATTGAATAAGAGGATTACAAAACCAGTATTTATACACATACTTGGAACAATCCAGAATCAATATTCTGTTACGATTAACTCACTAACATCTCATTAAGATCACTAATCCTAACCAACCTCTCTCTCCTTTATTCCTCTCATCCGCACGTCCTTGAAGGTACAAATGCGGTCCCCTGATCTATTAGCTGGCAATGTATCATTTATGATTTGTGGTTTTGATCCCGTGCTCTTATCCTTAAAGCAATCTCGTGCACTCCCTTCTTCATGCAATTCCTTAATATCAACTCTTCCAACACCATTTACCAATGTCCCAATACATGTACAACTTAACGCTAATTCAACCAGGCCGCGATTTCGGTTTCAAACCATGACACCAATGTCCCACAACTAAACCAAAACCAATATATCGATTCCACTGGATTGATTTCGGTTCAAGGAAAATAGAATCTTAACCATCGATTGACACCCTATTTTTATGCATAGAACTGAATGTTTTTATAATTTAACCCAATTTTTCATAAGTAAAAAGTCCCATTCCCATTTTAAAATCACAAACAAGTTATACATCATAGGAGTAACACATAACACAACTCTTGCGTTCTCTCAAATTGTTAAATCATTTATTTTCTCTCAAGTCTCAACTCCTCACTCTTCTACTCCATTTTTCAATTTTACATGAGTCTCAAGCCTACCCCAAATCTGGTTGTTGAGTTGTTTCATATTTACTCAATAGTACTTATCATAGTTATGGTGACCTAGGAGATGCTGGAATCCAACCCGTCATTGCGCCAAGAAATGAGAGGGTTCTATTGTAATTTAATTTCCAATTACACGTTTGATTCAATTCTAGCTAGTTTCAACACATCTAGTGTGACCGTGCCCTTATTCATATGCATTTGATTGTCAGGTTTCATTAAGTATTACCGAGATGTTGCTCTAATTCACCACTTCCTTCCTCGGAATAAATTGAACTTGGAACTTTAAAATATATAAACAAAGAAAAGATTGTAAAAAATAAAAAGGATAAGTTCAACTGCATGGCCACCCCTTTTTGGAAGATAACTTTGGAAAAATATAAAATCCCTCAACGAAATACTCTTATATAAAACAGCAAGTCAGCAATAGCACATGGACTGTACGCTAAAGGTGGTGCTACGACGAATATATATAATTTAAATATAATAATACAAGGAAACATTTATTTGTTTGGAATTTGAAAGCTGCTAGTAACATAGTGCACTTATCTCACTATGATAAAAATTTATGTAACTGGCTTTGGCCAGTATCAGTGGAACTTGGAAATGATTTATTTATACGAGATTTTGTGCAACAAACACAACGTGCATGCTGTATTACCTTTTTTTTAGGTAGAAAAAAATGATTTTACTAAGTTTTGCACACAAAATCATGTAGTCACATGTAAGCGATGTGTACCCATCATCGTCCACCAATAAATAAATAAGTATTTATTATTATAAATAAGTCGTTGTTCAAAAAAAAATTCAAAGAGAAAAGATTTAGTAGAATATTACATGAAGTGTATCATATAATATTGTACTCCTACTATATTATTATGAGAAGAGTTTCATTTAAACTTGTATGCAGATAGCTATTGACTCCACTTTTATTGACGGTTCCGACACAATCCCGAGCATGCTCTATTAAAAGAATAATTAGACCATAAACCAGATAAAAATTACAAAGCAACCTTCAATGCAGCTAATTCGAAGTTCAAATGTCAATCAATCAAGTTTAAATACTCCTATAAGAATACATCGACTCGTATTGAGTTAAATTTTGACAAGTTGGAGTAGGATGGTTAAATAAGGTGACACATATTGAATAAAGTTTAAAATTCAAAAGGTCTGGGATTGGGCTTGACCTTGGGCTGTATTTGGGGTTAAAAGTATTAAAAGAAAATTCAGGCTAGGAATCGTATGCGTCGGCCTAATTAACATGGTCAATGAGTTCGAAAATAATAGTGGTAAGTATTAATATGTGTTGGTGGCATTGACAATAATTTTCGTCATAAATGTTATATGAAATCCATACTTTGTTTTATCATTATTCAAACTTATAGATTTTGATTTTTTTTTATTTG
This sequence comes from Salvia splendens, assembly GCF_004379255.2. Classification (NCBI taxonomy): domain Eukaryota; kingdom Viridiplantae; phylum Streptophyta; class Magnoliopsida; order Lamiales; family Lamiaceae; genus Salvia; species Salvia splendens. The sequence continues at coordinate 12,292,439 of NC_056046.1, forward strand.
TATCCTATCATTATAGGATTATTAGTTATAGAAAAGATTAACCTAGACAATGTACAAGATTATTTTTAGCTTGATTAATCCACCTCAGATGAATATCCGAAAAGTATTAGTTGAACATTATCATATGAGTTGGATAATATGACCATATGGTCCATATCAATTCAGTGTTCACATTTCATAGCATTCTTTGTATTTTTCCTATAGTAGAAAACAACTATCAACGCAATGTTCAATGAATAACAACATGCGAGCTGAAAAAATAACATTGTATCACTTAAAATTATCTTTAATTTAATACAATACTCTGTAAAACTTAAAATTAAGAAACAATATAAACCAGTGAAACTTCAAATTTTAAAATCGATAGCCGACAATTTAGACAAATCTTTATTTTACATTTGACTTCCCCTTTTTCTATGTGAACGCCGACGTTTTTGACAAATCTGCCAAAAATGAATCCTTCAAAAATAATTAAGGACCTAAAAAGTTTTTCCATATAATCTTGTACAGTAGTACTATATTTTTAGAACTATAAAAACGTGAAAATACTCCATGTTTTTTATACTCGTAGTATAATTATAGACTATAAATTATAAACAAAACATCACATTTAAAAATTATTTTATATAACTTCAAAATTGATGAGTGTGTAAATGGAAAATTTGAAAGGTGGGAAACATATTTCGAAAATAGCCCAAATATTTATTTGAAAAAAGCAAAATCTAGGTTGATTAAATTACTACTCCTATCAAGGAAAGGTGCGAAATTCGGAGAGAAAGGGCGAATATTTAACACGAGATCCGGCGAGCGGTTGTTCGTCGGATTTCCACCATTGCTCAGCAGATCTACGGCCACGAAGAGATGATGAAGGCCTCTTCTACTCTCGTCGCGTCGCTCATCGCAGCTTCGTCCCTCGCTCTCTCCTCCTCCGTTTCCGCCGCCTCCCCTGCCCCTGCCATTACAACCGCCGACCGGGTATTAATTCTTCATCTCAATATACAGCCTTTATTTTGGTTGATTGAACCTTTTTTTTCGCGCAAGAAAGAAAATCGCAATGTTTTTTCGTATATTTGGTTGCAGATCTTCTTCTTTTTCCTTTCTGTCTTCACGAATAGTGATTTTTGGAGAATGTCGATAGCAGATGAAATTGTGGCTTAATTGTTACGCAGAATTACTTTGTGTTTGTTTTTTTTAAAATTATTTTTGTTGCTTAATTGGTATGCAAAAATTCGACATTGGTAATTTAATCCCCAAAATCTTCATACACTAGCATGAACATGAGATAATTTATTTAGTTATTAATATATTGTGATTGTGTTTGGGTTATGAAGGTAAAATCCATGGAGAAGGGAAGCAATGCTCCAAAATTCGACGGTTTGAGGTTCATAGAGACCTTGGTGACGGCCCATAGATGAATCTGTTGTTGAAATTGTGTTTATGGTGTGTGTTTGAGTATGTCATTCTATACGGATTGTAGGTACTTCCAATTTGATTGAGATTTACTCATGGATGATAGTTTTCCAATGTATCCCTTTGAGCTTTTGCTACTACTCTAACTTTACTTTTTCATTTTAATCTTAATACTTGCTGATGGGGTACGTACTAAACAAGCCCAATAGCAGTGACGGCCCATCAGCCCAAAGCCCAAGGAAGAGTATCAGTTCGGCATTACCAAAGAGTTCGGCCCCAGCCTACAGCTCGGTAAAAGCCGACCAATCAAGCTCTACTCTCAGATCGGCAAAAGCTGCTCGGCAATAGTTCAGCAGTTCGGTCTCAGTTTTCAACCGAACTGGGAGATAGTGGACTCATGCAGAACCTCCACGACCTCCACTACACGATCTATTTAGTGGTGGACTCATGCAGGATCTCAGGACCTCCATATAGCAAGTCTGTATTTGTAAGCTGTAAACCAGATCAAGCAATACAATCTTGCCCTCCTTTCTTCCCGTGGATGTAGATTTACCTCAGTAAATCGAACCACGTAATTCCTTGTGTCGTGATCTATATTTTCTTTTACCTGCATTTACTACCATCAAAAATTCGCCCATTCATCACTGGCGCCGTCTGTGGGAAACAGAGAACCAAATTTGTGATAAAGCGAATTTTTGACCCTTTTTCCACCCCAAAAAAATGCATACCAGATCACGTAACACCCATAATACCGTTCATGATAACCATGAGGAAGCTAGTCCAGCCCGCAGGTCTGGAAAACAGCCTCGGGAGAAATCTACTTCCAGTTCTCACGGAGAAGGAACAAGCCGCTCAAAGACTCATCGCACCGAGTCTTCCCAGCAGCCCGATTTGAACGAGGCTGTCAAGTTGTTTTTGGCCGAGAAGCAGGAAGAGTTCTTAATTTTCATGCAAAAGGGCCAAAAGCCGGAGACGAAAACGGTGGATTCTCCCTCCTCATCCAGACATGAAAGTCACTACCGCAGTAGTGCCGTGTCTTCCAGGAAGAAGAATCCTCAACCCCGACATGTTCCTGTTCCTCCTCGGTACCGGAATCACAGGAGAACTCCATCTCCTCCATACCGAAGAGATGTCGGGTTCGCCATGTACGGAGCAATGAAGACTCCGTTCTCGGACGATATCACCCGAACTCCCTTGCCACAGAACTACCGAACTCCGTCGATGACTTATGACGGGTTAGTGGATCCTCATGATTTCTTGGGACGCTATCAGTATAATATGGCGAACCAAGGTCTCAATGAGGTTCACATGTGTAAGCTGTTTCCCGAGCTGCTTATCGGGAACGCAAGAAGGTGGTTCGATAGCCTCCCCCAAGGCAGGATTAGATCTTACCGAGATCTAATGGATGCTTTCCACAGGAGGTTCTTTCAGAAAGCGGAAGCCCGAATCACTTCGGCTCAGCTGCTTTCTATACATCAAGGTCGCGACGAAAAGATCAGCGACTTTATGACGAGATTCCACAAGGAATGCCTACAAGTAGATGATCTCAATGATCTACTTGTCATTTCGGCATTCCAAAATGGAATCCTGCCCGGAGCTCTCTACAGAAAGCTCGTGGAATGCAGTCCGCAAACAGCTCAAGAGATGTGGGACATTGCGGACCAGTTCTCCCGTGCCGATGGGGCAGACCGTCGCAAACGGTCTTTAGACAGCTCATCCCGAGGAGACGGGAGGAAGCCCGATCATAGCGATCAGGGACATCCTCGCCGAACTCCTTTTGGCGATCAGGGACATCCTCGCCGAACTCCTTTTGAAAGGATTCAAAGGACTCCGGTGCAAGACCGATTGAGGCCACGTCTCAATCCTGAGAAGCCGCCCGCCCGCCGTGATTCCGGTTGAGATCGGCGTACCCAGTCCCCGAACTCTAAATTTCTCCTCAGAAATGAATGATGACGGACTGAGAGCCGAACTAGATCTGGCCGAAGAAAGAAGAGAATTGGCCTGCATAAAAGCAGCCAAGTACAAGGAGCAAGTAGCCCGGTATTATAACCAAAGGGTGAAAAAGCTGCAATTTCAAGTGGGAGATCTCGTCTTGAGAAACAACGAAGTAAGCCGAGCAGAAAAGCTGGGCAAACTCGAACCCACATGGGAAGGTCCATATCGGGTGTCAGAAGTCCTCGGCAAAGGGTCTTATAAATTGACTCACATGTCAGGAGAACAAGTACCCCGAACATGGTACATTTCCAACCTCAAGAAGTTCCATTTGTAAGAGACAGTCCGGTCAGTCAGTCTTGTGTCTAGTTCGGTCCTAGGGGTATGTGCTTTCTTTGTTTTTTACTTGTTTTTCATGTTTGTCTATGTGCGTTTTGTTTGTCTATGTGCGTTTTGTTTGTCTATGTGCGTTTTGTCTGTCTATGTGCGTGTCGTCTCTTACAAATGTTACTGAGGTATCTTGTTCTTCGAAGGCTGATCCCCTTTTTAGAACATATATAAGCCAACGATTGTGAGTCCAAGCTTCTAAGGAGGATACAAGACCACAATTCAGCTTAAGAAACAAGCAGTTCGTCTGAAACGAACTGCAACAAAGGGAAAGTCCGATCCACGCGATAAAACTCGCCGAATTAGGACAAGGGAAAGTCCGATCCACGCGATAAAACTCGCCGAATTAGGACAAGGGAAAGTCCGATCCCCAAATTAGGACAAGGGAAAGTCCGATCCGAGCGATAAAACTCGCCAAATTAGGACACAAGCTTAGTCCGGTCAAAGAAATTTACTTCATAAGACCAAAGACGAGTCCGGTCAAAGAAGTTTATTTCATAAGACCGAGGACCAAGTCCGGTCAAAGAAGTTTACTTCATAAGACCAAAGACGAGTCCGGTCAAAGAAGCTTACTTCATAAGACCGAGGACGAGTCCGGTCAAAGAAGTTTACTTCATAAGACCGAGGACGAGCACGATGAAATTTTTTCGCTGAGCTGTAAATACGCAGTGATAGAAGCGAAATGAAAATTTTATTTATTAAATCTTGTTCGGCATATAATTCTGCTGCCCTACAAGAAGGCGTTACGCCATTACAAAGGACTATTCTACTGTCCCTGGTTGCTAAAGTTGAGCCATCTATTCACAAAATCCTCGTGAAGCCGAGTTCGGTCATTCCGGGCAGCTGAAGAATAAGCAGGTCGACGAGATGCTCTAATCGACCTACCGCCTCTTCCCTGAGCCCGGGAAGCTCTAGCACCTCGGCGGCGAAGAGTCTCTTCACGAATCATTTGCCGATCTTGCTCACTCATAGTCACCGCTCCTCTGCGAACTTCAGTCCGTCCTCGTCTTGACGTCTCCGGTTGTTCCTGAGTTCGTTGCTGACTTGGAGTAGGGTTTTGAGCAAGTGAATCAGAGGTTCGAGCTGGAGTGCGACCATCTGTTGGCGGGAAATGCCTAAGGAATCTCTCGATTGAGGGACGCCGGGAAAGAATGATGTCGTACCGAGAAGCCCAGCGCCGCAATGATTTCACGACTTGTTGGCAAGCCGAGCTCTCCAGCGCATTGTTCCTCCGGAGTACATGATATTCCTCCCACAGTTCGTCAACTCGTTCCTGAACTTCAGAGATGGTCATTCCCCCGCGCCTGCTGATGAAATCCTCATACGCAGTCCTCTCAGCGACGGCAGTATTCAGCTCGGCCTCCAGATCTTTCTTTTCGGACTTTAAGTCCTTATTGTCGGCCTCCAGCTTCACTAAACAAGCCAAGAGTTCGTCATTCTTCATCTGGTCAGCTATGGCTTTTTTCTCAGCTTCGTCTAAAGCGGAAGAGTACAGCCGCTTCCAGTGAAGTACCTCCAGCTCCTTAAGAGTTAAGAATACAAAGCAGCTATGTCAGTTCGGCATTTCAGTTTACTGAGCAGGTAGTAAACCACAACAGGAGTAAAAGAGAGTACGAAAAGCTATACGAAGACACAAGTGTAGAAAGAAGAATTTTTTCATTCATAAGAAAAAATTTTTTACACAAGGAGGGCTTCAAGGCCATTTTACAACAAGGAAGAAACTAAACTAAGAGAAGGGAGACGAAATCATACTCCGCCAACTTCGTCTCCGGCTCCTCGGTGAGGTTCAGCTTCCTTCTCCTTGTCTGCCTCAGCTTCAGCCTCGGCCTCCTTGCTCCCCCCAGCCTGCTCGGTGCCCCCATCACCGATCAGCAGCACCTCTTGCTCGGCCTGCCTGTCTCCGGTCTGCTGATCAAGCTGCTCGGTCTCACCCTCTCCGTGGAAAATTGGAGCGGGTGAAACTGGCCCTAAGGAGGCAAAGATAGCCTCCATATTCTCGTCCCGGTCAGCTCGGCAACTACGAACTCGGTCAGCAGAAAGCAGGACCGAGGACGAAGCAAGCTCCTCAAGGAGCGGCAGACTCTGGAGACGAGCTGCTATCTCTCGGCCGTACAGCGGCAGGACGACTTCGGGCCCCTGCTCGGCATTATCGGTCATCAGTTTCAGCAGATCACCGACAAAGGCCGAAAATTGATTGCTCAGAAAGAGTTTCTCCGCGAAAACACGGAGAACCTCCCCTTGGGCAACCACGGCGGCAGCATCCCTCCGTTTCGTCTGCTCTCGCTGGATGACGAGCTGGTTTTTGGCAAACTGGGCTTCATCCTGGGCCGAGATCCTAGCAGCTCTGGCCTTCTCAAAGTCTGCCTTAGCCTGTTCGGCCTGGTGACGAGCAGCCGCCAACTTCCTCTGCATCTCAGCATAGTCGCTGGACGCTTTAGAAAGTTCGACCGCGACGAGCTTGCTGAGCATGCTATTCCTCTGAAAATGGAAAAAGGAAAGAGTCAACAGAGGGGCCACCAAAAAAACATAGGAAAGAAGCAAAGCCAAAGAATCAAGAAGAGAAGTTACCTCGGCAAAGTCCGTTGGCCATGCAAAAGGCTCACAGACATGCTCCGAAGGGGGCGCCAAGACGATGTCTCTCTCCGGCGCTCTTGGGGGCTTCTGGGTCTTCCCCTTCCCCTTTACCGAAGTGGACTCCGGCTTTTTTGGATCCGAAGAAGAGGTCTTCTGCCTCTTCGGATTCTTCTCGGCATCAGGCGCCGAGCTGGTAGCCTTCTGTTTCTCCGGCTCTTTAAGCTCGGAGGATTTGCGGCTAATCTTATTTAGCAAGTTCACTGCCAAAAAGCAAGAAAGCAAGGTTAGTTTTCGCCACAAAAGCAGTAAGGCACAAAAAAGAATTCCTCACCCTCGGTCTCTTCGTCCGAAGACGAGGAGTCGAACACGAAGTCGCCCTTGACGAGCTCAGACTCCAGGTACTGCTTCCTAATCATAGGAATCTTATTGAGCTCGCCCTCGAGCTCGTCCAACGGTTCTAACCGAGGATGAGGAATCACGGACTTCGGCCCTCTCCAGGGAAAGCCCGGAGCCGTTGTCCTATTATAAAAAAAGAAGCGATGTTGCCACTTTGGCCACTTGGTTTTGCAGAAGGCCCTAAAAGGCTGTAAAGGGATCAAGTAAAACCAAGATCCTTTTCTCTTAAACTGGAAGAAATTAAGGATTGCCCTCAGAGACAGATCCTTATCTAGCCTACGCAGTTCGGCAGCAAAGGCCGATAAGTGCCTCCAAGAGTTCGGAGTCACCTGACCTAAAGGGAGTTGAAAAAAATCAAGCAGCTCTACAAAGGCAGGGGGAAGAGGGAAACGAAGCCCGCATTCCAAGCCGGCTTCATAAACGGTGGCGTAACCCTCCGGCGGCGAGTCAGCCCTATGAAGGTCGTCGGGAATCGCAACCTTCCCCCCAGGAAAAAAATATTTTTCGTGTAGGGATATCACAGTATCCTTACTCAAGATGCTGTGAAAATACTCTACGGTCTTCTCCCCGGATTCTTTCCGGCTAGAAGACCCCTTACCCCCTTTCCTACCGCTACCTGACTCAGAAGAAGAAGAAGAAGACATAGTTCTTACTCTTTGAAAGTCTGAAGAAATTCTGAAGAAATTCTTGAAAGCGGAAGGAAATTTTTACGCAAAAGAGAGAGAATGCAGAAGAAGCAATAGCAAAAGTGTTCAAATGATGAAGAAAGGACGTATTTATCAGATTCGGAGAAGATTTCAAAATCATCGCACCGTTTCGAATCCCACCTTTTCAGGATTCAACGGCCGGATTTTACTGTCGCATTTAATGCAGTCACGCGCAAGGCACGTCCCCTAACGTCAGCCTCCCCCGTACCTTTATCCAGAATGCCGAAGTGACTCGCTTCGCCGAAGTGATTCACTTCGCTTTTCGGGGGGGGGTAGTGATGGGGTACGTACTAAACAAGCCCAATAGCAGTGACGGCCCATCAGCCCAAAGCCCAAGGAAGAGTATCAGTTCGGCATTACCAAAGAGTTCGGCCCCAGCCTACAGCTCGGTAAAAGCCGACCAATCAAGCTCTACTCTCAGATCGGCAAAAGCTGCTCGGCAATAGTTCAGCAGTTCGGTCTCAGTTTTCAACCGAACTGGGAGATAGTGGACTCATGCAGAACCTCCACGACCTCCACTACACGATCTATTTAGTGGTGGACCCATGCAGGATCTCAGGACCTCCACGACATCCACGATCTTATTAGTGATGATGTAAGCCACGACCTAGTTAGTGGTGATGCAAGCCACGATCTTAGTTCAATGTATAAATAGAACTTAGATCAGATAGACTAAGGAGAAAGAAAGAGAGCTCTCTAGACATCAAATATCATATAGCAAGTCTGTATTTGTAAGCTGTAAACCAGATCAAGCAATACAATCTTGCCCTCCTTTCTTCCCGTGGATGTAGATTTACCTCAGTAAATCGAACCACGTAATTCCTTGTGTCGTGATCTATATTTTCTTTTACCTGCATTTACTACCATCAAAAATTCGCCCATTCATCACTTGCCATTTGATGCCTACATCACTTTTGTTCACAATTTGGTGGATAGGCTGTCACCAGATCTGATTAGAAATTGATGGACACATTTGAAATCAAGGATTAGACAGACAGACAGACATAGTTGGATTTATTTTTTTCCATCAAAACTAAATGAGGGGATGTATTGTGCATCTGAATGAAACGTGCCTTCTCATTTCTTTTGGTGCTCAAGTGAAGGTGAATAATATTAGGAATGGTTTGAAAATGCAGAGTACCAACATTGGTAGAATTATAATTGGAGGTTGCACGCACTTGCACCGACCTTGATGCACAACCAAACTAGTTTGGAAATTGGCCATGTTTTGTCGTGAGTTGTAATAGCTGTCGCATGTATATACTTTATTGTAAGCACATGTCGATGATAACACGACAAGTGTGCAAGGGGTAGTTAGTTGACAAGCCTTTACCATTATCTGCGAATTGGCAAAAGAGCATGAACTGAACCCCATTCTTGAAACCATGACCGTTAGATTCTTGTCGTGTGTAAATTGGAGGTCCTAGAAATATTTAAATTTTAATATTGTCAACCGTGTCAATTTTTTCGAACCGGAACCTTCGCATTTGGAACCGCGGTCTGGTTCCGGTTCAAGATTTTTCGAACCGGAACCGTCACCGAACCGCCGGTTCCGGACGGTTCGGAACCGCCGGTTTCACGGTTCCGGTGAGAAAACCGAGGCGGCATCGGGGGCAGCTTTTTCAGCCGGTTTTGTCGGCCAAAACCGGCGGTTTTCGGTTCCGGTGCGGAACACGAGGCAGACGGTTTGTTGACCGAACCGGCGGTTCCGACGGTTTTCCGCCAAAACCGTCGGTTTTCTGAAATTCAATTTTTTTTAAATTTTGATTTTGAATTCAAATTCATCCATTATCCCCCCATTTCATGTTTTTTTTTATTTACGTTCCGACGACACTTGCAAATTATATTACATTGTTGTATGTTGTATACTTGTATATGTATTGTAAATTGTAATGTATAGTTGTCCGTTACAACTCAAATTCAATATAATTGATATCATTTTCACCTTATTCGTCTTATTTCAATTTAAATTATCCATTGTCTTGTTCCAATTTATTGTATAAGTCCAAATTTCAAATTACATAGAAAAAAAAAACCGAACCGTGAAACCGCCGATTTTCGAACCGGAACCGTGTAAACCGTCCGAAAACCGGCGCTTCCGAACCGGAACCGGAACCGGAACCGTGAAATAGCCTCACGGTCCGGTTCCGGTTCCGAATTCCTCGGAACCGCCGGTTTTGGAACCGTTGGCAACACTAATTGTCATATGTAAATTGGAGGTGCTGACAGATTTGTTTATACGGTTTCGATTAGTACCGTCTGGGAAGTGGGAACAATTGAGTTGGAATCGAAATCGGTTTCAGACTCGTTGTTATGTGCATCTATTTGATTTTACGTAATTTCATATTAGTGGTGAAATGTCAGGTCAATGTTGAAATGAAGTACTAGTATAATTAAATAAAACTAATGTAGGTATATTCCAAAAATCATCTTTGAGTCAAATATAGATTATGTTATGTAGTTCGGCATTTTTATTTTGAGAGGCTGCAGTGCATGATGACAGTGGGGAGAAGATGAGTGCACTTTATTTAATTTTTGTAATTAAGTGGTGTTTTTTTGCTAGCACTATTAATCTTTGGCGATCCACTCTTTCTACAGTCGCAGTAATCACCAACAATAATGATTCTATTTCTCAAGAATCAATTAATTTTAATTATGGCATGTATATGTAACATGTTCCCTCACCAATCGTGATGATTATCCAGTAAAGATGACATGAAGATTGTAGGAGCGTATGAGCGGAAAAGAAAGCAGCAAAGAGGATATTTGTAGGCCAAGCAACCAAAATTCAAGAAAAGTATCACCAAAATGTCAAGGAATCACACCTTTTTTACTATTATTTTATCATCAAATATCTTGACATCCCAAAAAAGGAAGAGCTCAACAATGGAAACAGATTCTTTATATTAAGATGACACTACTACATGTATGTACACACCTCTCTATATATACAGTACATAATATCCTACTCATCAATATTTGCCAAAATTTCTTGTTGAGGAAAAACAAACTTATTCTGTGACCAGACGGTGGAATGAATTGTATTTTTTATGGTTGTTAAATTGTATGGCGAAAATAAAATATGGAGTGTATGATGAACAACAAATGAGGGAAATAATGGTGAAGCAGGCTTTTAGTATGCCTTTAATCCGTATAGTTTGCCGCTAGCCGAACGGGGTCTCGTTGACATGTTTCTGTTTTAGGTCTTAATTTTGTATTAGGCCTAGCCCGTCGTCTGCGTGCCTATTTATATAGAAGTAGGGCGCATAATTCTATACTTTGAAAACAATCTGAATACAATTTGTTCTCCGTTTCCGCCCGTGGCCGTAGCCAACGCAACGTTGGTGAACCACGTAAATCTGTGTCTTCTTTACGTTTCTGTTTATCTCGATTACACAATTGCTCTATTTTGTCACATCACAGACAAAGAATCTAAACAAGCTCAAATATTCTGCAACAATGTGAAAGTGGATCCTTTCGTCACAAAACAAAAAATCCTCCGATAATACAACATAAAACCCAAACCCTCATAATTATTTAATTTCTATTATACGAGTCAAGTTAAGGTGTACAAACTTTAGTTTAACTAAATACGGCTTAGGCAAGTCTTCATACTTGATAATATGAAATACTAGTACTACAATTCATATTTGCTACTCCATTTGTAAACTGAATGATGTACTAATTGTAGGAATAGTATGCCCGGTCAAAGGACTTTGACCAAGGATAATTTTAAATATACATTTAATTTTGTAAAATGAAATGATATAGCGTCGATCTACGTTCGGAGTAGATGACCGTGACATATTCATTTTCTCAAATCCAATTCCCGGTGAATGATAAATAATGGATTAAAATTGTGCAAAATTGTGAGCTATTTAAATGAGCTATGAGAGAACTCATGGAATTAATTAAGTGAGTTAATTATCTCATATTGAAAGTAATTAAACAAGTACTAATAAAAAGGATTATTACATGTAATAATTATAATGGACTAAGATGGGTTGTAGAACCTACACACGCGCGCCGTTGCCGCCCGCCACGCCGCGAGCCTCGAGCCCGAGCCCGTGCTCGTGTCCTTGACATCTCGTCAGTATGACGCGGTAAAGCCAACGTGGCTGACACGTGATGAAGTCCACGTCGTGAACGAACCTAAATGCGCAGCGTGTCCCGATACGTCCCTCCAGGATCAACCTCTCCAGCTCTCGTAACGGCTTGTAACGCTCGTCGGTTACAGCCTCGCAATGATGCCAACAACCATGGCTGGTTGATCCCTACAGTGGACGGAGCCTATAAATAGGCTAGTCATTCCATGCATCTCCACACCAATACACAAAAAACACTATGCATTCATAAGCTCTCTCTCTCGTTTACATTGTTCTTCTATCGAAACTCTCATCTCCTCTATCCAGTTTGTCGGAGCTCTGCTGATAGCAGTGCTGCTTCATCAGAGACGTAACCGTTTTATCTTTGGGGACGAAACACCAATCCAAGAGCATTACCAAGACGTATCTCGTCTTGCGGAAAGAGGACTCCTCGACTCGGCTAATACTGTTCACGGTTTACTGTTTCATTTTCCGTTGTAATTTTGTTTCTGTGTTTTTTTCATTATGTATTTCGTCTTTTGGATTCTATTACGCCCGGTTATGTCTTGCAATCCAGAAACCAACTAAATGAGTTCAATGTTAAAAATTTATGAGCCTGAATTAGTATAATTTACAAATAGAATTAATTGAATTTACACATTTGGATAGTCATCTTAAAAAGGTAATAAATAAAGCTCAAAATGATTTTATGTTAGGATTGATATACTAAAAAACATATTTCGAGCATGTTGCACGGATAGAATTGCTTGTATACAATAAACTCTACAATCCATTTTTAACCCAAGGCGAGAAGAGTTAATTTTATCGCATTGGTGTTTGCTTATGCATTTATAAGATGTTTCTCAAACATTTAAATGTATAAGAAGCAAATAAGTCTAATTCTTCTGCATAGTAGACTGGTCGTGAACGACGTTCACAGAAGGTGACGCAGTCGGTTCTTTGTAGAAGAGAAAAAATAATTTCACAACCTAGATAGGCTTTGGCTACCTATCGTGAAAGGTTGCAGTGTCAATCCGCATGTTTCCTTACCTTTGGAAATAAACGACACTGGTGTGGTATAGCACTGAAGGATCTAACAGTTGAGATAAGTCTTTCTTGGTATTTACTGAAAGACGAGGTCTCGGTGATTGTTATTTCTTAATCATTGTTGACATAAGATTGAACATACGATATTGATTATGCACTACTTTGATTTATCAAATGGTGCGGAGTTTTTGCAATCCAAGAATCCTGGTATCTTGGGTAGTGGTGATCAATGTCTAGAGGTGATAGTATTGTTATTGCAATGAATCGTGCGCTGGGTGAGTCCAGTTTGATAATATCCTCAAGATGTGTTCGAAAAAGGTTTTATTATTCAGAAACCCGGCCGGTTGAAATTTATTCCAGAATAATAAATAAAGATTTTCAACTAGACAACTCTTGGAAAAAGATATTAATTAATTAAAGTCAAATAGCAGGCTTAAATTAATTAATGGATATTTATATCTTAAACATGGGAAATAATAAATTAAAGAGGTAAAGTCCGGATTACTCGTAATTTGGGATTGAACGGGCAGTCAATATTATTTTACTATAGTGGCTGATAATAATATTCTGTTGGACTTGTATTAAATTGGGGCTCAATTTAATTAGTAAAAGTCCAACATGTTTGGCCTAAGTCCAACCTCCATGGATCCCTAATCTGTCCCATAATAACTCTATATAAAAGGAGATTAGAAAGAAAATTAAGAGAGATTAACACTCATAATTTCGTGCTCCCCTCTGGGAGTGGATGAAAAAATCGGTTCTTCACAGAACTAGAGTTCTGTCTCCTTTCTAATCAAGTCCTTTTCGATTCTGACAAGCTTTGCCCACCCAAAGGTCGGATTCTGAGTTCGGAATACAGATTTGAAAGTTCGTGGTTGAGTATGAAGAACATCACGTGGAGAAGGCGCAAGCAATCGACGATTCTTTGGAGAATCAGATCGGTAATTCTAAACCGTAGGAATTCATGTTTTAGGTTTTAATTCCTTTTACATGAATTATGTGCGTTCTTGGATGCAATTCTGTGTTTAACATGTAGTTAAGTGATCACATAATCGGTCAAATAGATTTGTAATTATGATTTATTTGTGAATGCATAACTTCTGATGTGCAAGGGGCTCCAAACCCCAACATTTTATGCTTCTTCCATCCATCACACAAAAATAGTGCATATCTTGAGAGTTGGTACTACATAAATTTTTTAAAAAGTCTGGTCCTATGTTTTGTGAGTGAAAATAGAATCGTATTATTATCTTTTTAAGTTAATTAATGTAAATATTGGTGAACTATGTTTAACTTTGTTACAAATATATGTGACAAAATAAGGTAAAGTGTAAAGAATAAAATGTTAAAAAATGAATGTTAAGAAATATCACTATAGGGGAGTGTTATATTGGTAACTCAATACTTAATTGCTAACTACAATTAAATAATAGTCCTTAGATATTCAAATCAAGGACCTAGATCATCAGCCCTTAATGTCAATACGATCAATGAAAAACGTCAATAAGGGTATTAAGGTCAATTTACAACAAATTAGTTAAACTAACTTTTGAAAAAGATCCCATAACTTTAAAACGCATATAACTTTCTCGATTTAAATTAATTTTTCACACAACATATATCAAATTAAAGATAATTTCATAAGGATTCTAACGAGATCTCATTGCATATGTTCCGATGTCAAAATTTTAAAAAAAAATCAAAAAATTTCAATTTTTTCGTACATCAACAAATGTCAACATAATATATAAAATATGCCAATGTAATACATGTAGAATGTCATTCTTTAAGCAATGTGTTGACATAAGCAATGGGTTAACATTCTCAAAGCATTGTGTTGATATTTTCAAAACACTATATTGACATTTTCATCCAAAACCCTAATTTGGTAGTTTTTTTATCTTTTTCGATTTAATTAACAAAAACAAAAATTACACATGGTAAATTTTAGATCAGTAGATTTCTAAAATCCAATAATCTTAATTTAGTTGTAGTTAGCAACTAGAGAGTGAGTTAGTAATTGATCACTCCCCTACCACTATATATGTATTTATTTATTAGACATCCTCCGGTTGTAATCTAGCTAGCAGATAGAATAAAAATCTATGACAATAAAGAATGATAATTATATATAGAATTAAGAAAGAGTTAGATGATGGACTACTATAACAAGAGCACATGCTATCACACATATCAATAAGCCCGGCCAATTTAAAACTTACATATAGATCTTTCTAGCATCTATCAACTGCTGTCTGTGCCAAACTTTCGTTTTCCTTAATTTCTTCCTAGCTACTAGTACAAGCGTATTTTTAAATGGGTTAATTCCGAAAAATACTCTAATCATAGAATAATTCAAGTTACGTGTAGGTAAAAATTATATGAACTCTTAGCATGTACGTAGGCGATCTATCATAATACTTTAAATTTCACTCAAATTAAGTATGAAAACTTTGTAGGTAAAAATTATATGAACTCTTAGCATGTAGGCGATCTATTATAATACTTTAAATTTCACTCAAATTAAGTATGAAAACTTAATACGAGGTGACATGCCAGAATGACTAACTAAAGTAAAACAATACTTATTATTTTATTAAAAAACACATAAAAATTAGAAAGTATCACATTATATACAAAAAAATCCATCTAGTTAATCTTCAACGATATGGTTTGATGAGAAATGGATCCCCTATTGTGCAGGGCAGGTGTTGTGTTATTTCCCACCGACACAATTAAATAAAAGAAAAGGAAAAAGAAAAAGAATAAATACAAGTACAGCTGCATGTTGTGCATAAAATGTTGTGTTTTAAGGGCAGCCCCTGCTGTGCCCAGCAGGGGATCCTTTCCCTGGTTTGATGTGCTAACTTGTTATTCTAATGGAATATTATTTTTTTTGTATCATATCCACGTCATTTTAAATTATCACTGGAAATGTCATATATGATTGGATTTTTCATAATACTTGTACGTTAAAGTACAAAACACTAAAAGTTCATGTATTTTTTCATTCACAACATTCAAAATTGATGTTAAAGTCCGGCTATAAACCCTTTTTATTTTTTTGCACCAAGGGTATCCACTAATAGACCCGGTAACTATTCTCATTTGTAGACACCTCAAATAATGGGATAATTGGTCTAAACATTTAAAATTGCTGAGACAAGGATTTAAGATTACTCCATATTCAAAATCAAAGATCGAACCCTAATCATTTAATTAAGGATATATCAGTTTCATACAACTTGACTACATTCATTAGATTGCTTTTTTTAAATTACAGTTATACTCCCTTCGTCTTCCATTATGTGTCCCAATTTTATTTTACTCAATTCTTTATTAATTGTCTCACTTCATTTTTACTACTTTTGATAGTAAATCCTATATTTCACTAACTTAATTTTAAATCTATATAATTATAATATATAAAAATAAAATTCAATACCATTAACTTTATTAATCTATCTTTTTTATAGTAATATTTTTTAAATTTCATGCTGGGTCAATAATAGTTTAGGCCATCCACAATGCTGCGGCCGGGAGGAGGGAGATTCGCGGCCTGGGCCGCGCCCGGTGACGCAGTAGCGTCCCGGGGCCGCGCCCAGGGTCCGGCCTGCTGTGCGTTGGAGCCTCCTGGGTCGTGCCCCAAACCCCATTCCTTTTTGTTTATTTATTTCTTTTCTGATTTTTTTTTTGCATTTGGAATTCAATCCTCGAAGAAGAATGGAAGAAGAAATGAAGAGGAGGAAGAGGAAGAAGATGGAGAGGGTAAGGGAGAGTGAAAGAGGCGTGCATAAATGTTGGGAAGTGGAGACTATTTTGATTTTCTTATTTTTATTGGGAAATGTAGACTATTTTGATTCTTTCATCTTCTTTTTTTTTAGTTTATATAATTTATAATTATATGTTGGAAATTTGGAAGTGGAGCTCTTATTTTGATTTTCTTATTTTGTTCAATTTTTAGTTTATAATTTACTCCCTCCGTCCCGGATTAGGAGTCACTTATTGTTATGGCTCGGGTTTTAAGAAAGAGTTGAAGTGTGTAATAAATGAAGTGAGATTGTGAAGTGTGTAATAAATGAAGTGAGATGCTGGAGTGTGTAATAAATGAACTGAGTTGGTTGAAGGCATGTCCCTTTTGACTTTTTTGGAGTGTGTAATAAATGAAGTGAGATGGTAGAGTGTGTAATTAAATGTTTGATTTTTATTTTGGTTTATTTTAATGTAGAGAATGACATTTTTATGTAATTTTGATGAAGAATGGGGTAAAATTGTATGCCCAAATATGGAAAATTTTAAATATGACTCTTAAACTGGGACGGACTTTTATGGCAAAAAGTGACTCTTAATCTGGGACGGAGGGAGTATTATTTTTGAATTAAAAAAGAATTTCTCGTGTTATAATTTTTCAACGTATATTCTATTTTACGAGTAAAATAAGTTATAGTTGTGAATAGTGCAATTTAATAGTTGTGGCCTGGGATGGGGCCTGCAAGGTTAGAGGAGTTGTGGTCTGGGACTCAAATTTAGGGGAATGATGACGTGGAGGGGACTTGGGTCCTGAATCCGGGACGAGGTTGTGGATGCCCTTAGACCATCTCCGACAGTACTGCAATGCCTAAAATGCAGTAGGAAATAACCTCCAACACTATTGCAAAACCAATCCCATTATAAGTTTTTGAAGAAAAAATACTTATCTTTAGGTTTACACTACAACTATACCAAAAACACTTTTTAGGTTTTGATTTATTGCATTCAAGTCCAAATCATTTTATATTTATCTAAATAGAGAAAGGGAAGGAAGATAAATTAAAATACAGAGAACAGAAAAACTTATTGGAAAAAGCGTAGCGGCTTGGAGAAGAAGAAGATATGAAATAATAACCTAATTTAATTATATTAAAAAAACCTAATTTAATTATATTAATATGTAGTTAATTAATAATTAGTGGGCTGGGCCCATATTAGGTTAATACACATTTTTAGTTAAATTAATACTCCCTCCGTCCCAAGGTAGATGACACACTTGGGAATTAGCACGAGATTTTAGGTGATGTTTTGTGTGAAAGGTGGAGAGAGAAAATAGTATATTTATATTAATGTGAGAGGGAGCTTTTTTTAAAAAATGAAATGTGACATCTTTTGTGGGACAAACTAAAAAGGAAAGTGTGACATCTATTATGGGTCGGAGGGAGTATTAGTCATACTCAATACTACTACACGCGTAATTGGAGAAAAGTTAAATTAATACTCCCTCCGTCCCGCCGAAGATGACCCACTTTCCTTTTTAGTTTGTCCCACCAAAGATGATTCATTACTAAAAGAAGAAACCCCTTTATATCTACTTTATTCAATGTCTCTTGCTTTATTCTCTCCACATAACACACAAAATAAATGTGCATAAAATCACGTATCGCCCAAGGAAGGGGTCATCTTCCTTGGGACGGAAGGAGTAGTATTCATAATACTATATATACATTATTATTATTATTCACAATACTACACGTACATAATTTTCAATATTAAGGACTGTTTATTTAAATTTGAAAATTGACAGAATAATTTATATTGTACTAATATTATGCTAATGCCTAATAAATGTTATTATATTAATTAATCTAATTTAAATTATTGATAAAGTATAATGGGATAAGTATGTAATTTAGATAAACTATATAGGTATGCTTGAAAAATATAAAAAAGTAAGTGGGAAATATTCTTTTGGGTTTGAGTTTAGTATAAATGTTAGAGTGCTATCAATACTTAGTGTGACATTTACACTAAAATGAGATTGAGTTTAGTGTAATTGTTGGAGATGCTCTTGGGATATGTGCAATTTGAATTGCTATAGTTATTACATTGTCGTTTGGGTGAAATAATTGGAAGAGGATCCTATGTTGTGTCTCAACCTCACCAGAGGCTGCTGTGCACCAAATACGGCAGCGTTTCATTGCCACTCCTTCAATTTCATTTTTATTGTATACTGCTAAGTGTTCATCGCCTTTTATCATTTAGATTCATTTTTTATTTTTATTGAATAAATTGACTTAAATCACCTTTTCCCCATTATTATCGTATACTCTACTTCATTGTATAAAATCTGCTTCTCAAATATTCAAGTAAGTAATAAAGTTCTTATAAAAATTTAGTTGCAACTTCGTTTATTTCTTTTATTATTTTTCTTATCACCTTTTATCCATTAGTTTCATTTTATAGCATGGGCATCAATAATCTACTACTATAATAAATTGGTGCAAGTATTCTTCCAATAATTGTACCAATTGGTATCATATTTGTATAAGTAATTAATTACCAATTAACAACACATTGTGTAATGGCCATCATCTAATGAGCTTAACTTTTAAGATTTTATCGAACCACAGAACAAATGTCATTTTCTAGTTACTTTATTTCGAGAAATATAAAATCCTTATGTTCGGTTTTGCACGATTAATGACGAACGTCGATCTGGAAATGAAGGAAACGAGCAAGGTTCGAATAAAAAAATATGAGTACGTGTTCGTTTATTCCTTTAAGTAAATAAAATACAACATTGATATATTCCAAGCTATGATATAGTGTACACAAAAAAAAAGGGAAAAAAAAAGAGAAAAATATACATAGGGATAAAAAAGAGCTAAACGCCTTGAATCTATTTCTTTCACGAGACCAAGCCACCTCTTTCCTAGACCACGAATGCAGCCTAACTGCCGAGGGCTACCATCGGCCACAACCAGCCATCACCATAGGCAGCCACGAGCCAGGAAAGGAGAGGAAAGCTGCAGCAACTCTGCATTACAGCTCCAACAGCCACTGCACTCCCAACCATGACCAAAGGCTGCTCCAAGCTAAGAAAAGAGGGGATCACTGCATCAGCTCTGCAGTTTTCAACTAACAGCCTCTGCCCCGCCTTTTGCACCTGCAAATCACCACCAGAATCAGTTAAAGGCGCTGCAAGGGACTGAGAAGAAGGACATCTGCTGTAGGAAAACAAACTTGAGGTTTCATTTCTGCACCAAAATCTGCCTTGCAGGCTTTCAGTTACAAGATCCCTATATATGCGGTGCACTCCTCGGCCTCACTCCCTTTACCACAACATTTTTCCAATCAGCAAAACAGTGAGTTGGAGAGTGAGAGAGAGATCGAGTCTAGGAGCAGAGAATCAAGAGCAATGCACAGAAGGTAACCTCCACCTCCTTTCAAACTTAAAACATAAGTTCTATCATAATGTAGCATCAAGCATGTTAGAGCTCATTTCAAATCTTGATAAAGTGAATGGGAGGAAACAGTAAAAACTACACACCCTCTGCATCATTAGAACATACCATGGGCAGTCAAGAACTTAGAATTTAGAAGCATACTTAGAGAACCATAGAGTTAGCATCAAAAGCCGAGAAATGCAACATTTATAAATAGGAGCATGCTTCTAGATCTCACACCATAACAAGCATAAGAAGTAGGCCATTAAACAGCGGTGCATTAACCATGAGGAAATCGCGTATATAGGCCACTTGGCCTTTAAAATAACGCAAATGTACCCATTTTGTTATCAATTCCATTTATGGGAAAAACGCCGATGAAGTTGGCGTGTTCATAAGTAAAAACGCCATTGAGATTGGCGTGTCTATACTGTAAAACGCCAACTATGTTGGCGTTTTACAATGACACCGTATTCTGCTCGTATTTTTAACCAAAATACTTAAATTTGAACACGCCAATCTGGATGGCGTCTTTACTAAATAAAACGCCAAGTTCATTGGCGTGTTTAACTTAAAAACGCCAACCTGATCGGCGTTTTTCGGTTGAACCATATATCTCAGATCTCCCCCAAAATCGCAGACCCTAATCACATTTCCTCCCTCCCCAAAACGCGAAAAACCTTCCCAAAGCTGAAAAACGCGAAAACGCTTGCCTTGGTCGGGTTAACCCGGTGGTGGATTGAAGCGTGTAGATTTCTATTTTCGCTCATTTCTTCCAAATATTAGTACTCGCAATCGGTTAGTATATCTAATTTTTAACTCATTCTTCCAAACATTAGTCTACCAATATTTGATGGATTATTATGATAATATATATTGTAGTGTAATTTAAATAATTATTTGATGGATTGTTATAGTATTATAAATTGTATTGTAATTAATAGAAATATTTTGACCAATTGTTATGGTATTATATGTTGTAGTATATCTAATTTTTTACCCATATTTGATAGGTTGTTATGATAGTATATATTGTAGTGTACTGTAAAGAAATATTTTTGACCAATATTTGTGTTTGACATTAATGCAGATAGTATGACGTGGTGTGTCCATTTATATTGGGGTGGAAATATAATTCCCGGAACAGTTATTTCATATGATCCTCCTTTTGCAAAAGGATTGATTATGTTGGATGAAAGTATTTCCTACGAAAAGCTTGTGGAAACAATTTGTGAAAGAATGGGGATAAACATATTTGAAAACAAACTTCAAATAGTATGGAAACGTCATATATTCTATGGATCTTCAATCACGTATATAGGTATTTTACTAGAAGAAGTATACATGCCACTAATGTTTAGTGAGAGTATGACTACAGGAGGTCAAATTGAATTGTATGTTGAGTATTCGTCAATTACTCAACAACATAGTCATCATCTCATGAGTAATGATGTTGGTACGTCTACGAGAGGTCGAGAACCATATTTCGCTGCAACACAAGATTTTGATGTTGGTACGTCTACGAGAGGCCAAGAACCATGCTTCGATACAACACAAGATTTTGATATTGGAGGCGTGCATTTAGGGGACAGTGACAACCCAGCTGTGGTTGAGGACATAATTGGTCTTGATAAAGCCGACTTTCTTGATCCACAATCACCTTATGATTCTGAAGATGTCGATCCGGATAGTACAGATTCAGATGGTGCTTCGTCGGATGAGGACCAATTTGTTGCTCCAAGTACATCCATTCCGGTTGGAGAAACAGTGGTTGGCGAAACATCAATTGGAGGAAGAGCAGTACGAGAAAGAGTAGTTCCACAGTTCCCACAGCCTGGTATGAACTATTTTCGCACCTTACCAGGTCCATATGATAGTTTTGATCCAAAAAACTTTGAGTCTGATGATCTCAATGTGCATTATTGGAGTGAAAAAGATCCGAGCAATGTCGGTTTGCATACTAAATTTAAAACCAAATTGGAATTGAAGTCAGCTGTGACTTTTTGGCATTTGGAAAAAATCCGACAATATACAGTTGTTGAAAGTAAAGGAAAGAGATGGCATGCAGTTTGTAAGTGGCCACAAGGAAATCCGAAAGATAAGTCCTTACCGCCATGTTTGTGGGAGTACCGAGCAACATTGAGGAAGCATGATGAACACTGGCAAATTAGAGTGTTTAGCACTGCTCATACTTGCATGGGGGATCGTAATTATAATGAGCACGCTAATCTTTCGTCGGGTATGATAGCGTTGAGTGTTCGACATCAGATAGAAAACGATCCTTGCTACAAGGTAAAAGCAATTGTCGCGGATATTGAAAATAGATTTCATGTGAAAGTTAGTTACAAGAAAGCATGGTATGCTCGGAGGACAGCTATTGAGCTTGTGTATGGTTCGTGGGCGTGGAATTTTAAAGTTTTACCAGGTTATTTGAATGAGTTGCAAAGACAAAATCCTGGCACAATTGTCGAATGGTTACATGATGAAAGATTAAGCAACGGTATGAACAAGGTTTTCAAGTACGTATTTTGGGCTTTTGGTCCAGCTGTGGAGGCTTTTCAACTATGCAAACCAGTTTTAACCGTTGATGGAACTCATCTATGTGGACGATATCGAGGTAAAATTCTTATTGCCGTTGGATTTGATGCTAATAAGAAATGTTTGCCTATTGCATATGCCATTGTTGATGAGGAAACCATACAAAGTTGGAATTGGTTTATGGAACGTATTAGAATTCACGTAGCCAAGCATGAAATATGTGTAATATCTGATAGGCATGTGGGAATCATAGATGCAATGAATTCTCCCATATGGAAAGAAGAACCCAATGTGGGGCATCACAGATTTTGCTTGGTACATGTTAGAAAAAATGTTTTGCAGAATCACAAAGGCATCATGGTAAAAAAACTTGTTTGGAAAATTGGTATTGCTACAAAGAAACGCAAGTTTAAGATCAGACGTCGTTTACTTCGAACCATCAACAACGAGGCTGTGCAGTACCTTGATGCCGTGGAGTTAGAAAAATGGAGTTTGGCGTATGACAAACACAAAAGATGGGGTGAGATGACCACTAATATGGTTGAATCTTACAACAATGTGTTGAGAGGCACAAGACAACTCCCAATTAAAGCTTGCATTGATCTGATATTTTGGAGGACAATAGAATGGTTTAATGAGCGGTCAATTGCATCAACACAGTGTGCCACACCACTTACCCCGTGGGCCCATGCAAAGGTGTGCAAAAATGATGTAAAAGGTCAATTACATAATGTGAGAGTCCCAAACACAATTGCAGGGCTTTACGTGGTTCGAACAAAGCGTCGAATTGGTGGAAAGGGCGGTAATAAGTGGAAGGTAAAGTACTTGGAGTCGAACTGCAAATGTCAAAAGTGGCAGATGTGGAGGCTTCCATGTTCACATGCAGCGGCAGTTGCGCGGTTTAGAAACGAGCCCATGCTGTCGCTTGTTGATAACGTATACCGCACAAGTGTTTGGGTACACCAGTATTCTACGGTGTTCAATCCAATCAGACACCAAGATTATTGGGCTGTGCCTGAATGGACTTTGCAATGTTCACGAGCCCAGTTAATGCCTAAAAGTCGAGATCGATATCGTACTACTAGGATTCCTAATCAGATGGATGTCCGTGAAGCTGACCAGCCACGCGCCCGACGCCGATGTAAACATTGCCGTCAACCAGGGCACGACAGACGCAACTGCCCGAATGCTTCTTCAAGGATGGATACTCAGTTGGTAGATGATGCCGATGACGATTTTATGCCTCCACCTCCATCAAGATCTGCAATTCGAGGTCGTCATTCTATCAGCCACACTGATGATGCCGATCATGATGTTATGCCTCCACCTCCACCAAGATCTGTAGTTCGAGGTCGGCATTCTGTCAGCCACACTGGTGGTACAGGCGAAGACATCGGTCTCAGTGATATCCCACATTCTCCACCTAGGTCTTTTGTGCGAGACGATTATTTCGGGGTGGATTTAGAGAATGTCGTTGTGCAAGATACTCCTCCGTCTAGACTCTCCACCGCCAGAATCGAGAAGGGTATCCGTAGCTTCTTTACCCGGAGAAGGCGAGACAACTGAATGTGTAACAACTATTTAGCTGAATTGAACATTGTTCTGTTTGTTCTGTTTTACTTATATTTTGGCGGCGTCGTAGTTATTTATTGAATAGAACATTGCTTTGTTTTACTAATATTTTGGCAAGTCACAGAATATGCAAAATGTAAAATTTAGTTTTTTAAAAACGCCACTCAAGATGGCGTTTTTAATAAAAAACGCCATCTAAGTTAGCGGGTTTGTGTTAAAAACGCCATCTAAGTTGGCGTTTTTACCTAGAAACGCCTCTTTCGTTGGCGTGTTTTAAAGACGCCAACGCCGATTGGCGTGTTTGTTCAGAACCTCAACCTCGGTGTGGCAGAAAATTGCAAAAAAAATTTCGGACTTAGACACGCCATCTTGAGTGGCGTGTTTAAAAAAACGCCATTGACGATGGCGTTTTATAGGTAAAACGCCATCGTCGTTGGCGTGTTTCAAAAGACGCCTAGTAAGCTTGGCGTGTTTGTTCAGAAGCTCAGCCTTGGCGTGGCAAAAGATTGGAAAAATGTTTCAAGTTAAAAACGCCATCGTGAGTGGCGTGTTTCAAAAAAATGTACCAATCCAACTTATACGAGTTCAAATTATCAACATGCACACGTATAAAAAAGCGGATTTATCAAATTACTAATATACATACGCCAAATGAATGAAAAAACACCAATATCAATACAATATATCAAATTACTTATATAAAGCGTTCAAATCAATGTAAAAACACCAATATAAAAAGTTCGGGCAACGTTCACTCGTCTCGCCTTTTACGCATAAACAGACTACGGATTCCCTTCCCGATGCTGGTCTTAGGGATTCTAGACGGAGGAGTATCTTCAACGACGGCATTCTCTAAATCAATGTCGTCTCTCGCAGAAGACCGAGGTGGAGTTTGTTGATCGCTGAGACCGAAATCTTCTCCTGTACCACCCGTGTGGCTGACTGAGTGACGACCCCGCACGGCAGATCTTGGTGGAGGTGAAGCCACAAAATCGTCATCAGAATCATCAACCAACTGGGTATCCATCCTTGATGATGACGACTCTCCACCAACTTTCTTCTTTCCACGCCGCTTCGCTTTTTGCCGCACGGGCATGTCAAGGTCCAGCTCAGAGCGCTGTGAAGGACGGTGGTCCATCGTCTCAGCTTCCCCACATATCTGGAGGCCATCTTCAACCATTCTCGAGATGGTGAATAAATCCGGCCGTCCTGACATGTCTTGCTCCCTAAGAAAGTGGCGTATTTTGTGAAGGGTCTCCACCTACAATTTTCAGTGTTAATTACATTTCATCTTATGAAATTAAACAAAGAAAAGTTGTTGAAATCTACCGCGTAGTGATGAGAGGCCGCCGTTTCATGGAAGCCCTCATGAGAATGCACCCCAGGTTTTGTTAGGTACACCACGGTTATCCGGCGAAACCAATCTATGTACTCATCGGTAGCAACAGGCACCATTGAGTACTCCAAATCAACATACACCGTGTCGTGCCTATTATGCCAATCTTGTATATGATTGGCGTGCCACTGAACCCAGTTCCGACCTGCTTTGCCACGTCGATCCTGTTTCGTAAAATCAGATCCGTGGAACCGGTCGACAATCGGGATATAAGGTTGGACAATCCCAAATTGTCGCAACACCCGCTGTGGCATGTGTGGCTCAACCATATTCCAGCAGATTAGTGTTGTCATCGACGTCCATATAGGACGACCGGCAACACAAACATCCGGCAGATTTCGCGATTCATACGGCCTCCAAATAAACTAGATATGAAACTTATTTAGTCAAAACAAGTTCAATCAAAACAACACACTAGCAACAATTTAGTTTACGTAAATTACCTGATTGGCATGCATTGTTGAGAACTGATCTCTGAAAGTTTCAATGCAATGCCCCGGTGCTTTTACATAAGAGGCCCGACCAGTCCATCTACAAAAATTAAATTATGAGCGAACAACACAAAAATCAATAAAAATTATGCTTAAAAGAGTAATTAGTGGACAACTTACGCGACTGCACATGGTAAGTAGTCTACGGGCGCGGGGTTCAGCATCTGCGGTCTAATAATTGGGATTCTTTCCCAAGCCCACAGCTGTAACAATGTAAGAGCTCCCCCGACATCGGTCCTCTTACCAAGTGCAGCTTCACATAGATTGTGGTACAAGCAGGCAAGAGTCGCACCTCCCCAGCTATAGCTAGCACATTGTTCTATATCCATGAAAAACTGAAGGTAGAAGAAGGGAATTTTATTACCGGTAGCGTTCGGGATCAGTAGACCACCCAGTAACAGCAGACAATACACACGAGCACGTTGATTGTACATGTATTGCTCGTGGTCATCACTCAACTCAATCCGCAGTTGATTTGATAAGCTTGTCTGCTTCCAGTTCAATTCTTTTAGATCAACTGCATCTGGAATAAAGCCAAGAAAATCCAAACAAACATCCTTCCAATAGTTGACATCCTTACTGGGGATGTAACCCGTCAGAGGCTCACCGTCAGTTTTGAGGCCCCATAAGACCTCCACGTCCTCTAAGCTCACAGTCGCTTCACCGACTGGAAAGTGAAACGTGTGAGTCTCTGGCCTCCAACGTTCAATCAAAGCGGTGATAAGATGTTGGTCAATGTCTTTCGGTTGACCACACCTCAACATCCCGCCGAACCCCATCTCATCTATAACCGCCAAAACACGAGGATTTATGGGAACATCCCATATGATTCCTTCGTATCTTCTACACCGTACGTCTTCCGATGGCACTCATGCCCATATGTTATTAGAGACGTGTTGTCTCTGCAGATATAATACGGAGGGGTCCTCAGGACCACATAAGAGCCGACGACGAGAAGTTGAAGAAGATGCCATAAATCACCTACACAACATTCATATTCCAAATTAAACAACAAACAAACCTAAACAAATTCAATTATTACAAACAATTTAATACAATATCACAAAATGGAACACCTATATCAAACAATTCACAATACACAACTTCAACATCATAACACAATTCACCTACACATCATAACACAATTCACCTACACAAAAGTAACAGTTCAAATAAACAATATACATCAATTTTCCACCAATTCAACTTACCCAATTTTAGTTTAACCAACCTAATAATTTCAATTTCAACCTAACAATGTACACAAAATTAACATTTCAAACTAAAAAAAGACATTAACCAAAACCCACATAAACCAAATCAATTTGCCCAATTTTTAAGCTATCAAACCCTACGATTTTGGTTTATAATCAAATTTATACACAAATTCACTTAACCCAAACAATCCAACATAATAATCAACACTACCGTCATACAAATAATCCATATGCACAATATTTCAACTCAAATCGCAACACATTACAAACCCTAGCTAAGTATCCAACAATTACTCTAATAATGTAAAAGATAAGCATACTAACCGAATAAATTGGACGAATTTGGGGAAAACTAGCACCAATTGATGAATGGAGGACGAAATCACAAAGACACGGACGAATTTGCGAAGGATTTGGCCGCTGCTAGAGAAAATTTGCGAAGGATTTGGTCTGTGAGGTTAATTTTTCGCGACTGTCTGCTGCTATTATATGCTTCTGAACAAAGACGCCAATGGTGTTGGCGTCTTTTAGTAAAGACGCCGATCAGGTTGGCGTTTTTAAGTTAAACACGCCAATGAACTTGGCGTTTTATTTAGTAAAGACGTCATCCAGATTGGCGTGTTCAAATTTAAGTATTTTGGTTAAAAATACGAGCAGAATACGGTGTCATTGTAAAACGCCAACTATGTTGGCGTTTTACAGTATAGACACGCCAATCTCAATGGCGTTTTTACTTATGAACACTACCGTCATACAAATAATCCATATGCACAATATTTCAACTCAAATCGCAACACATTACAAACCCTAGCTAAGTATCCAACAATTACTCTAATAATGTAAAAGATAAGCATACTAACCGAATAAATTGGACGAATTTGGGGAAAACTAGCACCAATTGATGAATGGAGGGCGAAATCACAAAGACACGGACGAATTTGCGAAGGATTTGGCCGCTGCTAGAGAAAATTTGCGAAGGATTTGGTCTGTGAGGTTAATTTTTCGCGACTGTCTGCTGCTATTATATGCTTCTGAACAAAGACGCCAATGGTGTTGGCGTCTTTTAGTAAAGACGCCGATCAGGTTGGCGTTTTTAAGTTAAACACGCCAATGAACTTGGCGTTTTATTTAGTAAAGACGTCATCCAGATTGGCGTGTTCAAATTTAAGTATTTTGGTTAAAAATACGAGCAGAATACGGTGTCATTGTAAAACGCCAACATATGGCGTTTTACAGTATAGACACGCCAATCTCAATGGCGTTTTTACTTATGAACACGCCAACTTCATCGGCGTTTTTCCCATAAATGGAATTGATAACAAAATGGGTACATTTGCGTTATTTTAAAGGCCAAGTGGCCTATATACGCGATTTCCTCCATTAACCATAGCAGTAGCAAAAAGAAAAGAGCAGACATGGATTTGGGGGAAGCTTTGGTACTGCTCAGGAATGCACACACCTAACGACTGCCCATAACCCACGAGTAATAAACCAAGCTCAGAGGAATAAAGGCAATGAACTTAGCTTTCGGAAATGGGGATTGAACCGTAAAGGAACAGAACGGCGCCGATGCCGATGCCGGAATAGACCAGCAGCAACAGCGCGAGATAGCGGCAACGGGGGAAGCTGCTGCTCGCAACATCCACGAGCAGCTGGGAGCAAGGGCGAGAGCCCAACACGCCGGCGATGACCCTCCGCCGCGAGAAAAGGGGCGGTGGCTACGACGGGTTCGCCGGAGAGAGAGGGCCGACACATCGGTGGCGCCGGAAGAGACATCCGATAAACTTGGTGATTGACGGTAAATTCACGGGAGTGAGAGAAACTCGACGGAGAGGGAACCGCCGCTGCTCCTCACTCCAAACCGAAGGGTTCGCCGCTGATGTGCTGGTTTCAACTAGGGATCTGCCTTCCCCAATTCTAAATGCTGACTTCGGGATTTTGGAAAGAAAAGAGAAGTTGGGGATTTAGTTCCATTTTGGGAATTTTGGAATGTGAGGAAGAATTGGGAAGAGAAGCTGACGGTGGGAGGGAGTGTATGTTTAGTTTTGGGCCATTATTTGCTTTAATTAAAATGGGCCTTTTTAGGTAATCCAATTAATATGGGCCTTTTCAGTTTGGGCCAGGGAGTTTAATCAACAAAGAATTGGACTCCTCTATTTAATTTTGGGCCACTACCCTAAACAAATTTGAGACTATGAGAATTAATTCCGTAAGCTACGGAAGGAAGGAAAGTGTTGGTCGTGTTAGCAGTGTTCAATAAATGATTAAATTGGACTTTTAATAGTCAAGGTAAGAATCCTAATTTACTTAAGTAATTAAATCCAAGAGGATTTAAATTTAAAATTGGACTTATGATAATTTAGATCGCGTGAGCCGCTAATTAAAGTATCGAAATTCTTTATAGACTCCCCTAATGTTTTACCAAATAAAATAGTGGGTAATCATTAGAGATAAAAAAAATCGAGGAATTTAACTAATACTCGAGAAATTCGGTGAAATTCCCGAATTAAGTAAATCGCTTGATTTAATGATTACAGATTTATGGATTCAGAAAGAAGGAAGTAAAAATAAGCACACGCTTAGGAATGCATACACGCTAAATAAATAATTACTTAAGCCTAAAGTAAGTATATTATTTGTTTATGAAGGGGCGTCGTCGCACGGCAAGTAAAATCCAGTCAAGGGACATCATTTGAAAGTTTAAGCGAACAAGGTGGGCTTTTCTTTCAAAACGTGATTTTATGTGAAAACGTGAATATTTTTTAGATGAGTTGTCATGCCTTGTTTTATTTATGATTACATATCTGTTGGTTATGCCAACCAAGTTAAATCGAATTCGGGTCCCAGTAGGACAGCAAACCCTACTCGGACTAGTGTACACATAGGGATCGTGTGCTAGCGCCAGAGTTGGCCGGTCCAGTGACCGTCGTGGAATGTGGCCACATTCCCGGTTCACACAAATCAGATATGGTATTTCTTGAGAAGTTATATGACTGTGCAGTCTACTTTTGAAAAAAGAAAAAGTTTTAGTGGCCGGGAATTATTTTCAGAAAAACCCCGAGCTCACTCAAGTTTGGCTGACAACTAAATAAGAAAAGTTTTCGGCAATGAGCCCACTGAGTATACCAAGTACTCAGCCCTACATATTGTTTTCTTAATGTGCAGATTGATTGTGGTCATAGCAAAGGAGGTGTTGGGGAAAGAAAATTAAATAAGTAGTGAGGTAGCTGATTTAATATGTCTTCACAAATATTACTTCGTCTTGATACCTTCCGCTGCAAAGTTAAGAACTGCTTTAGAAAAGACTATGCACTAGTGAACTACTCTGATTTCGATGTGGTTGTACCCTTCTCACATTAAGATTATGTTTCCCTTGAATTGAGTATTTAATTACGATGAGCTTGAGACCATTTAGTAAGTTTAGTCGCGAAATAGCTACAGTTTCTTTTATTAGGGAGTGGTGGTCGTGACACATTGAGAAGAAAAATGAAATCTATTAACATTATAACAAAGAATTAAAGTGAAATATAGGGAAATCTTAGTATGGGATTTTTTTAATATTATGCTCATCACACATTTTTTTTCCTAATTTTGCAGCATATAACATTATATTTTCAATTATAATCACTTAAAAATTTAAATGATTATTCAGAGTGATTATTTATGATTAGATATTTCATTATGAATTATACTTTATATAAATGAAGACATTTAAAGGTGTTCGTTTGAAAAGTTTGAATTTTCCCAACAATAATTCCCTATTATATTTTATTTTAGAAGTAAATAAATGTAAAGTAAAAGTTTGAATTTTAATTAATTTTTGGGCGTGACAATTGACAACTAATTTTATTCCCATGGCATGATAATCTTGTAGATGGAAAAATAAGTAAAGAAACAAAAAATAATACCTAAATGAGAAAAGACAGTATGTATTACTTCTTAATACAATAAAAATGAAATTGAAGAAGAATTGGTAATGAAACGCTACCGTATTTGGTGCACAGCAGTAGGGATGTCAATATAACCCGGACCCGATGGGCTAGCCCGAATAGCCTGGTAAAAATATAGGGTTAGGGTTGCAATTTTGTAGCCCGACTTTGAAATCGGGCTATTCGGGTTGACCCGGTCGGGCTGCGGGTTGGCCCATCGGGTTGCTATTTTAAAAAAAAATTAATATTAATATTTAGGGATTTAACTTCATCTAGGGTTTCTTATCTTATATTGATGCGCAACCTTTTTCTAAATCCAACTCTCTCACATCTTTCTCAAATCTCAGATTGCCTTTTTCTCAAATCCAACTCCGTCACGTCTTTCTCAAATTGAAGATCAGGTAACTTGCTCCTCTTATCTCCCTACTCCTCATACTTTAATTATCATATTTGGAAATTCTTACCTGATTTGTTTTCTAATTATCAGGGCCATTGTGGTTCTTGTTGTGCTTTCGGTGTTGAGTTAAGGTGAAAAACGATACTGAGTTTTTCCTTTCCTTTACTTATTCTTCGTAGCTATTCTTTAGATACAATGGTACATTTGAATTATATTGAAATCATGTCTGATAACACTTTTGATCTAATCATACAAGTAATAAAGTATTTTTTTACTTTAGTTATTCCTCTTCGACTACAATTTAAGGCTCTCCCTCTTATTTTCTTCTTTGCTATGATGAAATTCATTGAAAGAACAAAGACTGTTTTAGCAAGAATATAGTATGTCAAAGAAATTTAATTAGACTAACCTCATTTATTAACCGATTATATTTTGTGTTGTATTTTTAATACTTATTATACTTAACCGAGAATCTTTATATAACTTGATTCCATTGCATCAGCTGAAACTTGCGTTATTATAAATTTTGATAACGTCAGTATGGTCCATGGTTATTCTATTTATTAACATTAGACCTCCCATTTTTGTTTCTTTTGTTGTATTTCAATCAAACAGTGTGACATTTAACTTGACGCCAGAACTCATTCATCAGGTATGCTTTCTTCTCTCACATTTGAGCATTCTTATTTCCACACCTCGAAGTTGAAGACTGTTCTATTAATATATAGATTTTGTTTTCTACTTTTTATGTTGCAGTTGATCGATATGGAAGACTCATCTCCAAGTTTTGTTGAGGGAATTCAAGAAAGTGATGAAGATGTACAGATTCTAGATTATTCTAAAATTAAGAAAAGGAAAACATCTGACGTTTGGAATCACTTTACGGAGGCAAAAGAGCCCAATAAGGATGGAAAGTTTACCGTCACGTGCAATCACTGTGATCAAGTATACACATATGAAGGTACAAAACACGAAACTTCTACTTTTAGTCGTCATTTGAGGGTGTGTGAGAAAAAATCAATGTTTGGAAATTTGAATGTTATGTTCCGTGATCATGAGGGTAAGTTAAATGCTAGGTCTAAAGTAATAGACCCAAAAATTTGTCGGGAGATGATGACTAAGATAATGGTTGCACATGAACTTCCATTGAATTGGGTTGAATTTGAACATGTGAGAGCTTATCACGCTTATTTGAACTCTGATGTAAAATTCATCTCGAGAAATACTCATGCCGCTGATGTGATAAACTTGTATAATTCTGAAAAGGAGAAACTAATGATTAGACTGAATAATCTTTCTGGGATGTTGTGCTTAACTTCAGATGTTTGGACTGCATGCACTAATTCGGGTTATATTTGTTTGACTATGCATTATGTGGACGATAGATGGAAATAAAATAGCAAAATACTTGCCTTTTGTTCTATGCCTCCTCCGCATGGTGGACCCGAATTAGCTCAAAAGATTTTTGATATATTGGTAAATTGGAAGATAGAGAAGAAAGTTTTTTCTTTAACTTTGGATAATGCATCTGCCAATAATACTATGGTTCAAATTTTGAAGACCAGGCTTCAAATACAAAACTCATTATTGTGCAAGGGTGAATATTTTCATGTTAGATGTTGTGCACATATCTTGAACCTTATTGTTCAAGAAGGGTTAAAAGTTGCTTGTGATGCTACAGAAAAGATTAGAGGCAGTGTTAAATATGTAAAAGCATCTGAAGGCAGATTGATGAAGTTTAAGGAATGTGCTAAAAAATTTGGTGTTGAATTCACTTCTTCACTTTGCTTGGATGTGCCTACTCGTTGGAATTCCACATATTTGATGCTTTATAGTGGAATTAAATACCGGCATGTTTTTGATATGTTGCGATTTGAAGATTTGAATTATACGCAATGCCCGACAGAGGAAGAGTGGGTAAGAGGAGAAGTGATGTGTAGATTCTTAAAGCCATTTTATAATATCACTACTTTGATTTCTGGTTCATCATACCCTACTTCCAATCTCTATTTATGGAAATCTGGAAGATTGCATCTTTATTGAATAAAATGTCCGAATATCAAGATGCAGTGGTCAAGTCTATGGCTCTTAAGATGAAACTGAAATTTGATAAATATTGGAAAGAGTATAGTGAAATACTCTCTATAGGAGCAGTGCTTGATCCGAGAATGAAGTTCAAAGTTTTGGATTATTTTTATTCAAGAATTGATCCTCTTACAAGCAAGGATAAAATTTTGAAGCTGAAGATGAAATTGTATGCTTTATATGATGAGTATAAGAAAAGGGGTGTTGGGGTATCTTTATTTAAAGTTCCTCAAGCTAGTAGTGGAAGTTCTCGTTCTCAAGTCAGAGAACTTGAATTCATGGGTGAAGAAGTAAGGGGAGGAGAAATTAATCAAGCATTGTTGAATTTGGAGGAAGACGACTTTGCTGTAAGTTTTTTTTCAAATATTTCATGTACTTTTGTAAGTTAATTTTTATTCAAATATTTCATGCATTTATAGTTGTGCTTATTTTATTTATGACTTTGACTATTTTCTAATATTAACGTTGTAGATATATAAGAATCAAGCAGGTGCAACTTCTGAAGCAAAGTCACCGTTGGATGTTTGTTTGGAGGAAGGTCAGATGGCTGAAAATGGTGAGCTTATTTACTCAAGTATTAGAGAGATAATGCATCCCGCTTTGGAGAACTTTCTACAATGGCATGTGATGTGCTAAGCATTCCTATAACAACGGTAGCATCAGAATCTTCATTGAGTATTGGAGCGCATGTTTTGAATAAATACAGAAATAGGCTCCTTCCTGAAAAAGTGCAAGCTCTTATTTGTTTACGTAATTGGTTGCGTGGATATTCCAATGGTAAGTTTTTTTTTATCTTAAATTATCAAAAACTATATAATATCTTTTTTTTGGTAAGTTTTTTTTATCTTAAATTATCAAAAACTATATAATATCTTTTGTTTTAATAGATGATGAAGACTATGAGCTCGATGCCAATGATCCAGTTGATGCTTCAAACGTTATTGATGTGGAAGAGCGTCATTCAAATGCTTAGATTTTATTTTAATTGTACTTTGTTGTTTCTCTTAAATATGTAATGGGCTAAACCTTGGTGATATTTGACTACTTATCGTACTGTAATATCTTTAGTTTTAAGTTTGAACATAGATTGACATGAAAGTAGTTTATATGTAGCTCACTTAGTGTTTTGACTATGCGAGCTTTTTGAAAACACTTTGGCCCGAATAACCCGACGGGTTAGCCCGAAACCCGAAGGGTTAGCGTTAAATTTTTACAACCCGAAAAAATCATAACCCAAATAGCCCGTACCCGAATGACCCGACAACCCGATCGGGTTAGCCCGAATCCAAACAGGTTGACCCGATTGACGTCCCTACAGAGTAGAGGATCCTTCTCCGAAATAATTAGGCATAAAAATTAAAAGATGTTAATTTGTGATTGATTGATGGTAATCATTCACAAAAGTTGAAATGAGGTAACCCAAAAGAAATGATGCAATAAAAGTAAAGTAAAAATTGCAGCCTGACTCGAAAAAGTGAGAAAATAGAGTACTCCTCTTTTATGAGTTTTTATCTTTTATTTGAAATGAAAAAAAGAAGGTTTTTATTAGAGCATCCACTATGGATAGGCGCGGCGGTAGCCGCGAGGCGCGGCGGTGGGGCGGCGGATTATAGTGGAGAAGGTGTCCGGCCCGGGGGTGGACGCGGCGAGGGGGGGAGACGCGGCGGACGCGCGATAGCCGTGTGCGCGGCGATGTCGCGGCGAGGGGTCTATAGCCGCGCCTATAGGCGCGGCGGCTATAGTGGAGTGCACCGCCGCGGCGAATTCGCCGGTCCCGAGAAATCTCTCCTTTGAGCTTCTCTGCTGCTAATTTACTGGTAAATTTCTTCCTTACTATGTTAGAGCTACTTGATTTTGGGGTTTATATTTTGCTAGCTGTGTTTCTATTCCACTACAGCAATAATTAAACATTGAAAGTGTTCGGTTTTCTGTTTAATCTACTCCATGTTAGTATATGAAGGTGTTGGCATGGCTGTGGAGCTAAAAGAAGACGAGAAGGAGGAGAAGGAGGTGAAGAAGAAGACGACGAGGAAGCCGACTCCGACACCGAGTAGGCGGTGACGGATTTTTTAGTTGTATTTTATTTTACATATTCGTTGTAAAATTTTACCGGTTTGAAATACAACGAATATTCGGCCCTAATAATTACCTAATTTTCTATTTATTTATAATGCGATTATTTTAATTATAAAATTTTGGGGCTATTGGAAGTGTCCACTATAGTGGCGGAAATAGAATTTTGGGGCTATGGACAACAAAACTGGGGCTATAGACAAAAACTGGGGCGGGGCTATTGGGCGTGTCCACCTTGTAGTGGACACTCTTAAGAGACACTGACTCAGAGAGACAAGGTTCAACAGTCAAAATAACGTCACTCTCTCTTCACCGTCATTGCTAACAATGGAGCTAATATATCCCCTCCGCCGCTCCTTCTCGCTCCCGATTTCCCTCTTCTCAGGTAAAATTAGCTCTGGATAAATAATTTCTTCATTTCTCTGAAGCTCACATTATTAAGTAATTAACACTGCACATATATATTTATGAAGCGGCATTGCTGTTGAATGCGGCATCTCCGCTGGGAATCAACTACGGCCAGATCGCAAACAACCTCCCCCACCCCGAATCCGTGGTCCCACTCGTCAAATCCATCGGCGTTCGCAGCGTCAAGCTCTACGACGCCGACCCCCGAGTCTTAAAAGCCTTCGCCAACACCGGCGTCGAATTCATCGTCGGCCTCGGCAACGAATACCTCGCCCGAATGCGCGACCCCAAGCAGGCCCTCGCCTGGGTCAAGTCCAACGTCCAGTGCTACCTCCCCGCCACCAAAATCACCTGCATTGCCATCGGCAACGAAGTCCTCACCCTCAACGACTCCGCCCTCTCCTCCAACCTCCTCCCGGCGATGGAATCCATCCACACCGCCCTCGTCTCGTTAAACCTCGACAAACAGGTCTCCGTCTCCACCGCACACAACCTCGCCGTGTTAGACGTCTCCTACCCGCCCTCCGCCGGCGCATTCCGCCGCGATCTGGCGCCGAAGCTCTCCTGCATCCTCGACTTCCACAGCAAGGTCGGATCTCCCTTCCTCGTCAACGCATACCCCTTCTTCGCCTACAAATCGAACCCTAAGCAGGTGCCGCTCGACTTCGTGCTGTTCGGGCCGGGCTCGGGGATGGTGGACCAGGGATCGGGCCTCCGCTACGACAACATGTTCCACGCGCAGGTCGACGCGGCCTACGCGGCCATCGAGAAGCTAGGGTATAAGAAGGTGTGCCTGCAGATCTCGGAGACGGGGTGGCCGTCCAAGGGGGACGCCGACGAGGCTGGGGCCACGCCGGATAATGCGCGCAAGTACAACGGGAATTTGCTGAAGCTGGTCGCCGCGAAGAAGGGGACGCCGATGAGGCCGAATGCGGACTTGAATGTGCACGTTTTCGCCTTGTTTAATGAGAATCAGAAGCCCGGCCCGGCCTCCGAGAGGAATTTCGGGCTGTTTAAGCCCGATGGCACGCCGGTTTATAATTTGGGGTTCAATACGACGGGATTGGTGAGTACCAACTCTTCGGTGTCTGATGGCGTCCCGGCGTTGTCAGGGTTCTCGCCGGTCGGCGCCGACAACTCTTCCAACGGCTACTTGGCAATTACTGCCGACGACGCGGTCAGTCTCTCTCTCTCTCTCTCTCTCTCTCCAGTTTTACTGCGATCTAGATTGCTGCCGCTGTTGCACTAATCGGATAGGAACATTTTGATTATTTGAGGTGATTGTAGATTAGATCTCTAGTTTATTGAAGTAGGAATTAAATACTAGGATCAAATGGTGGAGGAAGGTTTTCTGGATCTTGAATTCTTGATATGAGAAAACGAATACAACGTTGAACTAGGTTGTGATTGGAGTGAGTTGAATTCAACCAAGCACAGTATATGATTATATCATCGAAACACAATTGCTAGGAGTTTCATTATTAAGGAAAAAGAAGGGAAGAAGGATCTCATTTGACAGTTGAAGCTTGCTTAGGATCTGAAGAAAGGATTTAGAATGTTATGCATAGTCTATATTCCAGCCATCAAGTTGGGGATATTAGAAATCTGTGTTCGGTTTTTTTGGCTAGTGTGGTAATGTAGAAAACTATCAGTCGGTTGTTGTTCTAGTGCTACTGGATTTACGGGAAAAACCTACTGAAATGATGTAATTTCATTTGAGTTAGGAGATGACTAGAAGGGTATAGAACATATCACCAAGAAATGCATCTATATATATATGACTGCTTATTCGAAATCAGACTATATCATGCCTTATTCTTCTTGGATGTCACAGCCTTATGATTTTTCCTCACACTAAATCCCTCCCACCATGTTGTATTGCTTTTGAAGGTGAATCTTTCTTATTGAGAATGTGAATCTTCTCGCGCGTAGTATGTGCGAGAGGGTAGTTTTGTTCCCTTTACCAAATTGGTTTAAAATTAGCTTAGGTAAATTTGTATTGAGACATAAAGGTAGATACCAAAAAAATACTACTCTCTTTATGGTTTATGTTTAGGCTAACAGATATTGGTGTAGGCAGAACGATAATGTTTCAGACTTTCAGCAGTATATATGGATGGATATACTCTTATTTGCAAAGTCTCCACATGGTTTACTTTTTACCCAATTGGTATATATATGTGGTTGAAAGTTAAAGTTGTAGCAAAATGGCGCTTGGTTCATCGAAATAGGAAAGTACTAGCATCTAGATGAAGGGATATCCAACATATTGCTTTTACAATGCCATGGCTATTAATACTCATTTATGATAGAAAATCTGAGGATTAGAGTTGCTGTTGATTGCTGAAGATGTGCTCTGCTTAATTTGCAGGAGAGACTTCCTTTCCAAGGGGCATTATCAATTTTGTGCCTGATGGTTTCAGCCTTAGTAGCATTTCATCTCTGATCATAATTCCAAGGGAATCAATCTACAGAGACAACTTGAAAAGGAAGAACAGGGGGCTTCAGATTAGGAAAAGGCAGATTCCATTGTCATATTTTTCTTATCCTTCACTCGAACACGACAAAGCAGCTTATGTACCGCTTCCTTTTGCAGTGTGGAGTAAGCCCACGAGGGTTGAGGCGACATCCTCATTAGTGGTATGAAGAATTTTTAGGAAGGCCGTCTAAATTATTTGAGTGATGTGCATTGATCCTTATTACTTTAGGATAGCATTGAGTCTTGCTTTTTCCTCTGTATTTTTTTCTTGTCTAGGGTATGAGCTCTAAAAGCACATGTTCAATCATCTTCTTCTTGTTATTACCCTAGATTTAGTTTTATGTTGTGGATCATGGACCCCCACTATTATTTATTTCACCTCTTTAATTATTATTATGATTCGTTTTTGATGAATTGGGATCCTATGTTAAATATTATTCGTTCATCCTGAAATTTATACTCCGCTTTCTAATCATCTCATGATGTTGTCTGAAAATTCGGTTAGTGACTTTCTAATCACTTCATGATGTTGCATTTCAATTTTATTATTTATTAGTATTGTTTTTCTAAAGATATTGCTGAATGCACATTACATATCAAAATGTGAGATTGTTTTGCCCCTGATTTAATTTTGTGGGTTGCAAATAGATCGAAAATAACCATAGATGAAAAAGCGGTGCAAAAGAAAAAATATGTGGGGAGTGGAGAGTTTGGACTGTCGAACAACCTCGAATCAAATTATTGAATGGAAAGAGAGAGAAAACAGTCCCCTTTGCATTTATTTTATGCTGAATCATCTTTCTCAATGAGGGGAGGATTCATTTAACTGAATATTGAAAAGTAGAATTGTACATTGGATAAGAATATACGTACATTAATCGGCAATCAATTCTTTATAAAAAGTGAAATGGTATGAACTTTAAAATTTAAGCAAGTACGAGAAATTTGGCGCGTGGCCGAGAAACAACTGGCCCTTTGCCGTCCCATCCCGGCCCGCACCTCCCCCTGGCTGATGCTCTAAAGCTGGATACATTAAAGTTGCATTCTCAACTTTTTGCTTTAATTAAATAGTAACTAGAAAACTGCTGCTGGTTCAGAATCACAATGCATGAACAGTTTCAGTCGATATACTACTGAGAGTTCCATGTGCACACCACAAACACAACTAACTTTTCATGAGAGAGAGAGAGAGAGAGAGACTTTATCTACTAGTAGGAGTATCTAGTAAATTTAACAATTTTCTGACTTTCTCAGATTTGGTAGGCGTTTTATTTCAAAAGAATAGAAAAGCAAGCCAGAACTTTTTCGATTAGGTAAAACTAAAGTAAGTCCTAAATCATCACTGCAACCAAGGAATGACTGCAGATTAGATCAACTACCTTGCCTCATCCACAACTTGCCTACAAAATTTGAATCCCTTGCAAATAATAGATAGTATCATATATATGCCTTTCTTGTGTACGGTCCCCATCTCTTGTGTGGATTGCACTGCAGTTCTATTTTCACACACATTTGCCGTTAGCACGGCTAAAAATACCTTTGCCCACTGTCATCTCCAGCGCGGGTTTGCTTTATCAAACAGGTAGCATGATATCCTTCTAGAGCAAAAAGAGCATCAGCCACACATCACAAAGGAACAAGATGCTCTGATGGCTCATAAGATGTTCCTTTGGAATTATGTTTTAACTCGTTCATAGAACAATAGGTAAGCTGCAGATGTCTTGATCTCAGACTCACTCACTGCTGACACATGAGAATCATCAAAATGATACCACTTGTTTTCCCCATCAATTAACTGCAACTAGGTATATTAAATCTGAGTTTAGTCACGAAGTAAGAAGTTCATAATGTGAAGCAAATACAATCATTGCAATGTTAAAGATGCACCAAAAACCCACACAAACAGAAGAGTTCCAATTCTTGGATTTCAATGGAAGAACATATGTTATACTAAAACTAGACTGACGAATGATGATTACAATCATGTTAATTAGTTGAGCATATTGAATCCAGATTAAGCAGAATAATGTCCACCACCAAGGCCACCATACTGGTTGCTAATAGCATATAGTTTATACATATGTCTCCCATCGTTACTCTTCACATATTTGCTTAAATCAAGGTTGTGGATGGGAAAATCAATAGTCGTGTCAAGTTTGTTTTTCAGCCATTTACTGTACGAGAACCGTTTCAAGTGAATGACAAGTATATCCGGCAACCTCCACAAATCTAATTTTTTGCTAGCTTGTCTATGTTCCTTGCATTGAGGGCAATACCTGCATCCAAGTTTAAGCCGGTAAGAAAAGCCAACAGACCCAAAAATACAATAAAAAATACAGTGACTTCAGTAATTACATACCACATATCATCAGGACCTAGAGGTTCCTCTTTCAGAAATGCATCTAAGCAAGAAAATAGAGAGACAGCCTCTTGCTTGCGTTTGTTCGCGAAAATTTGAGATTTGTTTAGCTAGCACTATAAATCTCATGTTCTTTTTCAGTCCATTCAACTAAGAATTTTGCCAAACGACTAGGTCTTATGGGTGTATTCTTCATTATAGGCCTCCAGCTGTAACAATTATCTTCAGTGATGCAAAGCTGAAATGTGAAGTCCTTACTGGGCATTTCCTCTCCCTCTACCTCCCCTGTTGATTGAAATTCTGGTCCTAATTGGTCGGTGCATGTGTTACCGGAGAAGGAGCCATTCTCTCTGCTATAGTCCATACTTGTTGAAGTATAAAATTCTTTTCTTCTCAAAGGAGAAAGCATTCTTTTAACTGCAAGATAAATATCAGCTCCGGATTGTGGATCTTCCAAGTCTGTCACTAATGGCGTCAAGAACAGCTTACTGTCGCTGAAGAAAATATCCATTAAGAGATGATTGAAGGTGAAACCAACGAATCAAATGTATCAAGTAGCAACCAGATGTATGTTTGACAGAAAAGGGTTTTCAATGGAAAGGATAGAATGCTTTTCACAATGACATTACAGTTATTCTATTACTTTCTATAATACTCCACGACTGAATTTAGAGCTAAAACCACCATCATAGTGTTTCCAAGTGGCTCTCTTCACCCCCACACAAGTAGAATTACTAAACCACTTTAATAACTAGTTTATCAAAAAAAGCAAGTAAATTGAATTTAAGATGAATGGTTTTATATGCTTATTGTAAGACAAGTCTGCACTAGTTTTATTCAAAAACATCTAGATAGTATAGCACTGAGTGTTAGTGTAGCACAGAGTAAAAGAGATAGTTCCTCATCAATTTCACCACACAAGCCTGTGAGATGCCTGCATTAAAGGAACTCACTTGTCCTGGTATCGATGATGTATCTCTAATCTTGTCAAATCAGCATCCCTCTTTGGAAGTCTGTAGGCTACTATGTGCTCATCATCTTTAATTCCAGCCAATGGTTCTGATGGACTTTCCAAGTATCGATATATCCGATTTTCAAAGACCTACAGGACAAAAGTCAAATTCTGCCTTCAGATAAGCTGGCATGACTCGACTATGTAAAAGCCCTAACATGAGAGACAAGAACTGCATATATATTTACCTCGGCAAGGAGCAAGTATTCATCACTATGTAAGCCGCATGCAATACCTAACGCCTGGATAAGATCTTTGCAGTTTCCTTCCTTCAGAACATTAACAGTGAATGACAT
Organism: Salvia splendens; assembly: GCF_004379255.2. Classification (NCBI taxonomy): domain Eukaryota; kingdom Viridiplantae; phylum Streptophyta; class Magnoliopsida; order Lamiales; family Lamiaceae; genus Salvia; species Salvia splendens. The sequence continues at coordinate 12,334,428 of NC_056046.1, forward strand.
AGGAAGGCTACTACCATCACCATATATCACCGTTACAGTCATAGATCGAGTAGCTATTGAAGGAAGAGGCAATGATAGGTACATGAAAGGATCAAATGTTATAGATATCTTGTCACAAACTGGGCAAACCAGCGTTGATTTGTATTGTCCCTAATCCCTATCAACTCAGAGTATCATTCTATCCGGAAAAACTATCATTCTATGCAATAAACCTAACATATATCATTTTATCATTTTACGTGATATTTGGCGAAATTCAGAAATTAAATGAGAGAAATGACATACTATTATTTTATCAACTCAGAGTATCATTCTATCCGGCAAAACTATCATTCTATGCAATAAACCTAACATATATCATTTTATCATTTTACGTGATATTTGGCGAAATTCAGAAATTAAATGAGGGAATGACATATTTACCCCCGCGCTTTTTTTTATGAAGTAAATCTAAGTTTGAATCTGAACCATAAGAATAGAAAATATGTGTGGTCCAGATTTGGTTATAGGGTTATTACGTGATTTGAGGGTTATTATATGATCACAATATATATATATATATATATATATATATATATATATATATATATATATATATATATATATAAGGATGTATTTATTTCCTTTTTGTATCTTTTGTTCTTTGTTCTTTTTGATCTCAGCCCCACGATTTTGTCATCCGACGGTTAGATTGGTGCCACGTGTCATTTAATAATGCAGATTTTCAGTTGAATAATGCACACCGACTAATAATGCACCATTATAGTGTAATAATGCAGATTTTCAGTTGAATAATGCACACCGACTAATAATGTATCATTATAATATAATAATGCAGATCATCTGGACCGTTGATGAATGAGATCTAACGGCCCATATTAAGAAGGATGAATATGTGCATTATAATGATAACCCCAATTTCCGTAATAACCCTATAACTAAATCTGGACCACACATTTTTAAAATCACGTGATCTAGATTCAAACTTAGCTTTCCTTCATAAAAAAGGCGCAGAGGGTAAATATGTCATTTCGCTTATTTAATTTCTGAATTTCGCTCATGATAAAATTTACGTATCCAAATTTCGCTCATTTAAATACGTAAAATCTTATTTCCCATGATATACAGATGTATGAGGTTCAGTTACACGTATGTATGAGGTTCAGTTGTACGTAAAATCTTATTTCCCGTGATATACAAATTTCGCTCATTTAAATACGTAAAATCTTATTTAATTATCATTTTATCAATCAAAAGTATCATTTTATCAACTCAGAGTATCATTCTATCCGGCAAAACTATCATTCTATGCAATAAACCTAACATATATCATTTTATCATTTTATCAGTCAGTCAAAAGTATCATTTTATCAACTCAGAGTATCATTCTATTCTGCAAAACTATCATTCAATGCAATAAACCTAACATATATCAGCTTAAAGTAATAATATTCCCCGGCAACGGCGCCAAAAACTTGATGCACTATTTATTAGCACTAAAAATACCTGCAAGCATACAGGGTAGATCTAGTATAGCTAAAGGTCAGTACCGGATATCGAACACAGAGAATAAGATTACAACTGACTACCATATACTAAGAGTCATATACTATCTATAGACACGTGATTTTTGGGTTGATTAATTAAACTAGACTGAAAGAAATAAACAAAAAAATGGAAAACATAAAAAGAAATAATACAAAGCAGGCTTAAGAATGTAGAATTTTAGGATCCAAAAACACAATCGACTTCCTTGAATTACGATCTCCAAAGCTATTAAGTCGATCACAATTATAGATTAAACCCCCTCCCGAGGTGAGAAACCTGTAGATTAGGTGATAGGATTGAAGTCCCATTCTAACCCTTAAACCCCTAACTCCTAAAAGCATATAAGATCAAAGACCTCACTCAAAACCTCAACTCTCCTGAGTTCTATTGAATTAAGGTGTGAATTATCCATTTTTCCAAGTCAATTATTTCGTCTCTCGAGTACTCTAATCAACTCTGACATGTATTCAAGAGATAGCTAATAAATTGAACATAGAAAACACCAGATAAATCAAATAACTGCAAGAGCTAACAAGGAAAATCAATCGAATATCTATACCAAAAATTCTACAAAAGATGTTCTACTCATAGACAAGTAAAAACTACAATTAAAGTACGAGACATGAAAGAAATTGATAAAACCCAAGGTTGAATCTTCAATCTTCAGTCTTCTCTTACCTGGATTTGCAGAGCTCCGCTCCAATGGAAGATGGATGAATTATGAGTGTATTATGAAATGGAAAGAGGTGTAGAGAAGGAGAAGGATTGGAGACTCTGAGATAAATATTATGAATTAGGTTCAGAGGTATTTATAGGTTGGAAAAGGGTTTATTTTTGATAAATTTCGTGCCCTACAAGAAATAGGAGAGATTTGGCTTCACAATATAATAATTTCTTTTCTTCCGTGAATTTCCGCCAGATTTTGACTGCACTGCGCGATGTTTGTAAAATGACCATAACTTTCTCCACATAACTCCGATTTAGATGTTTAAGGTATCCACACGAAGCTCTTTCGAAGACGAAGAGACTGGTATCTAGTAGGCACTGATTAGACTTCAAAATCACTTCCAGAATGGGCTCGAACAGAGGCTGCTGCACTTTGGCCTTTTTTCACCTTTTTCTATCTTTTTCTATCATTTATCAACAAACAAGTCAAAAATACCAAATGTATAACATATGCAATTTAAGAACATAATTTTCATGATTGACATTTAAAACAAGTCAAATCTAGTCTTTAAAAACATGCAAAATCTGTGTTTGTCAGGACCATCTAAAGTCGGAACCCAACGATGGTTCCAGAATTTGACAGATCAGCCCGTCCCTAGAGACCATATCAGCCTATCATACATCATCGCCCAAGATTTACATATTAATCTCCAAAACGGTGTGCAAGCAACAACTATGTTTGGATGAAAATCATTCGAGGGATCGAATTTATACTTAGCACATAGCAATCTTCCTCACATAGAAGTCGAATCCTTGAAAATCGCCCAACATGCTTTCATCCCAAAGGCGAGATTGACTAGCTGGAGCTTTCGCAAGCTTAGTCCACCCTCCAACTTGGGTCGGGTAATTTTACTCTGTGACACCTTACTCATCCTTTGCTTTTCCAATTTGTAATTAAATAGTGCGCGTGTGTTACGCTAGAGAAATCGATTGTTTGATAAACTCAATAATGAATAAATTAAATAAAATGTTAATAAAGGTGCCCAAACCAAGACATGCTTACCACAGTAAACCAAGTCTAGTGTTCCATTTATACAAATCTAATATTGGGTTCATGGTGACATGGATCATAATTCCCTAAAGAAACCAACAATATCAAATTTATATTGCGTAAAGTTAAAGTTTAACACTTTGAACCTAAGCAAAACAAGATGTCCTAAGCCGTGTAGAGCTGCTCACTAACGATTTCTTTAACCTGATAGTTGCACTTGATGATAGGTAAATTTGCAGTAGCCTAAGCCGTGTAGAGTTGCTCACTAAGCAGTGTCAATTATGCTGAAGTCTTACTGGACCTCATCTGAACTAGCTGAGACCTCACCGCCAACTCCAGATGTCCCACCACCCTGTATTTCTTCTTCACTGAATAAGAAAATGATTCACTTTCGTCATCACTAACAAAGCCAGCTCTTCGCCGCCCCTGACAATACGTCTTTCCTGTAAAGCAAGTTGCCTGCGTTTTCTTGCTTTCCGCTTTCTTGGATGGGATTCAAAACTCTTACTCCCAGCATCCTTTGAATCTTTTACTCTATGATCTTCATTATCCTCTGATTCAATGCTCAGGGAATCAGCATCAAGTTTGCGTTGTTTTCTACTCCCATTAGTCTGAAATAGAAAGAACTCAAATTTAGTTAATGTGGTTATGCACATCCTAACGTAGAAGTAATGCTTAAAGACAATATCGACTTCAAAATCTCCAGAATTGTATTTACTTTTTTTTCATAGAAAATAGTCAAATATCCAAAACAGTGATAACATTAATGCACGCCCGAAACACACACCAGACACTCTGAACTCTTCAAGGCTGCCCTCCTCTAAAGATTCTGGTAGATCCTAAAATTTCCCTACTTCTTTTAAGCCACAGACACTGATAAGGCTCGTTTCATGCATTGGTTTTGGGTGATATTACATGCTTTTTGCGGGAGATAATGCGCAAATTTGAGCTTAAATGTGCAGATATTTGATGGGTCAAGTAGATGCTGCAAATTGACCGAGCAGATGCAAAATGAGTAGAAAAGGAGTAAAAATTGTCAAAAATCCGCTAGATCGAGGAGAATTATCAGGAGAGCAGGTGCGTGAAAAATCTGCCGGACCTAGGAACGCACACAAATTACCCGGTGCAGGGAAAATGGAGCAGAAAAAGTGAAGAAATGAGCAGTTTTAAAAGTTCATATTTTAAGGGTACAAACGTCAAATCATGAACAGCATACCCTAGGGATTTGAGCTTGAAGCCTCCCTATATAAAGGGACCAACATGAATGAAGAAGGTAGCGCTTAACGCTACCATTTTCGTAGTTTAGGTAGGAAACTCTCATAGGCGCTTAACGCCACCGCTTTCTTAGCTTAGTTTAGTTTAGTTGCTGATTTCTTAGCTTAGTTCAATGGTTTCGACGGGAGAATTGACGACTCCGACGTTGGATCCTTGCTTTCTTTACCGCTTTTGAGATGATGTAGTTAGATCTCGAGTTTCATCGGAGGAATTGACGACTCCGCCGTTGGATCTCGACTTATTTCCAGTTTTATGAAGCTTTTGGTGTTTATTTTCATATTGATGATGCTATTTACTCATGTTTCTTGGATGTTTTTCGCAATTGGTGGCTTAGATGTTTAGATTCATGATGTTTACATGATTTTCAGTAGTTTAGAGGTTGAGATCTAGTTATTCATGTGCTCGATTTATGAGATCTATTAGTTTAGGTTATGCATGCAAGGTTAATCTGTGTTTATTCCACTTTCTGCTTGACACAGGAGAGTAGATCTGGCAGTTCTAGCTTGAATTTTGTGTTTACGTCTCGTTTTGAAGCATGCTCTGTTTTATTTCGCCAATAGTGTTGAAGCTTTGTTCCATGCTCTGTTTTTACTTGGTTGTTTGGAGAAGATGAAGTAAGAGGTTGTTAGAAATCAGATCTGCTTTTTGCTTTTGCTTTTTTGCTTTTCACAGTTTCTGCCAGCCCCAGCCAGTTTAGGAAAAATGGTCCCCACTTGCTTTTGCATCTTTGTCTGCCTATTTTGGGAAGTTTCAGCATGTTCCTTCAATCATAGGTGTTCTAGTTAGTTTAACTCCAGTTTACAAGTTGCCATGAGCTTGGTTGTCATGCAAGTGTTCGTACTTTTCCCATCCGCTAGGTCAGGTAAATAGTTCCAGTTTAATTCCGCCAGGTCAAGTAGATTAGAGTCTTAACCCACTTAATGAATACGTGGCAGTGTTAAGGACCTAAATCCCTAACGTTCGGTAGAACGGAGAACAACTATGAAGAGATAAATCCGGCGCTCGTGAGGGTCGGCGGAGGAAGAATCTGGGTGGCTGTGCGCGGGTTCCAACCCGTCGGGCAGCGACTGCAGATCAGATATACGTCCCGGCTGCACGCGGTGAGATTCCGTTGGGGCGTAGGGATTAAGGATTCAACGTATTATGCAAGGGACTTGGCCAAAATCATATATTCATTGAATGATTAGAATGATAATATCATCTCCTATTTATAATACTAGAATACTACTACCCTAACTTATTGAATAAGAAAACAAAGATATGGAAAAAGATACTATGAATAAAAAAGATAACTAAATAAAAGGTATGGAAGATATAGGAAGATATGGCAATGTCTCGTATCAACTCCCCCACGGTTAAAATCCACCTTGTCATCAAGGTGTGAACCACAAAGCAACGAAGAGTTGAAAGAAGAAGCTTTGGCGATTTATCTCCTCCGGGATCAAATGTAAATGTGCACGGTCGCTGTATTCGAGCCAATGCAGTTCCATTGTCATCAACTACCGAATCACATGTAAATTTCCTTTTATCAACATAAAGTGAATCCTTGAAAAATTTTCTCAACAATACACTTCCCACGACAAATCCAATTCTCACCACAATCCTTGTCATTGAGCATGAGATAGCAGCAGACAACGAAGGTAGCTGCAGGACAGCAGAATGGTCATAATTTTCCTCCTCATTGAAAGGCCCGTCCTCTATCTTGAGTCTCGCACGTGGTAGGCCTGGCAACTCGTTTAATTGGTCCCCGGGTGCAAGGTTTTAATCCAACGACCCGATTACTTTGGGCTCAGCTCCAAGAGTCTTCCCAAAAAAGAGAGTTCTACCCACCTCATCTATTGGCTCATTTGTTGTTGCTCTAATGTCATTGCCATCTGCGTGATCAATCTTCGAACATGTAATGGGCAGTCTTTTGTGATCCACTTCCTTATTAACACTCGTCTCCCCATACGACGTCAAATATGGCTTAATACCAGGCCCAGTGGTTCGTTTTCCTCCAGAAACAGTTGCCTCAACAGAATATAAGACGTGTCGGGAATCAGCGGCTTCCCTTGTGTGCTGTCCTGATGGGTCCCAACAAGAATATTGTCGCGGTGTTGGCGACGACTGTTCATAAGGGGACACACCATAGGGTTTTTCATGGGTCGCATTTCTCCGTGATTGGCGCTGGTCGGGAGTGTCCCAACAAGTAGGCATACGGGTATGCACAACCGTCGGTTGTTGAAACGGTAAAGGCGTGTACTGTGGCGGTGGCTCCGGCAGCGGAGGAGCGCGAATCTCTTCAACATGATGACCTTGCGTTCGGAATGGCGGATCCCAGCAGGTTGGACGACGCCTGGGCGGTGGTCTATACGCTGCTCTTGACGCCTGCAATTTTGTCAAACGTCGATCAATTTCTTCAAAACGTGATTCCAACCTGGAGGTAGCGGCATCCAATAGGTCGATCAATTGTTCATAACGCTCCATATTGGTGTTGTGTGGTGGCTGTTTTTAGGTGTGTTGATGTGGCATCTCGAGTCGAGAAGGCGGTTCTCGGAGATGTGGTGGTTGTGGTGGATCATAGGGTTGGAAATCCATGAGTCTTCGGTTACTGGGAGGATCCCAATTGGTGGGGCGGCAGGTCTGGACCGACTCCATTTGGTGAGGCGGTCGGGATAGCTGCTGCCGATCCAGGATGTATTGTGCACTGCGCCCAACTCCGGCGTAGCTATGTGACACATGCTTGTGGTCGAATTGGCGATGATAGTTGTAGGACATGATAATAGAACTCGGAGGATGAGATCACTTCGACGCGGCGCGCGGGAATCCTTCCCGTCAGGCGTTGGAGAAGTAAGGTTGTCCAACGGCTAGAGCTCGGCAGGCAGGCTGGGCTCGACAACCAAAGCAGTTACTGTGCGCGGAATGTTTTCCGTCAGGCAGCGGTGTAGCTTTGATTCGAGATGGTGGGAGGTCGAGAGCAGGATGAAAGTACCAGTTGTTAAGGACCTAAATCCCTAACGTTCGGTAGAACGGAGAACAACTATGAAGAGATAAATCCGGCACTCGTGAGGGTCGGCGGAGGAAGAATCTGGGTGGCTGTGCTCGGCGACTGCAGATCAGATATACGTCCCGGCTGCGCGCGGTGAGATTCCGTCGGGCAGCAGGTGGCGTAGGGATTAAGGATTCAACGTATTATGCAAGGGACTTGGCCTAAATCATATATTCATTGAATGATTAAAATGATAACATCTCTCCTATTTATAATACTAGAATACTACTACCCTAACTTATTGAATAAGAAAACAAAGATATGGAAAAGATACTATGAATAAAAAAGATAACTAAATAAAAGATATGGAAGATATGAGAAATATGGTAATGCCTCGTATCAGGCAGCAGCCGATCCCTTTTCCGATTGTGTCGTAGAAACAATCTCGAGTAGGTCTCTAGTCTCTGTTGTTCGACCCCGCTCTTGCTGCTTATACTTTGTAATATTTGTTGCATTAGTGAGAAATTATAAATCTTTTTGGAAGGAGAGACACGTGCACACGACACACATGCAAAAACCCTCTGTTCATAGACCAATAGAGAGCTGGAACTGAATAGTGTCTTTTTCATTACTAACCGGTGTCCGGATGGTTCCATTAATAATCATATACTCTGAAAAGACAGCAAACATTGCAAGCAAAAGATTTATATGTAAATCTCATAATATTATACTACTGGTTGTTGGTGAGAACTTGAACTGAGGGCCTGAGGCACATATTGAAATGCATTCGTGTTAATTAAACTTTAATACGTTTTACATAGGTTATTAATTACTAATATTCAATCTTTTGGAGAAAAGGGAAGAATACTTATATAATAAGTGCATCCACTCCACTGTTGTGCTTTAAAATTTCAAATTCTTCTAAAATCCTTTCACTATATATAACACTATCTCATTATTCACTAGCCTTGTTATCATAATTCTTAGTAAATTTTAACATATCTTATCCTATATATACGTAAAATTTATGTAGCATATATGTAGTTTTTGTATTCAATAATATTAAGAGTGAACAATTTTTCAGTCCGCAAACTTTGCCAAACTATCATTTTTTGGTAACATTTTAAAATATCTTTTTAGGTTCGTCAATTTCACTTAATATTATTTAAGCTACTTTTTTTTATTTTTTTAACAAAAATACCCTTATGGCCATGAAGGTAATTTAGTCTATTTACTTTATCTTCCCATTAAAATTATTTAATTTCCCTCTCTTTCTTCTTTCCCTTCATCCTTCTCTCTCTTTTTCCTCATATCAATAAGTCGATTCCACACCAATTTAATAGGATTCATCACAAATGAGATGCCATCTTCCAAGATTAATAAAGCTCCCCAGTACCTCAATGATGGCACTTCTTTAATTTCCCTTCAATTTGCAGGAGTATGCACTTTGGAGATGTCATATACTCATATATATCAAATCAATATATAATCATGTGGTAGTCATTCCAACCTAACAGGTATTATATCATGAGTAGTTCCACTAAATACACAAAATATGTTTAGATATATGGAGTATTATTTATGACAACAATGATTACTTACATAACAACACACCAATAATATTTAAAACGTTCAAAGGTGTAAAAGGCATCTCAATGACTTGCCATCAAGGAGCAACTGCATGGCATCATTGATCTTGGAAAATGGCATTTCATGAGTGATGAATTCTTCCAATTTCACCTCCTGAAATACAAGAATAGAATGTTCATTTAGTAGAGAAATACTACAAACAAATATAAGTGTAAATATAGTATATTTATTGTGTGTGTGTTTACCCCTTTGGTGCACTGGTTGGCAAAATGAGGCAGTTGGGATTTTCCTTTGAAGTCACCAAACACTGATCCCACTAATCTTCTCCCATCAAACATCTCCATTGGATGGAGAGGCAGCAATCTTGGTGATGGATGTACCCCTAAAAGTACTGTCAAACCCCACCCCTGCACCCATATTTTATTACTATCAGAGAAGAAAATAAGTCAATATTTATTATGATAAAGAAATTAGAGGAGATTATTACATCATGAGTGGACAAGAAAGCTTCTCGAAGAACTTCCAGGTTTCCTGCACACTCGAAGCAATAATCCACACCTCCATCCGTCATTTCCCTTAATTTCTGCATCAATTTTTATTTTAAAATTAATACACTATATAATATACATATCCTTCATCAAAGAAAATTAGTAAAACACTAAATACTAGTATTATTCAATTTTGAAACTTGATAAATTAATAGTATGAGATCTAATTTGGTTCAAGTACCTCATGAACTGGCTTGTCCAATTCCTTGGGATTTATGAAATCTGTAAGGCCAATTGCTTTGCCTTTGATCTGTTTCTCTGAATTGATGTCCACTCCAATAATTCTAGATGCGCCACGTGTCCTTGCCCCCTCTACCACCTACACAATAATCCAATTCTCTACTATTATTGAGAGCTTACTCTTGTTATGATAATATTTATATGTATTAAAATATGACCCGATAACCGGAATTGCCGGTTTGCCACGTTGAATCTAGAAAAAGGCAAGCTGGATAATGAACTACATTTTGCGATGGATCTAGATTAATGATCCAATTTGTCAAAACTCGTGTTCAATGAAATGGAATGCTTTACATTAATTATTAAAAAAAATTAAAGAACTTATATTAAAAATAAGAGTAAAATGAAACATTTAGACTTACTAATTTATTAAGTAAAGTATTTACGAATAGATAACAAAATCGGGGGTTGAAAAACTTACAGCCAATCCGACAGCTCCAAGACCGAAGACCACCACAGTTGACCCCTCCTCTACGTCAGCCGTATTCCACACTGCTCCAAGACCTGAAATGAATCACAATCACACACAAGTCATTCCCATTAATTTCTCATTATATAATTTAATTTATTTCACCTTAGTCTACACTCATATTATAATTAAATAATACTGACCCGTTGAAACTCCACAACTAAGGAGAGTCATTTTGTCCAAGGGGGCCATGCGATCAATCTTAACGACGCATGCTGAATCCAACACAGTATACTCGCTGAAGGTGGAAGTGTTGAGGAAATGGAAGATCGACTTCCCGTCTTTTGTCGAAAATCGGCACTTTCCGTCACTTGCCATCGTGCTCTTCATCGGATTCACTCTGAATTTCTCGCATAAATTGGTAGTCTTCTTTGATTTGCAGTAGACGCATTTTTCGCATTCTCCGTTGAAAATGGGAATAACATGGTCACCTATTTCTAAACCGCTCACACCTTCTCCCACGCTTTCCACCACTCTACATCACAATAAATATGCCCCAACCAAACGCTTATTTTAAAGTGTTATGCATATAATAGGCTCATCCTTTTCCTATTATGTGAAATTCGAAAACAAGTATAAATACTTACTTCTTTATATTGTTATTGTGATTACTAACTTTATCTTAAAACTAACTAAATATTCATCCAATCATCTCTCTTTGGGCTTTTCCCTTGACTAATAAATGCATATCTAGCCTATGAAAAATCTTATTCTTGATTTTGTCAATATTCATATAGCTGGCTTGTAATCTTAATACAATAGTATTTGTTATTTATTAGGTGTTATCGCTGCAGAAAATCTTATTCTTGATTTGGTTTATGAAATAGTCATAATCTATGATATAATATTTTATAAATATTAACGATCTGACAACCACACTAAAACATCGACGTATCTCCCAAGGTACAAATCCTTTATTTAATACATTTATATATAATGATAATAAAATCTCTATTTTTAAAATCAACACCTAAAATATAACTAAACTCCGCCCTCTAGAAACCTACTAGGCTAACCTATTCTACTTTCATGTGTTTTACTAATTTCTCTAATTAACACATAAAAAAATTGAAAATCTTGTAATTTTTTTTTGATAAAAAGATTATTTTGAGGGAGTGAAAACCGGAAATTTCTAGTGATATGAACTTAAGAAGGCCGGCCATTAATTATGATCAGTTCTTACCCCGAAGCTTCGTGGCCCAAAATCCGAGGGAAGGCTCGTTGTGCTTCGCTCTTCAAAAAATTAAATTAAGAAGAACAAAGCTTGTTAATAAGGAGAAAATCAAATACAGAATTCAAAATTGATGAATAAATGTTGTTTGACGATACCTCTCCTTTCCAAGCACTGAGATCGGTGTGGCAGATCGAAGTGAAAAGCACTCGGATTCGGACCTCCATTTTGTGAGGCGGATCAACCCGAATCTCCTCCACCACCAGCGGCTGCCCCGCCCCGTACGCCACCGCCGCTGCAACGCTCGATCATTACAATCCTCTTGCAATAAATTAATATTCAGATAAAAATATTAGCTCTATTTATAAATGATGTACCTTTGCATGTTATAACTTTTCCGACGGTGTCACTCGAAATAATACCATCTTCATAATTGTTGTTGCTTCCCAAACTGCCCATGGTTTGTGTGAATTTGTGTGTGTGTGTAATATATGTGAAGATTCGATGAATTATGGCATGTTATTTATAGGGGGGAAAATATGACAGGTGGTGGCTTTCGAGTTTGAATTATTATACCCAATATTTTATTTCCATTTAAATTTTATCTGAATCGTTAATACGTTGTCATGTTGTGAATCTTTATCTCATGCTTGTTTGATTCGTTGTATCAATTGGTCAACTTGCTCATTTTCAAGCCAAGCAAATCGAAATAAATTAAACATATTTACATTTAAGAAAAGCATTTATTGACCTGGCTATTTTTATTTATTTTTAGATATGGGCCTGCCTATTTTTAATAGGAGGACAAAACTTGGCATTATTGAGCTCCCACAAGTAATAAAGTCAACATGTTATAGCATTAAAAATATTTCTTATTTAAAATCATAATTAAAATAAAAATTCAAATTCAAATTAAATTTTTGGTATTGATCTTACAATTAAAAAGGTAACGAAAATAGAGAAATGAATTAGTAATATAATCAAGCAACTTTATATTGGATTGGTTGACATTCAATCCAAGAATATTAAACAGCTAAAAGTCTAAAGCCATGTTCAGATCAGGAATAAAGATTTTTCAGTGATTTGGAATTCAACCAGTATTCAACTTTTCAAAACGAGGCTGAAATTGTTTGACCTCCATTGAAATGTATGAAAAACTACATTGATCGGAAGAATTTTAATTGCACGCCATCTAATGAACTGTGATCATAATTAATTATCAAATGGAAGACAATGAAAGGAAACAATACCTAAGTCTAGATAAGTCATAATTTTACATGTCTTTGTCCCATCTTATTTTTAATTTCATATCCAACATATTATTGAACATCAATAATCAGAAAATTTTTCGATACGAATTCGGTCATTATCGAAATTATATAGTCGACGGGGACAAATATATTTAAGTAAACCGTCCAAATTCATCAGATCATGTTAATTAATAACTCGGTTTAGACAATGAAGAAGTCAAATCTGTGCTGTCTCTAAAATGAAATAAAGAATGCCGTCGTTAACATATTAATAAATCATTCAATTGGATCTTAGATTGACACTTCGATGAAAGAAACTTATTCATCTGTTTGTATTGATTAATTTATATCCATGCATCTCCATAATATAGCTTCTGAATATTTGTTGATGTGGGGAGATCTTATTGTCGGCTACGCAAAATTTAAATACTATTAACAGTTGAATATTGGTATATGATTTTAAATAAATAAAAAAAATCGAATTTCTGAGGCTCTTTCTATAGTGTACGTATTAAGTTTTTTTTTCAATGTTCCTTTACAATTCATCGAAATAAAAGTAAATATATAGATAAAATTATATGGGCTTGGATTATTTTTAAATCAATATGAACAATAAACGGATATGATATGATATGTTGAGAATGTCTTCTCAACATTATTTTCTCTCTTACCTTACCATTTCCTCACTTTAACTATTTATTATCATTTTTATAAAAAGAGTGCGCAAAAGTGACCCGAGACTCTTAATGGCGGATGGGGAGAGTAATAAATAGTTAAAGTGGAGAAATGGTAAAGTAAGAGAGAGAATAATATTGAGAAGAGTCTTCTTAATATTATTATCTCTCTTACTTTATCATTTCTCCACTTTACCTATTTATTATTATTTTTATAAAAAAAAGTGCGCAAAAATAACCGGGACTCCTAATGGCGGACGGAGAAGTATCATTTTCTCGAAACACGTGCAAGAAAAATGAGTCATCTTAATTGGGATGGATGACGTTTTTAACGGCCAAAATCACCCTCTCGTGCACATGCAGTTGGAAAATGGTTTAGATATTTTAATCTCGATTCAATCAATGTAAACCAATCACTCATACGTACACTTGACGTTCACATTACTCAAATGGCGTGCTCATTACATTACTAATATACAAAATTATTAATTTGATTATTCACATCTTATTTAACGCGTAAAGTTTCAAATCCAAAGAATAAACAAGTAGTAGCCAATGGCGGAAAAATCGGTGGTATGAAAATTTTTCTACAATCGCACAATATTCATCTCCCTACGTTATCACGAGCCTTTGAAAATGTTTAAGTATGAAAAGAGAGAGAAAATAGTTTCATACTTCCTCTACCCCATAAAAATATCTGATTTTCATTTATAGAAAATTTTCCCAAACTCATTAATCATATACATCAACTTATTTATAACTTATACCACTAAGGCCCACCAACAAACACTAATAATAATAATGTAGATTCCACTATTCACTAACATTATTTTAGTTATCATTCTTCTTTGCTCTCTTACTTTATCAATAATGCATTAATTTCCGTGCCGTCACAAATTGTCCTTAATCGAGATTCTTCATTGTGAATTGACAGAGATATCCCATCAACAAATGCTAAACGAGGATCTCCATGTCTTAGAGCAGAGATAACGCGGCGGGCCGAACCGAGCTTGGGTCCCGGCCCGCGTCACCGCGCGTTGGAGGAGGGAGATTCGCGGCCTGGGCCGCGCCCGGTGACGCAGTAGCGCCCAGGGTCCATCCCGGCCCAGCGTTATACGTGCCCGGGGCCCCAATTTCTGAAGAAGGAGAAGAGGGAGGGGGAGAGGAAGAAGAGGGAGGAAGAGGAAGAAGAGGGAGAGGGAGAGGGGCGACGAAGCCCCAATTTCTGATTTTTTTTTTTCATTTGGAAGAGGAAGAAGAGGGAGGGGGAGATGAAGAAGAGGGAGGAAGAGGGAGAAGAGGGGCGACGGACCCCCAATTTTCTGATTTTTAATTTTTTTAGTTTATAATTTATTATTTTTGAAATAAAAATGAATTTTCTCGGTTTTAATTGTTCAACGTATTCTATTTTACGAGTAACATATGTTGTAGCAGTGAATAGTGCAATTTAATAGTTGTGACATGGGATGAGGCCTGCAGGGTTAGAGGAGTTGTAGAGACTCAAATTTAGGATAATGATGACGTGAAGAGGACTTGGGGCCTGAATCCGGGCCAGGGTTGTGGATGACCTTATGTATGCGAATTGACTTTGAGTTCCCATCAACATGTGAATTGTGAATTCACGCATGGTCACATATTTGGATAGCATAAGAGCATTAACGGTGTAGACCTCTTCTTAAATTTGTATTGTTGGATATACACGTGCGAGCAGCCAATGAAGAAATAACGATCAACACATCTGATCACTCAAACAAGGCTCCGCAACAAACAATCTTGGAACAACTAGAAAATAGTGTTTTCAATGTCTCGGTGAATGTATACATGATACAGACCAAAAAGGAGAACTCATCCCAAAAGACTAGCATGTTAGGAGAGAGAGCCAATTTAGTCTATATACCTCACACCAGTTGTTCTCACAACTGATGTGGAATTGAGTCTGTAACATTAGACCCTCCTTTAAGGGCCAACGTCCTTGTTGGTCACGGAGGATCCTTTGCCCAACCACCATTTCGTGGGTCACCACTCCGAGTCGGCCCCAAATATACTCGTTGGTCACGGCGAGTTCGCTCCCCAACCACCACTCCGAGCCATTTGGGGCTCTCAATGAAAGCACCAATTGATGCAGACCAAACAGGAGAACTCATCCTAAAAGACGAGCCTGTTAGGAGAGATAGCTCATTTGGTGTATATACCCCACACCAGTTGTTCTCACAACTGATGTGGGAATTGAGTCCATAACAACACCCTCGATCGCAGAATACGACCTTTGTTGAATAATTGTATCTTTTATCTATCTTTGGATTAGTTGCAAGACCTCCATCTACATTTGCATAAGAGCATGTAAGGTGGCATCATCATCTGTGTCCATGACATAATTTTTGTAGAAGATATAAAATAGAAAAAGTATAAACTATTTTCTTGAACAAATATAATATCTATTAAAACTTGTGTCACGACCTAGTGTGTATTATTCTGTGATTATATATTTGTTTTTTTAATTAATTTGTAAATAATTATCCAAACATTATAGATCTAGAACAATTTCTTTGTAGTTAATGACGAATATATGAATTTTGAACATTATAGATCAAGAATAATTTCTTGTGTAAAGTAAACGATGAGATAGGAACTCCATTAAATCAATGGGAGAGGGACCGAGAGTGTGCAAGTCAACCTTATTTTGGACTACCAAATTTAATAGGCAAAATCAGTGCTATATAATGTGACATTGCTAAATTAAACTATCTTCACTAAAAGAAAGATCCACATTCATTTCCTCATTAAAGTGAATAAGCCAATTTGCAGATATACATCGTAAGGTGGCCTTCCAACCAATCACAACTGTTTGCATTTATGAAAGCTTATCTTGCTTTAATGTGGTTCACGTGGAATGAAGATATTGCAATAAAATTCATTAATCTAATTACTAATTTTTTTGCTAGAATATAATTTATGTGTAATTAGTTGGAGTGGCGGACAGGAGCGGATCCAGGAATACAATTCAGAAGAAGCAAAAATATTTATATAAGGAAATTTTAAGAATTCCAGGTAGGACATTTATAAAGGAAATTGAGAAAATTGGAAAAAGAAAAAAATAAAATAATTAAAAAAATGTGTTGAGGAGGGGCATTTATAAAGGAAATTGAGAAAATTGGAAAAAGAAAAAAATAAAATAATTAAAAAAAATGTGTTGAGGAGGGGCATTTGCCCCTTAACCTCTCCAAATAGATCTGCCCTTGGTGGTGGATGAAGGAATTTTATATTGGAGGTCCAAACTACCATTAATTAACTTTAGTGTCAACATCATAAGAAATAATCCCAATCTGAACAAATATAGAGCTGAGAGAAGGGTTGATAATGAGATGTTCGGGCAGATAGAATGCCAATAAATTTACGATATAAATAAAGAGCTAGAGTTAATCACTCCCACTTTAATTTTTTTTAATTCAGTTATTTGGTTAATAAATTGAGCTCCATCTCTGAAATTGAAATAGGACCATTGAGTATCTAATGATGTGAGTATTATCATATTATTGAAAAGAATAATTTTTGTAATAGATAGTGTTTCATATACTGACACTATACATATATTTCTATAAAAAAAATTTCTCAATTTCTTAATTACGACACTGAACTGACTCACCCGTGCCGCTTTAATGTCCCAATTGGTCAAATCCCATTAGACGTTGTAAAAAAATGAATTAAAGCTCAAAAAGTTGCAAAGAAAAGAAATTAATATAACAATTTCGCTAATATCACTTTACATTGTTCACGTGGAATGATTGGCTCATACTACCTAATTTACAATTTCCACATGGATTGGGTACACCAAATAATGATTCCACCTATTACTTTACAGATTGTTTCTCTCTGAGTTCAGACTCCCAAGTGGTTTGTTTAAAAATAAGGATTCTTGGTAAATCTCAAATTGAATACTAATATTGGAAGTATATTAAGGAAAATCATGTGAGACACTGAGCACATAAGCTATATATATATATATATTATGAATAGGACTAAGTATTTAACATGAAAGTCAACTTGTGATCAATGTAGATAAGGACTTGCAGCAAAAAAAATTATGTGCGGATTCATATAAATATTAGTACTAGTGTTTATTAACTACTATTAAGATTCTTATATTGATTCATATAAATATTAGTACTATATTGATTTGCCTTGATCTTCATTTGACACTATGATATTAAATGAAAAGGACGAAATTTGCGTATATCTAAAGGCTTTGTATATATATGAACTAATTACATTTAATTCGAATTCATTAATCTCTATTTAAATGTAATACTCTTTTCAAAAATTTATTAATTGTTAATAAAATTTGATATTCATAATCAGGACGAAATCATAATGTACCTGACATACTTGGATTTTATATGGTTTTAGGGAGTCATCTTGGATGATTTTGATTATTTTTCGCCTTTGTTTAACATTATTAGGGCTACATTTATATATTTTGTATTTTGACATGTTTATTGAAATGTGATAGAAAAAAAATTAGAAAAAGGTACAAAATATATGAATGTGCAACAGCCTTAGTTCGAGGCAATTCTGTTGGCGATTCTGAAGTCCAATCAGCCCTTAATGCATACCAATCTCTTTGTCTTTGAAAGAGCTTCGCGTCGGTATCTCGCACGCCTCAATCGGAGTTCGTTAGAAGTTATGGTCGTTATAAGAACACTGCGCTGTCCAGAAAATTGCACTTGGCCGGGTGAATTATTACTCTGTAAATTCACACGGCGATACAACGTTGGACTTCCAGTAAAGGGTCGAAAAGCTTCACGCGGCCGGGCTGGGCTTACGATTAAGAGCAAATGGATTGGTATAGCCCTAACGAAGTGTAATTCCTTTAGTGAAAATGAAGTGGGCCAAGATATTGGGTTGTTAATATAGAAAATTGCATTTGTATGTATTCAAAAAATGACATGGGTCAGTTTAGCCTGAAATATTATTTAGTTTTAGTTTGATTTTAAGTTAGGTTTTATAACATGTCAATATACATCATAACCCATTATTATACACTAAATAATTCAAACAATTCAAGATTTATCAATCATCATTCTTATCTGATGTCAATTTTTAAAATTATTATACTAGTAGCCATTCTCTCCTAAATTTGAGATGAAAATTTTAACAATGTTGTTTTTCTTCTCCGATGACCTATTGTCGTCGGAATGGTAGACGTTGACTCTCCGCCACCGCAAACCTCCTATCAGCGCTCATCCAGTGACAGAGGCAGGCTATCTGAGTGAGGGAACTAGTCAGAATTGGGCTGAGGGCGGCATGGTTAAGAACTATTTTAGGTTTTTATTATTTTTTTTAAATACTCCTGGTTCAGTTTTAAACTATCAATTTTTTGAAACTTATTTTTAATATTAAAATAAAAATAAAATGGTATTTTAGGTATTAATGACTCTATGATTACGGGGAATGATATGCTACATATCTTATGGGAGCATCATTCTTGTTTGACGCACGTTTAATGTTGTTCGTTTTGAGTTATACTGCTATATACTCCATCCGTCCCGCAATAGGAGTCCTATTTAGTTATGGCACGAGTTTTAAGAAATGTAAAGAAAAATAGGTTGAATAAGTTAGTGGAATATGGATCCCACTTATATATATTAGTTTTATAATAAAATATGAGTGGAATAAGTTGGTGGAATGTATGATCTACTTACAATTTATGGTAAAAGTGAAATATGACTCTTATTGTGGGATGAACCGAAATGACAAAATATGACTCTTATTGTGGGACGGATGAAGTATTTGGTTTGATTCTAATACATTATAAAATGGTATGGTATTGATGTTTTTAATTTTACAAAATTCATAAAAATCAAAGCTCGATTTGTAATTTTATTAATTTATTTTAAATTATAGAGAAAACGAACAAATCGAGCTTTAATTTTTATGAATTTTGTGAAATTAAAAAACCTCAATAACATTTTTAATGGATTAGAATCAAACTAAATATATGAATCAAAACGAAAAACGTTAAACGTGCGTCAAACGATAGCAATGCTCACATAAGGAGCTCACATAAAGTATGTAGCACATCATTCCTCATATGATTATTATTTATTTCGGTTATTAGAATTAACTTTTAATTAAGTAAAACACATAATTTAAAATTTGCCTTAATTAGTATCGTGTCGTTCATTCCAATATTAGATATGATGTGTCTATATTAACTAAGAGTGGAGAATTATGTATGATGGAACAGTGACAGAATATTGAATTTTTGAGTTTGCTTCTCATGCAAACCACAACGCGTAGTATTTTGAAAAAATTATGCAGACACACACACACACACACACACAAAGAATCTACACTATTGTTTCATCCAATTCATCACACCCACGTCAGTTTTTTTGTAACTACGTACAGTAAAATGATTTACACATTGAACACAGAAAGTAGACTTCAAATTGATAATATAATTAGAGAAGAAGAAATTCAAATACAAACCAACAACAAGTAATTAAATGGAATAAAATATGAGGGAGACAAGATAGAAGGGGAGTGGTGCTGGTAAGTAAAAAAAGGGAGGGAAGTGGTTGCTTCGTCAATTGTTGGCTAAATTCATGATTAAAGTTGGGAATTTCGTTGAGGAAAAATCATCATTATATTAACACCATGGTAATGACCTCATAACGGTATTTTCAGCTTTTAATCTTTTGTTTTTGCATTAGTGATGTTATATTCGTTATCAAAAAATAATCATCACCCCTCCAATATCAATTTTCCATGGCATTAATAATTGCAAACCATATTTATTTGGTTAAGGTTATTTATTTGTTACACTAACTTGCACTATCAAAACAAATAATCTTAAAGGTAGAAGAAATTGTTTAATGTACTGGCTATTAGTGGAAATACTCATGTTTGATAAAAATTACTATATTGGCAATGAGTGGTGAGATATAGTCAGGAACTTGCGTAATCAATACTTTATTATTAAAGTATATCCTTTTGCTCTCTGATTGTGTGTAAATATGTTAGGTTTTCAGTTTTACAATTTTTTTAACTCTTCGTATTGTTTTCTAAATAAAATAATTATACGATAAATTATAGTAGTAATTAATATTTACAGAAAAATTAAAACTGAAGAATTTTACAACTTAAATATGGAATATTAATCTGTCCTAATATTAATCAATTACTATTAAATAAAATTTTAAAACCTAATTCCTAATTGAATTAGTTAACTGAAATTAATAATCGTTAAATTATGTATTAGCACTAGCAAATGAAATTGAATAAAAGAATACAAGCAGATTCAAAGGGAACACAAGCAAGGCACCAGAAAGGGCATAGACGACTGTCGAATATATTTTCAAACACTACTCATATCAATAATAATTGAGTACGTGTAAATGCATATATAAAAACATGGTTTTTGACCATTTCAACATTTTTTTAAAATTGAAGAATAAAAAGAAATTGAAAGCGGAACCTGCAGGGCAATGCACCAAACACTACTCTATGAATAATAATTGTTTGGTTGGAAATGCATAAATAAAAATATGGTTTTCGGTCATTTCAACAAAAAATATTTATAATGAATGTAGTACTTTTGTTGAATGACTGCAGGCTGCAGCACTAGGATTTAATCCCATAAATTAAAATTTTATTTTTAATATTAATAGATTATTTTTGGAATGTAATCCATTAATTATGAATATAACGACATTAAGTGTTTTTATTTTAAATAATTTTAACAGTAAATTAGCTAACTCACATGTATTTATTTTCTTTTAACATTTTCACATAGTTTAAGCAATATAACCTATGTTTTATTTAATTAATTTTAATGTAAATTTTCTGGCGACATTAAGTGTTTTTATTTTAAATAATTTTAACAGTAAATTAGCTCACTCACATGTATTTATTTTCTTTTAACATTTTCACATAGTTTAAGCTATATAACCTATCTTTTATTTAATTAATTTTAATGTAAATTTTCTGGCGGCTGTCGAGATTTACGAATATGGAGTACTAATCAGTACCGTAAAAAAAAGACCAAAGATTATAGTAGTATTTTATAGACTAAAGTTCCAAACTGGTCCTTAACATATTGCGTTTTTTTATTTTGGTCCAAAACATTATCTTTTGAATTATTCAGTCCCTCACATTTGAAATCGGATCACATTTGGTCCATTTTGGACGGTTCCGTCAAATTTTTGACGGTTTTAATTACCGGGTCATAAATCCGTCACTAATCCGTCACTAATTAGGAGAAATTGATTCGTCATTAATCCGTCACAAAATCCGTCACTAATCGCCACTAATCCGTCATAATTCCGTCACTGATCCGTCACTAATCTTAATTTAATTATTAAAGTTATGTATTAGGAAAATAATGAATATATTAGATATAGTAATAGAAAAATACTTAGTTAGTATGTTGATTCGTTAATTCGATAATTATAACTATTACCTAACTGAATTTAATTAATTAATAGTACTCCATAAATGTAAAATCTCATCAACTTTCTTAATATTTTCAAATTAGTAATCTATCAAAATCACTTTCCTAAGCGATTCTGATGCCTAGTTAATTGTTTATTTGATGTCTTGGATGATTTAGAATTTTGCAAAGTCGTTAATATCCCCCAAAATTTCAATAAAATAATTTTCTTACCTTGGTTGCAACCACTGCATCCCCTTCCCGCCTCCACCTTTGATTCGCCGCCGCCCTACCTATTGCAATAAATCTCCCCTACTCAAATTAGTGACGGATTTGTGACGGATCAGTTTCTCCCAATAGGTGACGGATTTGTGACCCGGTAATTAAATCCGTCAAAAATTTGACGGAACCGTCCAAAATGGACCAAATGTGATCCGATTTCAAATGTGAGGGACCAAATAATTCAAAAGATAATTTTTGGACAAAACAAAACACAATATATTAATGACCATTTTGGGACTTTAGTCTATTTTATACTATTAGAATTCTATTGGATTCAATGTTGACTCCAAGAAAGGTTCACTTTTCCAACAAATGCCACTTTTCTGATATACTCCTAATCATAAAAATTGAATCCAAGCACAAAATTAAAAATAAATTACTACTACTAATCATAACACCCTTTACCCAAAATATATTTTTATTTCAATAATTGCCAAAAAATCTATCTTAAAAAACTAAAATTAATTAAAGTCAAAACCCTACCCCACCATCCACCCCATCCATCCATTCAACTATTCCGCCACCACCAAGACGCCGCCAACACCTTAGCACCGCCCCTTCTTCAAGTTGCGCCACCGTCCAGACGACATTTGACAAGGAGATTCGATCGCTGGGCTATTTGTTGTTGGTGCTTCTCTTGATTTCTCTCGTTCTGCAAAAATTGATGTTCCAAATTCGAATCTTTAGCGTCTCATTTACATTTTATCTGAGCTTAATTCTTCTTGTATGAAATGTTTTCTTAGAGAAATTGGGATAAAACTTTTTCTTTGTTTTGATTCCCTTCGCCTCTACAAATCTGGGTTTCTGCAAATATCAATGTTCAAATATGGCTTCACTAATGAATGGGGAAAAAGCTCTTTTGTTTTTGCTGGATAATAACATAGCATAGTGTGCAAAGTTATAAGTAGTACTCCACTTTCTCTATCTATTACAAGTGAGACATTTCTTTTTATGGTAGTAAAATGTAACACCCTATCTCTCTCTTATTTTATTTTTTCCTTCTTCTTTATTTCACTGCTAAAAACCTATATCCAAAATAAATATTGCACATGTAATGAGATGGATGGAGTATAAAAGTTCAAACTTCTAGCTATATATTATTTCATCGTTCAGAGACATGACTATAGAAAAAGAACCATAGATAAAGTATAGGGACAAAAAATGTAATTCTCTTAATCCGTTAAAGGGCAACCAACATAGCATAGTGATCGATGAAAAAAATGTAATTCTCTTAATCCGTTATAGTGATCGATGAAAAAATGTAATTCTCTTAATCCGTTAAAGGGCAACCAACATAGCATATTGATCAATGAAATATTGTACTTCCTCCGTCCTATAGAAATAGATCATATTTTCATATTCATTTTGTGACAGTTTTTTTCTTATTTTCTTTTACTTTATTATTTATGAGTCTCACTATTAACTTTACAATTTTAACTAGTACTTTTTTTTCTCTCTCTTACTTTACCAATTACGCATTAAAATTTGTATAAATCATAAATGGCCTGTTTCAATGGGAGGGAGTACTAGTAGCTTGTGAGGCCAAGAAACACACATAATATCTTTTTGGCGGTTTTAAGTTGCGTCACTCAAGGACGGAGCCAAAAAAATTTAGTAAGAGGGGCAAAAATATACATGAAGATAATTTAAGCATTCAAGAAAAACAATTGATGGAAAATTAACAAAAAAATGTTATAGCAAGTTATATTTATATATATATTTAAATATGAGCAGGGGCATTTGCCCCATCTAGCAGTAAGCTAGATCCGTCCCTGGCGTCACTGTTTTTGGCTTTTATGTTTGCGAGCACTTTGTTCCGCAAATTGAAGAGCACTAAGTGGTTGTCACCATTTTCCCCTCAGTTGCAAAAAAAATGGGGGGAAAACTAAAAAAAAAAGTGGTGAATGTTTTTCCAGGGCTTTTTATACTAGTAGAATATTTTGTGGATACTACGTGCTCGCAAATATTAGTGAGATCAATTTTCTGCTACATAAAGGCACCGCATATTGGGGCAAAATAAATTGCTAGTTGTAGGGATCAGATTACTCGGGGTTCATTAATTACCGGGACCTCTTTTTATATGACAGAGACTGAGATGGCTAATCTCAGAAGGTACAAGCCAAGTACAACACCAAATATTACAAACAAGAACAATTCAGGGAGTACAAGAATTGGTAGACTAAACCCTAATCTATTACAAGACTTAACCTCTTGCAATAGTACCAGGCTTCTCACCACAATTCACCTGCACACTCAAGAAATCAGTTAGTAATATAAGGAACAGATCCAGAATGGATCTAAAACTGTAAACACAAAAACAGAACACAAGGAACAGAGAAATGGCTCAGGTCGCAACCACGACTACACCAGGGCCAAGGACCTCCTCCGTCCTATCCAACAAGTCACAAGGGAGCACCGTGGAACCAATCTAAACCCCGAGCTAGGGTTACCCGACTGCTACCACTTACAGCCACCTCACGCCACAGATCTGACTCAATCACAGCCACAAGGCCTCAAGAACCCTCGGATCTCACGGATCTAAGAAACCAACCGATAAACCTCCCAGAAATCACACAGGGACCTCAACCGTTTGAACTCACTCAAATCTCCAGATCAACGCAGAGGTTGAGAGATAACACTCGATCCTCACCAAAAAGAAGAGATCGAAGCCATCGGAGAAGAAAATCGGCCAGAGTTTCAGAGAGAGAGAGAGAGTTTCTTAGAGAGAAGGCAGAGCGAAAGCTCGAGAAGAGAGAGAGAGAGAATAGTGAATCGAATGAGTGAGTGAAGAGTTGAGAGTCGATTAAAGACTCAGAGAAAACACACCTCACAATCCAACGGCTCAGCGCCATAATCCGGGTGAAGATGACACGTGGCAGCCATCGGGTAATCGCTCCATAAGTAATGGGCCAAGAAGAGTTGGACTCATTACACTTAGAACTGGCCATCAATTAAAACGGCCCAGCCGAATTAATTCCAAGCCCAAAAGGTGGTCCATAATTCCACACTAGTATTTATTGTGCTCGCAAGCGTTTATTCCTCGATAAATCTCTGTGTTACAAGTACTCCCAACTAATTAGGCTTTTTTAATATGAACACAACAAAGAATGACAAGATTGACAATTAGTTTACCCCCAACTAATTAATCGTATCATCTTGTTAACCTATCTCAATCTCGTTGTTGTTTCTATATGTCAATCCACCAATGCTAATTGCTCGATTTAGTCATTTCAGATTTTTCCATTGCTTATTAATATCATACTTGCACTTAACTTTATTTTCCAACAAATTTCTAGCCAAGGAACCTATTTAATTTATATTCTTTATGAATGGAGGATTAGATTAATATAAAAAACATTTATTTACATAATATCTAAAATCTCATTTAATTAAAATGTCTTTAGTATATTATTGTGATCTATAATTATTGTAAAAATGTGTATATTCTAAATTCACTTTAGATATAGGAGCTAGTTGATCCACATCTAATCAAAATAATAAAATTAAAGGGGAATGAGTGAACGTATGCATGGTTTGTGTTTAGTGGAACTGTGCATATCAGTTTTATTACTTTATATAAATATATGTAACAGCTTAATTACGTACTTTTAAATTCCTAAAATAATTGATGGCGGCTTGAAAAAACAATTAAGTACACTTCAAGCTCCGGAAAATAATAATTTCGGAGTATAGAATAACGTAGTACATAAAAGTCAGTGAATTATTGAGTTATATATTGCCCAAGCTTTGAAAATTGAGAGTATCAGTACAAGAGGCTTCCGGTATCATTCAATAACACGATTAAATGAGTACAAAATAAAACATGTGGTCATTTATATAAGCACCAATAAAGATATTTAAAATGAAGTGTTACACGAGGGTAATGGACAAAATTGTTAAAACAATGGTGTCGCAAAGCATGCAAGTTAGCATGATATGATCTCTTTTCTTTTCTTTTCTTTTCTTTTTTGAGAAGAAAGACTAGAGAATTATAATTTGCACTCTATTGTCACTTAAATCAACCATTTGTTGCAGAGGGTATAAGACCCATAATTTATTTTCAATGTTTTAAAAAGTGCCACCTAGCCATAAAAGGAAACACACCACCGGTCCTTTTTGGAGTTGAGTTTTGAAATGATAAACCAAACTTGAAGTTGTGTTTGCGGTGATAAGCGATTCCTCCAAGATAAGTATGACACTATTGAAAATGGAGTTCTCTCCTCGATCCAAAATTGATTAACAAATTAGAAATAGATAAAATATTTAATTTGTCAAAAGGGCAGATATCTTAGAGCATCCACATCGGCGAGTAGGGACGCGTCCGTCCGTGCCAGCGGCATGGAGACGCTGTCCGCCGCTGGCACTACGCTGCTCGATGCATCGAGCACGTCCGTGTCAGCGAGCAGGCGACGTGGCGCGTTCTGATTGGCCAACGGCATATCCGTTGGAAAATTATTTTTTTGTTATTTTTTTTAAAAATCGAAAATAATACCAAAAAAAATATTTTTTCACAATCCCAAAAAAATGGCCGTTTTTTCTGTATTTTTTTGATTTTTTCCCCCCAAAATCATTTATAAATACACACATTCATCATCCATTTTTCACATCAAATCATCTCTCATTCATCTCTCATTCATATTTTTCATACAACTTATCTACACCTTCATCTCTCACTCAAAACCTCAAATGGATTTCACCCATCTCATTGCGGAAGCGGAGCGCGAAGAACAAGAATATTACGAACAATATTGTGCCGCTTATGAAGCATATGTCGCAGCGAATACCCCCGCCCCTCCTCCTCAACCACCTAGATCAACTCGCCGCTACATTCATCGTGACCGGGAGAGATCCCACGAAAGGCTCGTTGCCGACTAATTTTCCGACCAGCCGCGGTTTCCAGAAGATTACTTTAGGCTCCATTTTCGCATGTCAAAGTGCTTGTTTATGCGTATTGTCAACACATTGTCCGCCCGTGTTGAATTCTCCAAACAGGTCCAGATGCAGCCGGTCGGCAAAGTCTCTCGGCGTTGCAGAAGTGTACGTATGCCATCCGACAACTCGCTTCTGGGCAAACGGCCGACCTCTTCAACGAGTATTTGCATGTCGGTGAGTCCACTGGAATCCTTTGTCTTAAAAATTTTTGCGAGGGCGTTCGTTCAGCTTTCGGTGATGAATTCCTTCGGGCACCCACCACCGATGATTGCCAATGGTTGCCTCGTCTTCACGAAACAGTCCATGGCTTTCCCGGTTGTAATAGCCGAGACTTAGATTTCTCGGGAGTTATGAAATAAAACGCTAGAACTTTTTTTTTTCGAATGAAAAGAGTATTGTTATTTCTTGAGAAAGGGTACAAATTACAAATTACAGAATCTCAAACTAGAACTACAATCTTTAACGATGAAATTAAAGGAAAAAAACGAACTACACACCAACAACTCTAGATACTACATGGTTGTTAAGGCAGACAAAAGGAGTTCATATCGAGCTACAACAATCAAGAGTCCCTAGTGAACTTCATCGGCCTTCAGCGCGAGCCGTCTCGACCCAGAATCGGAGAGGCCGATGGGCTGGGGCATTGGAAACGAGCCCTGTGTAGCCAGCCTTTTTCCTGCCAGGAACAACAAGAATGAACAATAAGCAAATGTTGTAGCAAGATAAGGCATTTGATAGGCAAAACAAACAAGAAAAGGGGCAACACTACTTTAAGGTTTGGAGACCAACAACTTGCTAAAAAGGGTAAGACCGCAGGCTGCCAAGTGCAGCAAAGCACAGAGAATCACAGCACTTTCACTCCAATCCTAACCACTTGTACCCCAGCTAGTACCTGCGAAAAGGTTACACAAAGTTCAGTGAGTAGGCAGTCACAAACAAGAGCCAAAACACCCTGCAAATTGATAACATAAGAGGCTACAATGCCAATAAATGCACGAGTACATCCCTGCGAGTTGCAGAGGGAACAACCACTGCCATGACACAACAGAATCAGTTACAAAAGAGGCCAAGAGAACAGGGTAAGCTCTGCAGAGCTGCAAAAGAACAGCCTTTGTGCAGCTTTCAGTTACAAGCTGGGCATAAATAAGCCAACTCCCCTCGGTTCTACCCTTCATTCCCATAACAAAATACTCACTAAACTGAGCAACAAGGGGAGGAGTGGGGGAGATCAAGGCTAGCAGAAGGGGAAGGCATAGCATTGTGAGGAGAAGGTAACCTCACTCAGTCCCAACTTGTTTTGATTTCCATATCATCATATAGAAAATCGAAGCATGCTAGAATGACCTTTTAGGACAGCATGATTTTAACACACCCCTGCCATCTAGTTCAGGAATAACATAGGATAAGCATCCAACAACAAAAATGCTCAATCAAGTATGTCGTAGCCTGAAGGGCTGCCCAGATTAGTAACTCGAGCTCCCACATTTAAGTGCAGTAAACACCATTTAAACACTACGCATCATCACTCCCAACTGTCGCGTAGCCACTGTCATTTAGAAATCCACGAAATAAGCTATGAACTAGAAGGAAAACTTAGCTTATTAGTCGAGGCTGCCGGACGAGAGCAAGTGTCGGCTGAATCCCGAAAGCCGCTAGACAGTTGCGAGCGTGTCGGCGAAGAGAGTTCGGGCTGAGCAACACCGCAGGAGGTGGCCCTGTTCTTCGAGACGCCGAAGACAAGGCGACAACTCTGCAGACCCGCCGAGGAGTCGACAACGGCAGCAGCAAGATGGCTGCTCGTCCTTGACGGCTGGCGGCGGCGGTGGCTTCGCATCCTAACGCCGACGTCGTCGTAAGGGACTCAGCGAAACGTGAAAGGGAAGAGGGGGATCTTGGCGTAAACTGGGGAGCGAGGGGCGACGCCTGTGAGCGGCGGCGTGCTCTGGTGACATCCGACCAGGTCGAAAGCGGAAGAGAGAAGAGTAGGGTTCCTTTCTTTTGGAATTGGGATTTTGGGGGAAAAGGGGAATGGCCGATGGAGAAGAAGAGTAAGGATCTGGGCCATTTTACAATCTGGGCTAGGTGGGTATTTCGAATTGGACCATAGCCAATTTATTTAAACTTGGGCTCCTTGTGTAAAAAAAAAAAAAGGAGGAAGAAGAGAAAAGAATTTTTAAACGGGCCACTACAAGTTAAAACAGGTCGGGCCTGATATCTTTTTCTTCGGGCCGCAGAGGTTAAATATTATTGGGCCACTGCTCATAACAGAATTTAATCTATGGAATTTAATTTCCTAAGCAACGGAAGAAAAGAAATATTAAACCGTGTGGGATAGCTTTGCGATAAATGAATTAAGCTAACTTTAATAGTCCCAGAAAGTATTTTAAAAATACTTAAGAAAAATGCGGAAAATGTTAATGCCCGTTTCAGAAAATTAAATCGCCGATTTAATTAAAGATTTAAGATTTCTAATTTTTTTTTAGAAGGCAGAAATTAAAATAAAAGAGCACGCTTAGGCATGCATTCATGCAAGATTTGAATAATTACTTAAAGCCTAATTTAAGTACCTTTTTTTTGAAAAGGGGCGTCGTCGCCCGACGAGTAAATCTCAAGTCAGACAGTACCCGTTTGAAAGAGTTAAGCAAACGAGGTGGGCTTTTCTATCCTACATTATGTGTGGGCTTCTTTCCTTTTTATTTACAGAACTCTATGAGAATGAGTGTGAACTTTTGAATAAATTGTCATGCCATGTTTTATTTTGTGATTGCCATTCATGGTTAAGACGAATTCGGGTCCCAGTAGGTCAGTAAATCCTACTCGGACTAGTGTACACATAGGGACCGTGAGCTAGCGCAAGGTTGGCCGGTTCGTGGGTCGTGAGCTAGCGCCAGGTTGGCCGACCCAGTGATCGTGGAATGTGGCCACATTCCCGATTCACACAGCTTGACATGGTATATCATCAGAAAGTTAAAAGACTGCAGTCTATTTCAGAAAGAAATAACAGATTTTAGTGACCGGGACTTGTTTTCAGAAAAAAACCCCGCGTTCACTCAGCTTGGCAGACAATTAAAAGAAAAACAGTTTTCGGCATAAGCCACTGAGTATATCAAGTACTCAGCCCTGCATATTGTTTTCCTTAATGTGCAGGTTGATCGATCGAGGCAGAGGAGGTGTTGGGACTGAAGATGGAATGAAAGAAGGGTAGCTAGTATAGTATGTCTCCATACATGTTATACTTGTCTTGGAACTCTTCCGCTGCATAAACCTAGCTTTGTCTCAGTAAAGACAATGTCCCCCTTTTCACTCTGATGTAATAATTTGCTTTTTGATGACTTTTAGACAGTATTTCCTTAATTTCCGTAATTATGAGGATGTGTTGAGACAGTTTAGAATTTTTAGTCGCGAAATAGCTGCGCTTTCTTTGACTAGGAAGTTGCGGTCGTGACAGAGTGGTATCAGAGCACTTTTCTTTCGCTCTGACCCAAGAACCTTCTTTCTAAGCCTCAGTCCAGAACAGTAGCACTAGGCTAGAAGGTGAACAGAATGATCAGTACAAGATCCCAACACCTCAGCTCGACACGATCAACTGCACCAGAAACAGGGGTCGATGCCCGCTCGTCCAGAAAAGAGAATTCTGAAGAAAGAAAATTTTTTTTTCATTTTGAGAAAGAAAATATTTTTCCATTTTGAGAAAGAAAATGAAATTTTCTAAGTTTTTCCAGAAAAAGAAAATAATTTTCACAGCCCTCATGGGAACGAAAATGTTTATTTGAAATGCTTGCAAGATGCAACGTGATAGCTGATACTTTGCATGAGATATGCTTACTGTATCTGTGTTTTATGAGCTTGACATGAATGTATAGATGTCATGGGGACTATGTATGTGAACCTAGAGTGCTTTAGAGAAGTACCTTAGGTGAGACATGCAGAAATCAAGTATTAGCAGAATGAGAGCTTGTTACCGCCTTCCACGGCGACGAGACCAACTGAACTCATCAGTTAGGGAGAACCCCTAATTCCACAGAATTTCAAAAAAAAAATCAATCAACAACGAACCAGAAAGTATCGTTGCAATATCAATAGACAGCAAAGAAAGGAAGTCCATTCCTTTGAGCATACAGATAGTACATATATAGATATATGTGTATACCAGCCGGTTATGAGACATAGCCACAGACGAACCTAGTACGACCTCTTCGAGAGACAACGACTCAGTTCATACCATCTTTTACAGCTTTTCGCATACTTGTATATGCATACTTTCAGTTACGAGCCGTTTTGAGGGCTTTTCTTCTTTTATGTAGAGATGGCACGACAGCGTTTTACCCACCGACGCTCACTCCGGACAGGTGCTGATCCAGATGCGGTGGTACGTTACTACAGGACGTACCGGCGTTGCCACGGGGACACTCTCGCCGAATTCGTCGCCCATTATGGTAAGCTATGGGAGGAGGCGAATTGGCATGGGGTGAAACCCTACGAGGGCATCGTGAGACTGGTGGAGTTGTTCCCACCGGAGTGGCAGGGGTGGATGGCAACCACAGCCCAGTTGTACACTTCTTCGCGGCCTCCGACCTATGAGCCGATAGGAGACATGCCGGGCTTCTTGAGTGCAGTCTCGGCAGGGTGTTTCCACTTTGGGAACGGGCCCCCGCCAGACATGCAGGCCCCGGGTAGTGAGCGGTTCCGTAGCCTGCCACCTTTGGCCCTGATGCGGGCGGCAGACGGAGTGTTCGAGAAGGGACAGTCGTCCCGAGCTCCCGGCCGTCGCAGAGGTAGGGCAGAGATGGGAGATGTGTCGGGGTCCAGCGACGAGGTTGAGCAGTTAGAGAGCGGTGTCGGGGGTGGAGAGAGTGAGGAGGACCCAGAGGAGGAGGATCCAGAGGAGGAGGATCCCGAGGAGGAGGATCCCGAGGAGGACATAGTAGGGGACGATGATGATGACGAGGAGCCGCAGATTGGCAGTCTCACGGACCAGATAGTGGGGGTCAACCCTCCACAGCCCCTCGAGCCACCACCAGAGATTTCTCCACCACCCATGGAGCCATTTCCCGAGGAGTTGGAGCAGCCCCTCCACCCAATAGATGAGGCGTTCTACAAGGGGCTATACTACTACGCCAAGCATGTGGACAAGGATTTCGTCTCCGACCTCGACGTACCAGTGGCGCCTTACATGGCCCCAGAGATCCCGCAGCCGGTCGTCGCCTCCGAGGGCGAGGAGGAGGTATGGTCACCTATAGAGATGCCCCTCCCTGGGACGAGCCACGACGACCCGATGTGGATCGACAGTGACTTGGAGTAGGGGTCGGTCAGACGGGACATAGCCGTGCTAGCTTAGTAGATTAGTTTCCTTTCTTTTGTAGAACTTCGATGATGTCATGTGTAAAAGATATTAAGACCTCGCGAGAGGCAATTTTCCACTCTATGATGAATGCATATGACGCTGCACAAATTATGGCTCCTATTGATTTATTTTAAGTATATGCATGAAAGAAAATGCATAAGATATGAAATGAATCCTAAAGAGATACACACTCTGTATTGATGAAAGTGAATAACTAGTACTGATATCGTGTTATAAACAGAATGCCTCCCAGAAGACAAGCAGGCAGGCCGAGAAGGTACGCGCGAGTACCAGAGCAGGTACCTAGGAGAGACCAGGCTGGGGAAGCAGGAGCACAACCGCCACCTCCTCCACCACCGCCTCCTGCAGTGCCGGAGAGGCGAGTGGAAGAAACATTTCTCAAACAGAACCCACCTGTCTTCAACGGTTTGGGGAATCCTGCTGCAGCCGAGACCTGGGTACGTGCGATCGAGCGCATCTTTGATTTTCTTCGGTGCACCGACAGAGAGCGACTCTCATGTGTGAAGTTTCAGCTGGTTGAGTCCGCCGACTTCTGGTGGGAAGCTAGGCGAAAGGTTATGACTCGCGAACAGTTGGAGCACCTGACCTGGGAGGAGTTTAAGAATGAGCTGTACGGCAAGTACATCCCCAAGAGCTACCGCAAGGCCAAAGAGGTGGAGTTTTACAGTTTGAAACAGGGAAAGATGACAGTGACCGAGTACGATAGGTTATTCTGTGACATGTCACGCTATGCGCCTGAACTAGTAGACACGGACGAGAAAATGGCCGAAAAGTTTTGTACTGGCCTGAGATCGGAAATAAGAATGGCTCTGGCCAGTCATGGAGGTCTGTCTTATGTCGAGTCATTGGGCCGGGCCCTGGACATTGAGGCAGCTATGCCCAAAGAGAGGCCGACGACACATGTCACCACTGCTCCACCGCCGCCACAGCAGCGGTTCCCTCGAGAAAAGAGGAATTGGGAAGGAGACCGAGTCCCGACTGATGCTAAGAAACCACAGTTTGCCCCTAAGCCACAGCAGAACCGTTGGTACCAAACTGCCCCGACTCCAGCTGCGGAGCGCGGAGCCCAGGCACCTCTATGTGCGAGATGCTCGAAGAGACATGACGGCGAGTGTAAGGCCGGGACTGGTGGATGTTTCCACTGCGGGCAGAAGGGACATTTTGCCAGAAACTGCCCGAGCAAGGCGACTGGAATGGGAGGACAGCGTCCGCAACTGCGGGCACTCCAGGTTGAACCAAGGAGAGAGAAGGCGATGCCCCCTGCACCACGTCCTCAGCGACAGCTACGCCCGAGACTTCCCCCACAGGCAAGAGCCTTCGCACTGCAGCAGAAGCAGGCCAGGGCCGGGGAAGGGAAACGGGAGCAAGGCAATTTGGCAGGTATGGGAACTCTCCTCAACGTACCAATCGCCCTTTTGTTTGATACCGGTGCATCACACTCCTTTATATCAACATCTTGTGTGGATACTTTGAACTTGCCTACGGACGTGATGGAACATAGTATGAGGGTGTCCTCACCCGTAGGAGGCCTGATAGATATCACACGAACGTGCTCAAACATAAAATTTTCCATGGGAAACCTGAACCTAGTAGCTCATAACTTACATGTGATGTTGATGTGGAGCGTCGACATTATACTAGGAATGGATTGGTTAGCCGAGAACTACGCCACAATCCGTTGTAAGGAGAGACAGATAGCGCTACAATACCCTGGGACAGAACCCGTAATGTTTCATGGGATCTCCATGAGGAAACGAAAATCGATTATTTCTGCCCTACAAGCAACAACCATGATGAGGAAAGGATGCCCTGCGTACCTCGTCTTTTTGAACGAAGAAGAGAAAAAGGACAAGAAAATTGAGGACGTGGCAATAGTACGAGAATATCCTGATGTATTCCCAGAAAAGCTACCAGGCTTGCCACCAAACAGGCAATTGGAGTTCAGCATCGATCTGGAACCAGGATCAGCTCCAATATCAAAGGCGCCTTACAGAATGGCACCAAGGGAGTTAGAGGAACTCAAAATGCAATTACAGGAACTACTAGACCTGGGCTTCATTCGACCCAGTGTGTCGCCGTGGGGCGCACCAGTACTTTTTGTAAAGAAGAAAGATGGCACCTTAAGGATGTGTATCGACTATCGAGAGCTGAACAAAATAACCCTCAAGAACAAGTATCCTTTACCGAGAATCGACGACCTCTTCGATCAGCTGCAAGGAGCTGGAGTGTTCTCGAAGATGGATTTGAGATCGGGTTATCACCAGTTGAGAGTTCGACAAGACGATATACCAAAGACTGCGTTCCGCACCAGATATGGCCATTATGAATTTACGGTAATGCCTTTTGGGCTTACCAATGCTCCAGCTGTGTTCATGGACCTAATGAACCGCGTGTTCCACCCGTACCTGGACAAGTTCGTTCTGGTCTTCATAGATGATGTGCTCATCTATTCGAAGAACGAAAAGGAACACGAGGAACATTTGAGAGCCACCTTGGAAACGTTAAGAGCCGAGAAACTCTATGCTAAGTTCAGCAAGTGTGAGTTCTGGCTCAATGAAGTGAATTTCCTTGGACACATAGTGACAGCAGAAGGGATCCGAGTAGACCCCGCTAAAGTTGAAGCCGTGCAACGTTGGCAGTCACCAGCAACGCCCAATGAAATTCGAAGTTTCCTAGGACTGGCAAGATACTACCGAAGATTCATTGAGGGGTTTTCTAAAATAGCAAGGCCGATGACTCAACAACTCAAGAAAGGAGTTAAAGTCAACTGGACCCCAGAATGTGAAGCAAGTTTCCAATTGCTTAAGGAAAAGTTGACCACAGCGCCGGTGCTAGCCGTACCAGAGGCGGGAGTCGACTATGTGGTGTATACAGATGCATCGAAGGTCGGACTCGGGTGCGTGCTGATGCAGAGGGGTAAGGTGATAGCATATGCGTCACGTCAATTGAGGCCGCACGAGTTGAACTATCCGACGCACGATCTGGAATTAGCAGCAGTGGTCCATGCACTGAAGATTTGGAGACATCACCTCTACGGAGTTCGGTGTGAGATCTTCACAGATCATAAGAGTCTCAAATACTTTTTCGAACAGAAGGATCTGAATATGAGACAGCGCAGATGGCTGGAACTAGTCAAAGACTACGACTGTGGTATAAACTACCACCCAGGCAAAGCCAATGTAGTAGCAGATGCTTTGAGCAGAAAGACAGCGCCTCAAGCAGCTGTTTTCCTCACACAAGAGGAAGAGCTTATCCGGGAATTCGCCAAGATGCGACTGGAAATAGTAAGAGCCCCGGAGACAGTGGACAGCAGAATATCCACCTTGGTCATAGAACCAGATTTAAGAGCCAGAATTGTGGAAGCCCAGAGAGACGATGACGCTCTAGAAAAGATCCGTCTCAGAGTAAGGACGGGAAAAGGTGAATACTACCACGAAGAGGCGGATAATGCTCTCACTTTCAAAGGGAGATTATGCGTACCCAATAAGGAGACACTCAGAAATGAGATCATGAGTGAAGCTCATGAGACACCCTATACTGCCCATCCTGGAAGTACGAAGATGTATCAGGACTTGAAGAAGCAATTTTGGTGGGATGGCATGAAGAGAAGCATAGCGTCATTTGTGGAAAAATGCCTGGCTTGTCAGCAAGTGAAAGCTTTGCATCAACGACCCTATGGAAAGTTGCAGCCTCTCGAGATTCCAGAATGGAAATGGGAGCATATAGCAATGGATTTTGTGACAGGATTGCCAAAATCACAACGGGGAAACACGGCCATCTGGGTTGTAATCGATCGCCTCACCAAAAGCGCTCATTTCATACCAATTCGTATCACATACGGTTCAGACAAGTTGGCACAGATCTACGTGCGAGAGATCGTACGTTTACATGGTGTCCCAGTAACGATCACCTCAGATCGAGATTCAAAATTTACTTCTAGATTTTGGATAAGCCTACAGCGAGAGTTAGGCACTCAGCTGAATTTCAGCACAGCGTTCCATCCACAGACGGACGGACAGTCCGAAAGGACGATCCAGACATTGGAAGATATGTTAAGAGCTGTAGTGCTCGACCGTGGAGTGAGCTGGGAGTCAGTACTTCCACTTATAGAGTTCGCCTACAATAACAGTTACCAGGCAACTATTGACATGGCTCCATACGAGGCATTATATGGGAAAAAGTGCAGATCACCACTTTACTGGGATGAAGTTGGTGAGAGAAGGATTCTCGGACCGGACTCGGTAGAGGAAATGATAGAAATTGTCCGACAAATCCGAGGGAGAATCAAGGAAGCTCAAGATAGACAGAAATCCTATGCAGATGCTCGCAGAACGGATTTACAGTTTAAAGCAGGAGACAAGGTCTTTCTGAAAGTATCCCCATCAAAAGGGATAACCAGATTTGGCGTCAAGGGCAAGCTGAAACCGCGTTTTATCGGACCTTATGAGATCCTAGAAACAGTCGGCCCTGTGGCGTACAGATTAGCGCTCCCGCCAAGTTTCGGGAATGTTCACAATGTGTTCCATGTATCACAGTTGAGGAAGTACGTGTTTGACCCCAAACACATAGTGCACCAAGAAGAGGTGGTGTTAGAACCAGATTTGAGCTATGAAGAAAAGCCAGAAGCAATTCTGGACAGAAAAGTTAAAGAACTGCGAAGTAAAAATATTGTGACAGTGAAAGTCCTTTGGAAGCACCACGACCGCGAGGAGGCGACGTGGGAGCTCGAGGACCAGATGAAAGAGAAATACCCACAGCTTTTTGCCTAACCGAGACAAAATTTCGGGACGAAATTTTTGTTAAGGGGGGTAGAATGTAATAGCCGAGACTTAGATTTCTCGGGAGTTATGAAATAAAACGCTAGAACTTTTTTTTTTTCGAATGAAAAGAGTATTGTTATTTCTTGAGAAAGGGTACAAATTACAAATTACAGAATCTCAAACTAGAACTACAATCTTTAACGATGAAATTAAAGGAAAAAAACGAACTACACACCAACAACTCTAGATACTACATGGTTGTTAAGGCAGACAAAAGGAGTTCATATCGAGCTACAACAATCAAGAGTCCCTAGTGAACTTCATCGGCCTTCAGCGCGAGCCGTCTCGACCCAGAATCGGAGAGGCCGATGGGCTGGGGCATTGGAAACGAGCCCTGTGTAGCCAGCCTTTTTCCTGCCAGGAACAACAAGAATGAACAATAAGCAAATGTTGTAGCAAGATAAGGCATTTGATAGGCAAAACAAACAAGAAAAGGGGCAACACTACTTTAAGGTTTGGAGACCAACAACTTGCTAAAAAGGGTAAGACCGCAGGCTGCCAAGTGCAGCAAAGCACAGAGAATCACAGCACTTTCACTCCAATCCTAACCACTTGTACCCCAGCTAGTACCTGCGAAAAGGTTACACAAAGTTCAGTGAGTAGGCAGTCACAAACAAGAGCCAAAACACCCTGCAAATTGATAACATAAGAGGCTACAATGCCAATAAATGCACGAGTACATCCCTGCGAGTTGCAGAGGGAACAACCACTGCCATGACACAACAGAATCAGTTACAAAAGAGGCCAAGAGAACAGGGTAAGCTCTGCAGAGCTGCAAAAGAACAGCCTTTGTGCAGCTTTCAGTTACAAGCTGGGCATAAATAAGCCAACTCCCCTCGGTTCTACCCTTCATTCCCATAACAAAATACTCACTAAACTGAGCAACAAGGGGAGGAGTGGGGGAGATCAAGGCTAGCAGAAGGGGAAGGCATAGCATTGTGAGGAGAAGGTAACCTCACTCAGTCCCAACTTGTTTTGATTTCCATATCATCATATAGAAAATCGAAGCATGCTAGAATGACCTTTTAGGACAGCATGATTTTAACACACCCCTGCCATCTAGTTCAGGAATAACATAGGATAAGCATCCAACAACAAAAATGCTCAATCAAGTATGTCGTAGCCTGAAGGGCTGCCCAGATTAGTAACTCGAGCTCCCACATTTAAGTGCAGTAAACACCATTTAAACACTACGCATCATCACTCCCAACTGTCGCGTAGCCACTGTCATTTAGAAATCCACGAAATAAGCTATGAACTAGAAGGAAAACTTAGCTTATTAGTCGAGGCTGCCGGACGAGAGCAAGTGTCGGCTGAATCCCGAAAGCCGCTAGACAGTTGCGAGCGTGTCGGCGAAGAGAGTTCGGGCTGAGCAACACCGCAGGAGGTGGCCCTGTTCTTCGAGACGCCGAAGACAAGGCGACAACTCTGCAGACCCGCCGAGGAGTCGACAACGGCAGCAGCAAGATGGCTGCTCGTCCTTGACGGCTGGCGGCGGCGGTGGCTTCGCATCCTAACGCCGACGTCGTCGTAAGGGACTCAGCGAAACGTGAAAGGGAAGAGGGGGATCTTGGCGTAAACTGGGGAGCGAGGGGCGACGCCTGTGAGCGGCGGCGTGCTCTGGTGACATCCGACCAGGTCGAAAGCGGAAGAGAGAAGAGTAGGGTTCCTTTCTTTTGGAATTGGGATTTTGGGGGAAAAGGGGAATGGCCGATGGAGAAGAAGAGTAAGGATCTGGGCCATTTTACAATCTGGGCTAGGTGGGTATTTCGAATTGGACCATAGCCAATTTATTTAAACTTGGGCTCCTTGTGTAAAAAAAAAAAAGGAGGAAGAAGAGAAAAGAATTTTTAAACGGGCCACTACAAGTTAAAACAGGTCGGGCCTGATATCTTTTTCTTCGGGCCGCAGAGGTTAAATATTATTGGGCCACTGCTCATAACAGAATTTAATCTATGGAATTTAATTTCCTAAGCAACGGAAGAAAAGAAATATTAAACCGTGTGGGATAGCTTTGCGATAAATGAATTAAGCTAACTTTAATAGTCCCAGAAAGTATTTTAAAAATACTTAAGAAAAATGCGGAAAATGTTAATGCCCGTTTCAGAAAATTAAATCGCCGATTTAATTAAAGATTTAAGATTTCTAATTTTTTTTTAGAAGGCAGAAATTAAAATAAAAGAGCACGCTTAGGCATGCATTCATGCAAGATTTGAATAATTACTTAAAGCCTAATTTAAGTACCTTTTTTTTGAAAAGGGGCGTCGTCGCCCGACGAGTAAATCTCAAGTCAGACAGTACCCGTTTGAAAGAGTTAAGCAAACGAGGTGGGCTTTTCTATCCTACATTATGTGTGGGCTTCTTTCCTTTTTATTTACAGAACTCTATGAGAATGAGTGTGAACTTTGAATAAATTGTCATGCCATGTTTTATTTTGTGATTGCCATTCATGGTTAAGACGAATTCGGGTCCCAGTAGGTCAGTAAATCCTACTCGGACTAGTGTACACATAGGGACCGTGAGCTAGCGCAAGGTTGGCCGGTTCGTGGGTCGTGAGCTAGCGCCAGGTTGGCCGACCCAGTGATCGTGGAATGTGGCCACATTCCCGATTCACACAGCTTGACATGGTATATCATCAGAAAGTTAAAAGACTGCAGTCTATTTCAGAAAGAAATAACAGATTTTAGTGACCGGGACTTGTTTTCAGAAAAAAACCCCGCGTTCACTCAGCTTGGCAGACAATTAAAAGAAAAACAGTTTTCGGCATAAGCCACTGAGTATATCAAGTACTCAGCCCTGCATATTGTTTTCCTTAATGTGCAGGTTGATCGATCGAGGCAGAGGAGGTGTTGGGACTGAAGATGGAATGAAAGAAGGGTAGCTAGTATAGTATGTCTCCATACATGTTATACTTGTCTTGGAACTCTTCCGCTGCATAAACCTAGCTTTGTCTCAGTAAAGACAATGTCCCCCTTTTCACTCTGATGTAATAATTTGCTTTTTGATGACTTTTAGACAGTATTTCCTTAATTTCCGTAATTATGAGGATGTGTTGAGACAGTTTAGAATTTTTAGTCGCGAAATAGCTGCGCTTTCTTTGACTAGGAAGTTGCGGTCGTGACACCGGTATGCTTGGAAGCATTGACTGCATGCATTGGAGGTGGAAGAATTGCCCGATTGCTTGGAGGGGGCAACACTTAAGCGGCCACAAAGGCGGCGGCCCAACACTTATCCTTGAAGAGGTCGCCGACTACCACCTATGGATTTGGCATGCATATTTCGGTGTTTCCGGATCCAACAACGACTTGAACGTGCTCTATTCTTCACCTCTCTTCAATGATGTGTTGAATGGTGTAGCACCGGCGATCGACTTCACCGTCAACGGAAATGTATACCACATGGGTTACTATCTCGCCGATGGTATCTACCCAAGGTGGTCGACTTTCGTGAAGACGCTCAGCAACCCGCAAGACCCGAGACGGGTTCTTTTTGCGCAACGTCAAGAGTCCGCGCGGAAAGACGTCGAAAGAGCCTTTGGGGTCCTTCAAGCCCGATTCAACATTGTGAAGGCCTCGTCTCGGCTGTGGTACGTGAAAAATATCGCCGACATCATGTACACGTGTATTATCTTACACAACATGATTATAGCCGACGAAGAACCGATGGCGGCTAGCTTTTACGACGAGGATGAAGCCGGAAGCTCAAGCGCGAGGTCTTCCCCACGCCGAGGTGTGCATACGACGGTGGGTGAGAGGATCGAAACAAGGCACACAAGAAGACCTAATCAAACACATTTGGGCGAAATTCGGCCACGAGTAGTGGTTTTTTATTTTAGGAGTTGAATTATGTAATTTTTATTGATTAGGAGTTTAATTATGTAATTTTTATTTTTTATGATTTTAATTATGTAATTTTTATTTTTTAGGATTTTAATTATGTAATTTTTAATTTTTAATGTATTTTGTAATATTATTCCGGGTATTTTTAATATATTTTAATTTTGTGGAAATGTTTTATTTAAATTGAATAATGGAATGGTGGGACCCTTGTGCTCGTCCTTGCGGAAGAGCACGGGTGTGAGTGTTGTGCTCTTGCCTAAAAGCAGGCAGAAAAAGTGGGTCCGGGCCCACATCCGTACTCGTTCGCAAGAGTGGATGCTCTTTATCCTCTAGCATCAATTAATATTTTTGTTCGGACTCATGTAATTGGCTATCTAGTTGTCGCTAAGAGAATCCACAATAGCGCTCGGCTAGGCGGTGCGCTAGGCGGTCTATTGCAGCCGCTCGGCGGTTCCGTGGCGCTAGGCGATCCGCTAGGCGCTATTGCAGCGTCCGAATCGCCTAGCGCGAATTTTTATTTATTTTTTCTTTCCGAAAC
Source organism: Salvia splendens (assembly GCF_004379255.2). Taxonomy (NCBI): domain Eukaryota; kingdom Viridiplantae; phylum Streptophyta; class Magnoliopsida; order Lamiales; family Lamiaceae; genus Salvia; species Salvia splendens. Next base: position 12,376,085 of record NC_056046.1, read on the forward strand.
ACTATATATACGCGACTTGCCCGTCATTTTCATTCGCACCACTTGTATTAACGAGTACTCTCTCTATCTTAATTTCTGTACAAGATCAACACCTAGAAATGAGTAACGCTGGTGGTAGTGGTGGGAGTGGTGGGGATGCTGAGGAGTACGAGCGTATAATGAACGATGATAATGAAGCCGGTCCAAGCCACGGCGTGGCCGCCCCCAACGTACGGAGTGGGGTACCCCAACGTAAGAGAGAGAAGCTAGGGCAACGAAAGAAAGCATTCTCTACCAGCCGCAAAACACACGTTCCTTCTCTCTGAAGAACTCTTGGAAGAAGATTGAAGATTCAAGCTTCGATTCCTCCGCCAATTGTAATTCGTATCATGGTTTCTCTTGTTTTTCTTAATTTTTGTCTGATTTCCGCCATGAACATGAGTAACCAAACCCTTTATGTGGAATTCTTGGTGAAGATGCATTGATTCATAGTTTTAATCCAATTAAGTTCGTTTTTATCTTGCTCTTGTAATTGTTTGAATTATTCTTGTGCTTTTTCCTATCAATTGCTTGATCACCAATTGGGAGTGTTAAGATTTCATAGAGTAATCGGGAGATGAATTAATTAATCTTGAAAGAAGAATAATTCACACCTTAATTCAATAAAACTCGGGAGAGTTGAGATTATGAGTGAGATCTTTAATCTAATCAAACCTTTGGGAGTTAGGTCTAAGATTTAGAAGGGGACTTCACTTATTACACCTAATCTACAGATTTCTCACCTCGGAGGGGGTTTAATCTACCTTTGTGATTGATTCAACAATCTAGAGACTTTAAATGGTAAATTGGTTTTAATTGGGTTAGGCTATGAGTTGTGCATCGGATCCTTGAATTCTGCATATTTCTCCATCATCTTACACAACTTGCTTCCTTGCTTTCTTGTTTAAGTGTTCTATTTTAATCTTTGCAATTACATGTTTTCATTAGTTGTTAGTTTCAAAACCAAAATTCCTGATTGTCTGGATAGTAGTTGAAGTTTGTTCGTGGTACTTAGGTTTACACTTAATTGTCTCTGTGGGATACGATATACTCTTGCTTGCTATTTGCTACGATAACCCCGTACACTTGCGGGTATTATTTGGGTAAAATAAAGTTGAGTCAGTGGGAGTGAAGGCCGTCGTCCGTGCCAGCGAGCAGGCGACGTGGCGGCTTATGATTGGGCAACGGCATAGCCGTTGCCTTTGAATTAAATTTTTTTTTAAAAATCACTTTTAAATTATATAAAATGATTAAAAAAATAAAATTTTCCAAATCCCAAAAATATGGCCGTTTTTTCCCGTTTTTTCTGAATTTTTTTTATTTTTTTTATTTTTTTCCCCCAAAATCATCTATAAATACACAAATTAATCATCCATTTATCACATCAATTCATCTCCCATTCATCTCTCATTCTTAATTCTCATACAAACTATCAACACATTCATCCCTCATTCAAAACCTCAAATGGATTTCACCCATATTATGGCGGAAGCGGAACGCGAAGAACAAGAATACTACGAACAAGAATACTACGAACAACATCGTGCCGCTTACGAAGCATATGTCGCGGCGAATACCTCCGCTCATCCTCCTCAACGAACCAGATCAAATCGGCGCTACATTCATCGTGACCGGGAGGGAGCCCACGAAAGGCTCATTGCCGACTACTTTGCCGACCAGCCGCGGTTTCCGGCAGATTACTTCAGGCGCCGTTTTCGCATGTCAAAGCGCTTGTTCATGCGAATTGTCAACACATTGTCCGCACGTGTTGAATTCTTCCAAACAGGTCCAGATGCAGCCGGCCGGCAAAGTATCACGCCGTTGCAGAAGGACGAAGCCGGAAGCTCAACAGCGAGGTCTCCCCCACGCCGAGGCGAGCATACGACGGTCGGCCAAAGAATCGAGACAAGGCACACAATGCGCGATACCCGAATCCACAATCAACTACAAGAAGACCTAATCAAACACATGTGGGCGAAATTCGGCAACGCGTAGTGGTTTTTTTAATTTTTAGTATTTTAATTATGTAATTTTATTTTTTTAGGATTTTAATTATGTCGTTTTTATTTTATTTGTCATTTGTAATATTATTTAGGTTTTTTTAATGAATTTTAGTATTATTGAAATGTTATTGTTTAATTGAATTTTAAATAATTGTGCTCGTCCTTGCGGAAGAGCACAGCTGTGGGTGTTATGCTCTTGCCAGAGAGCAGGCAGAAAAAGTGGGGCCGGGCCCACAACCGTGCCGCTGGCAAGAGCACGGTTGTGGATGCTCTGATATGTTTACGTCCCTTACTAGAGATGCCCACCGGTTCCGGTTCCGGTTCCGAACCGGAACCGTGGCAATATTCCCGAATCGGAACCGTCGCAATTCAGGTCGCGGTCCGGTTCAGGTTCAAGATATTTCGAACCGGAACCGTCATCGAACCGGCGGTTTGGGACGGTTCGGAACCGGCGGTTAACCGCGGAACCGCCGGTTTAGGTGCGTATATCGAGGCATGGGGGATGGGGCCGGCGGCGGCAGCTTTTCAGCAGTAAAACCGGCCGGAACCGCCGGTTTTTCGGCGGTTAACCGTGAAAACCGGCGGTTAACCGGCGGTTCAGTGGCTTTCGAGGTTGCGCGGAACACGAGGCGACAATGGCGCAGCTTTTGCAGACGGTTCGTTGACCGAACCGGCGGTTTTATCCCGGAAACCGGTGGTTTTGTCCCGGAAACCGGCGGTTCCGGTGGTTTTCCGCAAAAACCGCCGGTTTTGTGAAATTTCAATTTTTTTTTTTCAAATTTCAAATTCGAATTCTTCCATTTCCCCCCTCATTTTTATCTATAAATACCCCCCTCTATCCTCATTTACATTTACCCCACTCTTGTGTTAATAAGAGTTTCTCACTTCAATCTCCCAATTCTCTCTCTTTGTCTGCAAGCCCTTTTCAATTTTTCCTTTTTCCCCCCCATTTCATGTTTTTTTTATTTACCTTCCGAGTCCGACGAGGCGACGACACTTGTAAATTATATTACATTGTTGTATGTTGTTGTATTGTATACTTATGTATTGTAAATTGTAATGTATCGTTGCCCGTTACAACTCAAAATCAATAAAATTTATTTCATTTTCTCCTTATTCGTCTTATTTGTGCTTGAATTATGCATTGTCTTGTTCCGATTTGTTGTATAAAGCCAAATTTCAAATTTTAAAAAATAATAATAATTGAACCGCGAAACCGCCGGTTCGAAAATCGGAACCGCCGGAAAACCGGCAGTTCCGAACCGGAACCGGAACCGCCGGTTTTCGAACCGGAACCGTGAAATAGCCTCACGGTCCGGTTCCGGTTCCGCCTCCGCCAAAACCGGAACCGGCGGTTCCGAACCGGAACCGCCGGTTTTCGAACCGTGGGCAACACTATCCCCTACTTTTATTATCCCCTACTTTTATTTTCTAATTAAGAGATAATTAACTCTTAAAACGAGACAATTTTACATTAATTTTTGGCCCAATAATTAGCAGAATAATCATTATGTTGAGAACATGATCTATCTTGGAACCTTAAACAGGTGTACCTGTTAAGATTATGATGAAGAGAATAAGAGGGTTTTTGGTCTGACTTATAAGCTGGTTAATAAAGTTTTAAAAGTGTCAACTGAAGAGATTAAGAGGGTTTTTACAAGTTTTTCAAATAAAAATGCACCTTAATTAGAAATTGTAAAAATAAATTAAAAAAATATGCGTTCCGATCTTATATCTTTTATAATCTTAATTATAAGTATCAACCAATTTAAAAGCCAATTAGATTTTAAGAATTAGTTTAGATGCAGGGATACAATAGCATAGAATATTAGCTAGAATGTACGACTATCTCAAGGCCTTTAATATTGTACTCCGGCCTATGTAAGCTAATGATAATTCATAAAAAATCAAATACGGAGTACTACTATAAAATAAAAATAAAAATAAAAATAAAAATAAAATAAGAATAACTATATAATAAAATTGAATTTTATTTTTCAGTTTGTCTTTTTCTTCAGTCTCTCCTTTCCCACACTTCTTGCTCCTTTTAATTCTCTCTTCGTAGACATTCCTTCGTCTCTCTCCTCTGTATCTTCCCTCTCTCTTTTATGCATATTCTCTTCTCTCATAACCAAGTTTGCATGAATTTGTTTTTATCACTTTCAAAAAGACTCAAACTAATTAAAATTGATTTACATAAAATCAAATTTTTTTATTCACCAATGCGGGATGAGTGATGCCATAAACGGAAGATCATATTGATTCCCACGCAAGTGAAAGAGTAATTTGAATTGAGACGTATGCATCGAGGATTGCCTATACACGTCGGAAACATACTCGTCTTCACATAAACCATATACAGTAATACATAAGACTTTGCGCAAGTTCTATTATTATAAGATGAGGAAAAAATAAAACAGAAGATGCAGGTAGTTGATTAGCGAGACAAAGTCTTACATACCAAACAAGAGAACTCAGCCTAAAAGACTAGGTTGTTAGGTGAGAGAGCCCATTTAGTCGCCATCACTCCGAGTCGGGCCCAAAGGTACTCGTTGGTCACGGCGAGTTCGTTGCCCGGCCACCGCTCCGAACCGTTTGGGCTCTCAATGAAAGCACCAGTTGTTAAAAACCAAACAGGAGAACTCAACCCAAAAAACTAGCCTGTTAGATGAGAGAGTTCATTTAGTCTATATATCCCACACCAGTTGTTCTCACAACCGACGTGGGAATTGAGTCCGTAACACAAAGCAAGTGCAATAACGCAAGAATACGAGTATCATATGGGTATATAAGCATTTTATGATAAGGAAATTTGGTCCCACATCATTTCTGTTCTTTGGCCTCATGTCGTTAGGATTGGTCCACGAGTACATTGCGCAATTGAGTACGTGTGTGTGTGAGAGAGAGAAATAGATTCTTGGGAGATAGTGGTGGTTTAGAGGGAGCTTTTCTTTAAGATTTGAAGGTCGAGTGTCACGTTTATGGATGGACTCCCCCTGCCCCTCTTCTTACATCTCTTGTTTTAGGTGGTTGGTAATTAAGGGCCCACAGAAACCCATGATACCAAAAGTTTCCATGCATTTTAAGGCTACCACTTTGATATAAATCATCATCCCTTCCAAACCTTTTTAGACACACCACCCCTTTCCCCTTTATATCTCCATCTTTTCACACAAACCGGTCTATTTCTCAGCTTATTGCCTCGCTCTCTAAAGTTAATGTCTCAAGACATGAACCTGTCGGTGAATGGCAACTCCCAGGTCCCCCCCGGCTTCCGCTTCCACCCCACCGAGGAGGAGCTCCTCCACTACTACCTCCGCAAGAAAGTCGCCGCCGAGAAAATCGACCTTGACGTCATCCGCGATGTCGACCTCAACAAACTCGAACCATGGGAGATCCAAGGTATCGTAAGCATATATTGTTTGTTTGTTTGCTAGTGTAGATAACTCATCTGTCTTAGAGTTATCTGACCTAAAATGTGTTGTGTGTTCTTATCATGTTCTGCAGAGAAGTGCAAGATAGGATCGACTCCACAGAATGACTGGTACTTCTTCAGCCACAAGGACAAGAAGTACCCGACAGGGACACGGACCAACCGCGCCACGGCCGCTGGATTCTGGAAGGCCACCGGGCGTGACAAGGTCATCCACAGCAACTTCCGCCGGATCGGAATGCGGAAGACGCTTGTTTTCTACCGCGGGAGAGCCCCCCACGGCCAGAAATCCGATTGGATCATGCACGAGTATCGCCTCGACGACAACACTCCCCTCGACTCCACCAATGTATTCACATGTCATTAACTCCCATTCACCAAACATTCCGCCATTAACTTACAATTCCCCATGATCGAACATGTATTATTCATCATGACTACCACCAACTATCATAATTAACATGAATCAATGGATCAGGCCTTCAATCTAGCCGGCGACACTGTGCCGGAGGAAGGGTGGGTGGTGTGCCGCGTGTTCAAGAAGAAGAACTACCACAAGGCGGTAGAGAGCCCTCTCGCATCATCACCCTCAATCCTCCCACGAAACGACGGCGTTTTGGATCAACTAATCATGTACAATATGGGAAGATCCAGCTCCTGCAAGCAGGAAACCGATCACTCTACAATGCACTTTCCTGGCCAGCCCGCTGCCGCCTTCCTGCACCTCCCGGAGCTCCTCGAGAGCCCGAACATCAACGACGATTGCAGCTTCAAGGCTCCTTCAAATGAGATGGAAAGCGAATGGGTGACCCTGGACCGGTTGGTGGCGTCGCAGCTCAACGGCGGCCAGCCTCCCAAACAGTTCCCTAGCGACGACTTCGCCTTCTCCTTCGATCACGATGAACAGGTTCAGCAATTGATGAACATGAATAATTCGGATAGGGGGAATGAGACGGATCTGTGGACGTTCGCCAGGTCGTCAGCGTTGTCGTCTTCGTCGACGGACCCACTGTGCCACCTATCTGTATGATAATACTGAAAAATAAGGGTTTGGGTGGTAATGATACTGAAATTGAAAAACGTATACGTGTTTGTTGGCTTTGTTTATGTGTAAGTTATACACTTATAGGGGGAATGGATCAGTATGAGATACTTACATACATTACATATATATAGTATATAAGTGTAGTATGTATGTATCATTGTATTGTTAGTACTCTAATAATTGTGATGAGCCATCATTGTCTAGCAAGATACGAGAATACATGAAAGGAAATAAGAAAAAGAGATCAGTTGATTGATCTGGGAAAACTGCTTTAACTTCTAGGTGATATTTTACCTACTATATTCCTATTTATTTTCTTGCCACATTTTGATTTCATCGGTTCTACTACATTACACATGGCCACCAAGACTTTCTTTCAGTTTCAGAAAGTTTTATCATTTCTAGTTTTATTTTTGTCTACTCGTTTAATCATTCATCTCTCTAGCTAACCAATAATGGATGTATCGTTATTTTCTTTTCCCTTTCCAATTTGTCTCTCGATGATCGGTTTGTTTGTTCATTTTCAGAGAATATGTGCAGATGAATCTGAATTAGTTTACTAAGAATTTAGGAAACTATACCTATTAGTTTACTAAGAATTTAGAAATCTTCTCTACATTATTCTCTCGCTTACTTTACCATTTCTCCATTTTAACTACTTATCACTTCATACGTCCCATAAAAGTATGGGCAATGAGTATGGCACGGGAATAAAGGCAAAATTGGTAAAGTAAGAGAGGAGATGAGAATGATAGTTAAAGTAGTGTTAGTGGATAGTGAAACCTATATTATTAAATTGATACTATAACTTTACAAAAAAGAAATGCACTTATTTTTGTGGGACGGACGAAAATGAAAAATGCACATATTTTAATGTGATGGAGGGAGTATCATTTTTATAAAACGGGTGCAGAAAAGTGACTGCGACTCCTAAAGTGTGACGGAGGGAGTACTATATTGTATTAAATATGTAAGAATCCTAAAATTGGGAAAAAAGAATACCTAAGAAAAGTTAGGATTCAGAATCCTAGAAAGTTGTACTAACTTTCTTTATTCTCGGAATTCTGATTACTTTCCCAATTTGAATAAAACCGAAACAAACACATGAATTTGAAATCTACGAAATCAGATTATTTTCCTAGACAAAATCCTGGCAACCAAACCCGGCATAAGTGTAGTCAAAGTATACGCTTAATAATGAAGGGGATGGTGTAATTAGAAAAATTTTGTTGGGACTTGAGAGATATACTAAACATTTACGATTAAATAAGAATACTACTATTCAAAATGTACAAAACACTGCGTACATATATGTGGGAATAAAAAAAAGTGGGATAAAATTGGAGTTTCAAAATTCTCTAAATAAACAAATCCCAAGTAGACGTTCAAAGTTGCATTTCGAAGTGGAAAGAAGCAGCTCTCTTTTAATACAAATAAAATTTGATCACTATGCATAGTGAGGTCATATTGGTTGTATATATGCGGTGTGGATGTGTCAACTACATTCTTCCGCTTATTGTTGCCATGCAAAACTAGTAGTACTAGTATAAATTGTGACATATATAGGTGATGAATTAAATTCGATTATAAAATTATTTCAGTTTAGACTTACCAGTTAAAGGTATAAACAGCTTTCTCACACCGTACACAATCAATCCTATAACTTTTGATTTAGATTCTAAATTAGACGTGTTAGACGGTATAATGGACTAGCTTTTCAAATGCCTTTAAATTTATTATTCTTCTGCTTAATTATTCAAATGTCTTTAATATCATAGCTTTTTCGGTTGAATACATATTAATCATATCGTGTCTTATCCTTATTTTTAAGGGTTTATTATTCCTAACAAGATTTAATTATTTACTGTAAAATTAAATTAATGTCATAAAGAATAATCATTAGGGTTGATCAATTTAATAGTGTTGATTAATTGGGTTGTTAAGTTGGTGGACTATTATTATTGGCCTGGGAATTATTCTGGCCCATGTAATTGTGTGGGCTGTGTGTTGCCCTAGCCCATCCCGTATCTGATATACCCCCTCCACTTCTCCACCGCCACAGATTATTCTGCACTCTCTCATCCTCTCACTTCACTCTCTCAAGTCTTTTGAGTTTCCCTTGGGTTTTCTTCTCTGATGATTCTCTGATTGTTGCACGATGGTTTATCACAAGTGTTTGAGTGATTAAACGGGGGTGTGGGTGGAGATAAGCAACTGCTTGGGTTCCAGAGGAGTTAGGGTTTCTTGTTTGAGAGGTTTTCTGTGTGAGTGGTTCCGAGAGTGGATAGATCCGGTGTTGTGGAGTGGATTAGGGTTATAATCCGTGGTGTGTGAAGGATTTCACGGTTGGATTCAACTTTGCTCCCTTGGATCGTGGTTTTGGTGAATAGATCTGTACTATTAGCGGGTGGCTGAGCCATAGCTACAAGATCTGTGCGATTCCTTTGATTTCTCTCTATATTCTGCATTACTTGTTTCAGATCCGAGAGGATCTCACCTTGTGTTACTAACTTGGGTATTAAGTGTGCAGGTTCTCGGTGAAATCTTAGAGCATTTGGTCCAAGATTGAAAGTTTGAGATAATTGACTAGTTATTGTTGTAATAGCTTGTAATAGCTTGTAAATAAGTCGTTTGGTTGATAGTTTGACTGAGCTATCTTGTACAAGACCAAAGAGGTCTCGGTAAATAGTGAATCCAAAGCTAGTCTGATCCCTACAAATAGAATGGTACATAATTTTTTTATTTCACAAATAATAAATACTCCATCTGTCTTATAAAAATAAGAAGATTTTCTAATTTGGGATGTCCTATAAAATTATCCTCTTTCTATTTTTAGTAACTTCCTTCTATCTAATATGTTGGTTCACTAACAATACTATAATTACTTTTTCTGTCTCTTTCTTACTTTATCAATTGTGCATTAATTCCCGTGTCATTCTAAATGTTCATATTTTTATGAAACATAGGGAATATATCTTAATTACTCCTATGTAATTTTTATATTAGGATGAATTTTATTTTATGATAAGTAGTGGTATTAAAATAAGCAATTTGACGGTGAGACACCAATACTAGTAAAACACTAAATCTCATCCGGACCATTATCCATCATCATCATCATCATCATCATCCTAGTTGTGTAGTAGTACCACTTTTTTTAAGACATCTTTAAGTCCAATATATTGTGTTGTATTTTAGTTTAATTTTGTAGTTAATTTATTAAGGTTGATTATATCCAACTAGGGTATATATTTATCCTTTAATTTCAATTCTTTGTTAACGAATAACTTTTATATTATTATTATTATTATTATTATTATTGAGTGAACTGCACCAAAAGGCCCTAATTTTTCGCTGTGTAACAGCAGAGGCCCCTAACTTTTAAAAATTTCACCAGATGGATCTAACAAAATATGTAATCACAAAACGTGTATATTTTGCCATTTTTAGGATGAAAATGCCCAAATAGGTTGAAGGGCAGTTTAGACCTTTTACGTACTACACTTGCTCCCTATGCCTGCACATAGTCTGCATGTGCAGGGGTTGTCTTGTCAAACAGTATAGTCTTCATAATTCCATTCTCCTAATTGATGTAGCCGTTTGGTATAAATGCAAACGTACTGTGGCTTTTACATTGGAGGAAGTTAGGTAATGGTGTAGTACTCCATATAGAATTAATTGGCTCTGAATTTTAATTATGTTAAATAAACTCTATGCGGTCCTTTCTCATCGAGAAAATAACATGGGCTTGTTATCAATTTATTTTGCAAATTAAACAACGGACATAACCAAGATAAATACTTATTCCAATTTCTAAAAAATAAAGAATTTGGAAGACGTGTGCTGTAAGTTCTAATGTGAAATTTATAATATGGGACAGATATGAAAAAAAGTGTGAGTGAAGTATTACTCTGGAAAATGGTCAATTGGTAATAGAAAGAAAATTATCAAAAATAGAAATACGTAATTAAAAAAATAAAATAAAATAAAATATAAAAGTGAACTACTTTTATTGGAGCAAACAAATGTGCCCAGCAGAAAAATAGGATTTTAGTCACGTATGAAGATGAAAGTCCGATGGGATGTTGTGCCACAGTATCCCTTTTAATTTTTATAAAAATTGATTTGGATTCATAATATTTATATTTTTAATGCTGCAATTCCCATGTTAAAATAGTAAGTATATATTCAAAAAGTTATTTGTGTTTTTAAAAGCTACTAGTACTACATTAAAGTGGAAAACGTACCATTTAATAAAAAAATGTAAATAAGGACAAATGCTTATTTTATTTTTATTTCTATGATTTATTTAAATTTCATTAGTCAACTTTATTATACTATACCATATTAATAGATGATCTTATCCTAACAATTTGTCAACAACAATGCCATATAACATTAAAAAGGGAATTGAATAATCAATGGTTTCGAAAATACTTGAACTGAGTCAAATAAATATGAAATGAAAACAAAAAATTGCGGGTGAAATGAAAATAAACTTCGGCTTAATAAATTACAATGCAGGTCCGAGCGTGGGAAAATAATAGGGGACAAGAACCATGCTTTGCTGTCACATCAATTACTTTCGCATGTCCCATCAACAGTGCATGCAGCAGTAGCGGCCATACAAAAGGGCGGTTTTGCCCTTCCAAGCAATGAGGTTGTTATGGTCTGAAAAAACACGATTTGTGATTACATATTTTGTTAGATCCCTCTGATGGAATTTTTAAAAGTTAGGGGCCTCTGCTGTTACACAGCGAAAAGTTAGGGCCTTTTGATGCAGTTCAAGTCTGTTTGTATATGGGTGGTTCATGACCTAAATTTCGGCAACTGTTTGATAAATGACGTCATCTTCCATTTATTCTTTTAAATGTTCCGTACCTAAATTGTAGATTTCTTCAATTACGCAGACCATGATTGATAAGAAATGTAAAGTTCGCGTCTTTAAAATAATAATGAAAGTTCAGAATATAAACTAAAAAAATTCAAATTATGACGACACTTCAATTATCTGTTAACGTTGATACATCATTAATTGTTCACATGAACTATTCTTAATTTTAAATATTTAATTTCTTTTTTATTGATCTACGTTAATGCTTGATTTTCAGGTTATAAGTGATTATAACATATAAGTACTCCTTATGTCCCTCGTTAAGTGAAACATTGTTTTAGCACAAAATATAAGAAAAGGGAGTTTTATTAGTTGTGGAAGGAATAAAGTAAGATAGATGAAAAAATAGAGAGAAAAATGTAAGAGAGATAATGCCTATTAAAAATGGGTCACTCACCCCTTAAAAGACCTTACAATGGAGAGGATTATTCATACTTATATAGATGAGCTATGATCATTACCATGTCGATGTGGGACAAGATTTAAGAGTTTTAACATGCCCCCTCACGTGTGGCCGAAAGGACACATCGGACTTCCATCACGTGGGTAGGCAAGAGAAGAGATAAAGAGATAAAATTCATCATTGACTTGGGCATTAGAAATGGGTCACTCACCACTTAAAAGGACTTATAAGGAGGAGTGTTATCCATACTTACATAGATGAGCTAGGAACATTACCAAGTCGACGTGAGATAAGATTTAAGAGTTATAACAAAAAAGAAATGACTCACTTAGCTTGGACGTCCAAAAAAAGAATATGAATCACTTAACAAGAGATAGGTGGAATATAATTTTCGCGATATGTAAATACATATACATTAAACATTGAGAAATACATATACCAAGAATACTTTCTGGCTGCAAAATTTAGTCTCAACAAAATTTCTTATAGGCTGTTATTTGATACTTGTGGAATAAAATTTTAAATCAAATTTGTTAATGTGCAAATTTATATATGAACTTACAATTATATAGTTAAAATATTATTGATAGGGGAGCGTTATTCACCTTTTCACATCTTAGATCCTTTTTCCTTCTTAATATTACGCGTTAGATCTAAGGCATCAACGGATCAGATTGATTCTATAAAACTGGTTTCGTGTTGCATTATAGAAGGTGGTTGTATGCATTACAGGGTTATTATTGTCATTTGACGGAAAAGTAACTACCACATTTTGGTATCTGCGAATAATGCACCACATGGTCACGAGTAATGCATATAATTGACTATATAATGCACAATATGTGAACTGCAATGCATACGAATAAGATGTACCATGTTATGATGTTTGGACACACGTTTCTTGTTTCCCCTAAGGGTTTAATAAGCTTAGGGGCTAGGGTATAGTACGTAGACACGTATGTAATCTTCACATGGTAACGAGTAATGGATATAATTGACTATATAATGCACAATTTGTGAACTGCAATGCATACGAACAAGATGTGCTATGTTATGATGTTTGACACACGTTTCTTGTTTCCCCTAAGGGTTTAATAAGCTTAGGGGCTAGGGTATAGTACGTACGCATTAATAACAAATTATAAAACGATACGAATAATTCACCAAATTGTCACGAGTAATGGATGTTATTAACTATATAATGCACAATATGTGAACTGCAATGCATACGAATAAGATGTACCATGTTATGATGTTTGACACACGTTTCTTGTTTCCCCTAAGGGTTTAATAACTTAGGGGCTAGGGTATAGTACGTAGACATTACTAACAAATTGTTGTTATTGGAATATACGTATGTGCATTATTTGGTTTAGGTAGTGCATTATGTAGCTGTTAATTGTCATTATCTCAGTATATTATGCATTATTAGAGGTATTGTGTATATGGGTTAATCAACGGATTGAAGATTACATACGTGCATTTAGTAATGTCTACGTACTATACCCTAGCCCCTAAGCTTATTAAACCCTTAGGGGAAACAAGAAACGTGTGTCAAACATCATAACATGGTACATCTTATTCGTATGCATTGCAGTTCACATATTGTGCACTATATAGTTAATAGCATCCATTACTCGTGACAATTTGGTGAATTATTCGTATCGTTTTATAATTTGTTATTAATGCGTACGTACTATACCCTAGCCCCTAAGCTTATTAAACCCTTAGGGGAAACAAGAAACGTGTGTCAAACATCATAACACAGCACATCTTGTTCGTATGCATTGCAGTTCACAAATTGTGCATTATATAGTCAATTATATCCATTACTCATTACCATGTGAAGATTACATACGTGTCTACGTACTATACCCTAGCCCCTAAGCTTATTAAACCCTTAGGGGAAACAAGAAACGTGTGTCCAAACATCATAACATGGTACATCTTATTCGTATGCATTGCAGGTCACATATTGTGCATTATATAGTCAATTATATGCATTACTCGTGACCATGTGGTGCATTATTCGTAGCGGTTTCCAGCCATTATTAGATTACTATTGTACCCTCATAATGCACACAATAGGACAAATAATGCAACACGTGATTAATTACCCAATGTTGATCTTGACCGTCCATTTCTCTAATCTAATGGCTGATATTAAGAAGGAAAAAGGAGGAAATATAGGAAAAGAAAATGAATACATCCCATTATTGATATACATTATCCTTATATTTATGACATCAACATACGAGTATAACCTAGTTCTGGGTTGGATAGTAAGGTATAGAAGACATAGTACTACTATGCATGACCTCAACTCTTATTTGATGACGATTTCATCTTACGAAGAGTCCAAATCTTGAAAACAAAACTATATAATTTTGTCCCATCCAATCGTCGTTTTCAAAGCACCATAAATAACACCTTACCATATTTATTATGCTCTATTAATATTAGAATAAATGTTGAAAAATAAAACCAAGATGGGAGAGGAGAATAAATATGCGGTTTAACCGACGGGCCTACCTTGAGAAAAATAATAATCGACCAACAACGTTTTGTTTAATCATAGCTCAAGATGAAGTTGTGGGCCAATAATCAGCACTTTAATTCTATTTATTTTCAACTGATGCTAATCATAAGTAGGTCGACTAATATATATCTATTCAGCACAAATTCCTCATGCTTATATTAACTTTGATATAAAATATTCAATTGTTGTGTATGATGTCTCACTTTCTTTCACCCTATTGATAGCAATCTTTTAACGCCAAACCATTGAATAAAAACAAACTTCGTTATCGCCTTACTATATAGATGCACCCTAATGTTGAAATCGGATTTTCCAACACATACATTGAGTTGATGAAAATATTTCAATATAGAGCATAGTTCGAAAATTTTAAATATATTACTTATTATGGATATGTATCACGTTTGTGCATACTTCTACGATAGATATTTTAAAATACTCTATAATTCAATACGACACACTTGTTTTGTCTCCTTTCATATACAGTAGCATCGGCGCTGCTTTAATATACATTAGTATAAAATTTGAAATATATCAGACTTCAATTTGGATTCATCTTTTGTGTTGTTGGATTTGGGATCAGTCAGTTTTTAGTGAATCAACACAGATTACAAGTTTAAAATTTAACAGTCTTAATTTTGGGGATTTTTTTTTTTATTTTGTAAGATGCTATATTTCATCAGCTAGGTTGCGGATGCACCATAATCAACTGCCTTAAAAAAATTCCTTTTTTTTGAGATAACACATGCATGTAATGAGACAATACTATAAATTTGGCAATTTTTTAGTAAAATTCTGGAATGTTTCACAATTTTGAAAACAGCCTGAAAAAAACTAAACAATTTTTTCTATTAATAAAAAACGTTGAACAATATATTACACGTAGGCGACCATAAATTTTCACCATGGGATAATTGAGAATAAATTCAAATTTTATAATTTTTTTACTGAGTTTCACAATTAGCACGGATCAAATTTTAACTAAACTTCGCAATAACCTAGCTACTAGTACTAGACAAAATCAAAATAAATTATAAAAGATTGGGGACATTTAAAGTGTAAACCGAATTTCTCTTACAAATGAGGCGTTTCCAGAAAAAGGGAAAAAAACGTTGTTTCTCTGATTACCTATAGAAATTTGTTATCATAAATGAAATAATCAACATATTATTAATAACCATAGCTGATTATACATTGTTATGGCTAAACTACATATCATTAATTCAAATAGATTCTATACGCATAGACATAGTTATCTTTTAACTTGTTTTTTTTTTCATAGCTCAAAAGTAAGATGATTTGTGCTAACATTTTCTTTTCCATGTTTTGGATGCTCTCTTCTAAAGCCACCAAAAATTGTTGACTCTAAGAACAGGTGAAAGAACTGGAATAATACTGAATTACTGAATATTATCCCCCAATCAATAATGCAGTTTAGATTAGCGTAAGATAAGAAGCCAATTTATTGTACCCAAACAATATAGTAGTATTATTGATTTATCCATTAGTAACACAAACATAATAAGTTGCTCCGATAAATATCATTCAAGGTCATCTCATATTTAGCTTCATTCCATCAGCCGGGCCCACTAATACATACAAATTCTGTACCACAATATCAATGTTAGGAAACAAATTTGCATAGGTACCATTGATAGCAAATTAGTCAAATTCGGAAGCTAAATTTCCCCAGAAAACACTATGATATCACCCAAATAATAATCAAATTCAATAGCTGAACAAAGGAGTAACAAAATCAAGCGCCAAAAAAGCAGAACTGGAAGTCGAGAACAAATTGACACAGAAGAATCTAGGACTACAGGGGGTAAGAAGTTTGGAATATATTCATTCCATTAATGATGTCTCAAAACCATCACAAGTCTGCCCCTTCAGGGACATCGAAGCGGTGAAGGCTTTCTTTATAAGCAGACGGGTTCAGAAATCAAATCCCACATCTCCTCTTCCCCCAAGTTAAATAAAAACGATCTCAAGCCCATGTTACATGACAACAGAACTAAATTGCGACAACAACATGTTTATGGTATAGCTAACATCCTCATTTCTTATGGAATGATCTTCTAAAATGGGACCTCCGATTTCTTCTAGTTATAAGGCATGACATGGACTCTTGTAAAAAAAATACTTCAGATCACAAGCTGTTACACTTGAACATTTTAGTGTTAGAGCAATCACATGTAACTAGCACTTATTGTTTTCTTATGGAATTTTTCACAATCAAGTATCAAAAGGCCCCTACAGATCTCTGTAGTTAATATCCAACCATGGATCTTAATAAAGAAGGATCCTCAGATAATTGTACTAAGGCAATAATACAAATGGCTGGCACTATCACCCTAAAGATAATTTTAAAGCCTCATATAACAGTTGATTAAGAAAAAGAATAAATTTGGATGACAATTTTCAAGTCACGAGGCTCAAATAAGGAACATCACATAATCGATGCAGGTAGGTTAGCTTTCTCCAGAAGATGTCCTAATCAGAAAAGTGCATAAGAAACTTAAAGATTGCATGATATTTCCTGTTTCATATCACTACTAGAAATTGTGAAAATTCCTCTGGCAGCTGTGTAAGGGACATCGGCGACTCCTATTTCAAGATTAGTAAACATTGCAACCATCAAACCATGGTAATGAAAAGGCCAGCCAGCATTACTTTTAACCTAGACATTCATGTATTTAAAATGACCAAGCAATAGTTATAAGAAACTTCTGACAAAATTCTCTACCAGCAACCTACACTCACCTAAATATATCCATGTTTACTCTATTCTTGCATGTCATGGAACCCATACATCACTGATTACTAGAAGAGTCATTGTACATTATAATATACATGACAACAGATTAAAACTAAACAATATGTTGTATTTCCATTTGTGCAAATACTAAAATACTAAAAAAATCAAGATTTTCTTTACAAATGTTTATATAATGAAGGCACCTGACCTTTAAAAGGAAAAAGGGTGTTTTTTTTAAATACTACTATTATTGATGTTGTTTTATAATTACTTTCACTCATGCGCGCGCAATCAAACAAAGAAACACAAGCAAGCAAGAAAGAAAATGCATCAAAACATAAAACATGAAGCTAAATATCATTAGACAAAGTACTGATTAAAAATTACCTAAATAAGATAAGTAGGAGGTCAAAGAGCTCAAGTACAGATAGGGCAATGCACCAAACCATTCTCATTACAATCACTACATTTAGCAACCACAGTCTCCCCTCCATCCTCTGCCGCTGCCACCACCATCTTACAACTCCCGTTGCAAGAAAAACACGGCAAGAACCTCCCGCCCCCGCATCCCTCGCAGACATACCCTTCCCTGGCTCTCTCCACCCCCTTCAGCAACTCCTCCAAGAGGCCATCCTCCACCACCCTCATCACCTCCTCCGCTCCGCCTATGTACCGCCCCTTCACAAACACTCGCGGCGGGATCGTCTCCTCACGCTCTCTCCCACTCATCAACTCCCTCAACTCCTCCCTAAACCCTCTATCCATTGAAATATCCCTTTCGCATACCAAAACCCTATTGCCCTCCAGCGCCGACCGCACGGAATTGCAGTCATCGAACGTCTTCCTCACTCCCCTCAACGTCGTCGTATAGATCACCACCTTGTTCTCCCCATTCGGCGGCCTAATCGTTTCATACCGATCGATCAATTCCAAAACCGCAGAGGGTTTCCCCAAATCGCTAACCTCCTTGGACGAATTAGAAACCCTAACATTGGGGCAAGCATTCTCCTCGTTCCCCGAGGGATTAGCGGTCAATTTAATCGCCGGGGAGTGGGAGATACGATCGGCGTCGAGGCCAGACATAAGGTCCCATGAATTGATGCTCTCGTATCGGAGGGAACGGGGCTCGCATAGCGGGCTGGGAAACAGAGAGCCGAGCGTTATCCTTGGCGGCGGGGATGGCGTGGGAGCGACGGTGGTGGTCTGCGCCGGCGGAGGGTCGAGGGTTAACAAGCCGTAGGTGGTGGAGGTGAGGGACACAATGTGGTTGCTGAAAGCGGCGGCGCCGCCAATTTGGGAGAACTCTTCTTCCTGGCTGAGCAGCGTGGAGGAAACACAACCCATTGTTTAGTTACTCTGTTTGTGAGTGTGAGAAGTTTCAATTTTTGAAATCTGGAAGTGCGTAGGTTCTGCTTTTAGCGCTTAAAATATTGGGTTTGATTTGAAAACGAAGGTAGATTCATTGTAGTTGGGGATTTAAAGCATAGCCATAGCTCCGTAATATCTTAGCATCTGGAAGTTAGCGTAATTCTTACAAAAATCAGTTAATATAGTCAAATATTTTTCCTAAATGTTGGCCATTGCCCATAAATATTTGTTCATTTCGAGAATGGACTTTGCACAAAATTGAAGGTTAGTCAACTTCATTTATGAACAGGCTAGTGTTGATAATATGAAGCACCATTTAATGTTTCATTATTAACGTTACAAATCAAACTCGCTACGATTGACTTCCAGGAATAAAATATAGAAGATCTGAATAATCGAATCTAAATAAAATTGCAAAAGTTGAATTTATTAGTTGGTTCAGTCGCCAGTCGTTTTTTCCCCCTTAAATTGATATGTACCGATCACAATCAAAATTCAAATTTTATACAATAATTTTATATAAATTTTAATAATAAAATCATGATTATGGCAAAAATAAAAAAAAATTAATGATTTCTTGGCCTTTTGGGTTCACAAGTGGGGTAAATTTTGTTTTTAGGGAGAATTTGACAAAGAGTTATGAAATGGGCCGAGTTGGCAGAGTAGCCAAGCAAAGCCATGAAACCAATGAATTAACTAGTACTCTACTAATTTGTAGTACTAACCTTATTAGCATGATTCTAGTCAAGTCATGTCATTATTCCCTTCTTTATCTATTCTAGATCATTAATTTTTATAATGAACACTCTCTCATCATACTAGAACATTAATTTGCAATATTAATTATTTTACTTTTAAAATTGAAATACCAGATAGTAATATATAACATGAAAACACTTTATTAAAAATATTAAAAATTAAAAAATACTTAAAAATTAAAATAACTAAAAAGAAAAATGAAAAAGTGTGTCAATTCTAGAAAACGTTGGTGCTTGTCCATATTTCTTCGATCAAGTCATCTTACAGATTTGCGTGGAATTGTTTTTGGCGCATAGAAGCATGGAGGGCTGCAAACTCGTGAAATTGTGGGCGCAGTGTGGGGAGAGAGGGGGAAGGGGGGGTGTCATTTACTACAGTCACAATGTTGTCCGTTAGCTATCATGTTATGCCTTATGATACATGCATATATGATGTCAGAGATTATATTTCAGTACAACGAATGTGTCTATCCTTTAACTATAGCCCACAGTGATTGGAGGATTCCACGTCTTTTCGAGTCATCTCATGCTTCTGAGCAAACAACGTCCTATTTGAGGTTTTCGGGCACGTTATCGTCATCACGAACACTGGGCATCGTGGGTAAATCTCATCTGCCAAATAATAGCTCATATTGTACGGCTTGCTGTTGCCGATGAATGGTATATCTGGTGAGTGTCCAACACAGTATTCGTTGAACAGAGGGGACTCGTTCAACACATTGAAGTCGTTATGAGACCCAACGACTTCAAAGTACACTTGTTAGACCCACATAAGTTGGTCGCAACCGCCTCCATCGCGGTAGTCGAATGTGTACCAAAGTGGCTGCTAGTGAATGCATCCATCAATGCCACAGAAAAATTCTTCCAGTGTCAGTGCATACAATCGATGCTACCAAGCATCTCGGGTAAACCATGAACACACTCATGCATGTTCACCAACATGTGAGCGTCATTGGAGGTCAGTCTCAGCAAAAAAAATTTCTCAAAAAGCAGCATTCTCCTCTGACAGAATCTCTAAAGCACTCTCGTCCTGTTGTATTGGCAACTTAGAGGTTAGGGACGGAGCCAGGAAATTATAGTCGAGAAGGAAAAATTATAAACATACAAATTTTAGTCCTAGGAAAGCTCAAATTTTTGTTCGGCTGCGGCACTAAGGGCATCCACTATAGGGGCGGCACGCCGCCGCCCCCATTCTGTCGTCGCCCCACCGACCTATAGTGCAGGCAGTGTACGCCCCGAGGCGGACGCCATTTCTGGGGCAGAAGGCCCTCCGGCGAAAAGAGTGCGAGGACGCGCCGGTCACACCTCGTCGCGCCTATAGTGCGCCGGAATTTTTTTTTCGAAAATTGTATTATAAATACCACTCCTCCACCACCCATTTTATACCAAATTCAAACACTCTCCATTAATTCACTCTCTACACTTTCACTCTAAAAAAATGCACGGTGGAGACGATGAATCACCGGGCACTGACGAATCGGGATATGGCGGCTATCCTTCCCAGTCGTGGGGTTGGAATCAAACTCCCCCTCCGTGGTGATCGAGTCCAACTCCTCCTCCATCTCAGCCGTGGAGGTCGAGTCCCACGCCCCAACCTTTTCAGAGGAATTTGAACCGCTCGGCGTTTGGAGATTACAGACCCAACCTGGACGCGCTTAACCATCCGCGGTCGGAGACCCCTTTCCATTCCAGCCAATCTCCTTTCACTGATGCAGATCGAGACGCACTGGAGACGATGATGAGTCTGCTTAGTCCGGGCATACCGAATACGCCGGCAGCACGCGTGGATATGCCCGTTCCGACGAGATTCGACGGGTCCGGTGGGGCGAGTGGAAGCAATGGCGGTGGGGGCGGCGGAAGAGGCGGCAGCGGCGCTGGCAGTGGCGGCAGGGGCGCGGGTAGCGGCGTCGGCGGTGGCAGAGAGGGCGGCGGCGGCGGCAGCGAGGCAGCGGCGCCGGCGGTGGACGAGCCACGCACTACACCAAAGCAGAGTCCATTGCTGTTGCGCGGGCGTGGGATGCCGTCACATCGGACCCCATAGTGGGCACCGATCAGACCATGGGGAGCTTTTGGAAGCGCGTCCTGTTGGCATACGACGTGTTCAAACCTCGAGGCATCAAACCACGTGACGGGGAACAGCTCCGCAAAAAGTGGTCTAGGATTCTGCATGCCACCAAGCGGTTCGCGGGCATATACGAGAACAACCTGCTTAGTGCTGAGAGTGGCCGAAGCGAAGCCGATGTGAAGGCGTTGTCTATGACCCAATTCAACACGGAAGGCTGGCCGAAGTTCACCATGTGGGAGGAGTATCTTGTTCTCGAGCACTGTCCGAAATTCAAGGTCATCTGTGCGCAAGAGCGGGCAGGAGCTCCTGGGGCGAAGCGTACTAGACACAACATAGCCGGGGACTACAACAACGGCTCGCAATCATTTGACCTCAACGACGAGCAAACCGAAGAGCCCTCCGCTACACACTCTAGGCGCCCACGCCCTCCGGGACAACATGCCTCTATCCGAAGTGCTAGAGTGGCTGGAAGTTCCTCCCGCATATGGTCGGCTGCATCTGGATAGCGCATCCCGCAGCCTGCCCCTATACCGCAACCCATAGCCCCTGGTCCCCACGAGGTCTTGAGGGAAAACCTAGATGTGCAGTTGATGAAACAACTGTAGGAAAACTGTCGTTTCTACGAGACCGCAACCGACCCGATTATCAAGGGTATATACTGGAAACTCATAAGTCGGATCCAGCCCCGGCTAGGCTTGTCTGATGAGGATTTGGCAGGGGCGGCCGGTGGCAGCGGGGGAGGCGGCGGAGAAGAGGAGGAGGAATCCGACTCCGCCACCGAGTATACGGTGGCGGCGTTTTTATTTGTATTATTTTTAAATGTTCGTTGTATAATTTTACCGTTTCGAATACAACGAATATTCGGTCCAAATTACCTCGTTTTCTAATTATTTACATTCTGATAATTTTAATTGATTTAATATAGACGAAAAAAAATGATAAGTGGCTAAAAATTTTAGGGCTATTGGAAGTGTCCACCTTATAGCTGCGGACAATTTTTTTTATGGGCGCAGACAAATAAACTGAGGCCGTGGACAAAAAAGGGCGGGCTATTGGGGTTGTTCGCCTATAGTGGACACTCTAAAGCCTCGGTTTTTTTAGCGTGTTCTGTTCTCTAAGGAAAGGCAATCATGATTAAATCAAGCAGCCTATATAGTCTTGAAACATCCTCGCGGTCTCAGGCCATCCACAACGCTGTTCCTATACCGTTCCTAAACCGTTCCTTAAACTACTATTTGCGGGCCCCACTGTACTTTTTTACTCCATTTCTTAACTAAGGAACGGAACCTGCAACCCTCCGTTCCTTAAATTACTATTCATTCAATTTCATTTTTTTATTTTTATTTCCAACTCAATTCAATTAAAACAAACTCACTTTAATAAAAAAACAAACACACTTTAATAAAAAACACACAACATTAAAACAAAGTTACAACTTAAACTTAAAAAAATAAAAAGCACACAATTAGTTTGATTAAATTTGGGAGAAGAAAAACAGAGTTGATTTGAGATGAAAATTGGGGTGGAAATAGAGAGGATTTGAGAGGAATAGATGTGTGTTTGTGAGTGAAATGAGTATGAAATAGGAGTATTTATAGAGTAAATAAATTTAAAAAAAAATAAAAAACGGCAAAAAAAAACGGTAACAATACCGTTGCAAATTTTTTTTATTATTATTAAATTTGAATTAAAAAAAAAATCGAATTATTGCGTCACCGTGACGACGCCCACTCGCGGGGCAGCGAGTGGGCGTCACGCGTCGAATGGGAGGCCGCCACATCGCCTCGGCGCGTGGCGGAACGTGTCGTGCCGCGTCTCGCGGGAACGGCACCCGGCACGGAATGGCGACGACACGGGCGGCTGCAACGCGTGCCGCCGCGGTTCCGTTCCTCCGAAACGAAATAAGGCACCGCAACGGCACGCGTTGCGGGTGCTCTCAGTACATCTACGATCATTTCCATGGCTGCTTGAGAATGGCATTTTCATTCTGCATCGATTTCTTTTTTTTAGAATAATTAATTCATTAGAAATAAATATGTTGAATGAAAAATGAAATGTATTTACAGAATTTGAAATTTGAAATTTGAAAAAATAAATCATAACCCAACCCACCACCCCCTCACTATTCTGAGTGGCGTTTATCCCTTGATTTCTATCAACAAATTTTGCATCCAATAATTTTATCTCATGCAATCTTTATTAAATAATATAAGATGGTGTGAAATAAATGTGTATTTATCTCATGTCATCTTAATTAAAAACCCCTGAATTCGGACAACGAGGGTGTGAATCACCTTATTTCATTGATTCAGTCATCCAATAAATACCATTTGAACCCTCCATCAGTCCTTAAGTCCGATGCATGAAGGAATGAGAAGTTGTGCGGCAAGACTTAAGGACGGTTATTTCTCCAGCGAATTTGCAGTTTCACTTTCAGATGCATTCGACTTGAGAAAATAAAAAAAAGGTAAACAATTGGAATAGTTTAATTTAGAAATTGGGAAACTGAAATAGCAGAAGCAAACAAGTTTGACCGGTCCATTTTTTAAAAAGCACCAACTATCCAACGTCTCTTTTATCCAGAAAACAATACTTACTGATTCCCTGCACTCACCGATTCGGATTTGTGGATTTATCATCTCCAATCTTTATATTCTTCATCTTTTCTTTTTTTCTCAGTTTCGGAGTTTTTCTTTTCTGGCCTAGATTGATTCTAATTTTAGAATGCAAAATGAGATTACAAAAAAGATTTAGTGATGGCAAAAGCTTATTAAAAGGAGAACTCTCTCTCTCTCTGTGCAATGCGACAACGAAAACATCAAATGGTAAGGGGCGAGGTGGTATCGAGAAAGGCAATCATACACTGGCCGCTTCTCATAATCATACAAACACCACGCACACACTGACACACACACACACTTTCAAGCTCATATATACATAAACAAATAGTATCACTTTTAATGGAGCTCTCTTTATTAACGTTATTTGCATAGATAGCATTTCAATCACCAGATTCTATATCCATTACATTTTTCTAGTCGACCGAGTTCAATGATTCACATACTTTGATGCTCCTCTTATCATTATCCATAATTTTATCTAAATAAATGGAGCCTAATATACAAACGTCGTCGGAATTCGGTAAACATAATTGCTCCAACTTTTATACGCCAGGACCTGCATTATTTAATCCAATAACGAAAAATTCCATCGGAAACAAACACACGTGATTACAAAGTACATTAAGGGATATCCAATACTCTTTATTAATTTACAGGTGTGGTAAGAAAACATGAGTGGTAAATTAAAATCCACATAAAAATATAGTGTGACACACACACACACACACACACCCCATTTCGTAATTATATTTTGGGTGTCTTTCGTGGTTGCTCAGGCGCAGCTACAATTGCATTTGTATGACATAACACGTGAAGCCCTGAAGGGGGAGTCAGCCATTATTTATGCAACACAGTAAAAGCAATCAGAAATGCGCTGCTATTTTTATGGGGTCCTTGGAATCTTATGTTATGACTATCATTTTCTCTCTCCTCTCCTCTCCTCTCCTCTCGCTAAATTTTATGTCACCATGCCGCTACAAAAATACCTACTTCTCTCCATAGAGGCTTATACAGTTTTAGATGCTGCAAAACAGATAAGCACCCAATCAAAGATTAGTCCCATTACTATTTAATCCCATTCCCCTACCAATAATTGTTCTATATATGAATCCTGAAGGAATTACATATTTCACCTTTTTCCTGCACATGTAATGGCCAAGAAGAGCTCTACTTCCTGGCTCACCGCCGTCAAACGGGCCTTCCGTTCTCCCACCAAAGACTCCGATGATGCCGATAGCAAGAGCTGCCGCAGGAAAGTTGAACACCACCACCATGATGACGAAGCCAAGGTATATATCATACTATAAATACAAGATTTTTCGTATTGTTGACAAGTTTGGCATGACGGAATTGCACAGAAGAGTGAGAGGAGGAGATGGCTGTTCAGGAAACATTCCAACAACAATGCCGCAGAAGCTCCGGTGATGCATCCTGAGCAGAGGCATGCCATCGAGGTGGCGACTGCGAAAGTTGCGGTGGGGATGATCCGGATGAGCTCCAATGAGACGGGAGCAGCGAGAGTCATTCAAACTGCCTTCAGAGGCTATTTGGTAGTTTATCTATAAATGATAGGAGTATACACGAGTATTACGCAGAGAGGGGGACTTAGGTTTAAGTGGTTGCAGGCGAGGAGAGCATTAGTGGCGCTCAAGGGAATAGTGAAGCTGCAGGCTCTAATCCGAGGGCAGAACGTAAGGAAGCAAGCTAACATGACCATGAAATGCATGCAGTCGCTGCTGCGGGTTCAGGCGCGGGTACGCGATCATCGCGCCCGCCTCTCCCATGACTCCGGGAGACGCTCCATGTTCGCAGAGACCACCAATTTCCGGGACTCCTCTAAGTACCTCAGACACAGAAACTCTAGAGTAAAACACCATAACTCCACTCCAACTCATAAAAATATCTATATATCTCTCACATGATAAATTCTTAGTCCACAGAGACAGAGGGAAGCTGCGTGACTGACGAATGGAGGCCGCAATTGGAGTGCCCGCGCACGCTGGAAGAGCTTGAAGCTATACTAAAAGCCAGGAACGAAGCAGCATTGGCGCATGAAAAGTCCTTGGCTTTAGCTTTCGCTCAGCAGGTCATTAATCAATTTATCCTGTTTCAATTTGGAATCAATGCAACGGAAAATTGATTGATTTTTTTTCCAGAACAACCTACTGGACAGTGACAGGAGCGCCTACAACGGAGACGAAAGCGAGCTAGTCAACAGAACAAACTGGCTGGATAAGTGGATGGCCACCAAGCAGTGGGAGACCACCAGCAGATCCTCCATCAAAACCGTCCAGATCGACTCCCTCAAAACAACCAACAGCCGCCGATCCCTCTGCCAGAGCCCCATACACCGCCATTCAATTGCTTCTCCCCACCACAAATCGCTCGCTCCGTCGACGCCGTCTCTCGCATCCAGAACGAGATCGCCGCAAATCCGCCCGCGCAGCTACTCCACTGCGAATACGCCGTCACTGCGCTCCGCGCACCGCGTCGCCGCTGAGAAACCTAATTACATGGCGGCGACTGAATCCGCGAAGGCGAGAATCCGATCGCAGAGCGGGCCGGAGCGAGAGCGCGGCGGATCGGGGGCCAGGAAACGCCTCTCGTACCCCGTACCGGAACCGTATTGCTTGAATTTCGGATTCGGAAGCAATAACGTGGGGCAGAATCAAAGAAGTCCGAGCTTCAAGAGCGTTCAGGCCGGGTACGTAGGGATGGAGGAACAGTCTAATTATTCATACTACACAGAGAGTGTGGGCGGCGAGATATCTCCGTGCTCGACAACGGAACTCCGGCGGTGGTTGAGATGAAGATGCTGGATGCGTATTTGCGTGCAGAAATAACGGTTAGTAGGACAGGTGACAATGTCAGCCTCAATTTCATGTTTCCTAAAATTTGATGAAGGAAAGGACGAGGAGTTAATGGCAGCAAAATTGAAGAAAGAATAACTAATTTAGTTGGCAACTCTAGTTTGGATTTTCTTTTCCTTTTTTTTTATTTTGTTTATGCTAAAATAGCGCCACTAAGCATCTCATTTTCAGCTTAGTCATTGTACCTCATGAATTATATTTCCAGTATTTAGTTGTCAATTCGAATGTCGGTTAAAAAACTATAGTTCTTTATCCCCTTTTTTTACAAACTCTTTCAATCCATGTGGGGAGTGGAAGTTTGATCTCCATCTTATTTTTAGTCTTCCAAGATATGAGGTGATGATGGTGGTACTTTGAGTTGTGAATTCGCCTTTTGAATAGTCAAATTTCTTTTTGCGCCAATATTTTCTCATGCCTTCAAATTTCAATGGATTTTGTAAAGCAATGTCGGTTATGTTAAATTGAAAGACTAAATTTCAGCAGCTGAAAGCCCAAAACTCTCATACATGGGAAACTCCTAAAGCTATCCGGCCCGTACCAATGGGGAGCTAGAGTTTCAAATAAGAGATTTCATATTCACTGCATTTTTAGTCTATCTCGAGTCAAAACATAAAGTGTACTAGTAACACACAAAATCTTCAACTAATATATGATACTCTCTCCGTCCGACATTAGAAGTTTCATTTATGAGAGGCACGAGTTTTAAGAAAAGTGAATGGAAAATAGTTAGTAGAATAAGGATCTCATTTGTATGTATTAGTTTTAAATGAAATGTGAATAGAATGAGTTAGTGGAAGGTGAGACTCTATTACCATTTCTGGTAAAAGTGAACAAGGACTCCTATTCGCGGACGGACTAAAATGAAAAACGAGACTCCTATTCGCGAACAGAGAGAGTGCTAACTTTCTTTTTTCAATTAACACCTAACTAACTTTTCATTTCTCCAATTAAATATTCAACTCATTTTCTCTCTTCAATTAACCACATTAATTAATAACTCCTAATATTTCGTGCCGGCTAAGAAATGTACTATTATTTTAGCCGGGACAGAGGGAGTACTAAAATAAATACATTGAAAATATATCTATACATATACTCCCTCCGTCCTACTTTAACTACAATATTTCTAATTCGACACGAGATTTAATGTAATGTTTTGTGATTAAATTGTAGAAATCGGCTAAACTGAACTTTGTGTTAATTCAGGTATGGGCTTTATAACTTATTCATTGGATAGATCATAGAAGTGCATAGCATATATAAAGAAAGCTAATTATAAACACAAAGTTTTATATTAACATATTATGAGCCCCCATTTCAATACGATTCGACTTAATTTTCTTGGAATAAAATAAAAATTATTTCGAAAAGAAGGTCCTTGAGTAAATCGTGACAATAATTGGGATACTACTGACAATAGTATATTGTTAATGGGCTCCACCAAATTTTATATTTCATGGGCCTATGATATCTTCAATATAATGGGCTTTTATACAAATGAAATAGTAGAAAGCATTAATTGTTGAATTTGGTTCGGCAACAAGGCCTGAATTACACATAATTTAAAATCACAAAGTAGTGACCTCGGAGTATCTTTATTCTTTAGTAAGGGAAAATTGTACGTTTCAAACATACACAAACTCTCTTAGTCTTACTCCTACTATATTTCCTCAAATAATGTAGAGCAAATTCTTTACTTGAACTTGAATCTACAAATGGATATTGAAAGATAAATGAAACTTAATTAAAAATGTAACAGTTCATCCCATAAAAATAAAAATAAAAATAAAAATAAAAATAAAATGCAATAGCTCATATGGATTCGTTAATTAGTTATCCAAGTTATAGTTTCTATGGCAACCTTTTACAGTTTTTTCACATATATCTCAATCTTTTAAAAATGTCAACTCTATGCTAGATTCTTGGTATGACATAGAGACTTACATAAAATTATCTTCCAAAAAAATTAAAATTATGGATCAAGTATAATTAGAAGAAGAAGAAGAAGATAAGCTTTTTAAAATATTATTTTAAATTTGATATGTGATTTGAATATATAATTTTTAGTCATTAGTAATTAATTTGGCGCAGAAAACTAAATGTAGTTATAGATTTGATAATATTATAAAAGTAAAGTATAAAATTAATATATTCGAAATATTTGGTAAAACTCAGAAAGATTGGGTAAGATAAAGTTTTTCAAAAGTTCACGTTATTGAAAAAGTATGAGCAAAATTAGAATAGCTTGTGAATGTGTGGAAACAACGAAATGATTTTATTTTTAACAATGTGGATTACGATAGCAAAAGCAGTTATTATGAGAAGTACTACATGGGCGAAACACGTTGGTGCTAGTAAACTCTCGAGGTTTTGATCATCTTGTTATTGAAATGGACATCCTAACTGCTTGCTACCTCCTTAACATAGATGTGGATTGTGGAATGGTGGACACCATCAAGTTTCAAATCCAGGATGTTCCAAACGTGAAAGTTGTCCATTGTTGTCGTGAATTGAATCAATTGGCGGACTTTATGGCCAGGGTAAGGATGGAATCATCTGCCGTAATGAAATTAGTTCGATTTTGGAAGCAAATGAATATAGAAATAATTAATTTAACAAGTTACAACCTATCCGATCCTTGTTTAGAATGTAGTGTTTGATAATTTGGCATGTTAGAATAATAAAGCATGGAGTAATTATAAAGATTAGGTGAGAAATAAGAGGTTACAGTGCAGTAAAGGTAGACAAAAGAAGAATTAAACGATGGAGTAGCAGTTATGAAAAGTAAATGAGCTTTAATGAAGACAGAAGCAAAAAGGAAAATGAGAGGCCATTTACGCTCTTGCCTCAACTTCGTCCTTGACCTTTCACCCAATAAAATTGAGTGCATGGCTGCCATCTTCGCTGCTGCTATTAGTATTGCTGTTGCTATACCCATAACTACGAGGATATGTCAAATTGGAAGTCGTACTAGCGTTTCCAAGGCACAGCGCCTCTCCCAGCGGCCCACCGGAATTCATCCACGAAACCGGATTCACCCACTGATTCTTCACCATCATCCCAATCCCTAAATCCCCCTTTTCATCGCACATCGACAGGCTCAGCGACGGCTGCCATTGCTTCTTCTCCGCCTCCTCCTTATTGCTGCTGATTGCGTCGATGAACAGCCTCGTCTGAGCCGTGGCGCTCTCATCGGAAAATTGCGGGTGATAAACAGAGGCGTTGTTGTTGTTGTTGTTGTTGTCATTCTTATTATACTCCCATTGTTGCTTTGACGGGTCGCTGTTGCCACCTCTCATTAACCACTCGATGCATCTGCACAACATGTCAAATAGTATATTAACAAAAGTTGGATGAGAAGAGATGTAGATTTGTAAATTAGTTAATGAAGAAAAATTGGAGAGCGACCTGGACTGGTCATATGGGAATTGAGAAGTGGATCTTGGAGATGGCAGAGCAGAGGGTTTGTGGGGTGAGATTTCCACATGCTTTCTTGAACGGGGCCGGTTTTTGTGGGCGTGGCGCTCGCAGTACTTTTGTTCGGGCGCCACGTCTCTTGAGCACCTCCACTTCTTTCCATCTGTCCTCTTGCACCTCCATGGCTCTGGATCCGACCCGTTTGTTGAATACCTCAATTCCACACCACCCGATGATGCTACACCCACACCAAACATGCACTATTAATTCTTTCAGGACTACTACTAACTATTTCAATTCATACAAACACATAGCAGACAAAGACACAGATTCTAATTACTGTTGCATTGGGAGGGAGTAGGAGTTGAGGTGGATAAGAGGAGTTGAGGGGGAACAGGGATGGAGGCCATTATGTACTTGTGTATCATTTTCTGCCTCTCCAATTCTTGAAGCTGTGCGCTTGTGAAAAGGGCCTTTCCACACACAGGCATCATGCCTCCTCCTGCCAATAATCAATTATCAAAATCATTATACAGATCATTTCTTTTCCCACTCAAAAAAAACACAAATGAAATTCCAGAGAGAGACCGTAAGCTCTGGAAGCAGCAGCGTTGTCGAGAGACCTTTGGAGAAGCGCGCCATTAGAAAGGTCATAGAAGTGCGGCGGGTTGCTAGAGCCGTTGAGAAACTGCCCAACACCAACACCACCTGAGTCACCTGCGTCGTCACAGCGGGTAACATTAGCAGAAAAATCTATGAGAAGCAGAAAGGGGAAGAAATCTTACAGGAATAGGGCGGCAGCTGCATCTTCAGACCCAAACCAACCTCACAATCTAAGGGTGAAGAAGATGAGAGTGATTTTCTGTCGTCTCCATTCCTCATTAATAATGAAAAAAAGCGATAGAAGTGAGAAGAAGAGGTGAGGGAGAAAGAGGGAAGGGGGCATGTGTTGGTATGATATGAAATATGTGGAGGGGGAGAGATATTGATGATTTGGGTGATTAGGGTGCCGCCATTTGGGAATTTGTGTTGTGGTTTTGGCATTTTCCATCCTATGATTCCAACATCCGCCCCCGTTACATTGCACATTCCTCCCATATTGCGCTGGCCCCACTTATATCATTCACATCATATACAACATACTTTATCATATGGTTTACTATTCTTTACTTTATCTAAGCTTTTCCGATTTCTAGTAGTACTATCATTTTTATTTGCTTTTATAACTGTTATACGACCCAATGTCCTTTATTTGCCAATATACATCAACCCAAAACGTATCTTTTTTCTACTATGTACTACTTAGGTTAAAATGCACAGTTGATTATAGCATCATTAACCCCGGTCCGGTTTCGGCCCTCAAGTCTCCTCCACGTTATCATTCCTTAAAATTTGAGTCCCAAGCCACAACTGTTCTAACTCTGCAGGCCACAACCCGGGCCGCAACTTATAAATGACACTATTCACAACTTCAACTTATTTTACACGTAAAATAAAAAACGCCGGAAATTTATAACACGAAAAAGTTAATTTTCGATCGAAGATTGAAAATTACAACATAGAAATTTAAAAATACAAAAAAAAAACCATTAAAAACATATCGTCAATGTCGGAACACGTTGGTGCGAGTCCAAATCTCTTCGATTAGATCGGCTTGGAGGCGAGTGTGTTGTTTCTCTTGGCGCATCACAGCTGAAAGGGCCATGACATTGCGGATGTCGGGAGGAAGGCACTGCACGGGAGGGGCAGTGACAACGTAGTCACTCGCGGTGCTGGCGAGTGGATTGTCGCTCCACAAAGTGACATTTTCTTCCTCGTCCTCAACGATCATGTTATGCATTATGATACATGCATACATGATGTCGGCGATTAGTGAACGCTGCCAACCATGGGCCGCTCCCTTCACAATAGCCCACCGTGCTTGGAGGACTCCGAATGCACGCTCCACATCTTTCCGAGCCGCCTCTTGCCTTTGGGCAAATAATGCCCTCCGTTCTGTTGTCGGACATGTGATAGTCTTCACGAACACGGGCCATCGAGGGTAGATCTCGTCTGCCAGATAGTACCCCATACTATACCGACGGTGGTTGGCCGTGAACTCTACGTTCGGCGCTCGCCCGACATACAAGTCATTGAATAATGGAGACTCGTTCAACACATTGACGTCATTGTTGGACCCCGCTACACCAAAGTAGGCATGTCAGATCCACAATCGTTGGTCTGCTACGGCCTCCAACACAATCGTGGGATGTGTGCCCTTGTGTCCGCTAGTGTATTGTCCTCTCCAAGCTGTTGCACAATTCTTCCACTGCCCGTGGGTCCGCTCGTGCAAGTTCACCAACTTCTTAACGTCGTCGGTCGTTGGCTTTCTCAAGTATGTATCCTTGAATGCTTGAACGACTGCCCGACAGAATTTAGCTAGGCACTCCCGTCCAGTATGTTCTTTTACATGGAGATACTCATCGAACATATCTGATGTAGTACCGTAAGTGAGTTGACATATGGCAGAGGTACATTTCTGCAACGTCGGTATACTTTGCTGGCCCACAGCATCGGTGGTTTGGCAGAAATACGAGTCGCGAGCTAAACTGCGTTGACAATGCGTAGGAACAAGGCCTCCGCATCCGGAACCGGCGACGGAACATCTGATCACTCCATCGTGGATCGGTAGAGAAATAATCTGTGAAAAGCTGCAAAGTAGCTTGTTCACGGTCTCGGTGAATATACATCCAAGAACGTGGTACCCGGATTTGTTGTTCGTTCCAAGCTTGAATAGCAGCTTGGTATCATTCCACTTCGTTGTTGATTTCTTCTTGGATTGTCGGCACCGCCTCTTCTAACAATCGGGACATTTCAGCTTCGAAAAATCTTTGACGAGAAGGCATTTTGTCGAATTTTAGGAAGACAAATGTAGTAGAATGTATATGAAAATGGATGGAGTGGTATTTATAAAAAAATTCAATTTTTTTATAAAATAAAAATCAAAATTCCGTTGCGGCCCGGCCCGAACACGGATTAACCCTAGGTCGGGCCGCGTTGCGTCCCATCCCGAACCATCTAACGCGAGCCCGGGCCGGACCCCGGGACCGTCCCCAGGCCGCAACTGCAGCCCCCGGACCGGCCCAGGCCGCAAATCCTCCCCCTCCAACGCGACGCTCGGGCCGGGACTCGCTTTTTGCGGCCCGGCCGCGAGCGTTAACGATGCTCTTAGATACTTAATTCTCATTTGATTTCGATTTATTTTTAAATTTTAAGCTATTACTTGATTGATATACTCTTAAATTTATGTGTGGCAAGTTGTCTCGCTTCCCTCCCCTTTGCCGCACAACACCTGCTAGAGAAGAAGCTCGTAACGCATCTCGCTCACATCTTATCTTGTCGGGACAAAATGAATCTATTTTTTTAATCCACGGTGCAGATGGCCTAATGCAAATGAAACACAATGATTTAATATTCACGAACAAAATATGAATATTTGTAATCATAGCATATTGTTTGTTTGACAACATTTTGTTACGTGAAAGTATTATGATTTATTTTTAAAAAAAATTGTGTGTTTGGTTTATTTTTTATCATAAACGAAAGTAGTACTTTTGAGAATAAGAAAGGTAATGCAAGAAATGATTCTTTATTTCCTAATTTTTCTTACATTTTTTTTATTAATTTCAATATTTTTGCTTATTATATCTTTACTAGTATTATTTTTATTATTTTTTATATATAGTATTATTTTATTTTTAAGTCCTAATTGATAATCCTTACTTATTAAATAAATTTAATAGTATAAATTTTGAAATATGAATCAAATTTTATGTTATAGTCTCTCGGTCTATCTCTATTGTTAAGTGATTCTTATTTATTTCTGAATGTTACAAGTTAAATGAGTGATTTCTTTTTTGGTATTCTATCTTAACTTTTTCTTTTCTATTTTAATATCTTATTTTTTTTATTTTCTCTTCACTTACCTTATAAAATATAATATGCAAAGATAAATGAAATCTCTAACAATACCTAACATTTTCTCCAAACGTTACATGTCTAAAATGTCATCTTATGCAAAGTTGCCTATATTTTAATCTTTTTTCCTGCTAACACGAGACGTGACATGGCTGAAGAAAAAATGAAAATGATTTAATTATTCTTTTTATTCACCAACAAACGTCTTATTTTTGCTATTTTTATCCGTCCACTATTTAATGTCTCATTTGTTCTTGTATTACTTTTTGTAATAGACTTCATATTCCACTAACTTTATTTCTCTCACATTTTATGTATAAAACTAGGAGTATATAAAAATAGGACCCACTTCTTATTAATATTTTCGCATTTACTATCTTCTATACTCCCTCTGTCCGCGAAAAGGAGTCCCGTTTTTTCATTTTGGTCCGTTCGCGAATAGGAGTCCGGATTCAAAATTATTATAAATAATAAAGAGGTCACGCATTCCACTCACATATCATTTAAAACTAATATATGCAAGTGTGACCCCTATTTCACTAACTTTCTTCCACCTATTTTTTAAAACATTTCTTAAAACCCGTGCCGAAAAGAAATAAGACTCCTATTCACGGACGGATGGAGTATTTCTTAAAATTTATGCCCAATCAACTTGTATCGGTGGAAGAAGGGGTAGGGAAGTAAATAAGTACTCTCTTTATCTCATAATAGAAATCACACTTTTCTTTTTAGTTTGTCCCACAAAAGATGTCACATTTCCCTTTTTTAGTAAAAGTTCTATCTCACATTAGTATAAATATATTATTTTTTCTCTCCACCTAAAACACAAACCAACACTTCCTAAAATCCCGTGTTATTCTACGAATATATCATCTATTATGGGAGGGGGAGAGTACTACTCCATCTAGAGGAAAATAAAAAGAGTGAACTAAATAAATGATATCTGATCTTTCACTTTCGCACATAAATGGTACATGATCTTTATTTTATATCGTATTTGGTACCCCATGACAAAAATAATCATAGGTACCAAACATATGATTTTTTTTTTGTTATGGAGGATAATTTTAGAAATTTAAATTAAATAGAACCAAATATGTGATTTTTTTTTCTTCCTTTCTTATTTCTTTTTTTCTTCTTTAGTTTATTCTTCTTTCTCTTTTCTTCATTTTCTTCTTTCTTTTTAGTATTTTATCTTCCTTTCTTCTCCTTAGTTTAAGTTTCCTATTTTTCTTTTCTCTTCTTTTTCTTCTTTCTTTTTTATGTTTTATACATACATCTAATTGCATTCGTAATATAAACCAATAACAAACCACCTAATTAAATTAATTATTTAAAGTAATTAAATCAATTGAATATTTTTAATTAAATTATTTATACTCATTTTAGGGTTGAAACACCTAACTAAAAATATTCAACTCTTTATCATTATGAATACAATTCACAATTTTAAATTTTGATTAAGACTATATTGATTAGTTATTAATTTAATATAAAATAATAATTATTACTAATTACTGCTTAGTCTTTACTATTATAACAATAATATTATTATAATAATTAAATAAAATTATAACTATAATTATGATTAAGTATATTTAAATGATATTAAAAAAATTAATTATTAATTTATAACATCAAATTAATAATAATAGTATAAAGAGTGAGGAGAATGAGAGAAAATATTATAATATCACTTTTGGTACTAGTTTTGTCAATGCCCAAAATACCGTTCATGATATAAATGGAAAAATAAATTTATTTAGATGGTATTTTAAAGTGAAAATTGTATTAGATACCAAAAATGTGATTTATAAGTACAAAAAATGATATAAAAAAGATCATGTATTATTTATATGTGAAATTATTTATGTGTGAAAGTGAAAGATTAAGTAATGTACTCCCTCCGTCCCGGGCTACTCGCTCCTTTCCTTTTCGGCACGGAGATTAAGGAATGAGTGTATAGGAAAGTCAAAAATGACGGTTGTAGGTGAAAATTTTTACTAAAAATGGAAAGAGTGCAAGTAATTTGGGACGCCCAAAAAAGGAAATAAGTGCGAGTAGTGCGGGACGGAGGGAGTATAATTTATGTAAAAGAGTATTCTAGTCAACGGTGTAAAGCAGCTAGGGCTATAAGTCTGAAAGAAGGTAGGTGAATAATTATAAAACGGAAAGAACTAAAAAGTCATAGTTTGACTTTAGGTACTTTTCATTAATAGTAAAAGCTCAATGTTAGACAGCTGTAAATGAAGATGTTTTTACCCCCATGGATTTGTCTCCTCGTGATATTTTGTTGGATGTATGTGACGGGCGTCGCTTTCTATCGTGCGCGCCGTTTGCTATTCTGAATTATGTGATGACGTGGCGGGCGTAGGAAGAGGGGGACCGTTGCTTTAAATTCCCTACCCCCTCTCTGTCTCTTCTTACCTTTCCCAGAAATGTACACCTTTCATTTATGATTATGATTTATGACCCTCTCTCTCTCTCTCCTTTTGCTCAATCTTGTTGGATTGGATCTACTTTGCCACCACTTCCCCCTATATTTTTATGAATTTTATTTCAAAGTATGGTTGATTTAATTGATGAAACAGTGAAATAGCAGCGCGAATTGTTGCCTTGTAAATTATTAAGCCGAACTTTAGTTTCATCTCACCC
This sequence comes from Salvia splendens, assembly GCF_004379255.2. Classification (NCBI taxonomy): domain Eukaryota; kingdom Viridiplantae; phylum Streptophyta; class Magnoliopsida; order Lamiales; family Lamiaceae; genus Salvia; species Salvia splendens. The sequence continues at coordinate 12,412,889 of NC_056046.1, forward strand.
GCAATTTTTTGTTTTCATTTCATATTTATTTGGCTCAGTTCATGTATTTTCGAAACCATTGATTATTCAAATCCTTTTTTAATGTTATATGGCATTGTTGTTGACAAATTGTTAGGATAAGATCATCTATTAATATGGTACAGTGTAATAAAATTGACTAATGAAATTTAAATAAATCATAGTAATAAAAATAACATAAGCATTTGTCCTTATTTACATTTTTTAATTAAATGGTACGTTTTCCACTTTAATGTAGTATTAGTAGCTTTTAAAAACACAAATACTAACTTTTTGAATATATACTTACTATTTTAACAATTCATAACTTTAAACATGGGAATTGCAGCATTAAAAATATAAATATTATGAATCCAAATCAATTTCTATAAAAATTAAAAGGGGTACTGTGGCACAACATCATATCCAGAATAACATCCCATCGGACTTTCATCTTCATACGAGACTAAAATCCTATTCTTTTGCTGGGCACATTTGTTTGCTCCAATAAAAATAGTTCACTTTTATATTTTATTTTATTTTTTTAATTATGAATTTATATTTTTGGTAATTTTATTTCTATTACCAATTGACCATTTTCCAGAGTAATACTTCACTCATACTTTTTTTTTCATATCTGTCCCATATTATAAATTTCACATTAGAACTTATAGCACACGTCTTCCAAATTCTTTATTTTTTAGAAATTGGAATAAGTATTTATCTTGGTTATGTCCGTTGTTTAATTTGCAAAATAAATTGATAACAAGCCCATGTTATTTTCTCGATTGAGAAAGGACCGCACGGAGTTTATTTAACATAATCGAAATCAGAGCCAATTAATTCTATATGGAGTACTACACCATTACCTATAACTTCCCCCAATGTAAAAGCCACAGTACGTTTGCATTTATACCAAACTGCTACATCAATTAGCAGCTACCAAAAAATGTGTTTGTGGAGTATTAATTAGCAGCTATTAGAAAATGTGTTTGTGAAAATAGCAAACAGTTACAACAAATATAAAAAACTGTGTTGGCATTAATAGCAAAAATCAAATCAGCAATTACCACAGTATATTCGAATTTTGTAGTTGAAATATATTAATATGTGAAGCACTATAAATATCCCTACTATGCAGGATGCGGCACGCAAATCCCCTAGGTTGTGTGTAAGGTCATCCACTACGCTGTCACTATACTCCCTTAAACTACTATTTAAGGGGCTCACTGTCCTTTTTTACTCCATCTCATAACTAAGGGACGGAACCCGCAACCCTCCGTCCCTTATCCGTCCCTTAAATTACTATTCATTCAATTTCATTTTTTTTAGGGATGTCAATCGGGCCAGCCCACCGGGTTTCGGGCCAACCCTATTCGGGTTGCGGGTCAATCGGGTGCGGGCTAATCGGGTTGTTATTTTTTCGGGTTATAAAAGTTCAGCCCTAACCCTAAAAGCTCGGGTTTCGGGCTAGCCCATCGGGTTAATCGGGTTGCTACCGATAAAATTAACATGCGATCAATCCAATAAATAATGGTGAAAATTAGTTATATTTATAAAATGTAAAATATTTAATTATGAGAAATTTGAGATATATGCCTAAACTCAAATATTAACATGATCAAATACTAATATTTGAGATTTATGCAACATAAAACATAAACATCAAGAAATTTTAAAGCATGTTTAGAAATTTAAATATATTTTTTTAGTGAATTTGAAGTTTCTAATTCATTTATCTATTATTATATTAATAAAAACTTAATATATAATTTATATATTTAATATATAAAATGGAAAGTTATTTTTTCATTAATCTGTATTATAAAATAATCAATGAAGTGTCGAATTAGAGTCAAACAAATAGAACAATATAAATTTTATCGGGTTTCCGGGCCAGCCCATCGGGTTTTCGGGTCTGGCCCTAACGGGTTGCGGGTTAATCGGGTGCGGGCTAATCGGGCTGGAAATTTTCAGCCCTAACCCTATAAATTTGACGGGCTATTCGGGTCAGCCCACGGGTTGCGGGCTAAATTGACATCCCTATTTTTTTTATTTCCAACCAAATTCAATTAATAAAAACACACTTCATTAAATAAAATAAACTTACAACATAAAATTCGTAAAAAAACATAATTTAATAATTTCCTAAAAAATAAAAACACATAATTTAATAATTTCCTCCGCTAAAGTTTGCCTGAACGTGCTCAATTAGATCCTCTTTGAGTTGGGTGTGGGCGTTAGAGTCACGTGTCCTTGCACGAATAGATAACCAGTCTTGTATAGACGGATGCGCTCCACTTCGAGGCGGACTACTACTTGCGGTTGAGCTTCCGGGGGTTTCGGGGGCGAACCAATTTCCCGCCTCGGGTCCTTCGTCTTGGATAATCATGTTGTGCAAGATTATGAACGTATACATGATGTCGACCATGCTCTCCATGAACCACGAACGAGACAGAGCTTTGATGATGTTGAAGCGCACTTGGAGAACCCCGAACGCCCTCTCCACATCCTTGCGAGCAGCCTCCTGGTTCTGCACAAAAAGAGCCTGCTTTAGGATCGCAGGCCTGCTGCACGTCTTCACGAAGGTCGGCCACTTCGGGTAGATGTCATCGGCGAGATAGTACCCCATTTTATACAGCCGGTTGTTGGCGACGAAGTTGGTGGCTGGCGCTTTATCGTCCAAAACTTTGGTAAAGAGGTCGGACTGGTGGAGCATGTTTACGTCGTTGTTCGACCTGGGGACCCCGAAGTACGCGTGGCAGATCCAAAGCCGGTAGTCGGCAACGGCCTCAAGTACAACGGTTGGGTGGGTGCCTTTGTGGCCGCTCGTGTAGGACCCCCTCAACGCCACCGGGCAATCTTCCATTGCCAGTGCATGCAATCGACACTGCCAAGCATCCCGGGGAATCCGTGCACTTGTTCGTGCAGGTCGAGGAGGAACTGACAATCGGTCATGCTTGGCCACCAGAGAAATTCGTCGGTGAAGGCTGCCCGGACGCCTTTGCAGAATTTGAGCAAGCACGTGCGCCCAGTGGTGTCTCCGATGTGGAGGTATTCGTCGAACATGTCGGCCGTTTGTTCAGTCGCAAGCTGGCGGATTACCGCAGTACATTTCTGCAGCGTCGTGTGGCTGGGACGGCCGACCGCGTCGAACCCTTCTCGGAAGAACTCTTCCCGGGCCGCCAAAGTATTCGCGATGTGGAGATATAACGGTTTCCCCATGAGGAAAAGGCGACGGAAGTAGGTATCTCCCCAAACCGGGTTATCGCAAAAGTAGTCGCGTACTAACCTTGCGGCGGCTTCCTCCCGGTTACGATAGATGTATGTCCGGGAGCGTCATTGGGGCGGCGCGGAATCCTCCGCCTCCCGGCGTCGATCTTCTTCAAGTGATTGTTCCATTATTTGACGAATTTGCTCAAAAGGATCCATTAGTTTGAGTTGATTTGAGATGGAAATTGGAGTGGATATAGAGATGATTTGTGAGGAATAGATGCGTGTTAGTGTGTGAAATGAGTATGAAATAGGAGTATTTATAAAGTAAAGAAATTTAAAAAAAATTAAAAACAAATTGAAAAACGGCAAAAAAAACGGTAACATTATCGTTTGAAAAAAAAATTTATATTTAAATTCGATCGATTTTTTTTAAAAAAAAATGAATTATTGCATCAGCGTGACGAAACCCACTCGCGGGCCAGCTAGTGGGCGTCACGCATGGACTGGGAGCTCGCCACGTCGCCTCGGCGCATGGCGAGACGTCGCGGCCCGCGTCGTGGCGTGACGGGTCTCGGGACGGTACGAGGACGGGCTAGGGACGGAATGACCTGCTGCAACGCGTCCCGCCACGGGTCCGTCCCTCTGTGACGGGACGGTGACGGGACGAGTAGTGGATGCTCTAAAGCTCTCTTCTCTTATACGATGATATTATGGTAATTGGATGACTTTTGTAGGGGTAATTTTGTCTACTTCGTTTAAACGAAAATAGTAATGAAATGTAAATTAATTAAATAAGGACGGAGAGATTACATTATATATATATAGGGTTTTGATCCATGCAAAACCATTCTTAATACAAAAATGCAGAACCAAGCATACAAAAGTCATTTTTAGGTCATTGTAAGCTTATTTTTACGTCATTATAGTAAAGATGACATGAAATGATCTTAACATGACCTCAAACCCAAAGTTTATAATATGACCTAAAACTGCTTTACAATGACCCTCCCTGTTTTTGTTTAATTATTGACCATTGGATTGTCAAATCTCATGGTCAGGATTTGGTATGGATTTTGTATTGAGATCAAGTTTTGTATTGATCATTTTCCTATATATATATATATATATATATATATATATATATATATATATATATATATATAGGGATGTATTCATTTCCTTATCCCATATTTTCTTCTATTTCCTTCTTGATCCCAGCCGTTGATTTTCTCCATCCTATGGCCGAAAATAGAGCCTGATTAATTCAATTTTAATCATTACAAAAATCGAAAAAGGCCTAAATGGTATTCACATTTGAGTTGGTTATGGTAAGTTGCTTAATTCTCTCCATCAAAAGATTACAACGGTTATTTTCTAGGATTCCACAAATCTTTCTTCTCTTTCATCGTTTATTATCCTAACATTCTCCATTGAAGACTACTGGTGTTCTACAAATTATTTCAAAAATTCCTTTGGTTTTTTCTCCTTGTACAAAATCGAATTTATATATATATATATATAGGGATGTATTCATTTCCTTTTCCTATATTTCCTCCTTTTTCCTTCTTAATATCAGCCATTAGATTAGGGAAATGGATGGTCAAGATCAACATTGGGTAATTAATCCCGTGTTGCATTATTTGTCCTATTTTGTGCATTATGAGGATACAATAGTAATCTAATAATGGCTGGAAACCGCTAAGAATAATGCACCACATGGTCACAAGTAATGCATGTAATTGCCTTTATAATGCACAATTTGTGAACTGCAATGCATACGAACAAGATGTGTTGTGTTATGATGTTTGACACACGTTTCTTGTTTCCCCTAAGGGTTTAATAAGCTTAGGGGCTAGGGTATAGTACGTAGACACGTATGTAATCTTCACATGATAACGAGTAATGGATATAATTGACTATATAATGCACAATTTGTGAACTGCAATGCATACGAACAAGATGTGCTGTGTTATGATGTTTGACACACGTTTCTTGTTTCCCCTAAGGGTTTAATAAGCTTAGGGGCTAGGGTATAGTACGTACGCATTAATAACAAATTATAAAACGATACGAATAATTCACCAAATTGTCACGAGTAATGGATGTTATTAACTATATAATGCACAATATGTGAACTGCAATGCATACGAATAAGATGTATAATGTTATGATGTTTGACACACGTTTCTTGTTTCCCCTAAGGGTTTAATAAGCTTAGGGGCTAAGGTATAGTACGTAGACATTACTAAATGCACATATGTAATCTTCAATCCGTTGATTAACCCATATACACAATACCTCTAATAATGCATAATATACTGAGATAATGACAATTAACAGCTACATAATGCACTACCTAAACCAAATAATGCACATACGTATATTCCAATAACAACAATTTGTTAGTAATGTCTACGTACTATACACTAGCCCCTAAGCTTATTAAACCCTTAGGGGAAACAAGAAACGTGTGTCAAACATCATAACATGGTACATCTTATTCGTATGCATTGCAGTTCACATATTGTGCATTATATAGTTAATAACATCCATTACTCGTGACAATTTGGTGAATTATTCGTATCGTTTTATAATTTGTTATTAATGCGTACGTACTATATCCTAGCCCCTAAGCTTATTAAACCCTTAGGGGAAACAAGAAACGTGTGTCAAACATCATAACACAGCACATCTTGTTCGTATGCATTGCAGTTCACAAATTGTGCATTATATAGTCAATTATATCCATTACTCGTTACCATGTGAAGATTACATACGTGTCTACGTACTATACCCTAGCCCCTAAGCTTATTAAATCCTTAGGTGAAACAAGAAACGTGTGTCCAAACATCATAACATGTTACATCTTATTCGTATGCATTGCAGTTCACATATTGTGCATTATATAGTCAATTATATGCATTACTCGTGACCATGTGGTGCATTATTCGCAGATACCAAAATGTGGCAGTTACTTTTCCGTCAAATGTCAATAATAACCCTGTAATGCATACAACCACCTTCTATAATGCAACACGGAACCAGTTTTATAGAATCAATCTGATCCGTTGATGCCTTAGATCTAACGCGTAATATTAAGAAGGAAAAAGGATCTAAGATGTGAAAAGGAGAATAACACTCCCATATATATATATATATATATATATATATATATATATATATATATATATATAGGGTTTTGATCTATGCAAAACTAGATTTAAATACAGAAACGCAGAACAATATCATAATTAGGTTACTTTTAGGTCATAATTAGGTAATTTTTAGGTCATGCTAACAAAGCATGACCTAAAACGATCTTAGCATGACATTAAACCCAAATATTATAATATGACCTAAAATTACTTAATTATGACCTTCCGTGTTTTTTGTTAATTATTGACCATTAGATCATCTAATCCTAGGGCCAAGATTTGGTCTGCATTTCTGGATTTAAACACATACTTATTTTGATCATCTCCCTATATATATATATATATATAATATTGAATAGTAAACCAGAAAAGCAAGGAAACAAGGAAAATTAGGTTTCAGTTGAGGGTAGTACTTTATGGAGGTGAGGTAGTACCGCTTTAATTTTAATATGTGTATATATTCTATTATTGTTGATGGGTTTAAATTTGGAGGAATTGGAATTTTCTCTATGGTACTAAAGTGGATACTGATGAATTCAATCCACGTCAGTTACAGTATTCGTTCGTTATAGAGTAGGTTATGGAAACTCTCTTAATTTCCTCCGGAGAAGATCTGCACGGTTATTGCTTCTGTTCGCACGCTCCAGACATTCTGTTATGGTTTAGATATCCGAGTGGCTAAGGTAGTAGTTTAAACCGATACGAATAATGCACTGAATGGAAACAACAAATGCTTGTTATTGACTATATAATGCACAATATTTGAACTGCAAAGTATACGAATAAGATGTGTCATGTTTCGATGTTTGGCACACGTTTGTTGTTTCCCCTAAGGGTTTAATAAGTCTATGGGCTAGGGTATAGTACGTACATATTAAGATGTGCCGTGTTTCGATGTTTGGCGCACGTTTCTTGTTTCCCCTAAGGGTTTAATAAGTGTAGGGGCTAGGGTATAGTACATACACATTAATAAAAACGTATAAACCGATACGAATAATGTACCGAATGGTAACGACTAATGCTTGTTATTGACTATATAATGCACAATATGTGAACTGCAATGTATACGAATAAGATGTATCGTGTTTCGATGTTTGGCACACGTTTGTTGTTTCCCCTAAGGGTTTAATAAGTCTAGGGGCTAGGGTATAGTACGTACACATTAAGATGTGCCGTGTTTCGATGTTTGGCACACATTTGTTGTTTCCCCCAAGGGTTTAATAAGTCTAGGGGCTAGGGTATAGTATGTACACATTAATAACAACGTATAAACCGATATGTATAATGCACCGAATGTGAACTATTAATGCATATCATTGACTATATAATGCACAATAAGTGAATTGCAATGTATACGAATAAGATGTGTCGTGTTTCGATGTTTGGCACACGTTTGTTGTTTCCCCTAAGGGTTTAATAAGTCTAGGGGCTAGGGTATAGTACGTACACATTAAGATGTGCCGTGTTTCGATGTTTGGCACACATTTGTTGTTTCCCCCAAGTGATTAATAAGTCTAAGGGCTAGGGTATAGTACGTACACATTAATAACAACGTATAAACCGATATGTATAATGCACCGAATGAGAACTATTAATGCATATCATTGACTATATAATGCACAATAAGTGAATTGCAATGTATACGAATAAGATGTGCCGTGTTTCGATGTTTGGCACTCGTTGTTTCCCCTAAGGGTTTAAGAAGCCTAGGGGCTAGGGAATAGTACGTACACATTAATAACAACGTTTAAAAATAGCGCGTGTTTGAGTTATACATAATTAACGTATTACGTAATGTACATATTATAAATAGTAAAGTTATTCTTAGGTGCATTTAAGTGTCAGAACATGACATGCCATGTATGCATTTGCTGATTCCTTTTTTTTGTACAGTGTTGGTTGTACCTGAATGTTCTCCGGAGTTGAAGCCTCTTGGTGGTCGGAAATTCCAAACCTTGGAACTGTCCATTGCTTAAAGAGATGGGGATGAAGAAAGATACGCGGAAGGGTAAAAGGCTAACTTGACTTAGCTTCGATAAACAGAACATCAATGATTTTTTTTTGTGTCTTAGTCGTATTGTTATTCGAATGGTTGTCATAATTATCCAAGTATCAACTTCTTATTTCTTGCACTAGATGACCTTTTTTGTTCGTTATTGGATTCTATAACACTGAATTACTCTATATAACTGTGAGGTTAACTCATTGAAGTACTCATCAGCCCGTTGATAGTTCGTATTCCCTACAACACTCAAAATAATGACAATTTCTCGATAAATAATGTAACGTTTTAATAAAAAAATGCACATATCTGATGATCACAGTGGTACTTAACTACTTTAATCTCATAATTACAAATGTACTTAAGAATGCATAATATATTGCAAATAATGACAATTCACTCATATACACACACACATGATAATTTATATCAAACCAATTCACTCATATACACCATAATTCTAAAAATGCATAATATATTGCAAATAATGACAATTTAATTACACATAATGCACAACTTAAAAAACGTAATGCACATTGTATATTGCTGAATAATGATAATTTCTCGATGAATAATGAAAGGTTTAATTGAAATAATGCACATGTCCATATCCCTTAGCTACATCCACTTTTGACAAACAATGTATCACAGAACATAAATATGCAAAGTGTTGGCTAATCTCCAAATTACGAAATTACCAAAAAAAGTAAACAACAGATCCGTTATCCCTTTTCTGTCGTGGATTCAACTGCTCCAAGCAGTTAAGTAAACAACAGATCCGTTATCCCTTGTTGGTGTTTCGGCTCCCCCTGATTTCCAGACGTACTATGGCCTATCTCGGCCAACCTATCCCTGATTTTTTTTGCCAGAGCAACGGGAATAACGTCGTCGAGGGCATCGTCTATGTCGACTCTAAGCTGCTTCTCTGATATGGACCAAACAACATTACACATCAGAAAATTATCACTAAATCAAAAGACAACATGATATGAGCTTCATAAGGATTAATGCATATTTCAAAACAAATAATGCTTAAGTCATAACAAATAATGCACATAAACTTGACCCATAATGTGTAAGACAAAGCACATAATGCACACAACATTAAATAATTATCAATTTAATCAAGTACACACTATCTCTGATGTAATTACAGATACAACTTACCTTTGATAATGCACAATATACTTCACATAATGTAAATATCATGATACATAATGCAATCTCTAAACCAAAAAATGCACATGTATTACACACTAAGTTTATTAAAACATATAAAGGATACCACTCAAAATGCACAATATATCTCATAATGCCTAATATACAAAATACATCTCATAATGCCTAATATACTCCAAATAATGACAATAACCTGCTACATAATGCACTGCCTAAACCAAATAATGCACATATGTAATCTTCACTGAGTTGATTAACCAAAATACACAATACATCTCATAATGCATAATATACTCCAAATAATGACAATAACCTGCTACATAATGCACTGCCTTAACCAAATAATGCACATATGTAATATTCTCTTAGTTGATTGACCCATATACACAATAATGCATAACATACTACACATAATGACAATTATATACTACATAATGCACTGTCTAAACCAAATAATGCACATATGTAATCTTCACTGAGTTGATTAACCCATATACACAATATCAGAAAGAAAACCTATAAGGTACACGAATCCAGGAGTTTACACCCAAAACATTGCCTATCCATCAGATACAGAGAAACCCATGAACAATCAACTCCATATTTCTGATTTACCAAAGACGCGACATAATTGAAGTTCCAATCTATGATTTTTCGTCTATACAAAATCAGTACAAAAATTCCAGGAATCCCTTTTCAAACATACCTAGGTGATTGTTTGAATAGAACAGAAATCGTGTAGCCGAATTGGGTTCGATGTAGGGTGGGTGACTGCCGTCAAATTTGTGCAATGCTTCCGAATCTCTGAGCGGCGGTTGTAGCTAGGGTTTCTGCGAGTGGAGAATGTGGAGAGAGTGGAGAGTGATGAGAGAGTATTGAATGTGAGTGAATGAAAAGATGGAAGGTTTCAAATCCCTTCAAAATCGGACTTGCCAAAATATGGCGGTTCAATGTAATTATGATTTGTCTATATTACCCTCATAATGCATACATATAAGCTGTATAATGCAACACGGAAGCAGAATCATAGAATCAATCTCGGCCATTGATTTATAAGATCTAACGACTAATAATGAGAAGAACAAATGATCTAAGGGATGAATAGGAGAATAATGCTCCCCTATATATATATATATATATATATAGATTAGTGATCAAGATATAACTAATTTTAAGTGTATAACTAGAGAACAAATCTCAGTCACACATCTTAATACTCCAAATTATTCCTGTGGCTTAGCTATTTTTACATGTTTTAAACAAAAAGTAATTAATAAGGGTTTTTGGAAACTAAATTCAATTTCAACCGGCTCCTTCAAATTTCCAATTCCAATTTAAAAAATGGGGCTTCTATTCACGCTCCTTTTCCTCTACCCTCTCTTTCTCCTCTTCCCAGCCTCCGCCGCAGAGCTCAAACGCTGTTAACTGGAGCAGATTCATCATCAGTATCATCGCTGCTCTCACTTAATGGATCTGGAGCATCTACGGGTAGAGCTCGCTTCCTCTTCTTGTCATCGTCGTGGTCCATCCCTCCGCTCCCGCTCGCCGCCGCCACAGACATGGTGAAGATCAGGCGCTTAAGCTGGCAATTAATTACTTCTCTTCTCTCTCTATTTCTTTCTCTCTCTAGCTAACAATTAGTATTTCTCGATCGCAAGCAGAAAGGAAGAAGGAGAGTCCTATTTGTTGATATGAAATTGGGGAGAAATGCAGTTTGGAAGGAAGATTGCAGCTTCAAATTGCGTTATGTACACATTGTGATGATGAATGTGATGGAATCTGCAGATTCATTTTTCTAAGAAGAAAATATATGTGATTTTGGCTAGGATTGTGGAGGTGGAATATGAAATATATAGTGTCAAATGATTTAAATAGCCAATAAATATACCATTATTTTTAATAAAGTTCAACTCTTGAAAGTAGCAATGACTTTAAAGACTAGATTTCTACTACCAAAGTATTGAAAAATAGCAGACATTTTTAACGGACTTTGGATTTTAGTGGAATTTCTTAAAGCATCAATTATGATTTTACTCCACTTTTGTTTACAAACCGCATCACTCTTATTATGATTTTACTTCACTCTTGTTTACTCTAAGTTGATAAAATTATACTTTTGACTGTCGGATAAAATGATAAAATGATAGGTTTATTGCATAGAATGATAGTTTGCCGGATAGAATGATACTCTGAGTTGATAAAATGATACTTTTGACTGACTGATAAAATGATAAAATGATAGTTTTATTGCATAGAATGATAGTATTATCGGATAGAATGATACTCTGAGTTGATAAAATGATACTTTTGACTGCCTGATAAAATGATATATGTTAGGTTTATTGCATAGAATGATAGTTTTGCCGGATAGAATGATACTCTGAGTTGATAAAATGATACTTTTGACTAACTGATAAAATGATAAAATGATATATGTTAGGTTTATTGCCTAGAATGATAGTTTTGCCAGATAGAATGATACTCTGAGTTGATAAAATGATACTTTTGACTGAATGATAAAATGAGCGAAATTCAGAAATTAAATGAGCGAAATTTGGATACGTAAATTTTATCATGAGCGAAATGACATATTTACCCCCGCGCTTTTTTTTATGAAGTAAATCTAAGTTTGAATCTAGACCACGTGATTTTAAAAATGTGTGGTCCAGATTTAGTTATAGGGTTATTACGGAAATTTGGGTTATCATTATAATGCACCCACACACACACACACACACACACACACACACACACACACACACACACACATATATATATATATATATATATATATATAGGGGAACGTTATTCTCCTTATCATTTTTCCTTCTTAATATTACGCGTTAGATCTAAGGCATCAACGGATCAGATTGATTCTATAAAACTGGTTTCGTGTTGTATTATAGAAGGTGGTTGTATGCATTACAGGGTTATTATTGACATTTGACGGAAAAGTAACTGCCACATTTTGGTATCTGCGAATAATGCACCACATGGTCACGAGTAATGCATATAATTGACTATATAATGCACAATATGTGAACTGCAATGCATACGAATAAGATGTACCATGTTATGATGTTTGGACACACGTTTCTTGTTTCCCCTAAGGGTTTAATAAGCTTAGGGCTAGGGTATAGTACATAGACACGTATGTAATCTTCACATGGTAACGAGTAATGGATATAATTGACTATATAATGCACAATTTGTGAACTGCAATGCATACGAACCAGATGTGCTGTGTTATGATGTTTGACACGCGTTTCTTGTTTCCCCTAAGGGTTTAATAAGCTTAGGGGCTAGGGTATGGTACGTACGCATTAATAACAAATTATAAAACGATACGAATAATTCACCAAATTGTCACGAGTAATAGATGTTATTAACTATATAATGCACAATATGTGAACTGCAATGCATACGAATAAGATGTACCATGTTATGATGTTTGACACACGTTTCTTGTTTCCCCTAAGGGTTTAATAAGCTTAGGGGCTAGGGTATAGTAGGTAGACATTACTAACAAATTGTTGTTACTGGAATATACGTATGTGCATTATTTGGTTAAGATAGTGCATTATGTAGCTGTTAATTGTCATTATCTCAGTATATTATGCACTATTAGAGGTATTGTGTATATGGGTTAATCAACGGATTGAAGATTACATACGTGCATTTAGTAATGTCTACGTACTATACCCTAGCCCCTAAGCTTATTAAACCCTTAGGGGAAACAAGAAACGTGTGTCAAACATCATAACATGGTACATCTTATTCGTATGCATTGCAGTTCACATATTGTGCATTATATAGTTAATAACATCCATTACTCGTGACAATTTGGTGAATTATTCGTATCGTTTTATAATTTGTTATTAATGCGTACGTACTATACCCTAGCCTCTAAGCTTATTAAACCCTTAGGGGAAACAAGAAACGTGTGTCAAACATCATAACACAACACATCTTGTTCGTATGCATTGCAGTTCACAAATTGTGCATTATATAGTCAATTATATCCATTACTCGTTACCATGTGAAGATTACATACGTGTCTACGTACTATACCCTAGCCCCTAAGCTTATTAAACCCTTAGGGGAAACAAGAAACGTGTGTCCAAACATCATAACATGGTACATCTTATTCGTATGCATTGCAGTTAACATATTGTGCATTATATAGTCAATTATATGCATTACTCGTGACCATGTGGTGCATTATTCGTAGCGGTTTCCAGCCATTATTAGATTACTATTGTACCCTCATAATGCACAAAATAGGACAAATAATGCAATACGGGATTAATTACCCAATGTTGATCTTGACCGTCCATTTCTCTAATCTAATGGCTGATATTAAGAAGGAAAAATGAGGAAATATATATATATGGATGTATTCATTTCATTTTCCTATATTTCTTCATTTTTCCTTCTTAATATCAGCCATTAGATTAGAGAAATGGACGGTCAAGATCAACATTGGGTAATTAATCCCGTGTTGCATTATTTGTCCTATTTTGTGCATTATGAGGGTACAATAGTAATCTAATAATGGCTGGAAACCGCTACGAATAATGCACCACATGGTCACGAGTAATGCATATAATTGACTATATAATGCACAATATGTTAACTGCAATGCATACGAATAAGATGTACCATGTTATGATGTTTGGACACACGTTTCTTGTTTCCCCTAAGGGTTTAATAAGCTTAGGGGCTAGGGTATAGTACGTAGACACGTATGTAATCTTCACATGGTAACGAGTAATGGATATAATTGACTATATAATGCACAATTTGTGAACTGCAATGCATACGAACAAGGTGCTGTGTTATGATGTTTGACACACGTTTCTTGTTTCCCCTAAGGCTTTAATAAGCTTAGGGGCTAGGGTATAGTACGTACGCATTAATAACAAATTATAAAACGATACGAATAATTCACAAAATTGTCACGAGTAATGGATGTTATTAACTATATAATGCACAATATGTGAACTGCAATGCATACGAATAAGATGTACCATGTTATGATGTTTGATACACGTTTCTTGTTTCCCCTAAGAGTTTAATAAGCTTAGGGGCTAGGGTATAGTACGTAGACATTACTAAATGCACGTATGTAATCTTCAATCCGTTGATTAACCCATATACACAATACCTCTAATAATGCATAATATACTGAGATAATGACAATTAACAGCTACATAATGCACTACCTAAACCAAATAATGCACATACGTATATTCCAATAACAACAATTTGTTAGTAATGTCTACGTACTATACCCTAGCCCCTAAGCTTATTAAACCCTTAGGGGAAACAAGAAACGTGTGTCAAACATCATAAAATGGTACATCTTATTCGTATGCATTGCAGTTCACATATTGTGCATTATATAGTTAATAACATCCATTACTCGTGACAATTTGGTGAATTATTCGTATCGTTTTATAATTTGTTATTAATGCGTACGTACTATACCCTAGCCCCTAAGCTTATTAAACCCTTAGGGGAAACAAGAAACGTGTGTCAAACATCATAACACAGCACATCTTGTTCGTATGCATTGTAGTTCACAAATTGTGCATTATATAGTCAATTATATCCATTACTCGTTACCATGTGAAGATTACATTTGTGTCTACGTACTATACCCTAGCCCTTAAGCTTATTAAACCCTTAGGGGAAACAAGAAACGTGTGTCCAAACATCATAACATGGTACATCTTATTCGTATGCATTGCAGTTCACATATTGTGCATTATATAGTCAATTATATACATTACTCGTGACCATGTGGTGCATTATTCGCAGATACCAAAATGTGGCAGTTAGTTTTCCGTCAAATGTCAATAATAGCCCTGTAATGCATACAACCACCTTCTATAATGCAATACGGAACCAGTTTTATAGAATCAATCTGACCCGTTGATGCCTTATATCTAACGCGTAATATTAAGAAGGAAAAAGGATCTAAGATGTGAAAAGGAGAATAACACTCCCCTCTATATATATATATATATATATATATATATATATATAAGGATTTACTAAAATGAAACTATACAAAATGTATAATATGGATACTGTAAGTATGTGTTTCACTTATCATGCAATAATTAGAATTAGGCATAATCAAATTAATTATAATACCAAATTATGGAAAATTAAACTCTTTTAATCATATTAAGCCCTAATTATGTATTATACGCTCCGTTTATCGATTACTAAAGCATAAATATGAATTATAAATGCTATTTATAGACTATCATGCCCAATTATACACGATTAATCCTAATTATTAATTACAAATTAAAACCCTATTTTAATCCTAATAAAAATGAAATTTAAAATATAGTAAGAAATAATTTACTAAGGGGTGTGATTGCATGGTGCGACCATCACACCTATGTCTTTAGCATACTATTTATTATAGTTTCATAATTTTACGATTGTGGTGCACCAATCACAATCATGTTAGCAACAGAAAAGAGCATCATTTAATAATATAGTTAGTGCCAAATCACCACAATCAACATCGCTGATTAATGTCATAGTGTTTTAACGCTGTAATTAGTTTCAAATTCCACATGATGGGCGACAAGGGCATGCAAGTTTTTTTCTATAATAAATGTCCTAATTTACGTAAGCCCAATTAATGCAATTTCGAAAAAAGGCATGTAGATTGGCCCAATTTAACGGGCTTTTCACTTAACAAGTTTTTAAATTGTTATTGTTTAGTAACTTTCCATTTTTTACCATAAATAGTAAATAGGTCTTACATTCTACTAACACATTCCTCACAATTTGTTATACAACTAATATATAAAAATGAGATTCACATTCTATTTACTTTTTTAACTCAATTTTATTTACATTTGTTAAAACTCATACCCATCACAAATTGGACTAGAAATAGGGGATGGAGGGAGTATCAAATTTCCATAACAGAGAAGAAATTAATGCAAAACAACTTCTATTTCATGTTTTCCACCACCAACAAACACATGAACATAAAACTTCAAATTTACATCAAACTTCTTGCCATTGCTACTGATGCAACAACTAAGACACTAAGCACTGTATACTATAACTTCCAACGGATTATTCCTTCCCATAAACAAAAAAAGAGCACAAAATGCATAGCAAAAAAAAATCAGCAAGAAATAAAAAAAGATAAATAAAAAATAAAAACATAATTACATGAGATCTCATCTAGCAATAAGGCCACTAAACCTGAGTGGCCCTTTCTGCTTGAGCAGTATCTTGAGCTGCGCCTTCTGACACTCCAATTTGCTCCCCAAATGCTTACTACTTGTGCAACCGATCGCTTTCACCACCTTCGGAAACTCCACAAACCCCTTTATCCCTCTCTTTATATGCGGATTCTCAGCCTCCTTCGTCATCAAAGAATTCCTCTGATCATCTCCATTTTTGATTTGGAGCTGGGAGACCTTCATCTGCAGGCGCTCCTCTGCCGTGCGCAGCATCTTCCTCTCCTCCTCCATGTCTCTCTTCATCTTCACCATCTCGGCCAGCTCCCGCGCGAGGCGCTTCTTGCGAGCTTTGCGCTCATCAGAGTCCATGTGTGGCTTGATGAAGGATAGGTCGGAGAAGGATGCTGCGATTTTGCGGGATGATATAGGGAGGTGGAGCGTGTGGATTTGGGTGTGAGGTTGTTGTTGGTGGAAGATATAAAAGGGATTGTTGTAGAGTTTCCAGGTTGGGGAGATGGGGATGGGAGGGAAAGGTGGTTCCACTTTCATCACCATTGTCACCATATCTCCCTCATTCTTGCACACCCTTTCTTCATAATATATTTATATTTTTAGCTTGGGTGTTGATGTGAAGAGGGGGCAGGGGGAGTAGGGCCGACTAAGATGGATGAAAATTCTTATTTGGAAGATTAAAGTAAGAGACATGTATCACATGCAACGCTTGTTGGAATTTAATGAGAATCGATGGTGGGAGGTGGACGTCGCCGATTATCGACTCCCTTCATTTGCCTTTTCTATTTATATATATGTATGCATTGGATTGTAATGCTGAATTGTTTTGTTTTAATCTTTTCAATACAATACACATACATTAATGTTATTTCTTCTATTGTAAAGAAGAGTAACTTAATATCTCACAAAATAAATAGTACTAGTAACCAGACAGAGATTTGAAGTAACTGCTTATATGTAGTGACTCTTAAATGGTGCTGTTGGTGATGGGTCTCACTCACATTAGGCATGCACACGGGTCGGAACCGCCGGTTCACGGTTCATCATTCCCATGAACCGGAACCGGCCCGCCAAGGGTCCCGGCGGTTCCGGTTCCGGTTCCGGTTCAAAAAACTGCCGATTCACGAGGCGCTTCAAAACCGCCGGTTTTTGGCCTGAACCGCTAGTTCCAGGCCGGTTCGGCGGTTCGTAATTTTTTTTTTGCATTTATTATCGTTTTAGTGTTTGTTTCAACGAGACTACAAGTCACAACTTATAAGTTACAATTTACACTTAATGTTGGACTTGAGCTTTTGGGTTGAAAGAGAGTGTATTGAATGATTCTCTTTTATAGCTACATGTTCTTAGACGTGTTGCTCTTTCTTTCAATGTGAGATAAAACTCCTTATTTATAACTACATGATACATCTCCACCATCTTTGTTTATATTAGTTTATATCTTAACTATCTTCTATTATTATAACTTAACAACAAATATAATTACATAAAGTATTATTCTTTAATTCTTTATCATTATCGATTTGTTTGTTTATAAGTTTATGTGTATATTAACTAATAAATACCATTATAATTTATACACATTAAGAGAATAATTATTATACAAATTATATTAATCTAGTGATAACTATAATATGAATAATTATTTATCTATACACAAATCATATTACTCAATAATTGTTTATTCTTATCTATCAAGAATATATTCACAAATAATAATTTTATTGATATAAATTATACTACATCTATTAGAATAACAACTATTATACTAAATTATACTATTAGTCTACTACTAATATATAAACTATATTATACCACTAAACAAATCATTCTTTAGTTATCTATTTTTATCATTATTATACCAATTATATTAATTGTTATTTTTTCACATTTTAATCAGTATATTGAGAAAAATTAACAACATACTTACATTTAAATCCAATTATTTGAACACATCCATATTCTATAAATATACAAATTATTAGCAACATGCAACATTCAAATTTAATTAAACTATTCTAGTTGATGCTATTATTATCTATAAATTTGTCTTAGAAAAAGAATCATAACAAAAATAAAGATAAAGTTAGTAAATAATCAAATGTAGTAAAAAATAAAGAAAAGTAGAAAACAATAAAAGTTTTGTATCTTACATTGGAAAAAGATGAATGAATGATCTAAACATGTAGTTATAAAAGAAAATACTTCAACATATTTTGTCCCACATTGAAAGTGAAACAAAAAATATTCAAGGATGTATCTATAAAAGAGAAACAACCAAGAATGGTTTCTTAGAATTCTTAAAAGTGAGCACATTTAAATCCAATTATTATTATTATTTGAACACATCCACATTCTATAAATATAGAAATTATGAGCAACATGCAACATTCAAATTTAATTGAACTATTCTATTTGATTATGTTATTATCTATAAATTTGTCTTAGAAAATGAATCATAACAAAAATAAAGATAAAGTTAGTGAATAATAAAATGTTGTAAAAAATAAAGAAAAGTAGAAAACAAATGAAAGTTTTGTATCCCACATTGGAAAAAGATAAATGAATGATCTAAACATGTACTTATAAGAGAAAATAATTCAACATATTTTGTCTCACATCGAAAGTGAAACAAAAAATATTCAAGGATGTCTCTATAAAAGAGAAACAACCAAGAATGGTTTCTTAGAATCATAGGCCCAACAAATAAATATGAGCTATTATGAAATTATTGTATTTATTTATTTGTGAAAATTGATTTTTATATATAAAAATTGATTTTATAAATAATAATTTTTTTAAAAAAAATTTATTGAACCGGTGAACCGCCGGTTACGGTTCGTGATATTTCTGAACCTGAACCGGCCCGCTTGAACCGCTGGCCGGTTCGAACCGCTGCCGCCGGTTCTGGTTCCGGTTTATGAACCGGCGGTTTGGTTCGATTTGTGCATGCCTAACTCACATGCTTTAACTTCACGTGGAAAAGGTGAAGGTGCTTTCGAGATGCATACACAAACTACACACATGTGTCTCTTTTGATTCATTTTTATTCATATTGAATAATAACGAGTAAATAATTATACTCCCTCCTCCAAGTAGTTTGAGCATTTCTTTCAGCCATGGAATTTAAAAATTGATGTGTTAAAAGTGAAGAGAGTAAAATAAGAGATAAAATACGACTCAATTAATTTGAGAAGAGGTAGCAATAGTAAATGAGAATTGATGAATTCTAATTGAGCTGAATGCAAATCTTTGAACAAAATACTGTATATGCCTAGAGTCTGAATTAAATGTAGTAAGTCATGTTGTAGGAGAGGTGGATCTATTTCTGAGGGATAAGAATAGATAGAGTCCAATATGAATGCCCAGTCTGATCAGCACGTACTACACTCGGCTGTGATTAATTCAGTTATTGTACTTGATAAAATATTAACTTTATTCTGTGGGTAGCTTGGGGCTGAATCTATTACTATTTCATTAATGTTGTGGAGTAATAATTAAAGTTTAGGTAAACTAATAAAAAGAGGTAATAATACAGTGGAAAAATGGGGTGTCGAAGCCAATGCATGTAATGATTGTAGCGTTTCACTTTAACCACATGGGATGCTCCGCTGCTGTGTCACCTTCCAGGGTCCCTCTCCCTCTATCCAATCACCTACTATTTCATTTTCAATCTTAACTAAAGTTTATATCATATGTGGCGTGGGGCGACCTCAACTATATATGGGTATGTTAAGGTAATTAACAGCTTTTTTTTTTAATCGCAGCTTTTCAGTCCAAGCTTCTTTTTAATCACAGCCTTTGGATCCTTAAATTGGATGGTTGTGATGATCTGCATTATTTCACTATAATGGTGCATTATTAGTCAGTGTGCATTATTCAACTAAAAATCTGCATTATTAAATGACACGATACAAAAAGGAATGTATTCATTTCCTTTTTGTATCTTTTGTTCTATTGTTCTTTTTAATCTCAGCCTCACGATTTTGTCATACGACGGTTAGATTGATGTCACGTGTCATTTACTGTTTAATTTCATCAAAGATAAACACATCAGGTTTAGTTTCATATATAAAATGAATAATTTTACCTTTTAAGTCATGGACATGAAGCATTTGTGGGGCAAATGCCCCTAAAAAATTTATAACCTTGCTACTTTTTTTTATATCAAATTTACTTGAATTTCTCCAATAAATACCCCTTCTCAATATTTCAATTTTTTGTTTATAATATATTTTGTCCCTCCTCACATCAATTCCGGGATCTGGTGAAAAAGGGTAATAATTAACCTTATCTTTAGATCATAACTAAATTGATAAAACTCCTTATTATAACTTCAATACACGAAGCTTTGTATTTATGTATGAATCATAATTGCGAAAAAAGCGAAAACATGGCCAAACACATATAGAGCCATAGAGGTAGTGGAGAACTAGAGTGTCCCCAACGGTCAATGGGTATACCAATTCATAATTAAGTCCAATAATGCAACAAATAGATTAATACAAAAGAATTGAGTGATGTTGATAACTTTAGAATTTAATTGGCAATCACTCGAAACATCAATATTCCTCAATCTTTATTATCATTATAAAACACCAATCAAAATAAAAGGAATTTGCACGTCAATCAAAATAAATTTTCACTCGATCGTGTGAAGTGTAGGTTTATTCGCACATCAATCAAAATAAAGGGAATTTGCTCATTAATTTTGGGTCTTAAAGACTTCACATGAATATGGGATAGACTTGGAATCAACATGTAATAGAGACTTGTGCTAATATCTTAAAAAAATATATATATATATATAGTACTACTAAATAACAACATCTACAACTCAATTCGTAAAATATACTCTTCTACTATTCATTTGACAATTAAGCATCTCAAAAATTTTACCACAATTTTCACGGTCTACCATTTATTTTTCATTTCATATATTTATTTAAATTGTAATTATAAAATTAAATAAATAATTAAAAATTACTTGACTAAACTAAAAAAGCACATAATTATCCATTTTTGTTTCACAAAATTGTGTCCACATATGTACTGTGGTGTGTACTACTCCCTTCGTAGTCTCTCCGTAGCCGAGTCGTATTTCTTTTTAAATTGTCCCACTGTAGCTGAGTCATTTCTTTTTTTTTCTTCAAAAAGTACTTTACTATCTCTTCATCTCTCTACCTTTTTTCTTTCTACTTTATTCACCTTTTACTTAATTCATTTAAAATAATTTTTTCTTAAATCCTGTGCCAAAAATAAATGTCTCTACTACAAAGAAACGAATGGAGTAATTTTTAACACTAAAAACCATTGTTTAACTTGATATACACAACAACTTGTAACAAATAATATTAAATCTAAAAAGGAAAAGAAAAGGGGAAAAAGAAATAAAATTTGTGTGCATGACAGTGGATTGCAACTGCGGCCCTACCAATAAGTCCAACCCCAACAAAGTCGGCGCACCACACAATTCGATTGTAGCCTATAGGCCTTTATCACAATCCACACAAAATGCTTTGGGTTTCTGCCTTGCTAATTTTCACTTCCCTTACCTAATTTTTTAGTACTAAAACAAAGGAAAAAAAAATTTGATCCCTTCAAAGTCAACTCCCTTAATCTTTTCATTGTTCGGCACATGTGCTTGATTAGATGTAGGGCAGTGAGTGATGAAAAAGAGGTTGAACTGTTTGGACTTTGGAGTCGTAAGGGTGTCCACTATAAGGCGGACACGCCCAATAGCCCCGCCCCAGTTTTTATCCATAGCCCCAATTTTGTTGTCCATAGCCCCAAAATTTTGTGTCAGCCACTATGGTGGACACCTCCAATAGCCCCCAAATTTTATAATCAACTTTCATTTTATAATGTTTCAAGTAATTATGAACAAATTTATCGGGCTATACGTAATTAGAAGAAGCTGACTATACGAATTTAAAATAAAAATAAAACTAAAAATAAAATACAAATTAAAATTAAAATTAGAATTACACCCTAAATTAAAATTAAAATTAAAATTAAAATTAAAATTAAAATTAAAATTAAAATTAAAATCACACACTACATTGAATCTAGTACAAATCACTACCAAGTTTACACAACGCCACCACCTCCCTTACGTGCCCACACTTCTTCAATCAAATCGGCTTGCAGTGTGTTATGTGATGTGGTCCTGCGCATATCAGCGAAGCGTTGGATCAAATATTCATTGCTCCGTGGTACGCCCATCTGGATCGGCGCGGAGGCGACACCGTGACTTGTACTTGCGCCCTCTTCCGGCGGCCATCGCTCTGCCGCAAATCCTTCATCTTCTATTATCATATTATGCAATATGATACAGGCTAACATAATATTCGCGACATCATCTTCGTGCCAAACTCGTGCCGGACACCGTATAATAACCCACCGCGGTTGGAGGACACCAAAAGCCCGCTCAACGTCCTTCCTAGCACTCTCTTGTTTGCGCGCAAAATATTGTTTCTTCGGTCCTACCGGTTGGCGGACAGTCTTCACGAATACGGGCCACCGCGGATATATTCCATCTGCCAAATAGTAGCCCCTACTGTACTGCGTACCGTTGGCTACAAAGCTGATTTCTGGCCCCTCCCCCGGCACTCCTAGTTGAAGAGCGGCGACAACTGGAGAACATTGATGTCGTTGTTCGAACCTGCTACGCCGAAATACGCATGCCAGATCTTCAGACGGTAGTCCGCAACGGCTTCCAGTATCATCGTTGGATGTTTGCTTTTGAATCCAGTAGTGAACTGCCTTTCCATGCCACGGGGCAGTTCCTCCACTCCCAATGCATGCAATCGATGCTTCCTAACATTCCTGGGAAGCCGTGCACCGACCCGTGCATATCCAGTAGGCGCTGACACTCATCCGGGTTGGGCTTCCGTAGAAACTCCCCACCGAAAATTTCCCGGATCCCCTTACAGAACTGCCTAAGCACCGTGAGGCCAGTCGTCTCACCCATCTGTCGGTATTCATCGAACATGTCCGCTAGTCCGGCGTAGGCAAGCTGTCGGATTGCAGCGGTGCACTTCTGTTGTGTGGACAGCCCGATCCGGCCAGCCGCATCACGCCGGAGGGTGAAGCACCGGTAACGCTCCGCCAAATTCGTCGCTATATAGTTGAACAGCCGTTGCGACATCCTGAATCTCCGGCGGAATATCTCGGGTGGATAACGGGGGTTATCCACGAAGTAATCATCCATTAGACGTTGGTGAGCACCGACGTGGTCTCGTGGGATTGTCCGCCGATGAGTAATGGTGCGAGGGATCGGATCCTCCGCATCCTCCGCCAAACGGGCCGCTACCTCCTGGGTGGCCTGGTGTTGCACCTGTTGAATCAGAGCATTCCAGCTGTCTCTCCACAAATTGTTCATTTCCGACCCCAAATTGTAGTGAGAGAAATTTGTATAGATGTTGTGTTGGAATGGTGTGAAAATAATGAATGGAGTGGGGTGTATTTATAGGGGAATTGAAATGTAAAAAAAAATTAAAAATCGGCATAGCCGCGGCGGTTGGCGCCGCCTTTATAGGCGCCGCGCCTATAGCCGCGTCCTCGCCCCGGAGTCGGCGAACGCGCGTCCGCCGCATACCGCCCCCGAAATGGTGTCCGCCCGCGGGGCGGACAACTCCGCCACTATAATGCGCCCGCCTACCGCCCCAACCCGTGGCTATAGCCGGGGGCGTCCCATAGTGGACACTCTAAGTAGAAAAACTAAATTAAAGTTGGCGCATACAAGAAGAGAAGTAGTGGGGGTGGAGCTAAGCTAAGAATAAGAAAGAAGTACTAGCCTTGACGTTGACGCTGGGCTACATCGTCTGAGCTTAATTATTAGGCCATCCACTACGCTGTCTCTATACCGTCCCTTAACTACTATTTGACCACTATTTGAGGGCCCCACTGTCCTTTTTTCCTCCCTCCCTTAACTAAGGGACGGAACCTGCAACGCTCCGTCCCTTAACCGTCCTTTATTCCGTCCCTTAATTAATATTCATTCAATTTCATTTTTTATTTTTTTTCCCAACCCAATTCAATTAAAACAAACACACTTTATTAAAAAACACACTTTATTAAAAAACACACAACATAATTTAAAATACAAATTTAAAGAAAAATAAAAAAACTACTCCGCCGGCTAATCATCCTCCGGAGGCGGTCGGGGTTGAGGGGGAGTCGGAAGGCCAAGTTGTGCTGCCATATGCACAATTCCGTTCCACCAGGCCGTGAATTGGGCGTACGAGAAGCGGGAAGTGTCTGCCATTGTGGCGGTCATGTACGCCACCATAAGTGTGTCCGAGCCTCCCCGCGAGCCCGATCCCGAGGCCGGCTGGCTTGATTCGCCTCGACCCTTCCTTGCTCTAGCCACTTTCGCCGCCTTCGTCCCTTGCGGCCGACGGCGCCCACTCGCGGATCCTCCAGCATCGCCGACCGTACCCGCAAACTCCTGGGATTCAGCCTCAGGTTGGCTGATGCCCTCAGCGGTGTCACCACCAGACGAGTATTGGCCACCTGACGTATGCTTCATGCGCTTCGAGGTTGAGCCCGAGCTGGAGCGGAAACCGCCGGCCCATCGTTCCTCGTCATTGACGACCTGCCAAACATCAACAAATCTGAATTGATGACGTTCGTCCTGGTAGTAGGCGCGCAAAGCGGACGTCAAAATGTCGGTTGCTGTGGCGCCGCTTTGGTAGCGCGCCTCTTCGGCCGAGTAGATGCCGTAGAATTTTTTGACTTGTCGGTCGACTCGGTCAAAGTGAGAGCAGAGCATTTTAAATTTGCACTTGCGGGAGCCTTTCGGCTTTATCTGGTGGTAGACCTCGCAGACCTTTTCCCAGAAACACTTCCGGGATTGTTGATTCCCGACGATGGGATCGTACGAGACGGTGATCCAGGCGTTGTACACCGCCAACGTTTCGAGGTTGTTGTACGGATGCTGGCCTAGATCCTCTTCCTCCTCGTCCTCGCCCGCCTGGGGTTGTACACCGCCTCTTCCACCTCCACCGCCTCGGCCTACTCCCGGCGTGGGATCAACGGGAAAATCCTCCCGGATCTGGGATAATCCCTGCGAATACCGCGGGGCGGAGGGACGGACATATGCATCAAGGTCAAAATTGGGTGGTTGGTACCCCCCGGAACCGCCCAATGTGTTGATCATGGTCTCCCAATCGCCGAACGCGTTGAGATCCCACCCGCCGGAGCTGAGTCGCCGTAGTTGTCGTCGCCGTCGCCGGACATCTTGAGTTGTTATATGAAAATTTGAGAGAAAACTTGAGATGATAAGAAGAATAGATGTGTAGTTGTGTGTGAAATGAGGATGAGTTTAGGAGTATTTATAGAGTAAAAAAAATTTTAAAAAAAACAAAAAACAGTATTATTACCGTTAGAAAAAAAATTTCTTTTATTTTTATTTTTATTTTTTTTAAATTCGATTTTTTTTTAAAAAAATATTTATTGCGTCAGCACGTGACGACGCCCACTCGCGGGCGGGCGAGTGGGCGTCACGCACGACGCCGAGTCGCGCCACGTCGCCTAGGCGCGTGGCGAGACAGCCCGTCTCTTGGCTCGACGGGACGCGACGCGGGACGGGACGGCGAGCTGCAACGTGTCGCGCCGGGGTCCCGTCTCTCCGGGACGGGACGCGAGACGCCGGCGAGACCCGTAGTGGATGGTCTTAGATTCGATATTATTTGCCATGTAAATCATTTGTGTGTATATGAAACACAAAAATTACTTTCCCTGGCTTTGATAGAGTATTAGCATAGTTGTTTCACTTGTGCACTAAGAGACATTCAAGAAGAGAGTTGTCGTGGCCTTTACCAAAACACAGAGTAATAACGTTTTTAAGTAACAATGCAATCTCATCCTCCCAAAAAAATTTGAAAAAATAAAGAAAGAAACATAGTACTAATCATAAAATAGCTATACAGTTGCAATGGACAGTTGAACATTTAGAAAAACAACATTTGGACTGAAAGAAGAATGCCTAAATTTGCATTAGTAAAACAGATTCAAATTAAAGTTAAAGCTGAAGCTGAAGCTGAAGGTGTAAATTATTTTGGGTTATGGATCTCCAGAAGCAACCATTCTTGATGAATGCTCAACGCTCAGCATCTGCAGAGACGAGGCCTTACGTAGGGAGTCGATGTGGCAGCTTCTTCATATCTTCCCACCAATTGATAGACAGCCGTGTGAGGCATGTCATCACGGAGAAGGTCACAGACTCCTCTTCTTCCGCTGTTATGTCCTCCCACTCCCAGCCACTAAACGTCAGCCCCTTCAGTTTGGGGAAGGAAACAGCATCATCACTTAACGATGAAGAAGAAGAAGACGGAGTTTCTCCCTTCCCACCAACTTCATTTCTGTTATTTGCTTAATGTAGAGAATTTCCCCATACGCGGCAATGACACCACCTCACTTAAATCAATTAGAGTAATCTCTTTCAACAAGTTGAGTGGCGACGACATCCAATGTGGAAGTCTGGAGCCTCTAAACCCCCATATTTTCAGTTTTTGCTGCAGAGCTTCTATTACGTCTATCCACAACAGTGATGCTGATGACAACTCCTTTTCATCCATAAGCTCATCATAGAACTGCACATCGAGTCTTTGGATGTGCTTCTTGCTCCTTAGATCTGCTTCTCTAGCATCCTCAACCAACTCCTCCACATCACTTGAACTGCTAGCATGGATTTCCAATTTTAGAGTTCCACTAAGATAGCTGAAGTGTTTTAACAATCCCAACTTGTTGCATCCACTTCCTCCATGGAATGAACTCAATCTGTGGAGACCCTTTAGTTGAGCTAGACCCTGAGGAAAACAACGGCTTGCAGTAGTGTGCTCGATTAGAAGGTGCTGCAGGCTTTCGAGCCTATGGATTCCTTCCGGAAGTCCAGAGAGATCACTGCAGCACTCAATGTTCAAGATTTGTAATTCAAGCAATCTACACAAGCTCTCTGGTAACTCCTTTAAATTTTTATTGCCACTTACATCGAGATGTCTCAAGTGAACCAAATTCCCAATTTTATTCGGAATCTCTTCCAAGGAGCAGCATGCTAATAAAAGAGTATGCAGTTTAGGCAAACTACACATGTTCTGTTATAGAATCAAGAGATATCAGTAAGAACAAGCTAAGATTGCAAGAATGAACGAGGAACTTGAATTGTGAAATGTATGGAGTAACACTCAAACTTGAGAAAACAATGAAAAACTCTTATTCAAATTTTGGAACTTGATACACTCGAATCTGTTACTAACTTCATGAAGAAGTAGTATATATGTAGCTGAGTGAATATACCACAACTGCTCTCAACAAACTATTGAGCTACACTAGAAGTTACAACAAACTAAACTAGAAAAAGTAAAGAGCTTCCAACGGCTATGATCAGCAACGGCTGCTCTTTCTTGATACATGCAGTTGTGCTCATATATTCTCTCTTACAATTCCGTTGAGCTCGTGGATTCCATCTTACAATTCTCCACCTGAAGACACAACTCCTTCACTGCTCAAACTGATAAGATCCTTGCAATATTCAAACTTGTCTTTGCCAAGACATTTAGTTAACATATCTGCCGAATTGTCCAAAGTGCTTATCTTCACAACCTTCACTCTTCCCTTTTCAACCTCATCCCTGATGAAATGTAGACGAATGTCTATATGCTTGCTCCGCTCATGGAAGAACTGATGTCGAACCAAACATATAGCAGAACTACTATCGCAAAATATAACCATAGTTCTCTGACTGATCCCAAAATCAGAGATCACACATTGGATCCAAAAGCTTTCTTGCACGGCTGATGTGAGTGCAATATATTCAGCTTCTGTTGTTGATAACGCAACAACGCTTTGTAGGCTGGACTTCCAACTTATGACAGCACCATACAGGGTAAACAAGTATCCAGACTGAGACTTTCTATTGTCCAGATTGGTTGCGTAGTCAGAATCACAATACCCTTGAACAGCCTCCTCACCCTCCTTATGACTTCCTTTAAACAAGATCCCACACCTTCTGGAGCTCTTCAAATACCTCATAGTCCACTCGAGCGCATTCCAGTGCTCCTTTCCCGGTTCAGCCATGTATCTACTAGTGACTGAGATAGCATGTGCAAGGTCTGGCCTTGTACAAATCATGGTATACATTATGCTCCCAACAATATTCGAATAAGGGATTAACTTCATCTCCAACGCTTCTTGCTCAGTTCTTGGAGACTGCTCCTTTGACAGTTTGAAACTTTGTGACAGAGGAGTAGAGGCTGCCTTAGCATTTTCCATATTAAACTTCTTCAAGACTTTCTCAATATAATCTGATTGAGATAGCCACAGTAGCTTCTTGCTCCTATCTCTCAAGATATTCATCCCCAGAATCCTTCTAGCTTCACCCAAGTCTTTCATTTCAAAACTTCTGCAAATCAGCTTTGATCCTTTGTATTTCATCCAAGGATGGACCAGCTAGTAGCATATCATCTACGTAGAGCAAGAGGTATGCTACTGGAGTATTTCCACTCTTCTTAATGTATATGCAATCATCATACTCAGATCTGAGAAAACCATGAATGACCATCTGCTCATTGAACTTCTTGTTCCACTGCCTTGGGCTTTGTTTTAAGCCATATAAACTCTTCTTCAACAAGCAGATTTTGTTTTCCTCTCTTTCCTTTATATAACCCTCAGGTTGGCTCATAAAAATAGTCTCCTGAAGATCCCCATTAAGGAATGCAGTCTTGACATCAAACTGCTGCAATTCCCAGTTTCTATAGTTTGCAACAGCAAGTAGAATCCTTATCGAAGTGTGATTTACAACTGGAGCAAACACTTTATTTAAATCAATACCTTCTTCCTGTGTAAAGCCTCTAGCTACCAACCGAGCCTTAAATTTGATCCTGCCTTTATCTGTTGTTTCAACTTTTTTCTTGAAGATCCACTTACAGTTTATGAGCTTCCTATCCTTAGATTCTTGCTTCAAGCTGTTTTTATCCACAAGAACCCAAGTATGATTCTTGAGTAAGGAGTCCATCTCCTCATTCATAGCCTCTATCCATCTTTCTCTGTCCTTGCTCAGAATTGCTTCTTTGTAGGACAGAGGATCAGCATACTCCAGATTTTCAGCAGCACATAATGCATAGTATACCACATCTGCTTCAACATATCGAGCTGGTTTCCTTACATTTTCTCTCCTCACTCTATCCCTTCCAAGTTGGTAATTTCTTAGGATGCTGTTAGCAGACTGTGGATCTGCTCCACCTTGAGCAGAAGGTGTATCTGCTCCACCTTGAGCAGAAGTGGAGTCTCCTTGTTGCTTATCATTCTCTGAATCTCTAGAATCTCCAGATGAGTTTAGACTCAGCTTCCCTAGCTCCACCTCAAACATATCATAGGGAGTTTCCTCTTTCTGTCCTTTCTTGCTCAAATAAGGCATCTGACTTTCGATGAAAACCACATCCCTACTCAACACAACCTTTTGATTACCAGACTCAACACAGCACAGCTTGTAACCTTTCACTCCCTTCTGATACCCCAGCATCACACACTTGATTGCCCGAGGCTCAAGCTTACTCTTTCTGTCATGAGCATATGCTGCACAGCCGAATACCCTGAACTTTGAATAGTCACCATGAGTCCCATACCATCTATAGTCTGGTGTTTCTGACTTTAGACTAGTAGCTTGTTGATGAGATATGTAGCAGTACAGACTGCTTCCCCCCAGAATTTACTGCTCAAACCAGATGCAAAGAGGAGACACCTAACTCTTTCCAAGATTGTTCGATTCATCCTTTCAATTTGTTGGGGATTTGAGGGCACTGTTTTATGGCGCTTAATTCCTTTCTCCTTACAAAACTCATCAAATTCTCTTGAAAGAAATTCCATGCCATTGTCTGTTCTCAGGCACTTCACCTTACTGCCTTTCTCAAGCTCTACCTCCATGCACCAATTTTTGAACTTTGAGAATGTATCTGACTTTTCTTTTAGGATATAAACCCATAGCTTCCTTGAATAATCATCAATAATTGCCAGATAGTACTTCCCTCCACCAAGAGTAGTTACTGGAGCTGGCCCCCATAAGTCACTATGAATATATTCTAAAGGAGATGTAGAGGAATGCATACCAGATGGAAATGACTTCTTCTTTGCTTTGCTCAAGATACACTGCTCACAGGAACCAAGGTTGTTTGATGTATCTCCAGAAATAACACCTTTCTTGGCTAGTTCTTTGAGGCTTCCTTCAGCAGGATGTCCCAATCGTAGGTGCCATAGCTTCAAATTTTCAGCAGCCACATAGTTTGAGTCACCAATCACAACCTCTCCTAGCAGATAGTACAGACTATTTCTTCTTTCTACAGTCATGACTATCTGACCATCTTTCTTGATCATCATTCTACCTTCAATAGAAGAAAATGAGAACCCATTTACTTCCAGCAAGCCTAGTGATATGAGATTCCTTTTGATCTCAGGAATGTACCTCACATCACTGAGCAATTTCACAGATCCATCCATCATCTTGAACTTTATCATTCCAATTCCTCTAACATTGCAGATTTGGTTGTTCCCTAAGAGCACAGTTCCAGTAGCAGGATCCACTTACTCCACCATCCATTACATTCATGATTTCTGGAAGCTCTACTTCTTCAACACAATCTGCATTGTTCTGTTTTTTCCCCTCAGATGCCTGCTTTTTTTTCCAAGCAAAGCAATGCTTTTTGAGATGTCCTGGTTTCTTACACCAGTGACATGATCTTGTCTCCTTTACTTCAGAGCTCGAGACCTTAGCAATCTCAAATTTCGTCTTGGGATTAGTCTTCTTGAACTTCTTGATGTGTAAGCTTTCGGCTGCACTTTCTTGAGATCTTCAAGCACCTTTCTGCAATTCCTTTGCTCTCAATGCGGCCTTTACTTCAGATAAGGTGATGGTTTTCTCCCTCCCATACACCATAGCATCACGAAGATGATCAAAACTCTTTGATAAAGCGTTGAGCAGCAAGATGGCTTGGTCTTCATCTCCTATAGTAACATCTATGTTTTCAAGATCATCAATCATCTTTGAAAACTCCTCCATCTGTTCACAAATGCCTTTATCTTCCTGGAATCTATAGGCGTATAACCTCTGCTTCATGCACAACCTATTAGCCAGAGATCGAGTCAAATAAAGACTCTCCAACTTGGCTATAACGCCTGCTGCAGTGGTCTCTTTAGCCGCTTCTCGAAGGACTTTATCGCCTAAACACAGGATCACAACACTGTGAGCTTTTGCTTGAATTTCTGCCAACTTAGCTACAACCTTCTCATCCAATTAGGTCTCCCCTTCTTCACCTTCCTTTTTCTTTTCAAGAGCAGCAGACAATCCCTGCTGGATCAGCACTGCACGAATTTTCATTCGCCAAAGTCCAAAGTCGTTGGAACCAGTGAATTTTTCAGCCTCTAGTCTTGATGTAGCCATTCTTCAAGCAGATGATGTGCAGCAGCAGAAATAACCTCAGAACAACCAGAAAACAATTGCAATCGCCCAAGCTTTGTTCTTCTTTTCCCACAGACGACGCCACTTGTTATAGAATTAAGAGATATCAGCAAGAACAAGCTAAGATTGCAAGAATGAACGAGGAACTTGAATTGTGAAATGTATGGAGTAACACTCAAACTTGAGAAAACAATGAAAAACTCTTATTCAAATTTTGGAACTTGATACACTCGAATCTGTTACTAACTTCATAAAGAAGTAGTATATATGTAGCTGAGTGAATATACTACAACTGCTCTCAACAAACTATTGAGCTACACTAGAAGTTACAACAAACTAAACTAGAAAAAGTAAAGAGCTTCCAACGGCTATGATCAGCAACGGCTCTTTCTTGATACATGCAGTTGTGCTCATATATTCTCTCTTGCAATTCCGTTTGAGCTCGTGGATTCCATCTTACATATTCTCTGGTAATTCGGTTAATTTTTCATTGCTACTTAAGTTAAGGTGTCTCAAGTCGCCCAAATTCCCAATGTCAGCTGGAATCTCTGTAAGAGAACAACATGCCAACAAAAGACCTTGCAAGAAATGAAGCTTACAAATGATTTTGAGGTCTTCCATGGAAACTTTCGAACCACTTAATTTCAACCATCGCAAGTGAATCAACCTCTCCATTCCTCGTGGAGGAGGACCAAACATCCCCATTTAATTCTAAATACCCTAAGACTTGTAACGCAGCCACATAGATTTGTAGGTGATCCTTCTCCCTAGAATAAGCTACGATATTCTTTGGCTTGAGAAACTAAAAAAGGGTCACACATTTGACAGCCTCTCAGCAGCCCCCACTCCACCATTATTCTTCCTAACAAATCGAGCAAAATCATGCACTATATCATGCATTTTACACCATTTTATCTGTTCCCTCGAGTCATAACTTATCTCAAAGTCTTGAAACAAAGAACTCATTGCCAACTTGTTGAAGTACTCTCTTCCTTTAAGTTCCACTCCACCATTTTCACTAACAGAGCCTAGGTAACCTAATGCCATCCACTCTTCTATCAATCTCTTAACATTAATCTTCAAATCTTTAGGATAGATGGCACAATATGAAAAACAACGCTTGAGAGTCGGGGACAACTCATTGTAGCTCAAAAGTAAATGAGGAAAAAGCTCCACTTCTGCCTTCTCCAATTGCCGTATTTCACTCTCTAGTACATTTTCCCACTCTTCCAAGTTGTCCTTGAATTGTAGAAGACTTGCAGCAAGTGGCAAGCCCTTGCACTTCCTAGCTATTTTATGACCAACATCCTCGAATTCTCGACATTCCTCATCACCCCTTCCGGAAAGGGATATGTGACGCAACAATCTCCAACACTCTGATCAAAATTAAAATCATCTTTCTCTGATACGGAGAAACCCGTATCAATGATAATTGGCGAGAATTCGCCGGATATTGAAGGTCCGTTCGCGGGATCCTCCCGTCGAGCAACCGATGAACAAAGACGGAAAAGTAAATTGTAGAAAAATAAAAGACGGAACGATAAAAATAATTATATTTCTTTCATGATTCCATCAAATGATAACAAAGACTCGTATTTATAATACTCCTATAAATAACCTAACTTGGTGAACAAGATAATAAATATACGGAAAAGATATGGTAATATAATAATAGAGATATGTGAGATATTTTGGAAGATATAATCGTATCAACTCCCCCACGGTTGAAATCCACCTTGTCCTCAAGGTGGGAACCACGAAGCTAACAACGAAGAATCCTCCAGGATCAAAAACATGCTCGCCAAAATTGAGCTTGGAAGGGATTTTCAACTTTCTTTTCTCACCCAAGCACATCCCCAATACTATTAGCTATCGTTTGATTACTTGCCCACTACCAAGTTTGATATCAATTGGATCCCCTCGTTCAAAAGGGGGATCGAAAATTGTTCCATCAATCAGCTTCCCCTTGTAGTGTATGTCGACCCTGTCACATTCGTGAACCTGCAATGGGGCAGCAGCTGTGGGAATTATTGATAAGGTATGAATCCTATCGGAGCTACACGGCAAGAAGATACCCGCTGATGGTGGCGGCGGGGCAGCAGCCAGTAGCTGCGCTGTTGAAGAATTGGGAGACAGCGGCGATGGTGGTAGTATCAGGACATCAGTGACGGTCAACGGCGTGAGTGTTGAGCTCATCTGGAAAACCCCTTCCACTCCAACTTGATCACAACTAGGTAGTCGATCAATTGTAGTATTTGGAGAAGGTTTCACTACTTCATCATTATCAACGGTAATTAATTCTATTGAGTCATACCCGAAATTGGAGTCGCACGACAGAGATATCGTGGCTGGTGGAGGCGGGATAGCAACGACAACAGGCCGCGAGCTTCTAGATGGATCGTGATGGAGATCAGCTGGGGGTCGCGTCGCGACGTGTGGATCGCCCAGGCACGTTCACGTGAATCCATCTGAGACTCCAATTCCCTGACAATAGCAGTCAAACGCTCGAGCTGTGAAGCCAAGGCAGCCAACTGTAGGTTCGGTTCCAAATTCGGCGTCACCGGATCACGTGCCATGTCGAGAGGCTCCATATGGCCTACACCGTTGTAAGGAGGCTGATATGGAGACGATGGCGGCTGGAAGAGCTGGTAAGGCTGTTGTGCAGGGGTGTACAATGGGTTCCCATCAGGAGGGTCAGGTTCAGGGCACGGATAGAACACCGAAGAGGGACTTGGCGCGCTAAAGGATAGCGCTGGAATCGGGTGCGCCGGGTCTGGATAGGAGTATCCAAATTGCACGTTCTTACTCTGGAGGTACCAACACGATGTGGGGCTCGGCATGGGCAGTGGCGAGAGGAACGGTCTATTGAACTGGCGATGGACGTAGTCAGTGTAGGTGTATGACATGATAACGGAAATACGGAGGATGAGATCACAATGAAAGCACCAGATGATACGGAGAAACCCGTATCAATGATAATTGGCGAGAATTCGCCGGATATTGAAGGTCCGTTCGCGGGATCCTCCCGTCGAGCAACCGATGAACAAAGACGGAAAAGTAAATTGTAGAAAAATAAAAGACGGAACCATAAAGATAATTATATTTCTTTCATGATTCCTTCAAATGATAACAAAGACTCATATTTATAATACTCCTATAATAACCTAACTTTGTGAACAAGATAATAAAGATACGGAAAAGATATGGTAATATAGATATGTGAGATATTTTGAAAGATATAATCGTATCATTCTCCTTCAAAATCTGATCAAGTCTAGCTTTCACATTTTGTATTTTCTTTGAAGTATCACGACAAACAACAACTTTCTTAAAACATAAACATGAAGATGGAATGAGGGAGCAGCATACCTTTTGCTTATGTTTAAGAATAGCATACTTCCATTCATCCAAAATGTCGTCCATGTCATAAGCAGTATCTTCAAGCATTTTCAGCCAATTTTGAACACTTTGATCCTTCACTCCTCTTTTTTCTGCATCATCCACCACATCTCTAATTGTCTTAAGCTTGTTGGAAAGACCAACAACCTCCTTCTTCACGCCTCTAACCAAATTCAGTGATCTTCTATTGTAGCTATGATTCTATCCGCCACAATTGAAATTATTGCATCCACCATTATCACTTCACAATCCCCTTTTTTCCTCTTTTTTTTTCTCTGGTATTTTTGTGTTCGATGGTGGATTTCAATTCATTATCTCCTACTATAAGTGAGATTAAATTTTACAATTAATTATTCCATGTGCCATCTTTAGCAAAGTCAACAAAATTGAAGCTATTTCGCAGCAAGGCGCTAGCAAAGTTGTCTTCACCGTTTCGTCAACATTGTCGGCATAACTATACTGCAATAAGCTTAATTTCAATAACGTTAAAGCTTAATTTCACTCTCAACAAATCTCGTTAAAATTGAAAATGTATATACTTAATGTATTAAATAAAAATTGCAATTATATTAAGAGAAACCAAAAATTTCCTTGGCGACCTTTCAAAAACCTGATGTGCTTTTACAATTATTCCTAATTTATTGTAGATTTTCTAATACAAATTCCGCAATGGTCGATTTGTATTACGGAGTATGAATTTATTTCGTGACATATAAGAGTAAGATGGTACTTTTATTAACCGTAAATATTGGAAAATTTTTATTGATGGCTCTAGACTCGAGTTAAATATGAGTTACAAAATAGAATCACTCTTAAATGAAATCTTACAATGTCCATGGGTCTAAAAAAAATATGTTGGAGTCCCTAACTCATCCTCACACGAAAACATAATCATAAAAAAAATCAAGTTAAAATCTATGTTTCTAGTTGCATAAGAGTAAAGGCCAAAACTGGTCCTGAACATATGCATATTTTACGATTTTGGTCATTAACTTTATTTTTAAAATTTTTGCATCCCGAACATTTCAACTTTGATCACAATCGGTCCTACACTAACAGTTCCGTCAATTTTTTAACGGTCAACAATTTTAACCCGATTTTGACCAAGTAAAGCAGTTAATTATGATTACGTACACCCTAGTTATTACCACAGACATTATGTGCCCCCTGTCTCCGGCAATCTAGCCATTCCGAGTGGCCTCTTCACGGATTCTCACCATTACCTTCTCGGCTAATAGATCGACTGTCCATCGTCCCTTTTCCGAAAAAATTCCACCTTCAACCTTTCAGCAGGAAGCAACCTCTAAGGTCCACCGTCCGACCACCGTGAGCTCTTCATGATGGCCTCTGTCTTCTCCCGTCGGCTCGCTCTACTCTATCTCGACGGCATCTGCTTGGTGCCGGTGTCTGTCTCACTCTATTCTCAGCAATCTTCCAGGCCTCTCATAGGCTGCCCGATTCCATTACAAATTCAAGAATCCAATTTTCAGATTTTACAATTTCAAAACCATTCCCACCTTTCTCTTCTTCACTCTTTCACCAAATCATAAAAATCCCAATTGTGAGAAGCAACCTGGATTTCAGGTAACAATTAGCCTTGTTTAGCAGTGGGGTAAAACCCCGGGGTAACACGTTGTCGACAATCACGACTTTACTAAGAGGAAACCGCGCCGTCACCCATGCCTGGGCACTCCGACGCAAGGGTTGTGTTACTGAGACAAACCCTTCGCCCCACGGCGGCCGCGACACTCTCCCCTCCGACCTCCTCTTCCTCGCTGGCGGCGGTCACTAGCTCCCCCGTCCCCTATTAACCTACTACTAATTATTACCATCTAAAACTGCTTCTATATATATTCTTATTCTTGGATCCACAAGCTCCCTTCTGTCTACGGTAACAACAAATTAAATATTGTACTTTATTAAGGATATAATTAAGGTGTAAGTAATCATAATTAACTGCTATAATTGGTCAAAATCAGGTTAAAATCGTTGACCGTTAAAAAATTGACAGAACTGTTAGTGTATGATCAATTGTGATCCGAGTTGAAATGTTCAGGATATAAAAATTCAAAAGATAAAATTTAAGACCAAAATCGTTAAATGATCATATGTTCAGGATCAGTTTTAGCCTTTACTCGTTGCATAATTAATAGTAACATATTTCAAATTTGCCTAATATACATATTCAATATGCAAGCCAAAACTTGTAATCTTTTTTCCCACTCTGTTATTTCTCAACTCACTTTATTTATTTTAAATGGTGGAGTATATTGAAATCAATGCTTCGGTATTTTATACAGATTCCTCGATTTATATGCAATTAAACAGTATCACAATTAAAAATTGTACAGCTGATCACCAAATACACAAAAAATACCATAAATGGAAATGCACCGACACACACGGGAAAGAATTTGCTTACATAAAATAAGCAAATTCCACTATCCAGACCACAATCAAGTTTAACCCTACATGCATGGTATTAGAATTCCCAGCTGTAATAATCTATGATGGATTGGAAAAAATAATTTCAAATCTTCACCATCACCAATAATGTGTTGATGTAGCATAACAATGAGTAACTGTATCCCAAAACAATGTAAAACTTCACCACAGCAATGCTGTAGATCTACTAATCTAACATTCACCATCTACTCTCAACACAGAAGTATAAGAGTGAAAGGACACCAAACTATAATGAAAGACAAATCCAAGTACCAAACAGAACACCATTCTGACGTCTAAACTTATCAATGCTGCATTTGGATAAAAAGAAGTTGGATTTGAGGGAAAATCTGCAAATTGGCTAACCATACTGTACGGATCTCAAGTCCAATGTAAATGGTTCCATATCTGTGGTTTTTAATCCAACACAATACCTGCATTCATAGCTCATACAAAGAGCTAAAGGATTTAAAAACCTTTAATAAGCAACTGTGGATTCACTAGAAGAATCTAATTGTAATCTATAATTGATATATGAATCACAGCCCGTGTCAAAATCAATCATACAACAACTAAAGAGGCGCTGATCAACGAGATTTATAACACAGCAAACATTATTCTCTAGGGTTCTCAACTAATAATCTTCTTCAACGAAATTGACAGGATTCAATCCAACTTGTGAATTTAAATTCTAGTTTTTATGTATATATAAGCCATGGCAACAAATAAAAGTAAAAGAGAAGAGAAAAGATACACAGAGGAAGAACTAGACAACCTGTATAAGGGGGAGAGCATTCTTCACTATGAGGATGCAAATGATACATCCTCTCATAACTCAAACTCGTCTTCAAGCTTCAATTGCTCCGCGGCAGCTTCTTCCTCTTCATCATCAATCACAAAATAAGGATTATGGACCTCGGGCCTGAACTTGTATCCTGTGAAGATATAGAATGCCAAGGTAGCCAACTCCCCCGCAACCACGCTGGTCCAGAAGTACTTATACGAAGTAATAGTTTCGAGAGCATAGACCACAACCCTGGTGAAGTAAATGTAGCATATGACCACGATGTAATACTGCCTAAACAAAGTGAGCTTCATCAAATTGACCGCAGCCTTGCCATCAGTCTTGGCCGCCTCGCGCAAGTTCTTGATCGACCAAACAATGGGGAAAAGCACGGCGCAGCAGCAGATGACATCTACGAGCAAGAACACCTGCTTCCACGCGATCCAATCCGCCCCAAACGGCCCTGTCTCATCAATCACAACCTGAGCAATGTTGGCGATAACCTGAAGGGGAATCACAATCATCAAAACCTTCTTCTCCTTATCCTGCAAATACGGCTTCAGAAACGACCATCCAGTTCCGATCAAAACGATCAAGGAGAACAACGTGATGCCCTTCAAAAAACTGAATATGTAAAACAGCACATCCCAACCGTGCGCCGATCCGGTGCGCTTAATATACGATTTGTCCTCAGCCTCACACAACAAATTCAAGGTCTTCAGCAATACCACAGCCAACATAAAGAAATGGATTCCAAAAACAGTCGATCTCTTCTTGTACAAGACATTGATCCAAAGGGCGGCCATAATAAAATAGATGAGGGAGAGCAGGAAGTAAACCCTAGGAAGAATTGTTTTACCAGCGGAGAGATAATCGCGGCGGTTGGATCTGCCTCCTTCCAAATTGTACATCGCGGAGCGGACGTTCATGGAGACCTTGAGCTGCGGGAGGCAGTTGGCGAAGATGAGCGTGTACTGATCGGCGGAGGACTCGGCGTAGGAGAAATTGAAGGCGGCGGCGGAGGGGGAGGGGAGTTGAGCGAAGGTGAAGACGCGCTTGATGACGTCGGATTTGAGGACGCAATTGATCTGCGCATCCTCGATTTGCTGGAGGACGTGCGCCCAGGCGTCGATGGTGCAGAGGAAGAATCCGACCTTGGAGAGCTCCGGCGGGTCGGGGGTGGATCCGGAGAGGGAGAGGTGGGAGACGTTGAGCTCGAGCTGGCCGCGGTGGGTGAAGCCGAACTCGTCGAGGAGGATTAAGGGGCGGGCGTCGGATCGGATCTGGGTGGAGCGGATCTCGGCGACGGAGAGGGAGGCGGAGGCGAGGAGGGTAAAGAGAAGGAGAAGGAGAGACATTTCTGAGTCGGGTCGGATCTCAGTCTCTCGGGTCGAGTGGAGTTAACACTAGAATGGAAAGGAAATGGTTGGAGATTTGTTGGTTGGGGTTTATTTAGCGTTTATTCCTCTCGCCGAAGCTTCCTTCAAATTCAAGTCGTATATACTATAGTATAAATAAAGATTAAATTCATTTTTCACAATATTAGAATTTACCAAGTCAATAGTCTTGCCCACTATATCACGTTACATATAGTGCTATAAATTTTAGAATCATGATAGTAAATTAGAATGAATATACAAGATCTATCTTGCTTTTACGTATAAAGGTAAGATTGCTTATGTGTTTTAAACGTGTGTGAGAGATTATGCTTATTTATATGTAAAAAATCAGGATAATTTATGCTCATGCTCGTATTTAATGATATATATATATATATAATTATATGGTCG
Organism: Salvia splendens; assembly: GCF_004379255.2. Taxonomy (NCBI): domain Eukaryota; kingdom Viridiplantae; phylum Streptophyta; class Magnoliopsida; order Lamiales; family Lamiaceae; genus Salvia; species Salvia splendens. The sequence continues at coordinate 12,453,545 of NC_056046.1, forward strand.
TGTTAGGTTGAGATTTTTAACTTAATTGAAAATTGAGATGCATTTTCAGCCACTCATCCGCAACATTTTCGAAATGTCAACTGCAAGTAGATTTTGTCAACTCGGGGGTATTATCGTCAATACCCTGCACATCAAATGTCAACAATTTATAGTTGACATTATATGTGTATAGTTGACATGAATTGTATATGTAGTTGACATTACATGTGTAGTTGACATGGATTGTACACATAGTTGACATTATATGCGTGTTGTTGAAATGAACTGTATACGTAGTTGACAAAAAAAATAAAATAAAAAAATAAAATAAAAAAGTATTTATTGAATAAAATGTACCATTAAATTATCATTCTACCATTTTATAATTAATTAATTTAAAAATATTTTCCAGGTGGCAAATTCTGGACCATTCATTTAATAAAAATGAGTGGCTGATAATACATTTCAATTTTCAATTAGGCTAAAAAATCTCAATTGATCACAACCCTATAAATATATAGCGATAAAATTATATTCAGATTTTAATTGGTTGCAGAGTCTCTGACGAGAGTTTTCTAAAAAACTTAGAGATGTTTTCGTTACAAGAAATTTACATTGTAAACAAGAAATTTGTCAAGGAGTGTAGAGTTTAAAATAGGTCAATAAATAAAAGGTGAGTGACGAATGGGGTTAGAAATTGGAGTCGGTCGGCGAGTGGGTAGGGGCGGAAACCACGAGATGATGTTGATAACTCAATTTCGTATTTAATATACTAGTATTTATACAAATAAATTGTAATCAATATTCAGTGGGACTAACGAGATGATGTAGATTAATTTCTAATATGATACATTGTTTATCACTTCATGCATAAAATTACAAAAAGTATGATAAATAATACCGGCAGGGCAAATATATTGTACTATTTCCTTATTTTATCTAGTCTTAATTTATAAATAGTGAGAGGCTATTTCGTCAACTATTTGAGTTGAGCAAAACTTGATTCTTTGCTCAGCGTATTAATGGCGGTAGTACTGGAATAATCGAAGCTTCTACTTTCCTCAATAGTCAACTTGGTGATGTATAGATTATGTAGATACACTAAGATAAACTGTTAATTGGGCTTATAATACTATAGAGCAATTACTAATCATTTTTCATTTTCTTTATAAATCGATTATTCAACTTTAAAGAATAAATTAATGGTCTATCAGCCTATATAACACATGGAAACAGGGTAGTGATTAATTAAGATTTTTTAGTATAATTGAGAATTGAGATGCATTATCAGCCACTCATTTTTATTAAATGGGTGGTCCAGAATTTGCCACATGGAAAATATTTTTAAATTAATTAATTATGAAAGGGCAGAATGGTAATTTCATGGTACATTTTAGTCAACAAATATTTTTTTTTAAATTTTTAATTTTTTTTAAATTTTTAATTTTTTTTTTTTGTGAACTACATATACAATTCATGTCAACTACACACATATAATATCAACTACATATTCAATTCATGTCAACTACACACATATATAATGTCAACTACACATACAATTCATGTCAACTACACACATATAATGTCAACTACATATACAATTCATGCCAACTATACACATATAATGTCAACTATAAGTTGTTGACATTTGATGTGCAGGCTATTGACGATAATACTCCCAAGTTGACATAATCTACTTGCAGTTAACATTAAGAAAATGTTGTGGATGAGTAGCTGAAAATGCATCTCAATTCTCAATTAAGCTAAAAAATTTCAACCTAACAAGACCATATGAAAACATTCATATTCCTTGGCGCCGGTTTGAAGAGGTTACATTATTTTAAAAATCATCTTAATAACTTTCCAATAAAGTAATTAGTACAATTTACTATACGGGATTCGATATAATTTAGGACTGAATTTTCACGCTCAATCATAGTTTATGTAATCTGTTTGGCCGTATTTTGCCGAACTTTTAACTTGGTATTTGTTGCATAGGCTTTAAATATATATACATTTGCAAAGTTAATATTAGGTCAACAAAACCCTCATGTCCAAAGTTAAGAGTAATATAACTGCAAGAATCAGATAACTCGAGATTCACTAATTAATGGGACCTCTTTTATTGATATTGATCTGAGATGACTAATCTCAGGGATACAAGCCAAATACAAACGCAACTCCAAGATTACAAGTTAACTAAGTACAAGATTTACAATCGGAAACCCTAGACTAATCTCAAGTACACCACTGGACTTGAGACTCCATCTCTTCCAACAATACCTGCACACTTAGTAAACAAGTCAATAACAGAGATAAAATCCCTAAGGATCTAAAACAGAACAGAACTCGAAGAGACAAGGTCACAAGCTCTGGAATATGGCTCAGGTCGCAACAGGCGACTACACCGGGCCAAGAACCTCCCCACAACTTCAACCAACCGTCACAAGAGAGACACCGTTGAACACAGGCGCCAGAAACCTCAGTTTCTCTGGCTACCACCAATGCAAGCCCACTCAACACGCGAATTCACACAAACCTCTCAGATCACAGTCTCACACACAAGAAACCCTCGCACTACACTTTCAAGCACAAATAGTTGGTCACAGAAGAAGACCGAACCCTAGGGTTTGAGAAGGAAACCGATGAAGTTTCCTCACACTCAAACTACACCCATAGATCTCTTAGGAACTGAGAACCATCGGTAGAACCAAAAGCTTGAAGGAAAACTCCAGCTAGAACCGCCGAAATTCTAGAGAGAAGGAAAATCGAAGACGGAGGAAAAAATTGAGAGAGGGAGAAGAGTCTAGCATAGAATAGGTGAAGTGAGGAGTCGGTGCCTCACTTAACAAACACACCCTAGATCCAACGGCTGAGGAGTGAGATCCGCGTGGAGCTGCTACGTGGCGGCCATCGGATGTAACAGATAAGTAACGAGCCAGATAACTCATTGGGCTGAGCTAACCAATAATTGGGCCTAAGCAATTAATTAAATCAAGGCTAGTCCAATTCAATTAATATGTACGTCCAATACATAATTGGTCCACCAAATGTTCAACATTCTCTACCTTGGACCTATTGGGAACACATGGGGAGAGCCTTAGTCAGCTGTTGCTTCATCTATCACTAAAGAACACAAAGTTCATTAGATAAAGAACACCAGGTTGCCTAACAAAACGCCAGATGGCAAGCCAATTAGTCTTGTAGGACTTTAGTTGCCTTATGATTTCAGTATGCCAAAGCTCAAAGAATCAGCAAGGTCTTCCCCTGGGATATGCACATGCTAGCCACAATAAAAATGCAAACTCCTAATGCAAGTGAGCAATTTAGCAATAGACAAATATTTAGTACCCATGTCAGCAGGATTTTTGTCAGTATGCACCTTATGCAACAAAACCTCACCTTTTTCAACAACATCCCCAATGAAATGGAACCTAACATGTGTATGCTTGGTCCTATCATGAAACACATGGTTTTTGTATAATTGAATAGCACATTGACTATCAGAATACACAGCAGGAATAGTTTTTAAGAATTTCAGTTAAGAGAGAACCCCCTTTAACCATATAGCCTCCTTCATAGCCTCTGTGATGTCTATATATTCAGACTCAGTAGTGGAGAGGGCAACTATGTGTTGCAGTTGTGATTTCCAACTTATGCAAGATCTACACACAGTAAACACATAGGAAGTAGTGGACTTTCTCTTGTCCTTGTCATTAACATAATTAGAATCAACAAAACCACATAGCTCAACACCATCATCACACTTAGAAAAGCACATACCATATATCTAAGAAGCCATTTCAGGGCCTCCCAATGCACAGGTCCAAGGTTAGACATATATCTACTCAAGCTAAAAACAACATAAGCAATGTCAGGTCTAGTACTGACCATCAAGTACAAAACAAAACCTATAGCATTGGCACAAGGCACATTTTTCATAGCAGGAATATCAGCTTCAGACTTTGGACACAAATCTCTACTCAACAGAAAATGAGCAGCTAAAGGCACAGAAGCAGTTTTAGCAGCAGCCATGTTAAACTTTTGCAAGATCTTAAGCACATAGGGTTCTTGGTGAAGCACAAGGACAAACTCCCTTATGTTCCTAAATATATTGATACCCAAAATCTTTTGAGCATCACCAAGATCATTCATATCAAAGTTATCACACAGAGCAGCTTGCACATGCTTAATGGATTTAAGGTAGGGTCCCATAATCAGCATATCATCAACATATAGCAATAAGAACACATGAACCTTATCAAGATTTTTCACATATATGCAAGCATCAAAGGTACTTCTCACAAACCAAAGTTTTTGCATACAAGAATTAAACTTGATATTCCATTGTCTAGGGGATTGCTTTAAACCATACAAAGCCTTTTTGAGCAAGCAAACATGATTGTGGTACTTAGGATCCACTAAACCTTCAGGTTGTCTCATGTAGATAGGTTTATCTAGGTCATCATGTAAGAAAGCAGTTTTGACATCCATTTGTTTCAACTCCCAATCAAAGTGAGCACATAGAGCAAGCATAAGTCTAACAGTAGTAAACTTAACAACATAAGTCTGGCCTTGTACCTTAAACCATCCACCTAATTTTTAATTTTATACAGCCACCTCATGCACCTTTTATTAGCACTAAAAATACCTGCAAATATACATGGTAGATCTAGTATAACTAAAGGTCAGTACCGGGATATCGAACACGGGGAATATAATTGCAACTGGCTATCATGTACTAAGCGTCATATACTATCTAGAGAAACAAGAGATTTAGTTTAACTAAGCAAAAACAAATAAAATAAAACAAATAAATTAGGCAAATAGGGGAATTCCAAGAATAGTGGTTTCACAATTATGGTTATACAAATTTCAACTACAATACCCTAGCACAGTTCATACTTCGATAACAATGTCGTTTAAAGGAAGCTAATTGTAGTGTCTACTAAGTGGATCTAACTCGCCAACCTCCTCTCACGATTATGTAGCAAGTTATATTAAATCATCACCGAATGTGTCACTCAAACGTGAAGTATTATAGAACAACTTAGGGAAGAAACGAAGTAAGAAAAAAACGGATATTAAATAGCAAAACGGAATTGTATAAACTAATAAAATTTACTAACACATCCAAAGAAATCTCATAGTTTAGCTACTTATAGACAAATAGCAAAAACTACAAATTAAAGTACAAAATATAAAGAAAAAGCAAACAAAACCCAATGATGAATTATTGTGCAATCTTTAGTCTTCTCTTGCCTTGCTCCAATCTCCAAGAATGATGATGGAATTATGGATGGAGGAATTAGGGTTAGAGAATGGAGGGGGGAGCCATGAAGGCTCCCCTTTTGGGGCTATGAATTGGTGAATATTATGAATTAGGTTTTTGGGTATTTATAGGCTTGAAAAGGATTTAAACTTGGTAAAAAGTCTCCTCCAAGTAATAGTAAATATGGAATTTTCGTGCCCCATAGGTTAAGGAAAAGATTTGGCTTCACAAGGTAATGTCTTCATTCATTCTTTTATTTTCCGCCACCAACTCTGCACTTGACAACTTTGCACGACTTTGGTAGAATGGTCATAACTTTCTCTACAGAGCTACGATTGAGATGATCAAGGTACTAACGCGAAGCTCTTTCAAAGATGAAGAGAATGGTATGTAGAACGTCCTGATCGGACTCCAAAATAGCCAGCAAATTGAGTTCGAACAGAGATTGTTGTACGCGAACATTCCCCGCAGGTGCTGGCATGGGCCAAGCGGGCGCTGGAGAGAGTCAGAACGTTCTGCTCCAGCTGGGTTGCCTTCTGCTCCAGCTTCCGAACTTTGACATTTTTTTGCCCTTTTTAGCTCTATTTTGCACATTTATCACAAAACACGTCAAAATATCAAAATTGATAAAATATGCAAATAATGGACATGTAATGCAACTTTGACACTTAAAACGGACCACAAAATGGCCTTAAAATAGTGCAAAATCCGAGCGTATCACCACTTGCAGTCAACAATGGAGGCACCAGCAGGGAGGGGAACTAGTAACCAGGTACAATTCACTTTAAGAGATAACATTTCATCTTCCATGGCTTTGTGCCACGGATTCCAAAACTTAGATTTGAGAGCTTGCTTATAAGACTGAGGTTCTTCCCCATCAGATTCATGCACATTAAAAGCAAGAGCAATTAAATTTACAAGACCTAAGTACTTAACAGGAGGATTGGGATTCCTTCTGCCTCTATCTCTGGACAGGAGGTAATCCTTCAAATCTAGAATAGGGTTAGGTTCATGTTGAGGCTCAACTACTTGATCATCATGAAGAGTCACATTTTGGGGCTCATGCTGAGGTTCAGGCTCTAGTTCAGGGTCAAGGGCTATAGAATTTGTATTTCATAAGTGCTCCACCTCACTTGGAGCATCATTAGATGACTCCACCTCAGTGAGAGTGTTAGTGGACTTCACCTCACTAAGAGGCTCACTGTCAACACTTATTGGAGAGGGATTAGGGGCAGATTTAAGACAGGGGAACTCATCCTCATTGAAGACCACATCCCTACTTATTGTGACCCTAAAACCCGGTTCACTCCTATACCAAATCCTATAACCCTTAACACCCTTAGGATATCCAAGAAGTACCCCTTTCTTGAATCTGGGATCCAACTTGTCAGTTTTGGAATGCATAAAGGCACTACAACCAAAGACTCTTAAATGGGATAAAGAAATTTTTCTACCTGTGAATATAGACTCATGACATTTACCTTTGAGAGGGACTGAGGGTGACCTATTCACTAGGTAGGCTGAAGTCAGAAGGGCTTTACCCAAAATTTTTTTAAACAAACCACTTTTAGACAAAAGACACCTAACTTTTTCTAAAAGGGTTATATTCATCCTTTCAGCAACTACATTTTGTTGAGGGGTATAAGGGGTGGTCTTGTATCTTTTAATCCCATACTTGGAGCACAAAACATCCATTTGGGAATTGCAAAACTCAAGACCATTGTCTGTCTTAATAGCCTTAATGGTTTTTCCAGTTTGATTTTCAACAAGATTTTTCCAAGTTAAAAACTTTTCAAAGACTTCAGACTTTTGTTTCAAAAGGAAACACCACACTTTTCTGGAAAAGTCATCAATGACAGACAGAAAATACACATACCCTGAATGAGTAGAAACAGAGGCTGGACCCCATACATCCATGTGGAGATACTCTAACACACTAGTACTGATATGTTCAGTAGTAGGTGTAGGGAAAGAGACTCAATGTTGTTTGCCCAAAAACAAGTATCACAAAAAGAGAGACTATTTTGAAACTCATTTTCAGGTAAAAGCTCATTTTTCATCAAAATATTTAGACCCTTTTCACTCATATGACCAAGCCTATTATGCCACAACATGATTTTATCAACCTTGACCACATAAGCAGAATTACTAGCACTGATCATAGACTGAGCAGAACACACATAGAGATTACACTTTTTAACAACTCTAAACAGGCACATAACACCTTTGCAGATCATCATAACCCCTTGCCCCCACTTACCCTCAAACTTGGGGTGTGCATTCGGGTTTTGGTTCGGTTTTTTACCCAAACCAAACCGAACATGAAAAACCGAATTCGGGCTAAAACTGAAACCGAACCGAACCGAAAAATCGAAAAACTGAAAAACGAAAACCGAACTTAAAAAATTGAACCAAACCGAAAAAACTGAAATTTAAAAAAAAAACTGAAATACCAAAACATAATAGTATTTATTAATATATATATATATATATATGTATAATTTATTTTATTTTATATATAGTAATTGAATATAAATATATATAATATAAAATTAATAGAATATATATAATACGTACTATATAAAAATATATTAAAAGAATATATATCATATATATGATATAATATACTAAATTAATAGAATAAATATATATAATATTATATTTAAAATATAATTCGATTTTTCGAGTTTTTTTCGCCCGAACCGAAGCGAACCGAAAAACTGAAATTTTTGTATTTTTAAATCTGAACCGAACCGAAAAACCGAAAAAATGAACTGAATTTTAAAATTTCAGTTTGGTTCAGTTCGGATATTCGGTTTTTGGTTTTTTGCTCACCCCTACTCAAAACCCTTAGATTCAAGGCAGGAACAGGAAAGCAAGTTAAAGTTCAGATCAGGCACATATATCACATTATTCAAAGTAAGCACATAACAATTTTCAAACTTCAAACACACAGTACCAATGCCAAGAATTTGACACTTCTTGTCATTTGCCATAGAAACAAAAACATTTTCCACAGGTTTGAAATTTGAGAAAGCATTTTTGAAAGGAGAGATTCGAAAGGTGCATCCATAATCAATTAGCCAGTCATTTTGGGTGAAGAAGCAATCAAAGGCAGTATTAACAGAAAGCAGATCATGGCTCATGAAGCAAACCCCGTCAGAACCATTCTCAGTAGCTAGATTGGCAACAGACTCAATCTGGCTGTTATTATTGTGGACTTTACCTTTCTTTGGCCTTGTACATTCAGCTTTATAATGGCCAACTTCCCCAATATTAAAATATTTTCTTCTTGATTTAAAGTTTTTGCTCTTGGATCTAGATCTGCCTCTACCCTGCTTCTTACCATTCCCATCAGAGTTCTTCCCACCCCATAGAGTTAGACCTTCATCTAACATTTAGAGCCTTAATTTGAGAAGACGTAACATCCAAGTTTTCCGTAATTTCCAATTCCTTTGATTTTAAAGAACTGAGTATAAGGTCTAGAGGGGCACTATCCCTACCATACTTAATAGCTGCATTGACATCACTATAAGTATCAGAGATAGCATTCATGAGTGCTATGTTGGTATACTCATCAATGGTTTTGTCCCCAGACCTTTTAATGTCTTGGACAAGTTTTTGAAATCTGTCAATATTATCATCTATGTCCTTTGAAAGATCCCGTTTGAATTTAAAAAGTTTTTCAAGAAGATACATCTTGGATGACATAGAAGTTTCAGTAAACAGAGTATCCAGCTTAGTCCACATCTCAGAAGCAGACTCAATGGACCCAACCTTTCTAATCACAGAATTAGAAAGGTTGAGAATAATTACCTATGATAAGACTCGTTTCATGCATTGGTTTTGGGTTAAAATTCCGTCTTTTTGGAATCTAATGCATGTTTCTAAGTTTAGGTGTGTAAGAAATCTCCCGGACCCAGGAGTTTGTGTTGATTGACCTAGCAGATGCAAAAGAGTTGATTTTGAAGTGAAAAACCATGTAGTCGTCACTCGGACCTAGGAGAATCAAGAAGATGGAGACATAAGCAAAATGGAGCAAGAGCAGGCTTTAAAAGATCCTACTCAGGGGTACAAGCGTCAATTCACGGAGAGGATGCCTTAGGGATCAGAGCCTCACCTATATAAAGACCTCAACATTGAAGAAGGAGGCATCATCTTTCTTTGGAACCATCTTCCATCTCTCATCCATTTCCACACATTCACTTAAAAAATACACTTCAGTTTACTACGCACTTGGATATGTGGTGATTTCCGGCTACCGTGGTGGTTCTAGTTCGTTTTACTGCTGTGTAACACCGTCCTACATGGGCGAAGAAACAATATTTCATTTCCTGCTTTAGATTACTTTTCATTTTTAGGTACTTGATGATTTTAGCTTAGTAGTTTCTGTTTCTGACTTGGATCTGAAAGATTTGAACTTAGTTGTTAATATTATGAAAGTTTCCATTGGTTTTTGCCGGATCTTGCTGAGTTGATGTTTGTTTGTTGTTTTTGTATCTCGTTTTTTGCTGTTTGTTGGATGTTTGGAGTTGGGATCTATTGGATTATTGTTGGAGGTTGTGGAGACGTTGGGATTTTGTGAATAGTAGTATATCTGGAGTTTGATGTTTAAATTCTGCATGGTTATGGTTGTTTACTGTTTGTTCTCATATCTGCTAGGCCCAGTAGTTTAGATCAGTTGAGTTTAGTCGTTAATTTCTTGTTTAAATTCAGATCTGGAACTTGCTCTGTTTTCATGGTGTTCATTACTCTGTGTTATTCTGTTTTCCCGTTGAAATCCTGAAGAAGATGAAGTTTGTTGGTAGTTGAAACGAGGTATTTGTTTTTATATCGCGTGTGCACAGAAATAGATCACTGCAAGCGCTTGGTCAAGACACCACGCTCCTTAAATCCACTAGAGCACAAGGTCTAGGAACTTAAGAGAACATAAAGTGCTTGGTCGTTGGACACACATCGACTCCCCTTCAAAAAAATATAAATCCCTCAACCCGAATACTATGAATTAGTATAGGGAAGTGGGGTCGATCCCACAGAGATGGACTCGCAAAGTAGTGCTCAGAGACTTTGGACAGACAAATGGCTGCTGCCACGCAACAAAAGGGTTGAGAATTTTAAACTAACTCTAGACCTAGGCAGAAAATGTAAATGCTAGACCTAGGACATGTTAAACTTGTAAATTCAGACTTCGACAACAAGAAACATAACCACTTCCTAGACAGTGTAAACAACTACCTAATCTAGCTAAACAGAATATGACTGAAAGTGGGGACCATAATTCCAAAAATGGCAAGTACGGAAAGAACTGCAGATTAACAAACTCTGACGCTAGCTCGCAGCAAAATGCATCCTCTCAACCAAATTAAACTTGCAGATGAACAAACAGAGCAAAAAGCGAGATTCGAACAGAATATAGAGATTTGGTCGTCGTTATCTTACTGCAACTCGGAAACACATCAGATCTGCGTACACTAGACGGAATGAAAGAAAAACACGTAAACTAAGCATGAAAATCAGATCGAAACTACTCAGATTCACGTCAGAATACTTGATCCACTCCGGATCCAAGACATCCGAACCCAACAACCAACAAATCCAGCAAATCCAACCAAAATTCCTCCACAATCCAACTCCAATCTCCCAGATCTGACCATTAACCTACAATAACTCAGTAAACAGCTGCGAAACGCATCCAACTCAGACAATTTAAAAACTCCAAAATCTCAATAAACGAAACGATCAAACCAGAAATCAACACAATCGCCATAACGGAAAATCAAACTTGCATTTAAACCAGAAACTATTCGGTGAAAACAGCGAACCGAGCTTCGAACAACGAAGCTCGGCAGAGTAAGCAAAATGCGGAAAATAAATTGTTTCTTCGCTCCTAACAAGAGCGGTGTTACACCATATCGGAAGCTAAGATGAAACCCGAACGTGCGAACTGAGATCTCCTCAAAACTAGTATCAAGTGTGTGTGTGGGAAAGTGAACTAAGCAACAGGCTGTGGTGAGGTCTCCCTCGGGAAGATCCCTCCAGCTTGCATGCTTCTGCCTTTTATAGACGCGGACATAGCCCTTGAGTCTTCGTAGAAATCCCTATTCTACCCTTCAACTCTGGAGCTTCCTCCGTCGAGCAATTCTCTTCATAATCGTTCACTAAATCGCCAGTTCCTCGACCTTGTGATTTTTTGGTCTTCTTTCCTGGACCTGGCGAATTCCTTCACACACCTGGCTTAAAACGTGCGTTAGTCCTAGTAAAATCACGAATTAAATCCCTAGACCCATGCATGAAATTAGCCTTATCAAACTGCTCACACTTAAACCATGCTTGTCCTCAAGTATGAAAGACAAGAAAAAGAAATAAGGCGAATTTCAATGCACGGCCCCCCCAAGTACTATTCTACAAACAAAACAGACTCCTAGACCTAGACAACTACAACACGAAACACATAAAAATCACAAAAGAAAAGAAAACACATAAGCGCATAAACTGGTATTTTCCTAGCAGCCATCCCCACAAGTTTAAGGTCAATCCAAGCGTTTACAGCCTCAGATTCCTCCCCTTCCCTTCTTCTATCTAGTCGAGTTGTCAGATAGCCTTCTGACTTCCCAATTGTTAGATTCACTCGATCACTCATTCCTCACCAGGGATGTTAGGATCGGATCGCTCTTAAGTTAAAGTTACTCCACTGATGCATCGGGTTATGAGAGTTTCTCCTTCCTACCGTCTCCTTTTTATTCCTGGGTCTGGTTACTACTGTTTCCTGCCCTTAAATTTTTTTTTTTTTTTTCCCTTTTTTTTTTTTTTCCCTGGACTCTGTCCTGCTTGTACCTCCGGTTTTATTATTTTAACTCCTCCCCTGGACTTTGTCCAGCTTATACCTCCGGTTCCTGGACTTCGTCCAGCTTATACCTCCTTTTCCTGGACTTCGTCCAGCTTATACCTCCAGAACCCTATTTTTTTTTTTCTCCGTCAGACTCTTCTCCCTAAGCATCAAGTGGTAGCCCATTCTTTTTACAAGTTAGCTCAAAGTGTATAGGCTTATAACTCGCTCTTATAGTAGGGCTGCACAACTGAGTTATCTAAGGCATCCTCTATCGTTCTTACTTCATCCAACTGACTTTGATTTATTAAGAGAAAAGGATTCACAAATTAGCATGTATTTTCTCTTCAATTACTCTCCCTAAGGGGCTTTTTGCTATTTATTATACCAGTTATGCAAACACGAAACCTAAAAAAAACTTCTACAAACTCCTAGACCTAACAGAATATGTACAAGACACTAACTGCACTAACTGCGTCCCCCCTCCCACTTCATTTATGCTTGTCCCCAAGCAATCCGTATGAAGTGGAAAACAGGCCAGTTAGTGGCGACATGAAACGAACTCAACAAAACACAAACTTCTCACACTTAGACCAAGCATTGGGCTAAGTGGGAGAAGGAACAACATGCAACACAAAACATGCTATGACATAGAACCCCTTCTCACACTTAGACCAATGCTTGGTCTAAGTGGAAGGGTTCAACACATATATACAGAACCTAGCATGCTGGCAGGTAAAACAGAAATAAAACGAAAGAACTGTTAAATAAAAGAAAGAAAAAGTTACTTGGGTTTGAGGGGAAATTCAATTCGGTGTCTGGCCCCCGTGGGAGCCAAACTTTGGTGGCACCGTCGGCTGGGTCACCTTTGCTTTCTTCCTGGCCGGCATCTCCGGCTTCTCTGGTCTGTCAGCAGTAGGTCGGGGTATGGCTGTCCTCAGGATCACGGGTCTAGCGGAAGAGGGGGGTGATGTGAGGCCTCGGGCCTTGTGATGGCTTCTGCGCGGATACACTTCCTGGACTTAGCGTTGTAATGTTGCCGCTAGACCCAGGAATAGTTTCTGATGCATCCGGGAACTTTTTGTGCAGCCATTTCAGCATGGTCGTCATCAAAGCAATACCCTCCGCCATCCTGTTGGTTTGCTCACTTGACGAAGCCACCCAATCGGTGATACGTCCCCTCAGAACTGCGGCCTCTTCCCTGCTTTTTCCGAATTCCCTTCGGATCTCAGTCATTTCCTTGCGTACCCCGTCGATTCCTTTCCTTACCTCCTCAACTTCTTTCTGAACTCCCTGAACCATCAGCCTGACTTCGTCCTCAGTGGCTTGATCATTTACCTCCACACCATCGGGTTCCTGCTTGACTTGTGCCTCGGACTTACCGACCTCATAAAAACACACCTCCTTCCCTCGGGCGATCAGCAACCCCTTGTTGAAAAAAAAGTCGAAATTGAAGACTTCCGGGGCTGAGCACATCTTTACTACACGGCAGGCCTTGCTGATTTTAATTACAATGTTGCGCTGCAAATAGACCCCGAGAAGATGGCACGTGTACAGATGCCTGGACGGGTTGGAGGTGACTTGATGGCAGGCTTGGGCTAACCAATAACCCAAATGAACTCGTACTCCTGTGGCCATGCACCACGTAAAGTATAGGTCGGCGGTCGTCAGGGCGTTGTTGGCAGTGCCCATCAAGTTGTAGCTAACAAAAGTTTGGGCGAATCGGAGGACCCGATTTTCTATATGGTGTGCCTTCGAAAAACTTGTTTTAAATTGACCCACTCTTGAGTGAGTCAAGAACTCCCACGCACCTTGTGCCTGAAATCCTGGCGTCAACTTCGGCGGACCAACCATTCTGTCGTTCCACAGGCCCTCATCATCTTCTGTTCTCGTTAGCAAGCCCATCCGCAGCGTCCACTCCCGGATACTCATCCTATGTTCTTCATTAAAAAGCCTGAAAGCTATGGAATCCGCATCCAAATCGGCGGTGGATTTGAACCGGAAGGTGGAAAAGAATTCACGGGCCGCGTCGACTGGAACTTCGAAAGTGCTGTGCTTTAGTAACCAATCAAAACCGATTGCATCTATACACCCCCTGAACTCATCGTTAGAGCTAATATGTTTGAGTTCCGCCGGGTGGTACATTTTTCCGGACTTCGCCACCTTTCCCTCAGCACTCTTTTCCTTGTATATGGCCACACGTTTTGGATCGTCAAATCTTCTCATATCGTCTAGCAGCTCGTTTGTAATCCAAATCTCCGTCGACTCAAAGTTCAGTACATCCTCGTCTTGCTCCTCCTCTGAATCACTGGACCTGGCAGGATTCTCGGGCTCTGTGGCGTATGGTACCTTGGCGGGTGGAGGAAGTGGAGATTCAGTAGATTTCCCCCTCTCCTTCTCGGTCGAGGAGGAAGCAATTTGTTTCCCTTTTCTCTTCTTAGCCTTCGCGCGGCGCCCCTCTTCGTCACTCTCCCTTCCACTCGGCCTGGGGGAGTCTTCCTGCGCAGACACGGCTGTCGCTAGGTCCAGCGTATCCTTTTCCTTTTGTTGGGCAGATACGTCAATGTCATCAAGAATACTCCGACGTGTCCGTCTCCTTGTTTCCCTTAGATTAAGCTGCGAATCGGCCTCCTCAGAGACCTCAGTTAAATCCACTATCATGTTGAGTCCTGCATCGACAGTTTCTTGAGCACCCTCAGAATCGAGTGCTCCACTTTCCTCTGCTAACAATGGGGTTGCCCCCGTGATATAAACAGGGGTTTCTAACCCCGTAAGATTTCCTTCAGGTTGGGCTTCAGTGCCCACAGATTTTTCGGGAGTCCTTCCCGCATCAACATCTTCCTCAGTAAATTGGGCTTCATCGCCCCCAACTACGTCTAGGGTTTCCTTTTCTACATCCTTCTCAGAGTTTAGGGCTTCTCCGCCCACTTGAACATCATCATCATCAACAACGGCATCCCTCTCAACAGACGCCTCCAGAACAGGGGTTTCCCCCTCAACCCTACTAACAGTAATAGCGGTGTCTTCAACTACCGCAACAAGAGCATCTACCCCCCCAACAACACTCTCCACCAAATTCACAGCAGAAATATCAAGGTTTACTCCCTCTGAAACACCATCACCTCCAAACTCTAAAACAGGGGTTTCCTCCTGAGAATCAGAACCTAACCTGGGTTCACTTACGGCCAATAACGTCAGTCCCGCGGCCAGATCTGTCTCTACTTCGCGAATCTCCGCAATGGGTGATCCTGGAACGTCGGGCACTGCATCGTCCTCCGGCCTGGTGGCGGTTTCTGGGACTGTGTCCTGGGCAGAGGTGGTTTCTTCTGGAATAATGGTAGCAGCCTCCGGCGCGGTTTCTTGTACAGCAGTGGGTGGTGTCTCGACAACCTCCGGTTGTGTCACGGTGGTTGTTGGAACGACTAGCATGGGTTGTCCCATTGCAAACATCGCGAACGCTTGCATCGCTTTATCGGCCCCTCCGAACTTCTGAAATAGTTCATTCATGAACTCCGCCGCACTCTTCTCGGCGGATCCAGAAGCGCTGCTGGTTCCTTGTTGGATATCCATGGTATTCTGCAGAAAATTTTGAAAAGAACTTGGGCGAAATTTTCAGATTAGGGTTAGAGAGAGATTGAAATTTGGGGTTTTTGATTTGGGAGAGAGAATATTTGGAGAGAGAATGAGTAATGAAAAAAATAAAAAGGCCAAAACCGATCATAGTGTAGGCATTGGAGAGGACAGTTTCCTTTTGCAGGCGGGTGCAGGTGGTGACGCTAGCGACCGTACGCCTCCCCATAAAGTGCTCTTTGAAATCCGGACCGGTGCCAACTCCCTCCAAAACTCTTTTACCCCACAATTCCTTGCTCAAGTAAATTCCTTCTGCCAAAACACACTAAAAGAAAACATCAAACTAAAAAAAAAACAAATATGAAACGCCGAACTCCCCGGGTCTAGGATATGACAGCATCAAAAACATTCCCGATGGGTCTGGTGTTTCGAAAATATTTTTGGAAGAATAAAATTTTTTATTTGTTTGGATTTTTCTTGATTTAAAGAAAGCAATTAAATATTTACAAAATTGTTGTAAAGTGTTCTCAAAATTTCCTGGATCAGGGTATGGTCAAACTTTTAATTACTAGACCCAGGAGATATTTTAAAAACACTTCCTTCCTAGACTGGTTAGGTGATATCAAAGAGTGCGCGTAGTGGCACTTCGTCCACTACACACAACTCTGAGCTATCCCTAAAGACCTTTATCCTATGTCCATTGACAAGAAAAGGTATGGAATTTGGTGCACTTCCCTGGATTTCAACTGCTCCGTTTGCTCGAAGTCCCATGATGATGTAAGGCCCAATCCATTTAGACTTTAACTTTCCAGGCATCAACTTGAGCTTGGATTGAAACAAAAGGACTTTCTGTCCTACCCTGAGTTCCTTGACCCGGAGATTTTTATCATGCCAAAGCTTAGTTTTTTCCTTATACCACATGGCAGATTCATAAGACTCAAGCCGTAACTCTTCCAGTTCCTGGAGCTGCATCTTCCTCTCTTCTTCACAAGCCTGTGGATTCATGTTGATCTCTTTGACCGCCCAGTATGCTCTGTGTTCGATTCCCACGGGTAAGTGGCACATTTTTCCGAATACCAACCTATATGGTGACATACCAATAGGTGTCTTATAAGCTGTCCTATAAGCCCATAATGCATCATCCAGTCTCTTACTCCAATCCTTCCTAGACGGGTTCACCATTTTTTCGAGAATGGCCTTTATCTCCCTATTTGATATTTCTGCCTGGCCATTGGACTGAGGATGATAAGGTGTAGACAACCTATGGTGGACTCCGTATTTCTTCATGAGAGCCTCTATTGTACGGTTCTTAAAATGGGTTCCTTGGTCTGAGATGACAGCCCTAGGGATCCCGTACCTGTTGAAAATGTTAGACCGCAGGAATTTGGCTACTTCCACAGCTTCGCAGGAGGTCGTAGCTTTTGCCTCTATCCATTTCGAAACGTAGTCCACCGCCACAAGTATGTATGTATTCCCATATGAAGATGGAAATGGACCCATAAAGTCCATACCCCAAACATCGAAAATCTCACAAACAATCACCGGAACTTGTGGCATTTCGTCCCTTCTAGAAATTCCTCCAATCTGCTGACACCTTTCGCAATTCTGGCAGAATTCGAATGCATCCTTATGTAATGTAGGCCAGTAGAAACCACTGTCTAGAACCTTCCTTGCAGTCTTCCTAGGTCCAAAGTGACCCCCACAAGCTAAAGCATGGCAATGATTCAGCACATCCCTTTGCTCCCACTCCGGAATGCATCTCCTAATTACCTGGTCAGCTCCCATTTTCCACAAATACGGATCGTCCCAAAAGTAGTATTTGGCTTCACTTTTTAATTTCATCTTCTGGGCCCGGGAAATTTCGTCGGAACTGGGCACTTCTCTAGTGACCAAGTAATTTGCTAGATCAGCGAACCATGGTTCTGCATTCGCCTGGTATTTCCTTTTTTCAGCATCTCCTGGACCTGTTGCTGCCATTACTTCTTCCCAATTGATAGGTCTAGGAGAATCGTTAAAATAATAAAGATGTTCTTCCGGGAACGCATCAGGTATTGCTTCATCCGTCTCACCTTGGTAAATGCGACTCAGGTGATCAGCCACCTTGTTCTCCGTCCCCTTCTTGTCTCTGACTTCCCAGTTAAACTCCTGTAACAGTAACACCCATCGGATCAACCTTGGCTTAGACTCCTTCTTTGCCAGTAAGTACTTTATCGCAGCGTGATCTGTGAAGACTATCACCCTCGACCCGAGCAGATATGGTCGAAATTTTTCAAAAGAGTACACGACTGCCAACATTTCCTTCTCCGTGGTGTCGTAATTTTTTTGGGCTTGATTTAGCGTTTTTGACGCATAGAAAATCACGTAACTTTTTCCATCAACTCTTTGACCTAGCACAGCCCCTACTGCATAGTCACTCGCATCGCACATGATTTCAAACGGCAAACCCCAATCAGGTGCTCTGATGATGGGGGCAGATACTAATCTGTCCTTCAGCAGCTGAAAAGCCTTAATGCACCCCTCATTAAAAACAAACTCAACATCGTTATGCAACAGATGAGTGAGTGGCTGAGCAATTTTGGCAAAATCCTTTATAAATCTCCTGTAGAATCCTGCGTGACCTAGGAATCCCCTCACTTCCTTTTGATTTGTCGGGTGGGGCAGTTTTGATATCACGTCCACTTTTGCTTGGTCCACCTGTATGCCCCTTTCCGATACTACATGCCCCAGGACAATTCCTTCAGGGACCATGAAGTGGCATTTCTCGAAATTCAAAACCAAGTGCTTCTCTTGACATCTTCTCAGCACTACATCCAAGCTCGCCAGACATGAATCAAATGAATCCCCATATACAGTGAAGTCGTCCATAAAGATCTCGATGCAATCTTCCAGCAGGTCTGAGAAAATACTCATCATACATCGTTGAAAAGTGTCTGGTGCATTGCAAAGGCCAAACGGCATTCTCCGATATGCATACGTTCCGAACGGACACGTGAAAGTTGTCTTCTCCTGGTCCTCGGGGTCCACGTAAATTTGGAAATACCCACTATATCCGTCCAAGAAACAGAAATATTGCTTGCCTGCTAATCTCTCCAGCATCTGGTCAATGAACGGAAGGGGAAAATGGTCATTCTTGGTTGCCTCATTCAATTTTCTGTAGTCAATGCACATCCTCCAACCGGTGACTAGCCTGGTCGGTACCAACTCATTCTTGTCGTTCTTGACAACCTGGATTCCCGACTTTTTGGGTACCATGTGTACTGGGCTAACCCATTCACTGTCTGGTATGGAATAAATGATTCCTAGGGATAACAACTTCAATACCTCCTTCAATACCTCTTCCCTCATATTGGGATTCAATTTGCGTTGAGGGTCTCTGCAGGGTTTCGCTCCTTCATTTAATCGAATGTGATGCATGCACAGATCAGGGCTAATCCCTACCAAGTCAGAAAGTGTCCAACCAATAGCGTTCTTGTTCCTTCGGATGACTTTCAGCAGCTTCTCTTCATGTTCCTTGATCAAGTTGCTGTTGATAATCACCGGAAAAGTCTCATTCGCCTCAAGGTAAGCATACTTTAGGCCTGGCGGAAGTGTTTTCAACTCCTTCTTGGGAACATCTTTTTCCTGAGGCAGGGGGTTCTTTTCTGCTGCTCCAGTCGTCATCCCCTTAGTCGATCCAGGAAGATCTTCCTTGCTTGCCCCATAAAGTGTCTCCCTCGATCTGGCTAGCTCGGGCTTGGTGCAAAATTCCAGAATTGCTTCTGCTAGCTCTTCATCTGACAACTTGCTCGTATTCATTGCTTGGCACCAACTGGCCACCTCCCTATCAACAGCATGACTCATCTCTGAGTTCTCAATCTGTCCCTGCATTAATTCAGTCTCGAGGTATTCCTGGACCAAGGGGTTAATGATATCTACAGAATGCATATTTTCAACATCAAGTGGCTTCTTCATTGCCTCATCTATGCTGAATGTATATTTATCCCCATTGTAATCGAGACAGATAGTACCATCAAAGACATCAATGATAGTCTTAGCAGTTCGTAGGAAAGGTCTCCCCAATAATACTCCGCCAGACTCTACAGACTCATTATCGCTCATCTTAATCACATGGAAGTCAGCCGGGTACAGGAAGTCGTGTACCTTGACTATTACGTTCTCGAGCACTCCTTCAGGGCAGATGCATGACCTGTCCGCCAATTGGATCACAACCTTCGTATCCACCATACCTACTCCCACTAACCTCTTGTATATGGACAGGGGTAACACATTTATGGATGCTCCCAAGTCACACATAGCATGCTCAATTTTTACATCGCCGATGGAAATAGGCAAGGTGAACATACCTGGGTCATTGCATTTCGAAGGCATCCTCCGCTTCTGAATTACCGCGGACACATTCTCGCCTATCAAGATTTTTCCACTAGGTCTAGCCTTCCCAGCTATAAACTCTTTGATGAACTTGCTGAAAACTGGCATTTTCAAAGCCTGTAAGAAGGGTAGATTTATCTCCAGTTTCCCGAAAATATCCACAAGATCCACTGGCTCATCCTTCTTTTTCTTTGCCTCTCCTCGGTTTGGGAAAGGTTTTGGTCGTTTCCCGGTTCCGGAACATTCACCTGCTGAAGATTCATCGACTCCTTTTTTCTCTACCAATTCCGGTTCTGGATCTAGGAAAAATGGTTCGATTGTCCTGGGCAGCCGTTTCTCTAAATCTCCTGCCTGAAGTTCATCTCTAACTGCAGGGTTGCTTTCAACCGAGTTTCTTGATTCAGTGGTTTTTTCCTCTGTTTCCTTATCCTTAATGGGGGTCGTGACCTCTCTGTACCTCATGACCGGCCCTTCGTACTCCTTCCCAGATCTCAGCGTGATCTGGCTAATATTGGCTTTGTCAGGTGGTCTTACCGATGCAGGAATCTTGCCCTCGTTTCCCCGCATATCACTCAAGGAAGTAGCTATTTGAGACAACTGTTTGGCCAACATATCCATTGCCGCCTTCTGTTCTTGCTGCGCATCCTGAAGCTTGTGGACCACATCATTGTTCGACTGTAAATTGTTCTGAATGTGCTGCTGGGAACTAACGAGGTCGTGAACCATCTCATCAAGGTTCCTTGGTCTAGAGCTTGGCTGACTAGGGCCTGGCCCTATGTTTTGGTTTGTTCCACTTCCTTGGCCTGGGCGAATGTGCCCTTGACCTCCTGGATTGTTGTTGAAATTACTTCCTTGACCTGGGTAAGGTGCTTGGAAATTCCTTTGATGTGGTGGTACATAAGAATTCCCTTGATAATTTTGATTCTTGTTTCCCCAGGTCGAGTGATCTCCTTGATTACGGTTGTTCCAATTTCCTTGCCCCTCATGATTTCTCCAGTTACCCTGCCTCTCGGGCTGCGGTGCGGACTGTATACTCAGTTGGGGTGCTGGCTGGCTTTGCTCGTTTTCAGACCATCTAAAGTTCGGGTGATTCCTCCAGGGTGCATCTCTTTGTCTTCCTTGGTTCCAACTTCCATCAGGATTCCAACTTCCCATCGCGTTCGCCTGGGCCTGGTAATCACCTTCCTGAGGTCCGTAATATTGCTGGAGTTGATTATCTACTGGACCTAACAACTTAGCCGTTTCCCTTGGTGCGGCTGTATTAGTTTTTTCGATAGCATTCAGCAAGGCTTTCTCCAGCCTATCAATCCTTGCTTCAACTTTGTCATCCTCCTGCTCCCTCAATGCATTCACAGAGCCTCTTCTCACAGCATTCCTCGTACTGTCATACGCCTTCTTGGCGTCGATTAATCTTCCCAAAATCTCTCTTGCCTCACTTCCTCTCTTTCTTGTAAAATTCCCCCCGCTCGAGGAGTTCATCAAATCCTTAGACTCGGGAGTTGCCCCTTCATAAAACAGAGAGTAGGTCTCTGCCTCTATCATCCGATGATTCGGGCATGCGTCCAGCAATCCCTTGAACCTTGACCAGTATTGGCTCAATGACTCATCGTAATCCTGCTTGCATTCCACTATCTCCTTCTTCAGAGCGTTCGTCTTGTTGGATGGAAAGAAGTAATCTAGGAACTCCAATTTAAAGTCCCTCCAGGTGCGGATAGAATCCGGGGGTAATCTCAACAACCATGTATTTGCCTCCCCCTTTAGAGTGAAAGGAATCGCGCGCAAGCGATAGTCCTCCTCTGTCGCATCATTAGGCCTCCTTTGAATGCCACATAACTTGCTAAACTCGTTCAAAAACTCGTACGGGCATTCACTCCTTTCGCCCAGAAAATGTTGGCAAGACACCTAACACATTCGTTTTGATCTCAATAGATCTCTGACGTGGGTTCATCACTATTGCGTGTGCTGGTTCTCCATCGAGATGAGCCGTTAGTGACCCTATTTCTGGATCTGGGTCCGCTACGTGTGCCATCTCAACTTCCTCTTCCTCCCCTGTTTCTGACTCTGTTTCCGATTCTGGTGGGGACTCCGGATCTGTTCGTCCTGAAGATTCCCAGGATTCGTCACTCAAAAACTCAGTCGGGAACGGATCTCCCGTCGTGAACCCTGATCTGGTAGTCACAGTGGAGGCTGTATCCTTGATCTTCCAAACGAACTGACCGTATTTCCAACCAGACGAGTTACTCCGGTGGAAGCTCCTGCTCATGTACTACAAAGAAAACGGAAAGAAAAAGTAAATTAAAATTATTCACACCAAAAACTCTAGGCACTAACACAAAGTACGCCATCCATCCCCGGCAACGGCGCCATTTGAAACGAGGTATTTGTTTTTATATCGCGTGTGCACAGAAATAGATCACTGCAAGCGCTTGGTCAAGACACCACGCTCCTTAAATCCACTAGAGCACAAGGTCTAGGAACTTAAGAGAACATAAAGTGCTTGGTCGTTGGACACACATCGACTCCCCTTCAAAAAATATAAATCCCTCAACCCGAATACTATGAATTAGTATAGGGAAGTGGGGTCGATCCCACAGAGATGGACTCGCAAAGTAGTGCTCAGAGACTTTGGACAGACAAATGGCTGCTGCCACGCAACAAAAGGGTTGAGAATTTTAAACTAACTCTAGACCTAGGCAGAAAATGTAAATGCTAGACCTAGGACATGTTAAACTTGTAAATTCAGACTTCGACAACAAGAAACATAACCACTTCCTAGACAGTGTAAACAACTACCTAATCTAGCTAAACAGAATATGACTGAAAGTGGGGACCATAATTCCAAAAATGGCAAGTACGGAAAGAACTGCAGATTAACAAACTCTGACGCTAGCTCGCAGCAAAATGCATCCTCTCAACCAAATTAAACTTGCAGATGAACAAACAGAGCAAAAAGCGAGATTCGAACAGAATATAGAGATTTGGTCGTCGTTATCTTACTGCAACTCGGAAACACATCAGATCTGCGTACACTAGACGGAATGAAAGAAAAACACGTAAACTAAGCATGAAAATCAGATCGAAACTACTCAGATTCACGTCAGAATACTTGATCCACTCCGGATCCAAGACATCCGAACCCAACAACCAACAAATCCAGCAAATCCAACCAAAATTCCTTCCACAATCCAACTCCAATCTCCCAGATCTGACCATTAACCTACAATAACTCAGTAAACAGCTGCGAAACGCATCCAACTCAGACAATTTAAAACTCCAAAATCTCAATAAGCGAAACGATCAAACCAGAAATCAACACAATCGCCATAACGGAAAATCAAACTTGCATTTAAACCAGAAACTATTCGGTGAAAACAGCGAACCGAGCTTCGAACAACGAAGCTCGGCAGAGTAAGCAAAATGCGGAAAGCGGAAAATAAATTGTTTCTTCGCTCCTAACAAGAGCGGTGTTACACCATATCGGAAGCTAGATGAAACCCGAACGTGCGAACTGAGATCTCCTCAAAACTAGTATCAAGTGTGTGTGTGGGAAAGTGAACTAAGCAACAGGCTGTGGTGAGGTCTCCCCTCGGGAAGATCCCTCCAGCTTGCATGCTTCTGCCTTTTATAGACGCGGACATAGCCCTTGAGTCTTCGTAGAAATCCCTATTCTACCCTTCAACTCTGGAGCTTCCTCCGTCGAGCAATTCTCTTCATAATCGTTCACTAAATCGCCAGTTCCTCGACCTTGTGATTTTTTGGTCTTCTTTCCTGGACCTGGCGAATTCCTTCACACACCTGGCTTAAAACGTGCGTTAGTCCTAGTAAAATCACGAATTAAATCCCTAGACCCATGCATGAAATTAGCCTTATCAAACTGCTCACACTTAAACCATGCTTGTCCTCAAGTATGAAAGACAAGAAAAAGAAATAAGGCGAATTTCAATGCACGGCCCCCCCCAAGTACTATTCTACAAACAAAACAGACTCCTAGACCTAGACAACTACAACACGAAACACATAAAAATCACAAAAGAAAAGAAAACACATAAGCGCATAAACTGGTATTTTCCTAGCAGCCATCCCCACAAGTTTAAGGTCAATCCAAGCGTTTACAGCCTCAGATTCCTCCCCTTCCCTTCTTCTATCTAGTCGAGTTGTCAGTTCGTCAAGATAGCCTTCTGACTTCCCAATTGTTAGATTCACTCGATCACTCATTCCTCACCAGGGATGTTAGGATCGGATCGCTCTTAAGTTAAAGTTACTCCACTGATGCATCGGGTTATGAGAGTTTCTCCTTCCTACCGTCTCCTTTTTATTCCTGGGTCTGATTACTACTGTTTCCTGCCCTTAAATTTTTTTTTTTCCCTGGACTTCGTCCAGCTTATACCTCCGGTTTTATTATTTTAACTCCTCCCCTGGACTTCGTCCAGCTTATACCTCCGGTTCCTGGACTTCGTCCAGCTTATACCTCCTTTTCCTGGACTTCGTCCAGCTTATACCTCCAGAACCCTATTTTTTTTTTCTCCGTCAGACTCTTCTCCCTAAGCATCAAGTGGTAGCCCATTCTTTTTACAAGTTAGCTCAAAGTGTATAGGCTTATAACTCGCTCTTATAGTAGGGCTGCACAACTGGGTTATCTAAGGCATCCTCTATCGTTCTTACTTCATCCAACTGACTTTGATTTATTAAGAGAAAAGGATTCACAAATTAGCATGTATTTTCTCTTCAATTACTCTCCCTAAGGGGCTTTTTGCTATTTATTATACCAGTTATGCAAACACGAAACCTAAAAAAAACTTCTACAAACTCCTAGACCTAACAGAATATGTACAAGACACTAACTGCACTAACTGCGTCCCCCCTCCCACTTCATTTATGCTTGTCCCCAAGCAATCCGTATGAAGTGGAAAGCAGGCCAGTTAGTGGCGACATGAAACGAACTCAACAAAACACAAACTTCTCACACTTAGACCAAGCATTGGGCTAAGTGGGAGAAGGAACAACATGCAACACAAAACATGCTATGACATAGAACCCCTTCTCACACTTAGACCAATGTTTGGTCTAAGTGGAAGGGTTCAATACATATATACAGAACCTAGCATGCTGGCAGGTAAAACAGAAATAAAACGAAAGAACTGTTAAATAAAAGAAAGAAAAAGTTACTTGGGTTTGAGGGGAAATTCAATTCGGTGTCTGGCCCCCGTGGGAGCCAAACTTTGGTGGCACCGTCGGCTGGGTCACCTTTGCTTTCTTCCTGGCCGGCATCTCCGGCTTCTCTGGTCTGTCAGCAGTAGGTCGGGGTATGGCTGTCCTCAGGATCACGGGTCTAGCGGAAGAGGGGGTGATGTGAGGCCTCGGGCCTTGTGATGGCTTCTGCGCGGATACACTTCCTGGACTTAGCGTTGTAATGTTGCCGCTAGACCCAGGAATAGTTTCTGATGCATCCGGGAACTTTTTGTGCAGCCATTTCAGCATGGTCGTCATCAAAGCAATACCCTCCGCCATCCTGTTGGTTTGCTCACTTGACGAAGCCACCCAATCGGTGATACGTCCCCTCAGGAACTGCGGCCTCTTCCCTGCTTTTTCCGAATTCCCTTCGTATCTCAGTCATTTCCTTGCGTACCCCGTCGATTCCTTTCCTTACCTCCTCAACTTCTTTCTGAACTCCCTGAACCATCAGCCTGACTTCGTCCTCAGTGGCTTGATCCTTTACCTCCACACCATCGGGTTCCTGCTTGACTTGTGCCTCGGACTTACCGACCTCATAAAAACACACCTCCTTCCCTCGGGCGATCAGCAACCCCTTGTTGAAAAAAAAGTCGAAATTGAAGACTTCCGGGGCTGAGCACATCTTTACTACACGGCAGGCCTTGCTGATTTTAATTACAATGTTGCGCTGCAAATAGGCCCCGAGAAGATGGCACGTGTACAGATGCCTGGACGGGTTGGAGGTGACTTGATGGCAGGCTTGGGCTAACCAATAACCCAAATGAACTCGTACTCCTGTGGCCATGCACCACGTAAAGTATAGGTCGGCGGTCGTCAGGGCGTTGTTGGCAGTGCCCATCAAGTTGTAGCTAACAAAAGTTTGGGCGAATCGCAGGACCCGATTTTCTATATGGTGTGCCTTCGAAAAACTTGTTTTAAATTGACCCACTCTTGAGTGAGTCAAGAACTCCCACGCACCTTGTGCCTGAAATCCTGGCGTCAACTTCGGCGGACCAACCATTCTGTCGTTCCACAGGCCCTCATCATCTTCTGTTCTCGTTAGCAAGCCCATCCGCAGCGTCCACTCCCGGATACTCATCCTATGTTCTTCATTAAAAAGCCTGAAAGCTATGGAATCCGCATCCAAATCGGCGGTGGATTTGAACCGGAAGGTGGAAAAGAATTCACGGGCCGCGTCGACTGGAACTTCGAAAGTGCTGTGCTTTAGTAACCAATCAAAACCGATTGCATCTATACACCCCCTGAACTCATCGTTAGAGCTAATATGTTTGAGTTCCGCCGGGTGGTACATTTTTCCGGACTTCGCCACCTTTCCCTCAGCACTCTTTTCCTTGTATATGGCCACACGTTTTGGATCGTCAAATCTTCTCATATCGTCTAGCAGCTCGTTTGTAATCCAAATCTCCGTCGGCTCAAAGTTCAGTACATCCTCGTCTTGCTCCTCCTCTGAATCACTGGACCTGGCAGGATTCTCGGGCTCTGTGGCGTATGGTACCTTGGCGGGTGGAGGAAGTGGAGATTCAGTAGATTTCCCCCTCTCCTTCTCGGTCGAGGAGGAAGCAATTTGTTTCCCTTTCCTCTTCTTAGCCCTTCGCGCGGCGCCCCTCTTCGTCACTCTCCCTTCCACTCGGCCTGGGGGAGTCTTCCTGCGCAGACACGGCTGTCGCTAGGTCCAGCGTATCCTTTTCCTTTTGTTGGGCAGATACGTCAATGTCATCAAGAATACTCCGACGTGTCCGTCTCCTTGTTTCCCTTAGATTAAGCTGCGAATCGGCCTCCTCAGAGACCTCAGTTAAATCCACTATCATGTTGAGTCCTGCATCGACAGTTTCTTGAGCACCCTCAGAATCGAGTGCTCCACTTTCCTCTGCTAACAATGGGGTTGCCCCCGTGATATAAACAGGGGTTTCTAACCCCGTAAGATTTCCTTCAGGTTGGGCTTCAGTGCCCACAGATTTTTCGGGAGTCCTTCCCGCATCAACATCTTCCTCAGTAAATTGGGCTTCATCGCCCCCAACTACGTCTAGGGTTTCCTTTTCTACATCCTTCTCAGAGTTTAGGGCTTCTCCGCCCACTTGAACATCATCATCATCAACAACGGCATCCCTCTCAACAGACGCCTCCAGAACAGGGGTTTCCCCCTCAACCCTACTAACAGTAATAGCGGTGTCCTCAACTACCGCAACAAGAGCATCTACCCCCCCAACAACACTCTCCACCAAATTCACAGCAGAAATATCAAGGTTTACTCCCTCTGAAACACCATCACCTCCAAACTCTAAAACAGGGGTTTCCTTCCTGAGAATCAGAACCTAACCTGGGTTCACTTACGGCCAATAACGTCAGTCCCGCGGCCAGATCTGTCTCTACTTCGCGAATCTCCGCAATGGGTGATCCTGGAACGTCGGGCACTGCATCGTCCTCCGGCCTGGTGGCGGTTTCTGGGACTGTGTCCTGGGCAGAGGTGGTTTCTTCTGGAATAATGGTAGCAGCCTCCGGTGCGGTTTCTTGTACAGCAGTGGGTGGTGTCTCGACAACCTCCGGTTGTGTCACGGTGGTTGTTGGAACGGACTAGGCATGGGTTGTCCCATTGCAAACATCGCGAACGCTTGCATCGCTTTATCGGCCCCTCCGAACTTCTGAAATAGTTCATTCATGAACTCCGCCGCACTCTTCTCGGCGGATCCAGAAGCGCTGCTGGTTCCTTGTTGGTTATCCATGGTATTCTGCAGAAAATTTTGAAAAGAACTTGGGCGAAATTTTCAGATTAGGGTTAGAGAGAGATTGAAATTTGGGGTTTTTGATTTGGGAGAGAGAATATTTGGAGAGAGAATGAGTAATGAAAAAATAAAAAGGCCAAAACCGATCATAGTGTAGGCATTGGAGAGGACAGTTTCCTTTTGCAGGCGGGTGCAGGTGGTGACGCTAGCGACCGTACGCCTCCCCATAAAGTGCTCTTTGAAATCCGGACCGGTGCCAACTCCCTCCAAAACTCTTTTACCCCACAATTCCTTGCTCAAGTAAATTCCTTCTGCCAAAACACACTAAAAGAAAACATCAAACTAAAAAAAAAACAAATATGAAACGCCGAACTCCCCGGGTCTAGGATATGACAGCATCAAAAACATTCCCGATGGGTCTGGTGTTTCGAAAATATTTTTGGAAGAATAAAATTTTTTATTTGTTTGGATTTTTCTTGATTTAAAGAAAGCAATTAAATATTTACAAAATTGTTGTCAAGTGTTCTCAAAATTTCCTGGATCAGGGTATGGTCAAACTTTTAATTACTAGACCCAGGAGATATTTTAAAAACACTTCCTTCCTAGACTGGTTAGGTGATATCAAAGAGTGCGCGTAGTGGCACTTCGTCCACTACACACAACTCTGAGCTATCCCTAAAGACCTTTATCCTATGTCCATTGACAAGAAAAGGTATGGAATTTGGTGCACTTCCCTGGATTTCAACTGCTCCGTTTGCTCGAAGTCCCATGATGATGTAAGGCCCAATCCATTTAGACTTTAACTTTCCAGGCATCAACTTGAGCTAGGATTGAAACAAAAGGACTTTCTGTCCTACCCTGAGTTCCTTGACCCGGAGATTTTTATCATGCCAAAGCTTAGTTTTTTCCTTATACCACATGGCAGATTCATAAGACTCAAGCCGTAACTCTTCCAGTTCCTGGAGCTGCATCTTCCTCTCTTCTTCACAAGCCTGCTGGATTCATGTTGATCTCTTTGACCGCCCAGTATGCTCTGTGTTCGATTCCCACGGGTAAGTGGCACATTTTTCCGAATACCAACCTATATGGTGACATACCAATAGGTGTCTTATAAGCTGTCCTATAAGCCCATAATGCATCATCCAGTCTCTTACTCCAATCCTTCCTAGACGGGTTCACCGTTTTTTCGAGAATGGCCTTTATCTCCCTATTTGATATTTCTGCCTGGCCATTGGACTGAGGATGATAAGGTGTAGACAACCTATGGTGGACTCCGTATTTCTTCATGAGAGCCTCTATTGTACGGTTCTTAAAATGGGTTCCTTGGTCTGAGATGACAGCCCTAGGGATCCCGTACCTGTTGAAAATGTTAGACCGCAGAAATTTGGCTACTTCCACAGCTTCGCAGGAGGTCGTAGCTTTTGCCTCTATCCATTTCGAAACGTAGTCCACCGCCACAAGTATGTATGTATTCCCATATGAAGATGGAAATGGACCCATAAAGTCCATACCCCAAACATCGAAAATCTCACAAACAATCACCGGAACTTGTGGCATTTCGTCCCTTCTAGAAATTCCTCCAATCTGCTGACACCTTTCGCAATTCTGGCAGAATTCGAATGCATCCTTATGTAATGTAGGCCAGTAGAAACCACTGTCTAGAACCTTCCTTGCAGTCTTCCTAGGTCCAAAGTGACCCCCACAAGCTAAAGCATGGCAATGATTCAGCACATCCCTTTGCTCCCACTCCGGAATGCATCTCCTAATTACCTGGTCAGCTCCTATTTTCCACAAATACGGATCGTCCCAAAAGTAGTATTTGGCTTCACTTTTTAATTTCATCTTCTGGGCCCGGGAAATTTCGTCGGAACTGGGCACTTCTCTAGTGACCAAGTAATTTGCTAGATCAGCGAACCATGGCTCTGCATTCGCCTGGCATTTCCTTTTTTCAGCATCTCCTGGACCTGTTGCTGCCATTACTTCTTCCCAATTGATAGGTCTAGGAGAATCGTTAAAATAATAAAGATGTTCTTCCGGGAACGCATCAGGTATTGCTTCATCCGTCTCACCTTGGTAAATGCGACTCAGGTGATCAGCCACCTTGTTCTCCGTCCCCTTCTTGTCTCTGACTTCCCAGTTAAACTCCTGTAACAGTAACACCCATCGGATCAACCTTGGCTTAGACTCCTTCTTTGCCAGTAAGTACTTTATCGCAGCGTGATCTGTGAAGACTATCACCCTCGACCCGAGCAGATATGGTCGGAATTTTTCAAAAGAGTACACGACTGCCAACATTTCCTTCTCCGTGGTGTCGTAATTTTTCTGGGCTTGATTTAGCGTTTTTGACGCATAGAAAATCACGTAACTTTTTCCGTCAACTCTTTGACCTAGCACCGCCCCTACTGCATAGTCACTCGCATCGCACATGATTTCAAACGGCAAACCCCAATCAGGTGCTCTGATGATGGGGGGCAGATACTAATCTGTCCTTCAGCAGCTGAAAAGCCTTAATGCACCCCTCATTAAAAACAAACTCAACATCGTTATGCAACAGATGAGTGAGTGGCTGAGCAATTTTGGCAAAATCCTTTATAAATCTCCTGTAGAATCCTGCGTGACCTAGGAATCCCCTCACTTCCTTTTGATTTGTCGGGTGGGGCAGTTTTGATATCACGTCCACTTTTGCTTGGTCCACCTGTATGCCCCTTTCCGATACTACATGCCCCAGGACAATTCCTTCAGGGACCATGAAGTGGCATTTCTCGAAATTCAAAACCAAGTGCTTCTCTTGACATCTTCTCAGCACTACATCCAAGCTCGCCAGACATGAATCAAATGAATCCCCGTATACAGTGAAGTCGTCCATAAAGATCTCGATGCAATCTTCCAGCAGGTCTGAGAAAATACTCATCATACATCGTTGAAAAGTGTCCTGGTGCATTGCAAAGGCCAAACGGCATTCTCCGATATGCATACGTTCCGAACGGACACGTGAAAGTTATCTTCTCCTGGTCCTCGGGGTCCACGTAAATTTGGAAATACCCACTATATCCGTCCAAGAAACAGAAATATTGCTTGCCTGCTAATCTCTCCAGCATCTGGTCAATGAACGGAAGGGGAAAATGGTCTTTCTTGGTTGCCTCATTCAATTTTCTGTAGTCAATGCACATCCTCCAACCGGTGACTAGCCTCGTCGGTACCAACTCATTCTTGTCGTTCTTGACAACCTGGATTCCCGACTTTTTGGGTACCATGTGTACTGGGCTAACCCATTCACTGTCTGGTATGGAATAAATGATTCCTAGGGATAACAACTTCAATACCTCCTTCAATACATCTTCCCTCATATTGGGATTCAATTTGCGTTGAGGGTCTCTGCAGGGTTTCGCTCCTTCATTTAATCGAATGTGATGCATGCACAGATCAGGGCTAATCCCTACCAAGTCAGAAAGTGTCCAACCAATAGCGTTCTTGTTCCTTCGGATGACTTTCAGCAGCTCCTCTTCCTGTTCCTTGATCAAGTTGCTGTTGATAATCACCGGAAAAGTCTCATTCGCCTCAAGGTAAGCATACTTTAGGCCTGGCGGAAGTGTTTTCAACTCCTTTTTGGGAACATCTTTTTCCTGGGGCAGGTGGTTCTTTTCTGCTGCTCCAGTCGTCATCCCCTTAGTCGATCCAGGAAGATCTTCCTTGCTTGCCCCATAAAGTGTCTCCCTCGATCTGGCTAGCTCGGGCTTGGTGCAAAATTCCAGAATTGCTTCTGCTAGCTCTTCATCTGACAACTTGCTCGTATTCATTGCTTGGCACCAACTGGCCACCTCCCTATCAACAGCATGACTCATCTCTGAGTTCTCAATCTGTCCCTGCATTAATTCAGTCTCGAGGTATTCCTGGACCAAGGGGTTAATGATATCTACAGAATGCAAATTTTCAACATCAAGTGGCTTCTTCATTGCCTCATCTATGCTGAATGTATATTTATCCCCATTGTAATCGAGACAGATAGTACCATCAAAGACATCAATGATAGTCTTAGCAGTTCGCAGGAAAGGTCTCCCCAATAATACTCCGCCAGACTCTACAGACTCATTATCGCTCATCTTAATCACATGGAAGTCAGCCGGGTACAGGAAGTCGTGTACCTTGACTATTACGTTCTCGAGCACTCCTTCAGGGCAGATGCATGACCTGTCCGCCAATTGGATCACAACCTTCGTATCCACCATACCTACTCCCACTAACCTCTTGTATATGGACAGGGGTAACACATTTATGGATGCTCCCAAGTCACACATAGCATGCTCAATTTTTACATCGCCGATGGAAATAGGCAAGGTGAACATACCTGGGTCATTGCATTTCGAAGGCATCCTCCGCTTCTGAATTACCGCGGACACATTCTCGCCTATCAAGATTTTTCCACTAGGTCTAGCCTTCCCAGCTATAAACTCTTTGATGAACTTGCTGAAAACTGGCATTTTCAAAGCCTGTAAGAAGGGTAGATTTATCTCCAGTTTCCGAAAATATCCATAAGATCCACTGGCTCATCCTTCTTTTTCTTTGCCTCTCCTCGGTTTGGGAAAGGTTTTGGGTCGTTTCCCGGGTTCCGGAACATTCACCTGCTGAAGATTCATCGACTCCTTTTTTCTCTACCAATTCCGGTTCTGGATCTAGGAAAAATGGTTTCGATTGTCCTGGGCAGCCGTTTCTCTAAATCTCCTGCCTGAAGTTCATCTCTAACTGCAGGGTTGCTTTCAACCGAGTTTCTTGATTCAGTGGTTTTTCCTCTGTTTCCTTATCCTTAATGGGGGTCGTGACCTCTCTGTACCTCATGACCGGCCCTTCGTACTCCTTCCCAGATCTCAGCGTGATCTGGCTAATATTGGCTTGTCAGGTGGTCTTACCGATGCAGGAATCTTGCCCTCGTTCCCCGCATATCACTCAAGGAAGTAGCTATTTGAGACAACTGTTTGGCCAACATATCCATTGCCGCCTTCTGTTCTTGCTGCGCACCTGAAGCTTGTGGACCTACATCATTGTTCGACTGTAAATTGTTCCTGAATGTGCTGCTGGGAACTAACGAGGTCGGGAACCATCTCATCAAGGTTCCTTGGTCTATAGCTTGGCTGACTTAGGGCCTGGCCCTATGTTAATTTGGTTTGTTCACTTCCTTGGCCTGGGCGAATGGGCCCTTGAGCCTCCTGGGAATTGTTGGTTGAAATGTACTTCCTTGACCGTGGGTAAGGAGTGTGCATATGAAATTCCTTTGATGGTGGTGGTACATAAGAATTCCCTTGATAATTTTGATTCTTGTTTCCCCAGGTCGAGTGATCTCCTTGATTACGGTTGTTCCAATTTCCTTGCCCCTCATGATTTCTCCAGTTACCCTGCCCTCGGGGCTGCGGTGCGGACTGTATACTCAGTTGGGGGTACTGGCTGGCTTTGCTCCGTTTTCAGACCATCTAAGTTCGGGTGATTCCTCCAGGGTGCATCTCTTTGTCTTCCTTGGTTCCAACTTCCATCAGGATTCCAATCCCCATCGCGTTCGCCTGGGAGCCTGGTACTCACCTTCTGAGGTCCGTAATATTGCTGGAGTTGATTATCTACTGGACCCTAACAACTTAGCCGTTTCCCTTGTGCGGCTGTATTAGTTTTTTCGATAGCATTCAGCAAGGCTTTCTCCAGCCTATCAATCCTTGCTTCAACTTTGTCATCCTCCTGCTCCCTCAATGCATTCACAGAGCCTCTTCTCACAGCATTCCTCGTACTGTCATACCGCCTTCTTGGCGTCGATTAATCTTCCCAAAATCTCTCTTGCCTCACTTCCTCTCTTTCTTGTAAATTCCCCCCGCTCGAGGAGTTCATCAAATCCTTAGACTCGGGAGTTGCCCCTTCATAAAACAGAGAGTAGGTCTCTGCCTCTATCATCCGATGATTCGGGCATGCGTCCAGCAATCCCTTGAACCTTGACCAGTATTGGCTCAATGACTCATCGTAATCCTGCTTGCATTCCACTATCTCCTTCTTCAGAGCGTTCGTCTTGTTGGATGGAAAGAAGTAATCTAGGAACTCCAATTTAAAGTCCCTCCAGGTGCGGATAGAATCCGGGGGTAATCTCAACAACCATGTATTTGCCTCCCCCTTTAGAGTGAAAGGAATCGCGCGCAAGCGATAGTCCTCCTCTGTCGCATCATTAGGCCTCCTTTGAATGCCACATAACTTGCTAAACTCGTTCAAAAACTCGTACGGGCATTCACTCTTTCGCCCAGAAAATGTGGCAAGACACCTAACACATTCGTTTTGATCTCAATAGATCTCTGACGTGGGTTCATCACTATTGCGTGCTGGTTCTCCATCGAGATGAGCCTTAGTGACCCTATTTCTGGATCTGGGTCCGCTACGTGTGCCATCTCAACTTCCTCTTCCTCCCCTGTTTCTGACTCTGTTTCCGATTCTGGTGGGGACTCCGGATCTGTTCGTCCTGAAGATCCCAGGATTCGTCACTCAAAAACTCAGTCGGAACGGAAAAACGGAAAGAAAAAGTAAACTAAAATTATTCACACCAAAAAATATAGGCAATAACAAAAGTTACGCCATCCATCCCCGGCAACGGGCATTGGAAAAGAGGTTAGTATTTGTTTTTATATCGCGTGTGCACAGAAAATAGATCATGCAAGAGCTTGGTCAGACACCACGCTCATTAAATCACTAGAGCACAAGTCTAGGAACTAAGAGAACATAAAGTGCTGGTCGTTGCGACACACATCACTCCCTTCAAAAAATATAAATACCCAACCCGAATACTATGAATTTAGGTATAGGGAAGTGGGCTGGTGGTTCGATCCCACAGAATGGACTCGCAAAAGTAGTGCTCAGAGACTTGGACAGACAAATGGCTGAGGCCACGCCAACAAAAGGGTTGAAAATTTTAAACTAACTTTAGACTAGGCAGAAAAATGTAAATGCTAGACCTCGGATAGGACATGTTAAACTTGTAAATTCAGACTTCGGACAACAAGAAACATAAACCACTTCCTCGACAGTGTAAACAACTACCTAATCTAGAAACAGAATAGACGGAAAGTGGGGACCATAATCCAAAAATGGCAAGTACGGAAAGAATGCAGATTAACAAACTCTGACGCTAGCTCGCAGCAAAATGCATCCCTCTCAACCAAATTAAACTTGCAGATGAACAACAGAGCAAAAAGCGAGATTCGAACAGAATATGAGATTTGGTCGTCGTTATCTTACTGCAACTCGGAAACACATCAGATCTGCGTACACTAGACGGAATGAAAGAAAACACGTAAACTAAGCATGAAAATCAGATCGAAACTACTCAGATTCACGTCAGAATACTTGATCCACTCCGGATCCAAGACATCCGAACCCAACAACCAACAAATCCAGCAAATCCAACCAAAATTCCTCCACAATTCCAACTCCAATCTCCCAGATCTGACCATTAACCTACAATAACTCAGTAAACAGCTGCGAAACGCATCCAACTCAGACAATTTAAAACTCCAAAATCTCAATAAACGAAACGATCAAACCAGAAATCAACACAATCGCCATAACGGAAAATCAAACTTGCATTTAAACCAGAAACTATTCGGTGAAAACAGCGAACCGAGCTTCGAACAACGAAGCTCGGCAGAGTAAGCAAAATGCGGAAAGCGGAAAATAAATTGTTTCTTCGCTCCTAACAAGAGCGGTGTTACACCATATCGGAAGCTTAGATGAAACCCGAACGTGCGAACTGAGATCTCCTCAAACTAGTATCAAGTGTGTGTGTGGGAAAGTGAACTAAGCAACAGGCTGTGGTGAGGTCTCCCTCGGGAAGATCCCTCCAGCTTGCATGCTTCTGCCTTTTATAGACGCGGACATAGCCCTTGAGTCTTCGTAGAAATCCCTATTCTACCCTTCAACTCTGGAGCTTCCTCCGTCGAGCAATTCTCTTCATAATCGTTCACTAAATCGCCAGTTCCTCGACCTTGTGATTTTTTGGTCTTCTTTCCTGGACCTGGCGAATTCCTTCACACACCTGGCTTAAAACGTGCGTTAGTCCTAGTAAAATCACGAATTAAATCCCTAGACCCATGCATGAAATTAGCCTTATCAAACTGCTCACACTTAAACCATGCTTGTCCTCAAGTATGAAAGACAAGAAAAGAAATAAGGCGAATTTCAATGCACGGCCCCCCCCAAGTACTATTCTACAAACAAAACAGACTCCTAGACCTAGACAACTACAACACGAAACACATAAAAATCACAAAAGAAAAGAAAACACATAAGCGCATAAACTGGTATTTTCCTAGCAGCCATCCCCACAAGTTTAAGTTCAATCCAAGCGTTTACAGCCTCAGATTCCTCCCCTTCCCTTCTTCTATCTAGTCGAGTTGTCAGTTCGTCAAGATAGCCTTCTGACTTCCCAATTGTTAGATTCACTCGATCACTCATTCCTCACCAGGGATGTTAGGATCGGATCGCTCTTAAGTTAAAGTTACTCCACTGATGCATCGGGTTATGAGAGTTTCTCCTTCCTACCGTCTCCTTTTTATTCCTGGGTCTGATTACTACTGTTTCCTGCCCTTAAATTTTTTTTTTTCCCTGGACTTCGTCCAGCTTATACCTCCGGTTTTATTATTTTAACTCCTCCCCTGGACTTCGTCCAGCTTATACCTCCGGTTCCTGGACTTCGTCCAGCTTATACCTCCTTTTCCTGGACTTCGTCCAGCTTATACCTCCAGAACCCTATTTTTTTTTTCTCCGTCAGACTCTTCTCCCTAAGCATCAAGTGGTAGCCCATTCTTTTTACAAGTTAGCTCAAGTGTATAGGCTTATAACTCGCTCTTATAGTAGGGCTGCACAACTGGGTTATCTAAGGCATCCTCTATCGTTCTTACTTCATCCAACTGACTTTGATTTATTAAGAGAAAAGGATTCACAAATTAGCATGTATTTTCTCTTCAATTACTCTCCCTAAGGGGCTTTTTGCTATTTATTATACCAGTTATGCAAACACGAAACCTAAAAAAAACTTCTACAAACTCCTAGACCTAACAGAATATGTACAAGACACTAACTGCACTAACTGCGTCCCCCCTCCCACTTCATTTATGCTTGTCCCCAAGCAATCCGTATGAAGTGGAAAGCAGGCCAGTTAGTGGCGACATGAAACGAACTCAACAAAACACAAACTTCTCACACTTAGACCAAGCATTGGGCTAAGTGGGAGAAGGAACAACATGCAACACAAAACATGCTATGACATAGAACCCCTTCTCACACTTAGACCAATGTTTGGTCTAAGTGGAAGGGTTCAATACATATATACAGAACCTAGCATGCTGGCAGGTAAAACAGAAATAAAACGAAAGAACTGTTAAATAAAAGAAAGAAAAAGTTACTTGGGTTTGAGGGGAAATTCAATTCGGTGTCTGGCCCCCGTGGGAGCCAAACTTTGGTGGCACCGTCGGCTGGGTCACCTTTGCTTTCTTCCTGGCCGGCATCTCCGGCTTCTCTGGTCTGTCAGCAGTAGGTCGGGGTATGGCTGTCCTCAGGATCACGGGTCTAGCGGAAGAGGGGGTGATGTGAGGCCTCGGGCCTTGTGATGGCTTCTGCGCGGATACACTTCCTGGACTTAGCGTTGTAATGTTGCCGCTAGACCCAGGAATAGTTTCTGATGCATCCGGGAACTTTTTGTGCAGCCATTTCAGCATGGTCGTCATCAAAGCAATACCCTCCGCCATCCTGTTGGTTTGCTCACTTGACGAAGCCACCCAATCGGTGATACGTCCCCTCAGAACTGCGGCCTCTTCCCTGCTTTTTCCGAATTCCCTTCGTATCTCAGTCATTTCCTTGCGTACCCCGTCGATTCCTTTCCTTACCTCCTCAACTTCTTTCTGAACTCCCTGAACCATCAGCCTGACTTCGTCCTCAGTGGCTTGATCCTTTACCTCCACACCATCGGGTTCCTGCTTGACTTGTGCCTCGGACTTACCGACCTCATAAAAACACACCTCCTTCCCTCGGGCGATCAGCAACCCCTTGTTGAAAAAAAAGTCGAAATTGAAGACTTCCGGGGCTGAGCACATCTTTACTACACGGCAGGCCTTGCTGATTTTAATTACAATGTTGCGCTGCAAATAGGCCCCGAGAAGATGGCACGTGTACAGATGCCTGGACGGGTTGGAGGTGACTTGATGGCAGGCTTGGGCTAACCAATAACCCAAATGAACTCGTACTCCTGTGGCCATGCACCACGTAAAGTATAGGTCGGCGGTCGTCAGGGCGTTGTTGGCAGTGCCCATCAAGTTGTAGCTAACAAAAGTTTGGGCGAATCGGAGGACCCGATTTTCTATATGGTGTGCCTTCGAAAAACTTGTTTTAAATTGACCCACTCTTGAGTGAGTCAAGAACTCCCACGCACCTTGTGCCTGAAATCCTGGCGTCAACTTCGGCGGACCAACCATTCTGTCGTTCCACAGGCCCTCATCATCTTCTGTTCTCGTTAGCAAGCCCATCCGCAGCGTCCACTCCCGGATACTCATCCTATGTTCTTCATTAAAAAGCCTGAAAGCTATGGAATCCGCATCCAAATCGGCGGTGGATTTGAACCGGAAGGTGGAAAAGAATTCACGGGCCGCGTCGACTGGAACTTCGAAAGTGCTGTGCTTTAGTAACCAATCAAAACCGATTGCATCTATACACCCCCTGAACTCATCGTTAGAGCTAATATGTTTGAGTTCCGCCGGGTGGTACATTTTTCCGGACTTCGCCACCTTTCCCTCAGCACTCTTTTCCTTGTATATGGCCACACGTTTTGGATCGTCAAATCTTCTCATATCGTCTAGCAGCTCGTTTGTAATCCAAATCTCCGTCGGCTCAAAGTTCAGTACATCCTCGTCTTGCTCCTCCTCTGAATCACTGGACCTGGCAGGATTCTCGGGCTCTGTGGCGTATGGTACCTTGGCGGGTGGAGGAAGTGGAGATTCAGTAGATTTCCCCCTCTCCTTCTCGGTCGAGGAGGAAGCAATTTGTTTCCCTTTTCTCTTCTTAGCCTTCGCGCGGCGCCCCTCTTCGTCACTCTCCCTTCCACTCGGCCTGGGGGAGTCTTCCTGCGCAGACACGGCTGTCGCTAGGTCCAGCGTATCCTTTTCCTTTTGTTGGGCAGATACGTCAATGTCATCAAGAATACTCCGACGTGTCCGTCTCCTTGTTTCCCTTAGATTAAGCTGCGAATCGGCCTCCTCAGAGACCTCAGTTAAATCCACTATCATGTTGAGTCCTGCATCGACAGTTTCTTGAGCACCCTCAGAATCGAGTGCTCCACTTTCCTCTGCTAACAATGGGGTTGCCCCCGTGATATAAACAGGGGTTTCTAACCCCGTAAGATTTCCTTCAGGTTGGGCTTCAGTGCCCACAGATTTTTCGGGAGTCCTTCCCGCATCAACATCTTCCTCAGTAAATTGGGCTTCATCGCCCCCAACTACGTCTAGGGTTTCCTTTTCTACATCCTTCTCAGAGTTTAGGGCTTCTCCGCCCACTTGAACATCATCATCATCAACAACGGCATCCCTCTCAACAGACGCCTCCAGAACAGGGGTTTCCCCCTCAACCCTACTAACAGTAATAGCGGTGTCTTCAACTACCGCAACAAGAGCATCTACCCCCCCAACAACACTCTCCACCAAATTCACAGCAGAAATATCAAGGTTTACTCCCTCTGAAACACCATCACCTCCAAACTCTAAAACAGGGGTTTCCTCCTGAGAATCAGAACCTAACCTGGGTTCACTTACGGCCAATAACGTCAGTCCCGCGGCCAGATCTGTCTCTACTTCGCGAATCTCCGCAATGGGTGATCCTGGAACGTCGGGCACTGCATCGTCCTCCGGCCTGGTGGCGGTTTCTGGGACTGTGTCCTGGGCAGAGGTGGTTTCTTCTGGAATAATGGTAGCAGCCTCCGGCGCGGTTTCTTGTACAGCAGTGGGTGGTGTCTCGACAACCTCCGGTTGTGTCACGGTGGTTGTTGGAACGACTAGCATGGGTTGTCCCATTGCAAACATCGCGAACGCTTGCATCGCTTTATCGGCCCCTCCGAACTTCTGAAATAGTTCATTCATGAACTCCGCCGCACTCTTCTCGGCGGATCCAGAAGCGCTGCTGGTTCCTTGTTGGTTATCCATGGTATTCTGCAGAAAATTTTGAAAAGAACTTGGGCGAAATTTTCAGATTAGGGTTAGAGAGAGATTGAAATTTGGGGTTTTTGATTTGGGAGAGAGAATATTTGGAGAGAGAATGAGTAATGAAAAAAATAAAAAGGCCAAAACCGATCATAGTGTAGGCATTGGAGAGGACAGTTTCCTTTTGCAGGCGGGTGCAGGTGGTGACGCTAGCGACCGTACGCCTCCCCATAAAGTGCTCTTTGAAATCCGGACCGGTGCCAACTCCCTCCAAAACTCTTTTACCCCACAATTCCTTGCTCAAGTAAATTCCTTCTGCCAAAACACACTAAAAGAAAACATCAAACTAAAAAAAAAAACAAATATGAAACGCCGAACTCCCCGGGTCTAGGATATGACAGCATCAAAAACATTCCCGATGGGTCTGGTGTTTCGAAAATATTTTTGGAAGAATAAAATTTTTTATTTGTTTGGATTTTTCTTGATTTAAAGAAAGCAATTAAATATTTACAAAATTGTTGTAAAGTGTTCTCAAAATTTCCTGGATCAGGGTATGGTCAAACTTTTAATTACTAGACCCAGGAGATATTTTAAAAACACTTCCTTCCTAGACTGGTTAGGTGATATCAAAGAGTGCGCGTAGTGGCACTTCGTCCACTACACACAACTCTGAGCTATCCCTAAAGACCTTTATCCTATGTCCATTGACAAGAAAAGGTATGGAATTTGGTG
Organism: Salvia splendens; assembly: GCF_004379255.2. NCBI lineage: Eukaryota > Viridiplantae > Streptophyta > Magnoliopsida > Lamiales > Lamiaceae > Salvia > Salvia splendens. The sequence continues at coordinate 12,494,441 of NC_056046.1, forward strand.
CACTTCCCTGGATTTCAACTGCTCCGTTTGCTCGAAGTCCCATGATGATGTAAGGCCCAATCCATTTAGACTTTAACTTTCCAGGCATCAACTTGAGCTAGGATTGAAACAAAAGGACTTTCTGTCCTACCCTGAGTTCCTTGACCCGGAGATTTTTATCATGCCAAAGCTTAGTTTTTTCCTTATACCACATGGCAGATTCATAAGACTCAAGCCGTAACTCTTCCAGTTCCTGGAGCTGCATCTTCCTCTCTTCTTCACAAGCCTGTGGATTCATGTTGATCTCTTTGACCGCCCAGTATGCTCTGTGTTCGATTCCCACGGGTAAGTGGCACATTTTTCCGAATACCAACCTATATGGTGACATACCAATAGGTGTCTTATAAGCTGTCCTATAAGCCCATAATGCATCATCCAGTCTCTTACTCCAATCCTTCCTAGACGGGTTCACCGTTTTTTCGAGAATGGCCTTTATCTCCCTATTTGATATTTCTGCCTGGCCATTGGACTGAGGATGATAAGGTGTAGACAACCTATGGTGGACTCCGTATTTCTTCATGAGAGCCTCTATTGTACGGTTCTTAAAATGGGTTCCTTGGTCTGAGATGACAGCCCTAGGGATCCCGTACCTGTTGAAAATGTTAGACCGCAGGAATTTGGCTACTTCCACAGCTTCGCAGGAGGTCGTAGCTTTTGCCTCTATCCATTTCGAAACGTAGTCCACCGCCACAAGTATGTATGTATTCCCATATGAAGATGGAAATGGACCCATAAAGTCCATACCCCAAACATCGAAAATCTCACAAACAATCACCGGAACTTGTGGCATTTCGTCCCTTCTAGAAATTCCTCCAATCTGCTGACACCTTTCGCAATTCTGGCAGAATTCGAATGCATCCTTATGTAATGTAGGCCAGTAGAAACCACTGTCTAGAACCTTCCTTGCAGTCTTCCTAGGTCCAAAGTGACCCCCACAAGCTAAAGCATGGCAATGATTCAGCACATCCCTTTGCTCCCACTCCGGAATGCATCTCCTAATTACCTGGTCAGCTCCTATTTTCCACAAATACGGATCGTCCCAAAAGTAGTATTTGGCTTCACTTTTTAATTTCATCTTCTGGGCCCGGGAAATTTCGTCGGAACTGGGCACTTCTCTAGTGACCAAGTAATTTGCTAGATCAGCGAACCATGGTTCTGCATTCGCCTGGTATTTCCTTTTTTCAGCATCTCCTGGACCTGTTGCTGCCATTACTTCTTCCCAATTGATAGGTCTAGGAGAATCGTTAAAATAATAAAGATGTTCTTCCGGGAACGCATCAGGTATTGCTTCATCCGTCTCACCTTGGTAAATGCGACTCAGGTGATCAGCCACCTTGTTCTCCGTCCCCTTCTTGTCTCTGACTTCCCAGTTAAACTCCTGTAACAGTAACACCCATCGGATCAACCTTGGCTTAGACTCCTTCTTTGCCAGTAAGTACTTTATCGCAGCGTGATCTGTGAAGACTATCACCCTCGACCCGAGCAGATATGGTCGAAATTTTTCAAAAGAGTACACGACTGCCAACATTTCCTTCTCCGTGGTGTCGTAATTTTTCTGGGCTTGATTTAGCGTTTTTGACGCATAGAAAATCACGTAACTTTTTCCATCAACTCTTTGACCTAGCACCGCCCCTACTGCATAGTCACTCGCATCGCACATGATTTCAAACGGCAAACCCCAATCAGGTGCTCTGATGATGGGGGCAGATACTAATCTGTCCTTCAGCAGCTGAAAAGCCTTAATGCACCCCTCATTAAAAACAAACTCAACATCGTTATGCAACAGATGAGTGAGTGGCTGAGCAATTTTGGCAAAATCCTTTATAAATCTCCTGTAGAATCCTGCGTGACCTAGGAATCCCCTCACTTCCTTTTGATTTGTCGGGTGGGGCAGTTTTGATATCACGTCCACTTTTGCTTGGTCCACCTGTATGCCCCTTTCCGATACTACATGCCCCAGGACAATTCCTTCAGGGACCATGAAGTGGCATTTCTCGAAATTCAAAACCAAGTGCTTCTCTTGACATCTTCTCAGCACTACATCCAAGCTCGCCAGACATGAATCAAATGAATCCCCATATACAGTGAAGTCGTCCATAAAGATCTCGATGCAATCTTCCAGCAGGTCTGAGAAAATACTCATCATACATCGTTGAAAAGTGCCTGGTGCATTGCAAAGGCCAAACGGCATTCTCCGATATGCATACGTTCCGAACGGACACGTGAAAGTTGTCTTCTCCTGGTCCTCGGGGTCCACGTAAATTTGGAAATACCCACTATATCCGTCCAAGAAACAGAAATATTGCTTGCCTGCTAATCTCTCCAGCATCTGGTCAATGAACGGAAGGGGAAAATGGTCATTCTTGGTTGCCTCATTCAATTTTCTGTAGTCAATGCACATCCTCCAACCGGTGACTAGCCTGGTCGGTACCAACTCATTCTTGTCGTTCTTGACAACCTGGATTCCCGACTTTTTGGGTACCATGTGTACTGGGCTAACCCATTCACTGTCTGGTATGGAATAAATGATTCCTAGGGATAACAACTTCAATACCTCCTTCAATACCTCTTCCCTCATATTGGGATTCAATTTGCGTTGAGGGTCTCTGCAGGGTTTCGCTCCTTCATTTAATCGAATGTGATGCATGCACAGATCAGGGCTAATCCCTACCAAGTCAGAAAGTGTCCAACCAATAGCGTTCTTGTTCCTTCGGATGACTTTCAGCAGCTTCTCTTCCTGTTCCTTGATCAAGTTGCTGTTGATAATCACCGGAAAAGTCTCATTCGCCTCAAGGTAAGCATACTTTAGGCCTGGCGGAAGTGTTTTCAACTCCTTCTTGGGAACATCTTTTTCCTGGGGCAGGGGGTTCTTTTCTGCTGCTCCAGTCGTCATCCCCTTAGTCGATCCAGGAAGATCTTCCTTGCTTGCCCCATAAAGTGTCTCCCTCGATCTGGCTAGCTCGGGCTTGGTGCAAATTCCAGAATTGCTTCTGCTAGCTCTTCATCTGACAACTTGCTCGTATTCATTGCTTGGCACCAACTGGCCACCTCCCTATCAACAGCATGACTCATCTCTGAGTTCTCAATCTGTCCCTGCATTAATTCAGTCTCGAGGTATTCCTGGACCAAGGGGTTAATGATATCTACAGAATGCATATTTTCAACATCAAGTGGCTTCTTCATTGCCTCATCTATGCTGAATGTATATTTATCCCCATTGTAATCGAGACAGATAGTACCATCAAAGACATCAATGATAGTCTTAGCAGTTCGTAGGAAAGGTCTCCCCAATAATACTCCGCCAGACTCTACAGACTCATTATCGCTCATCTTAATCACATGGAAGTCAGCCGGGTACAGGAAGTCGTGTACCTTGACTATTACGTTCTCGAGCACTCCTTCAGGGCAGATGCATGACCTGTCCGCCAATTGGATCACAACCTTCGTATCCACCATACCTACTCCCACTAACCTCTTGTATATGGACATGGGTAACACATTTATGGATGCTCCCAAGTCACACATAGCATGCTCAATTTTTACATCGCCGATGGAAATAGGCAAGGTGAACATACCTGGGTCATTGCATTTCGAAGGCATCCTCCGCTTCTGAATTACCGCGGACACATTCTCGCCTATCAAGATTTTTCCACTAGGTCTAGCCTTCCCAGCTATAAAATCTTTGATGAACTTGCTGAAAACTGGCATTTTCAAAGCCTGTAAGAAGGGTAGATTTATCTCCAGTTTCCCGAAAATATCCACAAGATCCACTGGCTCATCCTTCTTTTTCTTTGCCTCTCCTCGGTTTGGGAAAGGTTTTGGTCGTTTCCCGGTTCCGGAACATTCACCTGCTGAAGATTCATCGACTCCTTTTTTCTCTACCAATTCCGGTTCTGGATCTAGGAAAAATGGTTCGATTGTCCTGGGCAGCCGTTTCTCTAAATCTCCTGCCTGAAGTTCATCTCTAACTGCAGGGTTGCTTTCAACCGAGTTTCTTGATTCAGTGGTTTTTTCCTCTGTTTCCTTATCCTTAATGGGGGTCGTGACCTCTCTGTACCTCATGACCGGCCCTTCGTACTCCTTCCCAGATCTCAGCGTGATCTGGCTAATATTGGCTTTGTCAGGTGGTCTTACCGATGCAGGAATCTTGCCCTCGTTTCCCCGCATATCACTCAAGGAAGTAGCTATTTGAGACAACTGTTTGGCCAACATATCCATTGCCGCCTTCTGTTCTTGCTGCGCATCCTGAAGCTTGTGGACCACATCATTGTTCGACTGTAAATTGTTCTGAATGTGCTGCTGGGAACTAACGAGGTCGTGAACCATCTCATCAAGGTTCCTTGGTCTAGAGCTTGGCTGACTAGGGCCTGGCCCTATGTTTTGGTTTGTTCCACTTCCTTGGCCTGGGCGAATGTGCCCTTGACCTCCTGGATTGTTGTTGAAATTACTTCCTTGACCTGGGTAAGGTGCTTGGAAATTCCTTTGATGTGGTGGTACATAAGAATTCCCTTGATAATTTTGATTCTTGTTTCCCCAGGTCGAGTGATCTCCTTGATTACGGTTGTTCCAATTTCCTTGCCCCTCATGATTTCTCCAGTTACCCTGCCTCTCGGGCTGCGGTGCGGACTGTATACTCAGTTGGGGTACTGGCTGGCTTTGCTCGTTTTCAGACCATCTAAAGTTCGGGTGATTCCTCCAGGGTGCATCTCTTTGTCTTCCTTGGTTCCAACTTCCATCAGGATTCCAACTTCCCATCGCGTTCGCCTGGGCCTGGTAATCACCTTCCTGAGGTCCGTAATATTGCTGGAGTTGATTATCTACTGGACCTAACAACTTAGCCGTTTCCCTTGGTGCGGCTGTATTAGTTTTTTCGATAGCATTCAGCAAGGCTTTCTCCAGCCTATCAATCCTTGCTTCAACTTTGTCATCCTCCTGCTCCCTCAATGCATTCACAGAGCCTCTTCTCACAGCATTCCTCGTACTGTCATACGCCTTCTTGGCGTCGATTAATCTTCCCAAAATCTCTCTTGCCTCACTTCCTCTCTTTCTTGTAAAATTCCCCCCGCTCGAGGAGTTCATCAAATCCTTAGACTCGGGAGTTGCCCCTTCATAAAACAGAGAGTAGGTCTCTGCCTCTATCATCCGATGATTCGGGCATGCGTCCAGCAATCCCTTGAACCTTGACCAGTATTGGCTCAATGACTCATCGTAATCCTGCTTGCATTCCACTATCTCCTTCTTCAGAGCGTTCGTCTTGTTGGATGGAAAGAAGTAATCTAGAAACTCCAATTTAAAGTCCCTCCAGGTGCGGATAGAATCCGGGGGTAATCTCAACAACCATGTATTTGCCTCCCCCTTTAGAGTGAAAGGAATCGCGCGCAAGCGATAGTCCTCCTCTGTCGCATCATTAGGCCTCCTTTGAATGCCACATAACTTGCTAAACTCGTTCAAAAACTCGTACGGGCATTCACTCTTTCGCCCAGAAAATGTTGGCAAGACACCTAACACATTCGTTTTGATCTCAATAGATCTCTGACGTGGGTTCATCACTATTGCGTGTGCTGGTTCTCCATCGAGATGAGCCGTTAGTGACCCTATTTCTGGATCTGGGTCCGCTACGTGTGCCATCTCAACTTCCTCTTCCTCCCCTGTTTCTGACTCTGTTTCCGATTCTGGTGGGGACTCCGGATCTGTTCGTCCTGAAGATTCCCAGGATTCGTCACTCAAAAACTCAGTCGGGAACGGATCTCCCGTCGTGAACCCTGATCTGGTAGTCACAGTGGAGGCTGTATCCTTGATCTTCCAAACGAACTGACCGTATTTCCAACCAGACGAGTTACTCCGGTGGAAGCTCCTGCTCATGTACTACAAAGAAAACGGAAAGAAAAAGTAAATTAAAATTATTCACACCAAAAACTCTAGGCACTAACACAAAGTACGCCATCCATCCCCGGCAACGGCGCCATTTGAAACGAGGTATTTGTTTTTATATCGCGTGTGCACAGAAATAGATCACTGCAAGCGCTTGGTCAAGACACCACGCTCCTTAAATCCACTAGAGCACAAGGTCTAGGAACTTAAGAGAACATAAAGTGCTTGGTCGTTGGACACACATCGACTCCCCTTCAAAAAAATATAAATCCCTCAACCCGAATACTATGAATTAGTATAGGGAAGTGGGGTCGATCCCACAGAGATGGACTCGCAAAGTAGTGCTCAGAGACTTTGGACAGACAAATGGCTGCTGCCACGCAACAAAAGGGTTGAAAATTTTAAACTAACTCTAGACCTAGGCAGAAAATGTAAATGCTAGACCTAGGACATGTTAAACTTGTAAATTCAGACTTCGACAACAAGAAACATAACCACTTCCTAGACAGTGTAAACAACTACCTAATCTAGCTAAACAGAATATGACTGAAAGTGGGGACCATAATTCCAAAAATGGCAAGTACGGAAAGAACTGCAGATTAACAAACTCTGACGCTAGCTCGCAGCAAAATGCATCCTCTCAACCAAATTAAACTTGCAGATGAACAAACAGAGCAAAAAGCGAGATTCGAACAGAATATAGAGATTTGGTCGTCGTTATCTTACTGCAACTCGGAAACACATCAGATCTGCGTACACTAGACGGAATGAAAGAAAAACACGTAAACTAAGCATGAAAATCAGATCGAAACTACTCAGATTCACGTCAGAATACTTGATCCACTCCGGATCCAAGACATCCGAACCCAACAACCAACAAATCCAGCAAATCCAACCAAAATTCCTCCACAATCCAACTCCAATCTCCCAGATCTGACCATTAACCTACAATAACTCAGTAAACAGCTGCGAAACGCATCCAACTCAGACAATTTAAAAACTCCAAAATCTCAATAAACGAAACGATCAAACCAGAAATCAACACAATCGCCATAACGGAAAATCAAACTTGCATTTAAACCAGAAACTATTCGGTGAAAACAGCGAACCGAGCTTCGAACAACGAAGCTCGGCAGAGTAAGCAAAATGCGGAAAGCGGAAAATAAATTGTTTCTTCGCTCCTAACAAGAGCGGTGTTACACCATATCGGAAGCTAAGATGAAACCCGAACGTGCGAACTGAGATCTCCTCAAAACTAGTATCAAGTGTGTGTGTGGGAAAGTGAACTAAGCAACAGGCTGTGGTGAGGTCTCCCTCGGGAAGATCCCTCCAGCTTGCATGCTTCTGCCTTTTATAGACGCGGACATAGCCCTTGAGTCTTCGTAGAAATCCCTATTCTACCCTTCAACTCTGGAGCTTCCTCCGTCGAGCAATTCTCTTCATAATCGTTCACTAAATCGCCAGTTCCTCGACCTTGTGATTTTTTGGTCTTCTTTCCTGGACCTGGCGAATTCCTTCACACACCTGGCTTAAAACGTGCGTTAGTCCTAGTAAAATCACGAATTAAATCCCTAGACCCATGCATGAAATTAGCCTTATCAGTAGTTAGGATAAGATTTGCTCATGTTTGTGCTTTCTGCTTGTCTTTTGTGCTTTTTGCAGCGTTTCCAAAACCTAGTCACTTAGGGAAATTTGGTCCCCACTTTCTGTGCTAGTTTGTTTGGCCACTTTAGGAAAGTCAGTTTAGTCTCCAGTTTGTTTGATTTTGTTTCTCAAGTCAATTTTTCATTCCGAGTCATGCATGCGCCGTACATGTTCGTTTCCTGGACCCAGTAGATAGAGTAGTCTAGTTTTATTTCCCAAGTCCAGTAGTTTAAATACTTGACCCATTTGTTGCTCGGCAGCAGCCAACCCATCCCAAAACATCTCGAATGCAGTTTTGTAGCACGTCTGTCCTCGTGGGATCGATCCTTTACTTCCATATACCAGCCAATAGTATAGTGGGTTGAGGTTTTTGAAGTAGGAGAAGTGTGTCCAACGACCATTTCTGATAGAATCATGATCTCCTAGACCATGTGATCTAGCGAATCCTCTGGACCTGTTGGATTGAGAAATATCAATTGCACACTATACTTTCTGACCTAGTACTTCAACCTAGCTAACTCATTCATTTCAGCCACTTTCTCAGCAGATTCAGTATCAGGAATAGATCCCTCTACTGCTTTAAAAACTTTATGTTGAATTAAAACACATTTCATTTTTGTTTCCAAATAGCAAAATCATTTTTCACATTGAAGGGAACAATGCCAACAGGTTGGGACATTTTGAGAAAGATTTTTACACACACAAAAGAACCAACAACATAGAAGGCACAACAAGCAACCCTGCTAGCACAGATAGTGGACTTAAACACAAAACAATCAGAGAGTCCACTTAGAACAGTTATAGTGGACTTAAACATAAAACAATCAAAGAGTCCACTTAGAACAGTTATGCAGGGATTTTTCATGCAAGAATCACAGAAGCAACTTACAGCAAGGCACACACACATGAGACAATTCAAAGTGATCCCAGACACAGGAATCAAGTCCAAAACGAGTTTCTCCCTATCTGCTACGTGTACCCCGACAAGAGGATTTCCCAATTCACAATCACCCAATGTATGGGGGCGCAGGGGGCCACTCAAGGCGGTTAAGGCACATGGTGGATAGGTAATTCACTCAAGACACAGAGACTAAGCTCTGGGATACACACTTTGAACACAAGCAAACATACAGAAAGCAGCAACGAAAACAAGAAAGCTGTAATCACCAAGAAACATGCAGAAAACACAGAGCACAGAAGTCCTAAGCCACGACCAGTGGCTTCTACCAGAAACAAATGCCGACACCTAAAACTAGAAAGTTGTAAAAGTTTTAGGGTTCAAGCCAATTTACCAGAGCGAGTGCCCTTCGTTAAGGCGTACTCGACTTACTTTAGGGCATGTACCGAAGGCCGAGCCTTACTCTGACGAGCCCACCTCCTTTAATTTGCAACCCGGCGTGCCCAAATGATACCCCCGTGGCTCTGATACCACTGTAGGGATCAGATCACTCGGGATTCACTAATTACTGGGACCTCTTTTATTGATATTGATCTGAGATTGCTAATCTCAGGGATACAAGCCAAATACAAACGCAACTCCAAGATTACAAGTTAACTAAGTACAAGATTTACAATCGTAAACCCTAGACTAATCTCAAGTACACCACTGGACTTGAGACTCCATCTCTTCCAGCAATACCTGCACACTTAGTAAACAAGTCAATAACAGAGATAAGATCCCTAAGGATCTAAAACAAAATAGAACTCGAAGAGACAAGGTCACAAGCACTGGAATATGGCTCAGGTCGCAACAGGCGACTACACCGGGCCAAGAACCTCCCCACAGCTTCAACCAACCGTCACAAGAGAGACACCCTTGAACACAGGCGCTAGAAACCTCAGTTTCTCCGGCTACCACCAACGCAAGCCCACTCAACACACGAATTCACACAAACCTCTCAGATCACAGTCTCGCACACAAGGAACCCTCGCACTACATTTTCAAGCACAAATGGTTGGTCACAGGAGAAGATCGAACCCTAGGGTTTGAGAAGGAAACCGATGAAATTGCCTCAAACTCAAACTACACCGATAGATCTTTAGTTCCTAGTTTACCTTTGATACCATGGAGGATCCCGGCTTGTGGTACCTCCAGTTTACCTTTTCATGTTCTTTTTTTGGATTCTAGTCACTTTTGTGCTAGGATTGTGTTTTGGAACGTTATATCTTGATCTTATTCACGGGTTTGGGGCCTGCCTAAACCCCCCGCCCACAATTGGTGTTTTTGATTAAAAAAAAAACTACACCGATAGATCTCTTAGGAACTGAGAACCATCGGTAGAACCAAAAGCTTGAAGGAAAACTCCGGCTAGAACCGCCGGAATTCTAGAGAGAAGGAAGAGCGAAGACGGAGGAAAAATTGAGAGAGAGAAGAGTCTAACATAGAATGGGTGAAGTGTGGAGTCGGTTCCTCACTTAACAAACACACCCTAGATCCAACGGCTGAGGAGTGAGATCAGCGTGGAGCTGCTACATGGCGGCCATCGGATGTAACATGTAAGTAACGGGCCAGGCAACTCATTGGGCTGAGCTAACCAATAATTGGGCCTAAACAATTAATTTAATCAAGGCCAACCCAATTCAATTAATATGCAAGTCCAAGTCAACCAAATATTCAACAATAACCACCTAACTTAAGCAATGTGGGTAATATACTAGTGAATTGGTAGCTAAATTGATCGTTTTAGTATGTATATAAATAGAGGGTATTGGAGATATACAATGAAAAGAAGAGATATATTAGCAAGTACTAGTAATTAGGAACTAGAAGATAGAGATAAATCTGTAAATTAGAATAGAGAAAGATATATTTCTCTCTTATAAAAGGAGCCCCTTCGTGTATTCTAAATCAATTCATAATGAAATATCTTAGTTCCTAATACAATAGAGGGAACTTACATTTTAAACGATTCTTATAAATGTTGAAATATAGATTAATAATCCTCTTATTATTAGTATAATTTTGACTACTGTTATTGGTAAACGTAACAAGAAAATGATATCACAATTTTTTGGAGTATATTTATTAGTACAGTACTTTTTTATATTTTCTCAAATGATTTAGGGTGATGCTTAAAATCAAGAATATTTCCATAAAAGATTATTGTGTTTCTTCTTTTCCACTTGAGAGGTGCATTTTACATGCTTTTATCACTTATATACTGCATTATGACACCTTCAGGTATGAATTCGTCACTTACCAAATTATGTCACTCAATAAAGCTAAATTTCCACCTTGTTACTAGTATTAAACTTTCTAAAAAACTGTCTACTTTTTCAAGATTAAGTTCTAGAATCAAGATAAGTAGAAGATGATAGAATGAGTAAAATAATTCAAGCAAAGACATAGCTTAGGAATAATTAGATCTTAGAAACATTAACTTGTGCATCAACATCTATAATATGGAGTAAATTTCAGTTCTAGCTAAGCAGATTCAAAATTTTTCGTAAGGATTGAGTTTTTGCATCACATGATTAAATATCATTAGCCACCAACACTAAATCATAATTCATATAGATTTGTGAATACCTTTAGAAAATTCTCTGTCTGAAATCTAATATATTTCCATTGAGAAAATTTAATAATATACGTATTATTTAAATATTTAAATACTGTAATTATGTTTTTTAGGTATTTAATCAATATAAATTAAAGTTATTTATTTACAATTAATAAAAATTAGAGTTAAATACGATATTAATATGAAAAAAAGGAAATAAAAAATTAAGTTATATAGCATGATTTGAGATTCGATTGAGCATAGTTGAACAGTTTGGGGCTTGTTTCATGGATATCGACTACTACTACTTGTACTAAAATATACTTATCGAATCATCGATTTATAGTTCATATTTCTTCGATTTATTTGTCTCAATGTTTTATTTATTTTATATTATGTCGCATATGTGTTGGGGGACTTGGAAATGAATTAAAATATTGAGAATTAGGGGAAAATATTAGGAGTAGTTAGGGATGTCAATTTAGCTCGCAACCCGTGGGCTGACCTGAATAGCCCGCCAAATTTATAGGGTTAGGGCTGAAAGTTTCCAACTCGATAAAATTACAGCCCGATTAGCCCGCATCCGATTAACCCGCAACCCGTTAGGGCCAGACCTGAAAACCCGATGGGCTGGTCCGGAAACCCGATAAAATTTATATTGTTCTATTTATTTGACTCTAATTAGATACCTCATTTGATTATTTTATAATATAGATTACTGAAAAATTAACTTTACATTTTATATATTAAATATATAAATTATATATTAAATTTTTATTAATATAATAATAGATAAATGAATTAGAAACTTCAAATTCACTAAAAAATATATTTAAATTTCTAAACATGCTTTAAAATTTCTTTATGTTTATGTTTTATTTTGCATAAATCTCAAATATTAGTATTTGATCATGTTTATGTTTGAGTTTAAACATATATCTCAAATTTATCATAATTAAATATTTTACATTTTATAAATATAACTAATTTGTACCATTATTTATTGGATTGATTGCATGTTAATTTTATTGGTAGCAACCCGATTAACCCGATGGGCTAGCCTGAGACCCGAGCTTTTATGGTTAGAGTTGAACTTTTATAACCCGAAAAAATAATAACCCGATTAGCCCACACTCGATTGATCCGTAACCCGAATAGGGTTGGCCCAAAACCCTGTGGGCTTGTCGATCGACATCCCTAGGAGTAGTTGAATTAGAAAAATAGGTGAAAGCCCCACTTATTTGCAGGTACCCATTTTTAATTAATTAGCTCAAGGTGTCGTAATTTCAGCCGTCGCTCAACATTTAATTTCTCCGAAATTCCTAATCTTCCTTCGTTTCATTCTCACTTAATCTTGTCTTCTGCATTTGGAACCCTAAGATCACAGAAGCTGAGGCCGGATCACCGTTGCGGTGACAAACAGTGTTGCTGCGTGGAATCGGTCTCTATCTACTTGCGACTAAATTGAGTTTTTGGGCATTCGAAATTGATTTCCCCGATCAGGTAACTTCTGATCTTCTTCTCACCTTACCTTTCTGCATTTCAATTTTATTTTACTTTTGACTAACTGTGAATAGCTATTTAAAGTGGAATTCATGTTATTCGGTTGATTCTCGAGTTGTATGTATGATTGATTAAATTGATGTAGATGACTTTCATGCTCTTTGAGAAATCATTTGATATTAATTCGGCAATAGTGATTATATGCCCACCCTGTGCACAAGTCATCGTTTTTAGAGCTCATAACCGAGTACAGGTAGAAAAAACTAAAAAAATTTTTGGATAATCTTATCTCATGTTCAAAGCCGTAAATGTTCCTTTTCTACATATCTAATTCATTACAAAAGTATTTTAATAAACTAAAGCTTGATTTCATACCATAAGGATTCAACAGAGCTTGAGCTTTGACTATTCTGTTGGCTTTGTTCTATTGTAGACCTATTTTTGACAAAGTATAGAAAATAATAAAAGTTGTGTATGCTGTTGTTGCATAGAATGTCCTCTTTTCATGTGTCATTGGGTAATCATTGAAGCAGCGTTAATTTCCAAATTCAGTTAATCAGTTAAGAACTGATTATCCATATAAGAAACCCGCTGATATCTCTTTGATGATCAACCCTATTGAATTGTTCTGTAAGTTGTCCTTGACATGGGAAAAGGTGTCTGTTTTTCCAAATTCCTTCTTCTGTTGACATTTACTACAATTCTTTTGGTTGAAGATTTCTGATATGTTCCTAGAAATGGAGAATTCAAATTCAGAAGATCTGTGCTGCATGGAGCCAAATGTTGAGGGAACAATTGATGATCCAGCTTCGACAAGCTCATCCTACAGCCTGTTGGGCCGTCTCGCCAGTGGTCGTCACGTGGTGGGGGGCATTCAAGGTATGTAATAGGTATAAATCTTGTCAAATAATATTAATTTGAAAGTATGTTTGAATACATGCTTTTCTATAAATTCTGAAATACCCATTCAAGATTTGACTTTATCATGAGTTTATTTCTTCGTCTCTTTTTATCATGACGATTTGAAATTTCAGAATATGTGCGTGTGCGCGCGCGCACAAGTGCGTGTTTGTACTACATGAATTTGGGCTCATGTTGTGTTTCAGTGACTAATGCTGATTTTTGTAGCTCCTTGATGATACATTAGAGCTGAACTATTACTTGATGCATAGACATTATGTGTTAACTTTTTGCAAGGAAACAAAATGCTTCTGACCACTCTTTGATAAATCATCAATGGGCTATGTAAAGAAGATTAAGTAGTCATTAACAATCACCAATATTGTCTCCTTACTAAGAATATGTATTTATGAACTTGAAAAAGAATTTTCCTTCTATACCCTTATTTATTAATGTGAAAATAAAAGGTTGTCAATTCAAAGAGCAGCAAGTAAGTTATCTTAAGGAAAACAGAGTTTTGTGCATTTTTAATAAAAAAAAATAGAATGAAATATTTAACGACATCTTTTTGCAGTATCAAGGAATGATTAAAATCTTGAAATGTTAATTTTAAAAATAAAATATACAGTTAAAAATTGAGTTTTGGATGTTAAATCTGGATATTTGTTGTTAGAATATCTTGAAATTTAATATGCGGCGGATTGTATTGTAATTGGAAGACTGTCAAAAGCTACATACTCGGTAATGCATTACCCTTTCTGATATTGTTATTTGCAGTATTGGTACATAAATAGGTGATGCTTTTGGGTCTAAGTAATCATGAATAACTGAATACAATATTGTTTACCTAGTATACATGCTAGCTTACTTGTTTTACTTTTATCTTAAATTTTGATGTCTAAAGTGTAATATTTTCTTTTTCAATCAATCAGTTCTATGGCGCAAATTTTTGCTTCTGATAGCTTGAAATATCACGAGGTGGAGAATTATGTGCTTCATCGTGTAGCTATGCCAATTTGATTGTTATGGGGTGTTAGTGTTTGAAAAACCATTTCTTAAATTATAATCTTGAAATAGGCTCCTATGCTTTGACAGGTGATTTGTAAGGAATATAACATTGCTACTGAAAGTCTGAATCTAGTGGTTGACATGGCTATTTGTTCTTGTTCTACGTTATTTCCCTCAATCGATTTTTTTGTTGAATTTTGCATATCTTAGCAGTGTGTTTGTTATGCTGCTGTCCTTATATTCCTTCCTGCTTCAACTGTTTGCCCATCTCACTATTACTGATTCTCTCCCTATGATTTTTAGCTACTGATGTCATATTGTGGAGGCGTTATCATGTTTCATTTGGCTTAGTTGTCACCACATTATCCTGGCTATTAATCGAGCGCTCAGGGATACCATTTTTATCCCTTTGTTCAGATGTGTTGCTGATTATAGTTGTTCTATTATATCTTCAGGCAAACTATGCCGAATATAGAAATAAGTATGATTCCTTCAACTTTTGCATCCCACATTTCAATTTTTTGTTGTGTCTATAATGAGTCGTCTGATATCTTTCTGTTTTTGGTTGCCAGACAACTTCCTACATTACCTGAACTAATTCTATCAGAAGAGATGGTAAACAATGCTGCTGCATCTTTTCGTGCCAAAGTGAACTACATGCTGCTCATGGCTCATGATATTACTCTCGGCAAAGATTTCAAACTTTTTTTCAAGGTTAGCTGTGATTGATTTATGAAGATTGAAAGTAGATGATCAAACTAGTGAATGACTTCCCATGTCTTTTTCATGCCCTTCTCATCTATCTTTTCTCCCCATAGTTGGTAGAATGATACTAATAAATTTGTTAAGTGAATTCCAATGCTACTGGAGGATACAGAGAAAACAACAAATTCAAGACTTCTACTTAGTTATTAGCTCATATAAATGTTCTGAGTTAGCGATAGTGCTAAGATATGTTTCGTGCTATCTCTCTCTTTGAGCATTGGCTTGGGGGTGGTTCGGTTGATGGGCAACTTGGAAAGATACCATAAAAGTCCTGGAAGAACTTAGTTCAGATAAGCTCATAATTGGATTGTCTTCTGATACCATTATCCTTTGTTCATTTCCCTTGTTTATTTCTATTCCATTACTTATTTCAATCAAGTCACTGATAATGCAGACACCAAAAGAAATAATTAAGCTTCCACTACTGTAACTCCTTTAATTAGCCAGAGTCATTACTCTCTCGAATAAGCCCAAACTGCAGTCTCATTCCGGATATCATATGTCCAAAAGTAATATAACCTTGATTCAGGTGAATTGGGTATGGAAACCTTGTTCAGTTCTTGAGAAAAAACTAATGTTTTGATATTATGTTTTAGTTAAATTAGATGGTTCTTATTGTG
Organism: Salvia splendens; assembly: GCF_004379255.2. Taxonomy (NCBI): domain Eukaryota; kingdom Viridiplantae; phylum Streptophyta; class Magnoliopsida; order Lamiales; family Lamiaceae; genus Salvia; species Salvia splendens. The sequence goes on from NC_056046.1 coordinate 12,510,291, forward strand.
TTTACCACCTCCAGCTTAAAGTAGCAGGTATCATATTGCTTAATTTCTCCACCTACTGCTCAAGTAAATTTCTAAAATTTTGTGGAATTACAGAGGAATCTTGCTCTCGGAACAGGGCACTCTATAGAAATGGCTGACATGTAAGAGTGCAAATGGCATGGTTTTGATCTAGTTAGCACTTTTACGTATTATATTTCACTGATGTCAATTCTCTTTTAATATGATGTTGGCACTGTTTAAATTTATTCTTTTTTAGCGCAAGACACCTCTATTGGATACTGTGGATCTTGTTAACGTTGTAAGGAACGTTGTCTACTACTTCTGGCTAAAATATGAAATAAGATGCAACAGTAAACATATCCAAATTACATTCATGGTAAGTAGTAACCAATGGGCTTGTACCCGTGGCGAGAGAGTTGTCCAGTGCTATAGGCTAAACATGTCAAATAACATGATTTTGCAAAACTATCCAAGATAGCATGTCTCTGGTATCTACTCTGAAATAGGCATGTGGCTTTACCATCCATGTTTTTTCCGACTTAATTGGTATGATGAAATTTTATGCTATTATGCAACAATGCTGCTGGTTCCTTTGGAAGAAGTGAAGTTCATGACCTTTGTAAAACTTGCAGGTCGTGATTGCTCTATGGCTCTTGTCTGTAATTGGTAGCTTGATATCTTTCGCCACTCTTTCCTATATAGGTATAGCAGTTTGTCCTTGGTATATTTGCTTGGTTTTTGTTCTCTACTGTAATTTCGCAGTTTCTTTTCTTCTACATCCATCGATGTTGCTATTCATGCTTTATCTTACATAAAATATTGGAAGAAAATATGACAGAGATGTAGGGGCGTATGTATGGGTTGTGGATTTTGATTCAAGCATTATGTTTGATAGTTTCATTATTTTGGTAATTTGTATCTCTTTGAAACTTGTCTTAAAAATAACTTACAAACATGTTGCATTTCCATCAGTATGAGCTCGGGTTTTGAGTCCCATTTTGTCATAGCAGTATGCAACTGTTGATTTTCTGATTGTCTTACATTGGCAACAGGGATCATTATTTCCATTATAATTCCAGCATTGTACGACAGATTTGGAGACCGAGTGGACCAGTGCGTCGGGATGATCCATCGACAGTTTTCTAAGCATTATAAGATAGTTGATGAAAGTCTCAATAGCAGATTACCTAGGGCACTCGCCAAAGACAAAGATACTTAATTTTGGAGTAACATCTTGTAAGAATACAGTATCATCTATCTTTTCTCGGCTAGACTTGTCCAAAAAGATTAAAAATTGAAGAAAATTTTAATCTCTCTGTTTTCCATCACTGATTAAAATGGTGTAACTGTTAGATTAAGGCATGCATTGGGTTGATTGCGGCATTAGCTGAGCATACATAAACGCTTGAAATAGCTAATAAGCTGTTTATATAAGTTTCAATAGTTTATAAATAAGCTCGTCAAAAAAATAAGTTTCTGATGACTAATTTATTTTTGGGGTAGGTCCCTAAGATCATAAATTGTGGCAGGAATTCGGTATTGCCCACGACTTGGTCGGTCGCTAATATAATTAACTTGGGCTTTGTAGCAAATTTTCCACGAGTTCGATTTCCCCTAAATTGAATATGGCGTGACATGTACAGTTTATGTAGACGAATAAATCGGTCAAGATAAAATTATGCCACTTTTAGAGGGTGTAAAAGGTGTGGCTTTATGAGGATAGGTCCTGAGAAGAGCCTATTTCCCTAAGATAAATCTTCCTCGAACTGGAATGGAAGCATTTATAAACCCCCTTTTTGCGAGTAGAGTTTGGCAACATTAAGGGTGGTAGGGACTCATACCATCCATTAATGCCCTTTGAAAAATTCTCCACTCATTAATTACCATTTTTCTACCGCCTTCTCAACTATAATATTCTAACATCAGTATAAATTTTTGTATGTTGGTAATTAAACTCATTCTGAAAATTAAAACATTAATTCCACATATAATCAAATAGTCCACCAACCATGCAACTAAATACTTATCTATCTCATATGTAAAAAGAAAAAAAAATTAATTGCCCTTGCAAGTTTCTATTTTGGTCCACCATACATTGTCATAAATTGAAGAAAGATGGTTTACTTGTAGACTTGTAGTAGTGCAGTTATATATAGATCAAAGAAAGAGAGAGACACAAGTTAGATTCTTGAGAAAAAACTTGTATCTTCTTTGAAGGAGGTTCAACCACCACCAACTTTTTTCCCCCTTGCCGATTTTAATGAATTCAATTTATCTGCAACCTATGTTTCGTGTCAGAAACACCCCCTTATTCTTCTCCATCCTGTCCCTCTCTCTCACTCTCTCCACATTTGCATTTGTGGCCTATAATTTAGTGCCCCTTTCCCTTTTCTGCTTACCTTTTTTGCTCCTCCCATTCTTGCACATTACCAATCAACATTTTATTTTTCTTTATGTTGTGAAGAAGATGATAATGGCGGTGAAATGTGGTGCGAGAATGGGAGGGCAATTGGTGAATGATATAGTGAGTTTCCTAGTGTTTAGTGTGTTGGATGTGGTCGATGTGATTCTGTGCTACGTTTACAAAGTGGCGGACTTCTTCATCGAGGCGGAATGGAAGGCGTGCTACTGTTCCGCCTTGGCAAAGGAGTCCATCGCCGGGAGAGGCAAGATCGTGGTGTCTGAGGCTCCCGGGGAGTCGAAGATCCTGCGGCTCACATGCACCAAGATCCAGCTTGAGGAAATCTCCGACACGCTCTACACGCGCCCCTCCCTCGTCTCGGCCGTCTCCAACTCCACCGCCATCCGCCCCTCTAAGCGGACCGGCGTCCGGTCGTCGTTCACTGTGAACTCGACCGTCATTGAGATGCTGCAGGGAAGGGTCGGCGGGCAGCAGACCCATCCCGTGCCGAGGTGGTCGGATTGTAATTGCAAAACTTGCACTTCTTGGACCGCTGCTTCATGCAGGGACACACTCTTTGTCAAAGTTGACGGAGCCCGAGGTAAAGTACTATCAACTCGCTTCATAAAAATGTTTTATCTTTTTATTGTTTGGTGTGTAATAAATGAAATGTTGGCAGAAAATGTGGGGGAAGATGTTGTCTTCATTCACGGCTTCATATCGTCGTCCGCGTTTTGGACGGAGACGCTCTACCCGAATTTTTCGAAATCCGCGAAATCTAAGTATAGATTGTTTGCGGTGGATTTGCTCGGTTTCGGGCGGAGTCCGAAGCCGACGGATTCGCTCTACACATTGAGAGAGCATTTAGACATGATCCAACGCTCAGTACTTGACCCGTACAAGGTCAAGTCGTTCCACATTGTGGCGCATTCGCTAGGATGCATTCTCGCTCTGGCTCTTGCAGTCAAGCACCCTTCTGCGGTCAAATCACTAACGTTGCTCGCACCTGTACGTACCATTAGTCATACTACGTTTTCATGATACACGTAGCGTGCATTGATGATATTTTTTAAAAAAATGTCTTTGTCAAAAATAGTAGCCATTAGTCCTTTATCTTGGACTATTAGGGACTAGTAATTAAGGACCCACTAGAATCATGAATGAAATGTTAATTGCACCGCATATAGTTAGTTAGGATTCTAATTGGTACTAGTACATATGTGACGTTTATGATTTGATCTGATTTGATTTATGATGGGGTCGGAAAAACATTAACAGCCATATTTCCCGACGCCGAAAGGCGAGGCAGCGACGCAGTACATGATGAGGAGGGTGGCCCCGAGGCGTGTGTGGCCGGTGATCGCGTTTGGGGCGTCGATGGCGTGCTGGTACGAGCACATTAGCCGGACGATCTGCCTAGTCATTTGCAAGAACCATCGCATTTGGGAATTTCTCACCAAACTTCTCACCAGAAATAGGTGCGCAATTGCTCCTACCATGTCACTCTCATCAACCCTTAATTAATTGCTGCATCAAATCCGCACCTAATTAACGTTGGTGCACTATAAACCAATTATTGCCAATAGTCAAAACTACCATTACTTTTTTTGCTATAAACATTTTCCTTCATTTCCACACGCAACATTAATTTTAAGTTGTAGGTTCCATCGAAACGTGATAAAATCAATTATGATTAGAGTTTATTCAAGTAAATAAAATAATTACAGTTTACAATTGGATTTTACTAATTAGGACTAATACATCGTAGCATGCTTGCTCATTTATTTCAGAATGATCACACATACATATAGGATATTTCCGGCAGGGACCATTAACATACCCTAACTAGGGTATATTGTGATATTCCCAAATATATCCATTCATTTAATACTACAACACCATAGATCATACTAGCTATGGCAAAACATGTGAGACCACGAAAATGAATAACATTTCATTAATTTGATGAATGTTGTTGTGAATCATATGATCCAGAATGAGGACATACTTGATGGAAGGTTTCTTTCTGCACACACACAACGCAGCGTGGCATACGCTGCACAACGTTATATGTGGCACCGCGGGCAAGATCGAAACCTACTTGGACGACGTGAAGAATCGACTCAAATGCGACATCACTATATTTCATGGCCGAAACGACGAACTCATCCCCGTGGAATGCAGCTACAATCTGCAGTCAAGAATCCCTCGAGCGCACGTTAAGGTTGTCGAAAATGAAGATCACATCACCATTGTTGTAGGAAGGCAGAAGGCCTTTGCTAGGGAGCTCGAGGCAATATGGAGGAATGCAAGCCCTTGATCAAACTTATATATACTAATACTATACTATCATATACATTCGAAATAAAAATAAAATGAGAAATGTATCTAAAAATCATTCCTAATCAAGAAAGCTTTGGTTTGATCGAGATTAGGGCTAAAGCAAGTGTGGAATATCCGTCATAGTTTTTTCAACTATTCCTAATTTCTTCTTGTACCATAGAGGTTCTATAATTATATCACCGAATTAAATTATATAGTGTGTATTTAATTAAAACTTCTTTTATATCAAATTAATTGGTGCAGTTGTGAGGAGACAGTGGAGAAATTAATCGAGGCCAATGCAACGTAAGCCATGTATGTACATTACATTAATTAAAAAATTGTTTTTTGATGTATAATAAGTGTGTTATTAATTTGTTGAGTTGACTCTAGTGCGTGGCCGAAAACGAAAAAGCAATAAATCTTGTTCATGTACTATATTAAATGCAGTGCTTAAGTTGAAGACACTCTCGAGAGGATTGGGATTCCAATATTTGATAACGGCTAGACTAGAAAAACATTTTGCAGGCACATTAAAATATACACATACTAGAATTAATATTTCGATCTTCAAATAAATGGAATGAAAGACAAAAGGAGCAACTCAAAAATCGGAAAAGTCTGGTGCAGTGATATAAAATGGACAATCAATAGTACTATTTTTCCATTGTTGACCTTCCACAAAAAAATTAATCACCTATTTTTCATATTTTTAGAGCATTTTAGTCTCCTCGAGTCAAATTTGGCTCATAGAGAACGAATGAGACAGAGCAAAATGCCTATTCATAATTCCATAATAATTAAATTTGAAACATACAAAGTAAATTGAGTTTTAGGTGTAAAGTTGTTCATCCTCTAAAAAACAATTATAGTTGAAAAATGCTTAGAAAGGCAAAAATTTGTGTGCATTTAGATTTACAATGCGTGTATATCCTAATTAAAATCAATTAGGATTCATCAATCCGCAATTACAATTTATTAAACTTCAATCAAAATTTATAAAATATAATTAGAATTTTACATAGGATATACAGTTATACACGCATTGTAAACCTACTGCACACTTCATTTTACATTCAAAAGCAACAATTTTCTCTAATCCTTGAAATTTACTTATTTTGCAACTTTAATTTGATATTCGGTTTTTAAAATATTATCTAAAAACATCTAGAATATTTTAACCAACAGTAATTAATCCAAAGCATAACGTGCAACTTTGGTTGTGCATGCACTAGGAGCTGTTTGATTGACAAGATTACATGATTGGATGGATATGTACATGGGCAGACGCAGAAATAAATATGAGTAGGGGCTAAATTTTTAAAATTTTATGTAAAAATAAATTTTTATGTGATTTAAATTTTTATTATTATTATGGGCTTTTATATACCAATATGCTCAAAGTATGAATAAATTTTAAAATTTTATAATAGAAAATTATTGAAAAATTAGATTCATTAGGTGCTAAAGCCCTTCCCCCTTTACATGTGGGTCTGCCAATGGATATGTATCATATTTGGTTTATAAGATTGAATCCTACAAATTAATCCTAGATGGATAATCATATGATAATGAATCATAACAATCGAACGTTACCTAGATGAATTAATTAGTCCAATTTAACCATAATTTGTCATATGATAATCATATGTATCAGCCTTGTATTTAACCATAATATGGGTTGGCTTTCAAATTTGTCAGACCCTGCCCAAACCAACTCACTCGCACTAACGTACCACAAAATCTGGAGTACTAACTAAGTTGTATTTCGTGATCGGCTCGCTCAGGGCATATTTTAGCACGATAATTTCCTTTGGAAGAAAGTGATTAATTAAATGAACAAATAATTGAAGCAAATTAATTTTAGAATTGCTTATGTAAATGCTAGCTAGTATAAGGGGAAACAATTGGAGTTATCATGAGTTGGATGGAGAATAATTCTTGATTATTTAAAAAAATACGAGAAAAGTCGTTACTACATATCAACATCTATATGAGAAAAGGGAGTACTCTAAAAAAAAATTCTTTCTAAAATATACTATCAATAAATCCCATTACAAAAAATAGTTACTCCCTCCGTCTGGAATTAGGAATCCCGGTTCAGTTGAGTGCGGGTTTTAAGAAATATTTGAGTGTGTAATAATTGGAGTGTGTGATAATGGAGTGAGACCCATTTGCGTTATTATTTGTTTTATTCTTTGGATGTGTTTTTACTTGTGCTATTTAGTGTTTTATTTTATAATATTTTTATTTCATTTTTTATGGAAATATCTAACCGGGACTTCTAATGCCGGACGGATGAAAATGGTCAACCCGGGACTCCTAATGCCGGTAGGAGGGAGTAAAATTTTAAATGATTGAAAAAGGCCTGTAACGGTAGAATTTGGGCTCCGAAGCCCATACATCATGGCAAAGTCACGTGTCTTGTATATCCCGCCATTCCACTCAAAAATATCTTACACAATATTGAGACATCACTGAAATACATTAAAAATTGGATCTAATTTAATTTGCAAACAAGATTCAAAATTTTGTATTTAAATTGCAATTACCTCTAATACACTTAACCTAGAAAACCTTATAAACTAAACTAGTTTACATGTTGGGGTTCGACGTTGCATACCCGAACTCCACATTAGTATAACATTGATCACTTTGGACAAAGCTCTCACGGTTTTGCTTTGGGATACTCCCCAAAAGGTCTCAAGTTGGGGTAGTCCATATATATACTTGCGATCTTACTCATTCTCTGAAGTGGGATATAGTTTGCTTCCCCACATTACACATAACTATAAACCGTAAAGTAAGAATATTCGAACATAAATCTTAATCTCAACAATTCGATTATTTTAGTGTTAGGTCTCATGTTTCAATCTTATGAAATGCTTTCACATATAGTAACTTGTTTAGTTTTATTACAAAAATAAGAGGCGACGCTGAAATTGTGGGAGTAGAAGCAAAGACCTGCACAACTTATGCCGACACCTCCACCCATCACCACTGTTCTCACTAATAAAGACAAAAAATTGGTCACTACAGTGTTTGTTTGTTTGTTTTTTTTTTTTAATTTGGGGATATCACCGCACTTACTACTCACTATATATGCAGTGTCAGTGAGTTTGTGTGTGGGCTACATAGAGATATACTTCCTCCGTCCCATTTAAAATAACATGTTTTCCTTTTTAGTTTGTCTCAACTAAGATGACACATTTCTTTTTTTGATAGTTTTCTCTCTCCAGTTAATACACTCAACCACTTTTCTCACTCATATTAAAATATGTATCTTTCTTTCTCTCTCTATTTTAATACTTACACACATCCTTTATCACTCCAATTAAACACATTAATCAATAACTCCTAAAATCTCGTGCCGGCCAAAAAATGTGTCATCTTAGCCGGGACGGAGGGAGTAATATATATATGCAGTATTGCAGTATATCTTTATGATTGTATAGACTATAGAGTATAGTGCGGTTGAATTGCATAACAAATGTAGAGAAGGTGCAAGAAACAAAAATGAAAATAGTGAGAATTTGTAGGAGAGGAATGCATTAAATGTTAGGGGTGAAGCATCAGCATCAGCTTCAGCAATTGATGACACAATGAGAAGGCCAGTTTAATTTGTCAGCCTTTCTTGTCTGAAACACACTCAGATGCCTTCTATTTCACTTTTCCACATCATTTCTTTCATATCATTTCCTGTGCCTCTACCTCTCTATCAATCTCCCCAACAACTATTCCTATTTCCACATTCATCACTACTAATTAATTCTGGTTTACATCTCTCTCTGCACAGCATCTTCAAACCCCAAACTGTGATATGATGTGCTTAATACTGGTTATCCACTGTCCATTTATATTAGATGAAGAATTCAATAGAGTGTGTGTGAGTTGGCCAAGCGGTAGAGTGGTAATGTCCGAGGCCAAAGATCATGGGTTTAGCCTTTAAATTTATATTCATTTGCCCATAATTAAAGATAAAGAATTCTACAAGTTAGAAAACAACACTACATATAATCCATATTTCAATATACATGTGTGGGGCTATTCATGTTAAATAAAATACTCATGCATAATGCAATTGAATTTCACAGTATAAATAAGCAGTATATATCATGTAAACTTACACATGGAGTATATACAATTACATTATTATTCTTGATTTCTATATCCCACTGGACAATTGTTCAAGTAAACTCTACCCTCCTGACCTACTTTTTTGAAAAATCCCATCAATTCTTATCATTCAAATCATATCAAGTTGTTTTTTCTTTCTTTTTTCCTTGTTTATATATTTTGAAAAGAATACCTATACCCTTACACGTACTATAATAAAGGATAATTTTTTTTTCTTCCTATTCATGAATGACAGTGATTTGAGATGGCAAGGTTATCACATCAGTAAATAGAAATTATGCTCATCAACACGCTAAGAATCATTCATACATGTTTTTCCTAAATCATTCATCACCTTCACACACACATGAAACACTAGCATTGTGAAAATTGTGAATTAATTAATGTTCTAATTTATGGAAAGGTACCACGAAATTTGATGAAGTACTATTAGAAAATCTTGGCCTAAATATATCTGGAATCTTAGTTGAAAACTCAAACTCTATTATGAGAGAAAGAAAAGGTGGGCTCTCACAAATTCAAAGACTTTAATTTGGCAGCTATAGAAGATTGCTAATTTTAGCAGCGAAACGAGCACGAAACCCTAAATCAAGTGTGAGAAAATAAAGGTAACAGAAATGAGACATGAGCAACCTGCGATAAATGGGCAATGATTAATTTCGAAGTTGGTATATGAGGTAGAAAAATGGTATGGTAAAAAAGGAGATCTGATGGAGTTCACACACATTGGAAAACCGACACGGAAAAAGTTAAGAAACAATTGTTAGAAAAGATGAAGAAGATAGAAAGAAAATGCTAATGATGAAGAAATAATACATTAGTAGCAGTAGGGGTGCAGGGTGTACTTTTCTTGTTTGAAAGCTCAAGTCAACTTTCATAATCATCACTCCAATCTGCTCTTGCGTGCCAAACAACCTCAAACCAATTTCAAACCCCAACAAAAATAAATAAATGCAACACAAACGCACACCCCTAATTAAAAAAAATACTAATACCAGTATAGCCGGCCGGCGACAAGGGTGGATTACAATTGCAAGGAAGCTAGAAATTGGGGGGAATGAAGCCTGGTCCGACGCCTAACATACGATCCGAGATACCGATATAGTAATAACCGATAAAAACGTATGCATAAAGATGCATATGTGTGGGGATAGATCTTGTTATGGGCCTCGAGCCAAACAACATTCCCCTCAAAAGTAAGCTTCCTATCTTGGATGAGAATTAGGGTTTTCACTAATTTGCAGAAGAGGGAATGATATGAGGATAGAGAGAAGTGTGTGAATTGCAGTAGTAGTGTGAGGATGAAGAGTGGAAGAGAGGGGAGTGATAAATAAAGGGGTTGGGAAAGGGGAGAGAGAGAGAGAGATAGAGAGAGGGTGTGTAAAAAAGGACAAACAAAGTCATAAAAGCTAAGCAGTGGACAGCTTTTACACATAACATAAATTACAGCAATTTGCTCCATCACTACTTATTCTCTAAGAAGGTGATTGTAATAGTAGAGTGGAATAACAATTCTTCTGTTCTTTCTCATTCTTTTGATTGCTATGATTCTTTCGGTAATGAATCACCATGATTTGAAATAGACTAAATACTCATTCATTCACAATCCTAGCTTGGTACAAAACCAAAATAATTATGATATTATGATTATGTTATATTGGTAATTAATATCGAAATGTATTGTGTTACAGAAAAAAATGAAATACCAAAGTATATTTCTATTTATATTTGATATTATTAAATAGTACTCCTAGTATATGACAAATAAAAGTGAATTCGTATTTTTTTTCCATTAATTAAGACAAATATACTAAGTAACTTAAAATAATTATCAAATCCCCATTAATATTTCAAAATATAAATTAATTATAAAGTTTTCATTAATTAAATATAGTACTCCATAAATTTAGATGTATTTCCATCTTTACGGATCTTGGTGCTATAAAAACTATAATTTTTTAAAAAATATTAGAAGAAAGATCTCGCAATTGTTACGTTATATTTCTGGCAAAAAATTACTACTATATATTTATGTTATATGTAAATTGTTTCAGACAAATCTAATTTTATAGTATTACTTCTATACATATATTTTTACTATTTAAACTTATAATTTACACACTTTAAATGTTCCCAATGAGAAAGAACAAAACTAGGAACTGATTTACTACAAGAATCGGCCTAATTCTCGTCTAGACATACAAGGCCTTCGACAGAAAAGAAAATTTGTAATCTAAAACCATGGAATATTATTATAAAGGTAATTAATCGTTAAAAATGAGCATGATTACTCCACATATAAAAGCTAGTGTGTAATGTTCAACGATTCGACGTCACGCTCATACACTGTAATCCTCAAAGTTCATGCATTCAAAAACTAATGACTCATCCGTGACCACTTATAATTGCACAATCAACCTACTTTTGTAAACTATTTATCAATTAGTATTTGTATGAGTCAATAAAGATTCAATTCCAGTCAACCGAATGACTATAGAATTAATGCGATTGGTATTATGACACATTTGTAAAGGTGAAACTCAAGACTCAAAATAGTCAGATGTGGTATTTAATATTTTATGAACAAATATAGAACAGTAATTAGTAGTAGTACTATATTCCTTGTTATTGTCTAGCTCAATGTTTTTAAATAAGATTTCAGATTTTTTCCAACCAACCACGAGCATAAAACATGAACGCAACTTAGTACTTATGAATTCCTTTTTTCAATCAGAACAATTGTATATCAATCAGCTTTTAAAAAAGAACAGAAATAATTAAGGGGTGGGTTGAAGCTTTTTGTTAAAGGCTTGTTTCAAGCAAAACAAAAGTCTATACAGAGGGGTCGTGTCCAGTAACGATATGGACCCATATATATACATGTTGTTGAATTATAGTAGTATGATATAATATTCTGATGAATTATTATAGATCTAGCTATATTTACATTAATTATCTTAAGATTTTGCAATTTCCTTTTCCAAAAGATGGGGCCATTTCCCAGCAAGAATTCAATACTTAGTTTGACTTTTTATGCCAAAGGTTAAGCTTATATTAGACTATTATTAGTAGAGAAAACAAGAAAGAAAAGGTTAATCATATAATATGAAGTTAATCCTAAATTTCAAATTTAGTTCAGTTGGTTTTGAACCTTGTCCTAGTTAAATGAAGAAAAATTATCATCTAAATCATAATTTTTGGTTAACTTTTGGTTCATCACATAACTTATAAAAGTAGCTGATTAAATCACAACTTTTGTACATATCTCAATTGTCCCATACAAGTAAAAATTTTATGAAATTTGTTGTGATTTTCGTACTTTTCATCATTATATCTCCACCAATTACATAATAATCATCTAAAATTGACCATCTTAATATGGAGTGATGCTAAATTTATCAAAAAGTTAACCAAAAATCATGACAAATTTCATAAAAATTTTAGTTGTATGGGACAATTGAGAAATGTGCAAAAGTTATGACTTAATGAGCTAATTTTATAAGTTATGGGATAGATCAGAAGTCAATCAAAAGTTATGATTTGAATGACAATTTTCCCGTTAAGTAAATATATCAAACTACATAAGTTATGATTTGAATGACAATTTTCCCGTTAAGTAAATATATCAAACTATATGTAGTATATTACTATCTCAACTAAATCGTGGAAAGATTTATTTGTTTCAATCCATGCCTTTTTTAGACACGTAAAGCTATATTGGGTGAACTATATACTAAAAACTTGTCTTTGAAAAAATGCACTTCATCATATGAATTTGTTATTTTGTGTTTTCTTTGCTAATTTCTACCATGCACTGATGCACCCATGATCATCATCTTAACACTATAGTACTATTGTCCCGACTACCTTGATCTTACTAGTTGGTTTACATACATATTATATGATTTTGATTATTACATTGTCTTACAATGATTTTTGTAAGAACATTGTAAACGAAAACATCAATCTCCGACCGCATCATATTATATAATTAATGGGAGGAAACAAAATCAATAATTAATGATTAGGAATATTACATTTCCCTATCATCAAAAGTTTTTGACCTAATGCATCGAAAACAGTAGTTGTTACTAAAACTTTTTGACCTTATAATTAACCTTGAATTTTGGTCCTGAGTGTGAATTGAACTGTCCAATTATTTTAAGATAAAATTTATCTTTTCATATATAAATATATTGCTAAAAGCTCTCAATTATTATGGCTGCGTTCTCTATGCTCCATTTGATCGATGCTGAACATAGTCATTTGCGCCACAAAAGTGTACTCTTTGTTACACAATGATAAACATACACTCACATTCCTATTAGTATATGACTGAATAAAACACTTTATTATCATCTAAAGTGTAACCTCTAGAATCTATATCCCCTAAGTGTATGTCTACTGATGCTACCGGCGGATGCAGAAATGAACATTAGTATGGGTAAAATTTTCAAAATATTATTTAAAATATTTTTTAGGTAATTTATACAATTAATAAGGGCGTTACTATAATTATATGTATAAAATAAAAATAAATTATAAAAATTTATTAAAGAAAAATATTAAAAAATGAATTTATTAAGGGCTGAAGCCCCACCCTATCTATTGTGGGCTGTCGACAACTAGCTAGAACATATTTTAATCATTTCATTGCATGCAGTTCTCCGTTTAATAAAAGAACATACACTACTAGAAAAATTGCTTCTCACTACATTTTTTTTATCACACTTTATAAAAAGTGCCAGCATAGATGTACTATCTACACACTAGCTTTTCACTGCACTTTATAATATATTGTTACTGCACTTCAACATAAAAAGTGTCATCATAGATATACTATCTACACATTACCTCTTACTACAGGTACCCGGTGCTGCACTTGCATCAAGTGCCATTATAGATGAAGTGTCAGCACAGTAATTTTCTAGTGACAATTTTAAGTGCCAATACAAGCCAATTTTCTAGTAGTGATATCATATGTAACAATAAATACCTAACAAAAGGATCTTATTAATTGTTTGACCTGGATTATCGCATATGTATTTGCTTTTTCTAAAATAATTAATTTCAGTGGATCATGGATTATTTGTATGAATTGCAAAAGGTGGATGGAGATGGAGTAGTTGAAAAGTAGAAAAGCTAGAATGCCTTTTTTGTGGAACCTTTTTCACAACCCAAAGTCGCACGTAAACTTAGACTAAATGTTACTTGAGTAAAGGAAGATTCTTTGCACGCAATAAACCAAATCACAAAACTAAGAATAATGAAGTGAAGTGTCATACACTTCTAACTCTTGCTGTAAAATATGTACAAACAAACAATACATAAAGCGCCATATATAGCTCACCTTGATTTTCGTTTTATTTGTTGCATTATGCAAAACGTTTTGCAATTTGTTGCATTCTAATTGAATAATTTTGGTACAAGCATGCTCACAATCTCCCTTGAGCTGTTCTTTTTAAATCATTAATAGGTTTGCTTATGATTTATTCACATTGATAAGAACACGGTATTTTCTTAGTATAACATTTTCTTGGATTAGGTGCTTAATTTTCTCTCTTGGAAAAGAAATGGTCCTAGTCCTACATTTTTCTGTTAAAATATTCGTCAATTGATAATTTATATATAAAGGAGTTGGTCATTAATACTTGTAATCCTTAAATGAGTGATAAATTGATTTGTTTACATGATTCTTTTTATAATTTATTGTTTTTTTACCAAAAAGGAAAACATCTCACTTAGGCTGGGAAGGGGAATACAATATACCGATTTGACCAGTGAACCATAAATCAATAGTTTTGTCGATTCGGTTACTGATTTTATTTTCAAAACATTGCAATCCATGCTATTTTATGCTCCCGTGTCAAATCACATATGCACTGTCTTTCCCTCATAAATACATAGGTGCTTGATGATTCTCTATTCGGGCGCATATTTTTCTGAGTTAAAATTGGTAACGGCCCAATAAGTCAAAATTGTTAACGGCCCAGTAAGTCAAAATTGGTAAAGGCCCAGCAAGTCAAAATATTGTTCATATTAATCTAATTTTCGAGGGAAGAGTCAAAAAGACATAAATTTCTAGTATTAAATTTTACGTTTTCATGCAATTTGAACACATGGGATCAAAACCCGCAATATAAATCTCGAAATAAAAAATCGCAGCACAATCAAGGAGGCTGCTACATATTACTACAATACAATAATCACGATACTAAATCATAATTATGGCAGTACACTTCAACATTAGATAGATATGTAGTATAAATAGAACATCTATAATTGTTTATTAAGATGGACTTAGATACTTTGAGATAATTGTAACTTTGAAATAGCTAGGATTGCAAAAGTCCTTGTAATAAAGATAAAATATTTAGCTATATACACACATAGTCTCATTATTCATAAATCCAGTCTTAAAGATCGAACTAGAGACCAAATTTGGGTCATTAGATCTTAAATTTGACGGATTAGATTAGATAATTAAGGGTTATTTTTCGTAGTTCATTACATACATAATTTACTTCAACGCGAGGTATTTATGTCATTTCGCATTGGAGGTAAAAATTTTAGGGTTAAACCCATCCTAAAATTTTACTCATTTCACATTCCCGCCTCTGCTCCTGCGCTGCTCCTGCTTCTCCAAATCTCCAAATCGATTCATCTCACTCCAATCGATTCATCATCAACTGAAATCGATTCAGCATCTTCATCTCAGTAATCGATTCAACATCTTCATGACAGTTGAAATCGGTTCAACATCTTCATCTCAGTAATCTCCAAATCTCTAGCCGATTCATCTCACTCCAATCGATTTCATCAGTTGAAATCAATTTCACTAACGATTCAGCATCTCGAGTTGCCGAGTTCAACATCTACAACCGTCGAGATCGATATCTACAGCCGACAAGTTCAAATCCGATGACGATTCAAAAATGATTCGATTGTGATTAAATTCGATGCAGTATCTGTGGGGTTTCTATTGTGATTCGAGCATGAAGAGACATAGTAGAAGAGGAAAGCAGTCTGAGGTAAGAGATGGTTGCTTGGAGTTGTGCCTTTGATGTGTTTGTAGAAATGTTTCAAAGAATGTAGAGGTTTGATGATTAAGTTGTGAGTGTTTTTGTTATTTATGTCAGTCGTTCTGGCCCTCAGTATAATGAAAAATGGCTGAATATTAAGTCTAAAGTTTATGATTTTAGTGAAGATGAAGTGGACACAGAGAGTGAAGATAATGATATGGCCTATCAATCATGTTTCTTGCTCCATCACTTTGTGAGCTTTGCTTTTGGTTTCTGACGTGACTACTGTTTTGGGAAGCTTGCTCTTGTAAAAATGAATCTATTATGCTTGATGATCATGTCGACTCGACTAAGGGATTTGAATATGCTTGCTCAACCAGCAAATGGTCTAATTTTAAACTGATCATTATTAATTAATTCATAGACAGTGAAAACGCATGGAAACTTGGTTTTTCGAATGTATATAGCATTTGTTTGATCAAATACTGGAATGAAGTAAAACTGTAATCCACTGAAGTAATAATATTTTTTAATGAAGTAAAATCCTACTGGAATGAAGTAAATATCTATTTATTTTCAATTTATTACATACTGGAATGGTTTGTGTTAGTTATGATTTTTGACTAACAACAGTTAGTTTTTATGTTTTATACCAGTGTCTTGTTTTATTTGCCAAATAAAGTATATGTCCAAGCTTGGTCGCAGATGTGCCAAATGCCACATGGTTGGTCGGCATGATTTAAGGAATTGCGACAAAACAGATGAGAAGAAGAAGCAAATATAAGTGAAAAGATGTTTTATTGATATTCTTTTGTTAGCATTTTGATTTTCTGAAAACGTTGTGATACATTTATTTGTTTTTAATTTATTACTTCATTCGAATAGGTTTGATACTTCATTCCAGTAGTTAACTACTTCATTTCGGTACTTTATTACTTCATTCTACTTTGAATTTGAATCTGTTTAAACTTTTTGCAAACTTTAAAGTGAATAGACTGTATGAAGTGTTTTAACAATGAAGTACTTCATCTTTATTATGAAAACACTATGAAGTACTTCATCTTTATTATGATATATTCATATGTTAATGCTGAACCTATTCATTTAAAGATAACTATATGTGCCAGCATTATTTAGGTAT
This sequence comes from Salvia splendens, assembly GCF_004379255.2. NCBI lineage: Eukaryota > Viridiplantae > Streptophyta > Magnoliopsida > Lamiales > Lamiaceae > Salvia > Salvia splendens. Next base: position 12,527,314 of record NC_056046.1, read on the forward strand.
TTCTGCATCCTCAGTATTTATTATGATGTATTCGTATAGTTTGTTGTCGTTTAAATTTTTTGAGGTAAAATAAAATCTCATTTCAAAAGCACATAATAACTCTACTAATGAAGTATTTTTTTGCATTTTATTTTATTATTTGTTAACCTTTCAATCTCTTACCAAACAAAATATATAGCATATGATTAAGATTATCGTGATAAATATTCTGTTAGACAATCATTTATCAATAGTTCTTGTCTTGTTTTATGTTGACTCAAAGTAATGAATGGACGAAATAAACTAAATCATTTACGAGATGAAGTTTATAAACCAATGCCATAAAGGATTCAAGAGCAGATGAGGAAGAGTGATCACTACTTCATTCGTACGTGCATTTACTTCATTCAACACGTATATCACTTCATCACAATAGTTTTTTACTTCATCAAACTTCAAGTGGGTTATTACTTCAGTTCACTACCTTATTAAATAAGATTATAACTTCATCAATTAGGTTATTTAGTCAATACAGGTTCAAGTTCAACTGCACACTTATACATAAACACAATTTAGTTCATATTACTTCATTACATGTGGTTATAACTTTATCGAGTTTGTTATTTAGTTTATTACAATTATAGTTCTTCGCAAACTATGCATACAACACATACAACACAGTTCAGTTCATATTACTTCATTACTTAAGGTTATAACTTCAATAAGTGCATTATTTAGTTCATTACAATTATAATTCTTCATCTAATTTACTTGATAAAATTAACAGTTTAAGACAGTGTCCAATGCCAAAATACAAAGGTTGAAAATGCCACGGAGGACATCTGACAATGTTTATGATTGTGGAGTATTTCTAATGCGCCACATGGAAATATAGGTCTCCAAACCGAACCGGCCAGTACGAACCGGCCCGGAACCGTCACCGGCGGTTCCGAACCGGAACCGGAACCGTCGGCGGATGTTCGAACCGGGACTGGAACCGCCCGAACCGCCGGGCCGGTTTAGGTTCACAAAAATTGAAGAACCGTAACCGGCGGTTCCGAACCGCCGGTCTCGCCGGTTCCGAACCGCCGGTTCGGCGGTTCCCGACACCTCCCGACACCTTTTCAGGCCTACTTCCTAGCCTTTTTAGAAACCGCTCCCCCGGCCCCCGGTTTGGTCAGAAGCCGTTGACAGAAACCGCCGGTTTCGGCCGAAAAACCGTCGGTTCCGGCGGAAAACCGGCGGTTCCAACGGTAATTTCAAAAATTTGAATTTTTAAAATGGCCGTTTTTTCAAAAAAAAAATTAATCACAATTTTCCCCTATAAATACCCCCCCCTCCTCTTCATTTCTACTCACCCCATTCTTGTGTTAATAAGAATTTCTCTCTCAATCTCAATTTCTCTATTCTCCATCCTCATTCTCTCAAGTTGTTTACGTTATTTGCGCTCATACTTTACTCTCACGTTGTTCACGTTATCATCTTCACGACTTTAAATTTCCATAAATATTTATATTATGTCTTCATCTCGGCGTGGTGGTGATCGGGGCAAGGGAATTGCCCAAGATCAAAGTCAAATAGGTAAGCAAGGTAAGAGAACTACGTGGACTTTGATTCCAAAATGTAATTGAGCATTGAGGATACGTAGGCATCTCAACTTAAATTTCAACTTAAATTTTAAATTTAAGTTTAAATTTAAGTTGAGCTCAAGTCCTTTTCCTTTATTTCTTTTTTCTCCCCTTTGTTTCGAATATGTAATTTTGTAAATTGTAATCAAGACTTTAAGTCTTTTGTAATTTATAATTTTGAAGTTGTAATTTCTAATTTTTACGTTGTAATTTGTAAATTTTAAGTTGTAATTTGTAATTTTAAATTTGTAATTTTGAAGTTGTAATTTGTATCAATAAAAATGCATTTGTACATCGCTTTATTATAATTTTATTTATGCAATATATTTACATTTTTTACTTGAATTACAAATTTACAAAAAAAAAATTAAACGAACCGCCGAACCGGCCGAACAGGCCCGGAACCGGATTTGCACCGACGGTTCCGCGGTTCACGCGAACCGGCGGTTCACGGTTCACGAACCGGAACCGCCGAACCTTGGCCAGGCCGGTTCAGGTTCCATCATTTCTCGAACCGGAACCGGCGGTTCCGAACCGTGAACCGCCGGTTCCCGAACCGTGGTGACGTCTACATGGAAACATAGAAGGGTGAGCGCGAAGGTTATTGGAATTGTGGCCTGAAAAAGTCAAGTTCGGGTATACTTCAGAGCTTGAAAGCCAAGCATTGTTCAGCGTTGATGTTAGTAGAAAACAGCCATGAAAGCTTCAACAACAAAATCGATATAGCAGCATACTACGAGGAGGAAAGCAAACACAGTGTAATCGATATTGAGAAAATGATAGCAGGATATTTAAAGAAATAATAATTTTAGGAGCTCAAGTTTTGGAATAGACATACATCTGTTTTGAGCAATTGAGAATAAAGTTCTACGGCTTTTACTATTGTTCATTATTAGCCTGAAATACTTCATTGGGTAACAGATTTAGTTCATTTCGCAGATCTATTGACTATTGATAGATGATTGACAAATGGAAAATATATCAAAGTAAGATTAATAATCTACTATATACTTTTTCTGGTAAGAGATTGAAAGGTTAAAACTTAATGAAACAAATGAAAAAAAGAGACTTTAGTTTATGTCAATTAATAAACTAAACTACAGAACTATAAAATATTTCAGCCTCGACATAAGAAAAACATCATAATAAAGAACAAATACATCATTATAGCAAAAAGTTTAAACAAATTCAAATTCAAAGTGTAAATAAAGTAATAAACTACAATACTGAAGTACAGAACTGAAATAATGAAGAACAGAACATATCCGAATGAAGTAATAAATGTTGGAACGGAAATACTGGAACAGAACAGAACAACCAGCCTCATCACTTGTTTTTCCTTCAACTATGTTATTTTCTCCTTCTAGCTTTGAATCTGAACCTGAACCTGAATCTGTATAAAAAAGAGTGCTTCCTTGATTTTGTAGATCATCCATAATTGATCCAATACTACATTCTTCATCATTGGTCGATGTAGATCTATCTTCAACCGCAGAATTTGTCGGTGTCGTTCCTAGTGCATCAAGATGTTGATGATTTTCAAGTGTGGAATTCTCCATGGATGAGATTCAGAGGATACGAAATTGAGGCAGATCGCGGATTTGATACAGATCGCGATTGTTCGGCGATGCAGACCGTGAACTGACGCAATTGCAAAACGATCGTGAATTGAGGCAGCAGAATTGTCCGGCGATAGAGATCAATGAAGATTGAAGGAGATTACAGGAGGAAGGTCGATGAAGATTGAAGGAGATTGTGATTGTTTGAGATCCGCGATCGACGAATTGAGAGAAAGAAAGAATCATGTATTTAATGATTATCAATAAACTGACTTCCCAAAATACCCTTTAGCAATTTTTTTGGAATAAAATATTGAAATAATGGTAAATTAATCCTAACCACAAGATTAAGAAAATGGATGGACAATATTTAATCTCTAGTTCGATCTTTAAGATTGGTTCGACATTGATCACAATTCTCTACCCACGTCATCATATAAACATAGCCTATAAATAATTTGCGTGATCAGTCACTAGCATGATGATATATGTATATATTCCGAGGACAACAAAGGGCTAATATTGTCTTATTATAACTAGTAATTACTACTCAATACGACGTGTCAACCGCCGAGTGTGAAATCTACTCTTCTTTCTTTCTCATCTTCACATCGACACTTATTTTCTTTCCCATCTCCAGCCAGAATCAAGATCACCCTTATCTTCAAACTTAATTCCAGTCGCTTTCACCCAACTCCCATTTCCTATATATCCTCTCTATCTCCTAATCTTTAGTATCATTAAGATTCATTATTTTAGGATGTTTTAGCCAAGGAAATCTTCTGTGAAGATTTATTTTTCTCCTATTTCTTATTACATCTGCCACAACTCAATTATAATTATAGTTGAATAAGTATAGCTTAAAACATCGACCATGAAAAATAGACTAATATACAGAGCTGACACCTGGTATGTTATAACAAGTTCTAGTGGCCCACCAGAAATCAAGATATACACGTTTAATTTTATTTGACGTAAAGACGCTTCCACAGAGCCAAATAAATGAGTGACAACAAACTAAGCCTTCCCAACGTCCTAAAACTGTGGAAAGCATGTCTATCAATGTTAAAAAGAGCTTCAGAAACAGTAGGAAAAAAAGATTCAGCGATGACCAAATCAAGTCACTGGAGATGACATTCAAGACGGAGGCTAGACCAGAGCTACGCCTGAAGCATCACCTAGTTAACAAGCTTGGGCTGCAGCTGCAACAGATCGCGATATGGTTCCAGAACAAGAGGGCTAGATCAAAGTCCAAGCAAATCGAGCAGGAATACAGTGTGCTTAAGTCCAACTACGATCACTTAGCTCTACAGTTTGAGGCATTGAGGAAAGAGAATCAAACATTGCTTATCCAGGTATAAGGATTCTAGTCCTTGCTTCATATGTACTACTCATTTTAATTTACTACAGGGGTTATGGCTTAGATTAGATTGATGATCAGGTTCAGGTGCTAGCTTTCTTTATCGACTAATCCTTTAACCGTTATGTATTCTCAGTCTAATCTATCAGCTCCAAAGTAAATAAATAACTGTGATATGATATGAGTCTAAGCTAGTTCAAGTAAACACTAAGCTTTTCGCAATTCACAGGTGCAGATACTCAGAAAGAAGGCTGATTGTGAGGAAAATGACAAGAATACATTCAAATTGACAGCTTCTGAGATCCCAAGATTACTACTAGACATCAACGGCAATGAGCTATGTGGCGAACTGAAAGGAAGAGTAGATTACCTGGAGGAAGAGGCAGATGCTGATGTTCTGTATATGGCTCAGATTGCTGAAAGTTCCTTACCATCGCCTGAAGACGGTTATAGCTTAGAATCTTGTAATTTTCTTTATAATACTGGAGGTGGTGCACAGTGGTGGGACTTCTAGTTCGAGTGAAGATACGTGTGTGATCGATTAGGGAGCAGAGTATTATGAAGTAGGTTATGTAAACTCATACTGCATACTTCTTCCAATTTTAATTTATGTTTGCTGTAATCACCCTGTAAAAAGTAAAGCCATGTCAGATGGATTTTCATGATCATAAGGCAGAATCCAGGATTAGCCTCGTGTTGCATTTAAAATATGACATTCTGTTCCTTAAGTAAAAAAAGCAGCAAGTCCAAAGGGAAAAAGTAAACATATGCTACCAGGTAGAAACACATGCTGCAATGTAGTATTGAAAAATATAGGACAGCCATAAATGAGGCTTAGATATTCACAGAGCAAGAAAATCTGTTCCAGCAAACACTTACCAAACCTTTTGCTTAGTGGCATATCGATTATATCGATTGTAACATGGTGAGATTTCAGACCCCAACCATCAGAGTGCAATTTGTTAATTGAAATTCTTCCAGGAATTAGTACTAAAACTACACATTTTCATTGAGGTTACGGAAAAATTAAATGAGCTTGCACGAGCAGTAGGAAGCAGATAATTGGTCCTTCAATCTAAAAGTTTTGGTTACTCAGTTACTCTGCTCATATTACAAAGAAGTAAACAACACAGTGGATGATTGAGAAAGTTTTCCAAATTTTCAAACATCTGGTCCTCTATAATTGTGATTTCTATCCACCTTATATAAGTATCTGACTGTGGATTGGATCAACCCTGAAGCTTACCAACTGTTAACAAAATATTATCATAAGAAAATTACTATTCAGATGGAGCACTCAAGTTATGTACTAACATAGAAGAGTTTTTTATTTCTGTCGAACACAGAAAAAAAAAAAGAAGCTTTTGCATTTTACTTGGCAATTTCAAATGTCAAAATTTAACTTTGGGATTCCAATAGCAATCTTACTGACACATTATTGAAATAGTTTTTCTATCTGTGAAATAGTTTGAAGGTAGATTCAAGATGTTTAATACAGTATTCAAAAGTCTGTGCATACATGCCCATAGCTCAATCATGATAAAATCTATATACTAATTCATATACTAATAAAAGTTAAAGAGCTTTTTAAGAAAACTGAAAAACTTAACAAACATGGGGGAATCGTGCGCAGAAATGTTAACTAAACAACTCACTGCTGCAGATGCAAAACGTATCTCCGAGTAAGCTTCATCATCATCAAGAAATACCTTATCTATTTCCTTAGTCAGTGCACGTATAATATCTTATTAAAAAACAAAAAGATCAAAATAAAAGCATTCAACTAATCAATTCAGATATAAGATGGTAAGATGGAAAAACCTTCTCCAACTGACGCAGAACATATTGGAACCTAACAAATGCAGATGAGAAGTGCTGAAATATTACAAAAGCTCTGTCATCAATTTATCATATCATACAAAGATCCTTTCAACTATTATCCTTGTCTCCATTTTGATAAATCTCACGAAATTTCTCCAGATAAAACAGAAATAAAAGAAATGTCAACTTATCCTTGTTATTTCAGAAAAGTAAGAAAATATTAGGTAACTTCTAGCATTATTACCTTAAAAATTAGGAAAACTTCCAGTTCCACACTTCATCAATCCAAGTACATGAGCAAAGTTTAGAACTAAAAGGGACTAAAATAATCTGAAACCTCAGATTCACATATACTGCAAAGGCAACATTTTGAAATCCTTTGTATGCTCGGAATTCGGAAGTCAGAGACATAAAGTTAACCAACAACTATAAACGCTTGAACGAGGCAACTGTGCACATGCATTCATAAACAAAAACATAGACTAAAGTCATTTAGGTTATTGGGGATTGAACTGGTGACTAAAACTGGATATGTATATTCACCTGCAGTCATAAACTTTGGTCAAAGTTAGTGTCACTTTATAGAACTAATTCTTAATGCATGAGATTACAGTTTCCATAAATCAAACATAAGAGCCAATATTCTTGTAAACAAGCATTAGTGCAACCTCAGTAAACATAAAAGTCATAACGTTGAAGGTTATCTGTCTTCCCTTTAGATACCTGATTATGGGCAATGCAGCCATTCAAAACATCATGTGTTAACTCATCTGGATTCAATCAATCATCAACAAAATAGATCTACATTCATGTGTTGCATTATTAATAAAGAAGATATCAAAAATAGACTTTTTTTCAACCTTACTATAGGACCTCCATTGTGTTACAGATTTTCCACATATGCCCAGCTCCAATTCAAAATTATTCCATTATGACAATATAAACAACGAGAATTTAAGTATAATCCGTAACGCAACAAACTTAAATGTACACTGTAAAATTAGAATCCATGAGACATCCATTCAAATTACCAAAGTTGATTATTGATCTAAGCATAAGGCGTATATTCCTCTAAGCAGCATTCTAGAAATAGGCACATAACCCTTGAATTAAATAATTGACTATAATGAATAACAAAGATGAAACAGCGAGGAGAGCTGGTACAGAAGTCCTAGGGTTCTATTGATCGAGGTCATAGCTTGAGCTTAGTTCTGCTTATGATCGAAGGCCTTGCCGGCGGTGGTGGCGATAGGTGAGGGTTTCTACGGCGAGGTGTCGCTGGCTTGTGTAACTGTTCTGTGTTAACGAACGTTTCTCTAGGATACTGTAGCGTAAATTTAAACTAGTATTAACCTCCGCACGGGACATAAGAGTTTCAAATAATGAATACAAAATATAATAAAAATATAGAAAAGAAGAACTCAAAGCAATGTGAAGATTTTTAAAAAAATGTACTACTCCTTAATGAATGTATTATTTATATACAATTTTAATTTATGATCCAAGTGGAGTAAAAACAATAAAATTAATTACAAAAAGAATATGGGTAACTAAGGATCAAAGAATATAAGTTAATTAGAATAAATATACAAATAAAGAAAATATGTGTGAGTAAAGATCAAAGAGTAGAAATTGGAATAAGAAACGTACAATAACAGTATACTCATATTAGATAATTCAAAAAATATTTTAATTAATTAACTATGAATTTTAAAATACATATTAACTAAAACACTTTGAAATTATATAATACATATAGAGCAATCACACTTCAATGACATACTACAACTTCGTATAAAAATAGTAGTATTATTTTAATATTCAGTTAAACTCAAGAATAATTAAAACTTTCGGTCATTCAATTGAATCGAATATAAAAAATGTCTTTATTTTTATGAGGATGAAATATTAAATATTTTAATTAAATAAATATAGCATGAAATTTAAATTATATATTTGTGTTGCCATTTAGTTTATAGATTAATTCAGAGAAGAAATTATTACAATGATGAATAAAATTTTAATTTTAACCCAAATAGAAGACAAATTAAACTCTTTAGCACAATTCCAATTTTAAACTCTTTAGCACAATTCCAATTTTAATTCAAATAAAAGGCAAAATAACACTACATAAACTTAATTACAAAGATGAATTTAAATTAAAAAATATTTATACAAAGTCCAATAAATTAATAGTTCAAAATTAAAACCTAATTTTTAAAACATAAATATAATGATATATACGTAACACCCAATTTAAAATTCATAGTCCAAAAATAAAGTTTTAATGGCCTAAATCAATTAACATTCAGTGGCCCAATTTAATTAACACGTAGAGGCCCAAAACAAATATACTCCCATGCCATCTGTCGCTGCTTCCTCTCTCTCCGCCCTCATTTCTTCTCTCCATACTTCCCCAAATCATCAACCCTAGTCTCGCCCTCTCTCCCGTCGCGGCGAATCCTTGCTCGCGTTCGGCTGGTGCTGCCGTGGTTATGCACCGGCGACGTTTCCCTCTCTCAATCTCTCTCCGATTTTTTCCGTTTTTCCGCCGCCATTTGCCTCCGTCGTCTCCGGCGAATCAACGCCAATCGTCCGTCGATCCCTCGCCTTCTCCGTCCTAGAACGGAAAAACCAGGGTATGGCTTATTGAGGCAGCGGCGTTCCTCTTCCTTTCGCGGCCGAGTCGCCGATGAGGCTGAGATGTCGCCTCAGTGGTCGCGACCTCGCCGCCTACGGTAGCCTCAGCGTCGCGTCGAGGCAGCAATCGCCTCCGTCGGCGTTGTCCCCTCTCCAACGGTCTCGTCGAGCCGCTGCCGAAGCCAGCGGGGAGGCAGTCCTGCTCCCCGTCGTTTCAGTCGCCATTGCTGCTGTCTTTCAGCCGTCGCCGGGTTGATTAATCAATAATAATGCAGATTCAATTAAATGTGTGCGTATTTATAGGTGTTTTATCTTGTTTGAGAAGCTAGTGTTTCATTAGACCAATTTTTTGTCCAATAATATCCGCCTCTTTTCTGTCCAATGTTGTCATTTTTTAAATGACCAAAATGGTAAACAAAATAGCTTTGCATTTTCCCGCCAAAAAGGCAAATATGTCTTTTCATTAAACTGACACTTTAGATTATGATAGATTTGTTAGTAATGTATTTAGATTGAAATTGGAAAAGTTAAACATTAAATTTGGCTCAACCTTTCTCTTTGAAAAATAATTTAAAACTTTTGAAACGATAAATATTTTAATGTATAATTAGTCATTTAAGAAAAATAAAAAGAAATGAAAACAAGAGAAATATAAAATAATATTTTAAATAACACAGATGTTAATTTATAATTAATAATTTTTTATTATATCCGTTTTGAAAATAATAATCTAAAATAGTTATAATGAAGAAAATGTAAAATAAGGAAAAAAATAATGCACTTATGATAAGACGATGGAGTGTCTGATTCAATTTGGCTGCTGTGGCCCGTGAGGCCTTGCCATCATTTGGATTTCAACAACTACCAATACTTTCAGTTAGCTCGTTGTTAACTTAAAAATAAATACTCCTCCGTCCATATAGAAATATGTCATATTTCTTTTTATGTCTTTTCCATAGAAATAATCCATATTTATTTATGTCAACATTTTCCTCTTCTCTTTTATTTTATTATTTATGGGTCTCACCATCCACTACACAATTTCAACTACTTTTTTCCCTTCTATCTTACTTTACCTATTATGCTTTAAAACCTGTTAATCCTAAATGACTTATTTGTATGGGACGGAGGGAGTAGTAATTATTGGAGTATAGCATATCATTTAGTTTTCATTCATTTTTTAAAAACTTTATAACTTTAGAAATTACTACTCCCTCGTCCCACAATAATTGTCACTTTTATCGTGAGCACGGGTTTTAAGAGATATAAAAAAAAGTTAGTTGGAAAAGTTAGTGGAATGTGAAACTCACTTTTTTATATTGGTTTTATAATAAAATGTGAGAGAAGTGAGTTAGTGGAATGTGAGACCTAATTATCATTTATGGTAAAAATGGAGTATGACAATTATTGTGGGATGGACCAAAATGGAAAAGAGTGATAATTATTATGGGACTGAGGGAGTAGAATATAAACTTTTTATATTTTCTTAATTTATCTCACAATGGTCAATAAAGCTAATGTAATAGTAGTATATGACAACGAAATTACTTTTCACAACACAACATCATTATTGGTTATCCTTTTTATTTTCCATTTTAATTATTTTTGTTACAAGCATCGGGGAAAATAAGGAACAAAGACAATCATATACTTTTAATAAAGGAGAAAAGTAGTAGTAGTTCCACTCTTAGTCTTCCACCCCCTTAGTGGGATCCTGCATTTTCGACAGCGCCTTCTCGAATTGGGTCCACTTCTGCTCCAACGTGCCGTTGAAACCGATGGACATCCTAATCAGCCCGGGCGAGATCCCGGACTGTTCCTTCTCCTCCTTGCTCAGCTCGCTGCTCGTGCTGCTCCCCGAGCACGACATGAGGGTGTCGTAGTATCCCAAGCTCACCGCCACAAGCCCGAATTGGCTGCAGGTTTGGAGCAGTTTCATTAGCCGGTTGGCCCTCTCCTCCGTCTCCATGTCCACACATACCAGCCCTCCGTACCCGTACTCCTTGATCGCCATTGACTTGAGCGTCACATGGTCCGGGTGGTCCTCCAAGCCCGGATAGATGACCTTGAGCCCGAGCTTCTTCATCCTCGTGGCGTACACCAGGGCCCGGTTGCAGTGCTCCTTCATCCTCAGCCCTAGGTGAGGGAGCCTGCCCGCCAACTCGAATGCCACATTCGGGTTCATCGTCGGCCCCAGCAGCATCAAGCTCCCGTCACGAGTGTCCATCAATGAGTTCACAAAGCTTGCTGGTCCACACACTGCGCCTGTGTTTTATTTTATTAATTGGTTTATACTATGAATGAATTAGACTGGACAAATTAAAGTTGGGCACTGCCTTCTTTTTTTTTCTTTTTTCTTTTGAGTCACCTGTTCTAAATTATCGTTTACCCGATGGAGCCAAATAACCAATAAGGGCACAATGGCATATGGTCCCCGGCAATGATTCGGTTTCGATACCATCAATTGTAGACAAACGCTTTTTTACAGTCAAATAACTAGCCTACACATAGCAACTTAACTTATAAAGAAAGCACATATGAGGCCAAAAAAATATACTCACGAGTGGTGGATTACAAAAAATAAAGAATCATGCTTTTTCTTTGGTCCGGATTTTTAAGTTCGATTCTTATTAAGCTTGGTTAGCCATGGTTAAGTATATACTAACTTCAGCAGAAGCGAGTATTTTTTTATTTTGAGTATCTAGGACAACTTCAATTTTATGATAAATTTGTATTTAGTGAAGTAAACATCATTTTTCACTAATAATGGTATGGAAATAAGCAGATAAAAGGGGGGAAATGTACCCGCGATTAAATCGGCTGCACCGCTAATGAACTTGGACATACTGTGCACAACGATGTCCGCGCCAAGCCTGGCCGGAGAGACCAACATGGGAGCGAAGGTGTTGTCAACGACGGCTGTGATACCCTTATCATGCGCCATCCTGCAGAGCTCCGGCACGTTAGCGACAGTGAGCGTAGGATTAGACATGGTCTCAAAGTAGAGCACATTAGTCTTGCCCTGGACCATGGCACTCCGCACCGCCTCATGGTCGCGGATGTCCACAAACGACGTCGTTATGTTGCAGGTGCGGGGCAGAAAGTGCGCGAGGAGTGTGTGGGTCCCACCGTACAGTGTGCGCGACGCCACCACGTGCCCTCCGGCGCTGCACAGCTGGAGGATCACGGAGGAGACGGCCGACATTCCAGAGGCCGTGCAGTAGGCGGCCTCCGTGCCCTCCATGGCGGCCATGAGGCGGCCCAGGTTGAGCACGGTGGGGTTGAAATGGCGGCTGTAGAAGAAGAAGTCGCGGTCGGGGCCGAGCTCGCCGGTGAACATGCGACGCATTGTCTCAGGCTCCATCACGGTGAAGGTGGCTGAGGCCTCGATCGACATGTTCACGCCACCGTGCTCACCGAACTCGTGGCGGGCATTAGCCAGCGCCGCTGCGGGGTCCTCTGGGTGCCGCGGCAGGGGCTTGGAAAGGGTCTGGTGCTTCGTGGCGGCAGGGAAGGTGTCGCAGTGGTCGGAGGAGGAGCCTGAGCGTTCGTTGCTTCTAATTACGGACGCCATTTGGAAGGTAGATTTGATTTTTTCTTTGGCTTTGGTGAGAGACCAGTGAAATGGTGTCACTACTTATATAGTGGATCAGTGGAAGGTTTGAGATTTATCCTTATTTTATTATTTTTATTTATTAAGATTATGTCGAATTATTCAGTGAAAATGATCAAGGTTAGTTTTTATCATTAATTCATTTTGGAAGCTAAATTCGTAATTCAAGGGTGCGACATGAATTTGTGCTTGGCTCATTTTGCTACATTTCTCAACTTTTTAAGCGGATGAAATCTTTAGTCCCTCTGTTTTTGATGCTTCACCATTAATTTTATTTATTTTTGTTGGGGTCATGTTGCCGCCGATCTCACACGCACACGATCGAAAAATAAAACACACAAAGGTGTAACGTGGTTCGGTGATGAATCACCTACGTCCACGGAGAAGATGACCGGAATTTTATTGATGGAACTCTCAATACAAGAACTTCACACACACAATCTATCACTCTAAGCAAACGCTAGCTAGTGCAAGAATTCTCTTCCAATTGTGTGCGTAATCTGTGTTCTACGTCTCTCTCTCTCTCTGATTACAATCGAGCTGTAAGTATATATGGGAGTCAAGAAGAAAAACAAACTAACTAATTTGTTTCTAAAAACAGTTACAACCGCTAAACACCAACGGCTAGTTTCAGCTCGGCAGCTCAAACCGAGCTCCCTGCTAGTTCCAGTTCGGCAGCTCAAACCGAGCTCAAGACCGCACTCCCTTCTCGGCGCTCAAACCGAGCTCAAGACCGCACTCCCTTCTCGGCTCAAAACCGAACTCCCTTCTCGGCTAGTTCTAGCTCAAAGCCGAGCTTCCTTCTTGATCCCTGCCCCGAGCTTCAACGGCTCTGTCACTTGACTGAATCAGTGAACTGCAAGGACACACCTTCACAAATCTCCACCTTGTCCTTGCAAGTCTCCATCAACATCTAAATTCCCTTCTCAAAACCTGTTTCATACCTCAGCACTCCACAACCTCAACCAACTTCAAACAATGCTTGAACTTTGAAGCCGGTAGAGATTTTGTCAACATATCTGATGCATTTTCTTCAGTAGGAACCTTTACCACATCAATCCTTCCATCCTGAATTTCATCTCTAATGAAGTTCCTCCTCACATCAATGTGCTTGGACCTCTCATGGAACATTTGATGTTTTGCTAAACATATAGCCGAGTTGCTGTCACAGTTAATCTTCACTGCTCCCAGCTTCATTCCTAAATCTTCCAAGATTCCTTGCAACCATTTCCCTTCCTTTGCAGCCTCAGTCAGAGAAATATACTCAGCTTCGGTTGTGGACAGTGCAACCACAGACTGCAAATTTGATTTCCAGCTAATTGCTGTGCCATATAGTGTGAAGATGTAACCACTCTGAGACTTTCTGTTGTCTAAGTTAGCCGCATAATCCGAGTCACAGAATCCTTCTAGGACTTCCCTCTCCTCAGACCAAACTCCACCACCAAACTTCAAGCCAACCATGACAGACCCTTTCAGGTATTTCAGAATCCACTTTAGTGCTGCCCAGTGATCCCTACCTGGATCAGCCATATATCTGCTTGCAACGCTTATGGCATGAGCCACATCCGGCCTTGTACATATCATCAAGTACATCACACTTCCCACTATATTTGCATAGGGTATCCTGCTCATCTCTTCTCTATCTTCAGCTGTCTTTGGCATCTGTTCTTTACTGAGTTTGAAGCAGCTAGCCAATGGAGTGGATACTGACTTTTCACTCTTTACCTGGTATTTTTCTACCACCTTTCTGATATAATCAGCCTGAACCAATTTCAGTTCTTTCTTTTTTCTGTTCCTGACAATATCCATACCCAAGATTCTCTTGGCTTCCCCAAGATCTTTCATATCAAATCTCTGCTTCAACTCATCCTTCACAGACAGCAGCTCACTCTTGCTTGATCCTGCCAGCAGAATATCATCCACATACAGCAGTAGATAGGCCAGTATTAGATTTCCACTTCTCTTGACATACACGCAGCTATCAAAACTGGATCTCTCAAATGCCATCAATTCCATCTGCTCATGAAACTTCTTGTTCCACTGCCGGCTGCTTTGCTTGAGCCCATATAGGCTTTTCTTTAACAGGCAAACTTTCTTTTCTTCTCCCGGCTTCTCAAAACCCTTAGGCTGCATCATATAGATCGTCTCCTCTAGATCTCCATGCAAAAATGCTGTCTTCACATCAAGTTGATGCAGCTCCCAGTTGAAATGAGCAGTCATGGCCAATAAGATCCGAATAGAAGTGTGCTTCACCACTGGAGAGAACACCTCTGTGTAGTCAATACCCTCTACTTGTGTGAATCCTCTAGCAACCAGCCTTGCCTTAAACCGTATACTTTCAACTTCCCCCACCTCTACTTTCTTCTTAAACAGCCATTTGCAACTGATCAGCTTCTGAGTCCCTGGATCAGTCACCAAAATCCAAGTCCCATTTCTCAGCAAGGACTCTATTTCTTCTTCCATGGCCTTGATCCATTTCTGACTTTCCTTGCAACTCATGGCTTCTTCATAGGTTGAGGGTTCTGAAAACATGAGTACTTCTGCTACACATAGAGCAAAGAAGCTCATGTCATAATCTGAGAATCTGCTAGGTAGGCCTGCATTTCTTCTTGGATTTCTTCTGGCCCCTTGAGCTGCAGCAGCTTGCTGCACTGGTGACTCCTGCTCACCTGTGTTCTGAGTATGTTGAGAACTAGTTGCTCCACCTTCTTCTTGATTTTCTGTGATCACAACATCCTCATCAGTGTCTGTTCCAGCAGATTCTCCACCAAACTCAAGGTTTTGCATATCAGAGCTACTGCCACCACCAGAGGGCTTCCCATCATCTTTAAATGGCATCTCCTCTTCATTGAATGTCACATCTCTGCTCACAATGATATTTCTGCCTTCTCTATCCAAATTCCACAATCTGTATCCTTTCACCCCATCTTGGTATCCCAACAACACACATTTCTTTGCCCTTGGCTCCAATTTACTCTGCTTAATGTGTGCATAAGCAGCACACCCAAACACCTTCAAGGCTGAGTAGTCACCTAGGCTTCCATACCATCTTTGATCTGGGGTCTCATTGGATATAGCAGATGATGGACACTTATTGATCAGATTAGCTGCAGTAGAGACAGCCTCTGCCCAGAATCTCTTTGGCATTCCAGAGTAGAATAGCATGCACCTCACCCTTTCTAGCAATGTCCTATTCATTCTTTCTGCCAGCCCGTTCTGTTGAGGATTTCTTGGCACGGTCCTATGCCTTCTTATCCCTTTCACTTTACAGAAACTATCAAACTCCGCAGACAGAAACTCCATGCCATTATCAGTCCTTAGATATTTAAGCACTGAGCCCTTTTCATTCTCATATCTAGCATGCCATTCTCTAAATTTTTCAAAAGCTTGGGACTTCTCTCTTAGAATGTAAATCCACACTTTTCTTGAGTAATCATCTATGATGGAGATGAAATACTTGCCTCCACCTATGGATTCAGTTTGGGATGGCCCCCACAAGTCACTGTGGGCATACACAAATGGGGCTGATGAAGTGTGTTTCCCACCAGAAAATGGCAGCTTCTTTGCCTTTCCTAGAATGCAAGATTCACATTTCTTTAGGCTGTCTGATGCACTTAACTTCATCACTCCTCGTTTAGCCAGCTCTCTTATGCCTTTCTCACCCACATGTCCAAGCCTGGCATGCCATAGATACAGGTCTTCTGTCTGGGCAAGATTCACAGCATCAACCACGGTTTCACCCAGCAAATAGTATAGGCTGTTCTTTCTCTGAGCCTCCATCACAATTCTGGTGCCTTTTGTTACTGTGAGGATCCCATCACCAGAGTTGAATCTGCACCCTTTTGACTCTAGCATTCCAAGAGATATTAAATTTCTCTTGATTTGAGGAATGAATCTGACTTCTGTGAGAGTCTTCATACTCCCATCCTTCATCCTCAATCTGATGTTCCCAATGCCCTTGACATTGCACACTTGATCATTTCCTAGCATCACTGATCCTTCCCAAGCTGATAATTCTTGGAACCAAGATTTGTGTGAGCAAATGTGGAAGGAGCAACCTGAATCCATGATCCAGCATTCCTCAATCTTGGCCCCTGAGTGGATATTCAAAGCTTCATTATCTTCAACATCCTGAGCCAGATCAGCAGTCTCTATGTTCCCAGCCTTTTCTCGCTCTTGTTTCTTCTTCCAAGCAAAGCAATGCTTCTTTAAATGGCCCGGTTTCTTACAGTAGTGACAGCTTCTCTTCTCCTTCCATACTCCACCTTCTTCCTTCTTCTGGAACTTCTTCTTGGAACCCTTTTTATTCTGATTATTTTTCACATGCAGACTCTCAGCTACTGGATCAGTTTGTTTGTTATCAGCCTTCTGAGATTCCTTCATCTTTAATGCAGAATGAATCTCTTCATAGGTGACCTTGGTTTCTCTTCCAAGAAGCACTGCATCCTTGAAGTGCTCATAACTTTTAGGCAGGGAATTGAGCAACATCAATGCCTTATCTTCATCTTTAATGACCTCATCGATATTCTCAAGATCATCTATGCATTTCCCAAACTCCTCAAGCTGTTCAGAAATGCTCTTTCCATCTGAAAACTTGAAAGCAAGAAGCCTTTGCTTCAAATGTAACCGGTTCGCCAGAGACTTGGTCATATACAATGACTCAAGTTTCCCCCATACTCCTGCAGCCGTCTCCTCCTTGGAAACTTCCCTTAGCACCCTGTCCGTGAGGTTCAAGATCAGGGTGCTATAAGCCTTATACTGCATATCTTGAAGCCTTTGCTTCTCCTTGTCATCAGTATCAGGTTTGCCTTCTTTAGCGTCACCTTCATTCTTCAAGATATCCCATAGGCCTTGCTGCATCAAGATGGCCTTCATCTTCAGTCTCCACAGCCCAAAATCGTTTCTCCCGGTGAACTTTTCCACCTCGAACTTGGCTGTAGACATTTCTCAAAACGAGCGGTGGGCAATCGCCAAGATCAGCTTATACAACGGAACCTCTAGACACGAACTCACCCAGAAACCAATCAATCGGCAAATCGTGGAAGTCTTCCCACAGACGGCGCCACTTGTTGGGGTCATGTTGCCGCCGATCTCACACGCACACGATCGAAAAATAAAACACACAAAGGTGTAACGTGGTTCGGTGATGAATCACCTACGTCCACGGAGAAGATGACCGGAATTTTATTGATGGAACTCTCAATACAAGAACTTCACACACACAATCTATCACTCTAAGCAAACGCTAGCTAGTGCAAGAATTCTCTTCCAATTGTGTGCGTAATCTGTGTTCTACGTCTCTCTCTCTCTCTGATTACAATCGAGCTGTAAGTATATATGGGAGTCAAGAAGAAAAACAAACTAACTAATTTGTTTCTAAAAACAGTTACAACCGCTAAACACCAACGGCTAGTTTCAGCTCGGCAGCTCAAACCGAGCTCCCTGCTAGTTCCAGTTCGGCAGCTCAAACCGAGCTCAAGACCGCACTCCCTTCTCGGCGCTCAAACCGAGCTCAAGACCGCACTCCCTTCTCGGCTCAAAACCGAACTCCCTTCTCGGCTAGTTCTAGCTCAAAGCCGAGCTTCCTTCTTGATCCCTGCCCCGAGCTTCAACGGCTCTGTCACTTGACTGAATCAGTGAACTGCAAGGACACACCTTCACAATTTTAGTAAAAGTTTAGCTTCATTTGTGCCAGCGAATTGCTTTTTAGGACATCCCATTTAAAAGGAATGGAGTTTTAGAGTATTTTATAGTACTGGCAAATAAGTAATCCCTCCGTCCCTCTATCGCTGAGTCGTATTCATTTTTGGATTGTCCCACTTTAGCTGAGTCGTTTCCTTTTTTGGCAAAAAGCAACAACTTTTCTTCTCTCTTACTTTACCCTCTCTTACTTTATGCTCTCTTCATCTCTCTACCTTCTTCATTTTCTACTTTATTATTCATTTACTTAATACACTTTTCTTAAGCCTCGTGCCGAAAAGAAACGCCTCTACTACAGAGGGACGGAGGGAGTATAATATTTCCTCTGTTCTAGTCTAGGCAAGATGTATTATTTTTTGTAAATTTCATCTAACTGAAATGTTTCTTTTTTTTAAAGTAATACTTGTAATTAACTTATTTCACTCTCCTATTTTATTCTTTTATCTTTCTAACTATATTTTCTTTTTTAATTTATTATCTTTTTCCCTTTTTCTTTCTTACTTTATTTTTCACTCTTATTTTATTCCTTTTTTCTCTTTTTACTTTATTATTATTATTATTATTTAACTAAACATCACTACACTACCTAAATTCATGTGACAAAATAGAAACGTCTCATTTAGGCTATAACGAAAGGAGTAAAATTATTATCTCCCACTTTACTCTATTTTCACGCTTCTACTTTGTTTTCTCTACTACTTCATTATCTTTCCACTGAACTCTTTAAACATCATTTTTTATACTCCCTCCGTCCATGGAAAATAGGGCACATTTCAGTTTGGGTTGTCCACGAAAAATAGGACACATTCAAATAATATGGACCCCGCATTCCACTAACACTACTTCT
This sequence comes from Salvia splendens, assembly GCF_004379255.2. Classification (NCBI taxonomy): domain Eukaryota; kingdom Viridiplantae; phylum Streptophyta; class Magnoliopsida; order Lamiales; family Lamiaceae; genus Salvia; species Salvia splendens. The sequence continues at coordinate 12,546,461 of NC_056046.1, forward strand.
TTTTTACTTTTTTTCCTTCTCTCCTACTTTACCAATTCTACATTAAAACTCGTGTCATTTACAAAGTGCCATATTTTTCATGGGCGGAGGGAGTATTTCTTATCCAAAAAACGTATAGCTTATGATGGAATAATGGGAATATAAAAATTAATTAAAATTAATTACTACTATTATACTATAAGGGATCTTAATGGTATATAGGAGTACTACTATTTATCACTAAAAGTTGGAACTTAAAAAATTATACCTTTTCCGTATTCATAAAATTTGCTCATTATAACACATATTTTAAAAAGTGGTGCTAAATGGCCATATTATGGCTGGCCATAATAATAAAATATTAATAAAATTTGTGTAATTAATACTCATTTAATGAGATCAGCTGGCCTTGGAAGTACAAGTTTTTTTAAGACTATTGTACCATTAAATAAATTCTTTGTGTAAAATATATTTATATGTACCCATACATCTAAAAATTAAAATAGTACATTCTTATTCAATCAACAATACAGCGGAACACTGAGGGATGTAGAATTACTCTTTTTGTTAATGTGTGGTGAAGAGTCGATGAAGAAGGGAAAGAGTGGGGATGGGAAAGAGTTCTTAGTAATTCAAAATAATGCACTAAAAATTATTTAATCTTCACATAATTTTCTATACAAATTTAATTTAATTATTCATTAAATTTGTTATTATACTAATTCTCAATTTTATTAAATAAATTTAAATAACATACATTTTGACCATGATAATTTAAAATACTTTAATTTTATATACAAGTAATTCATATTTTACAGAGAATTGAATTTCAATATTAAAATATACAAAAAAAACTAGTACTCCTCCATAGTAGATTAAGTACTTTTAAGTGAAATGTGAGATTAACATTGAAAGTGAATTAAATCATTTGATATCCTAAATTAGTTGCTGACACTTTTATGTAGTCTATAATTGAATGTAGTTGAATAATTGAATGTTTGAATTGGAAATTTCAATTGTTCTTACAATTCGGTTGGTCATGGATCAGTTTGAAATTTATTTAATCTTAAGTTTCAATTGAATAATTGAGATCAAATTAATTTGAACTAAAGATAATTGAATATTTAAATAGTAAAGAAATTTTATTTGATCTTAGGTTCCATTGAATAATTAGGATGTGAACTAATTTGAATTCAAAATAATTCTTAAAATTCATTCAGTAATTTAAATTATAATCATATAAAAGTAATACAAGTCACTTATGAATAAGTTAGTGGAACACGGAATATGAGTCTCACTTATATATATTAGTTTTATAAAAAAAATGTGAGTGTATTTTGTTGTTGGGATGTGAGGTCTACTTACCATTTATAATAAAATTGAAATAAGACTCTTATAGTGAGACAAACGAAAATGACAAAATATGACTTTAATTGTGGGATGTAAATATAGTGATGATATAACAATGTACTAATTCGTATATATACACGAATATATCATAATATGAAAATCAATAATTATGATATCAATCCATGAAATAAAATTAAAATACAAAATTATAAAATAATTGATATATAATATTTAAATATTATTATATGTTAGTATTTTATAAGCTATAATATTCAACAATAATCTGTGATACAATATAAAAGAATATTATTAATGTTATCAAGTTAGTATTATCTACATTACTGTTCTTGTCATTTTATAAGTTATGGAGTACTATTATGGTGTTGTAAACAAATTATATTTGATCAGATATAAGAAAATAGAAAAAAGCTTCCCTGGTCAAAAATTTTACAACGAACCAGATGTGTCAAACCACATTTGTAAAGGAAAGAGTAGGTGAGAGGGTTGTTGATTCATTTTAAAACTGTAAATTGTATTGAAACTAAGGGTGTCCACTATAAGGCGGACACCCCAATAGCCCCGCCTCAATTTTTGTCTATAGCCCCAGTTTTTTTGTCCATAGCCCCAAAAATTTGTTTCCGCCACTATGGTGTACACTTCCAATAGCCCCCAAATTTTATAATCAATTTTCATTTTAAAATGTTTTTTTGTTTCAATCAAGTATAATTAAAATCATCGCAATGTAAATAATTAGAAAACGAGGTAGTTGGACCCGAATATTCGTTGTATTGCAAAAGGGTAAAAATATACAACGAATATTTAAAATAAAATACAACTAAAAACTCCACCACTTTTCTACTCGGTGTCGGAGTCGGCTTCCTCGTCTTCTCCTTCTTCTTCTTCTTCTTCTTCTTCTTCTTCTTCTTCTTCTTCTTCTTCTTCTTCTTCTTCTTCTCCTCCTCCTCCCTCGCTGCTGCCGGTCGCGGTTTCCCCAGGAGCATCATCAACCAACCCCAGCCGACTCTCAATCCGAGTGATGGGCCTCTTGTAGACGTTCCTGACGTACGGGTCAGATTCCGCTGCGTATTTGCTGCATACGTCTTGCAGTTGTTGCATCAACTGCACATCTATGTTATCTCTCAAGACCTCGTGGGGAGCTTGCACCATGTGCTATGGGATTGGGGCGGGCTGGGGGATGCGAGATCCAGACGCGGCCGACGTTTGGCGGGAGGCACTTCCAGCCCCTCTGGCGCTGCGGATAGAGGCCTGTTGTCCTGGGGGCCGTCCTCGCCTAGTGTGTGTAGCGGATGGCTCTTCGACTTGCTCGTCGGGCTATTCGAACGAGTGCGAGCCGCTTCCGCTGCTGTAGTCCCCGGCAAGGTTGTGCCTTGTACGCTTCGGCCGAGGAACTGTGTTGACCTCTCGCGCCACGATGGGCTTGAATTTCGGACAATCCGCGAGGACCAGATACTCCTCCCACAGGGTGAACTTCGGCCAGCCCTCCGTGTTGTATTGGCCCATCGACAGGGCCTTCACGTCTATTTCGCTGCGGCCACTCTCAGCGTGTAGAAGGTTCTTCTGGTATATGGACGCGAACCTCTTGGTAGCCCGTAAAATCCTACTCCACTTTTTTCGGAGCTGTTCTGGGTCGCGCTTATCGGCGCCGTCAGGTTTGAACTCTTCGTACGCCATCATGACGCGCCTCCAAAGCTCCCTTCGGACTGATCGGTGCCCACCACGGGGTCCGATGTGATGGCATCCCACGCCCTCGCCACGGCAATGCTCTCCTGTTTGGTGTAGAGCTTGCCCCGGTTCGTGCCACCGGTACCGCCGACGTTGGAGCCCTCGCCGCCGCCACTGCCGACGCCGCTGCCCGAGCCCCGGCTACAGCCATTGCTGCCGCCCCCGCCGCCCCCCGAGCCCCGGCTGCCGCCACCGCCGCCTCCGCCCCTACCTCCACCTCCTCCGCCCCTACCGCCCCGTTCTGTCGGCGTATCTGGGACGCCGGAACTGAGCAGACCCATCATAGTATCTAGCGCGTCTTGATCTGCTTCGGTGAAAGGAGATTGGCTGGATTGGAAAGGGGACTCCGAACGCGGCTGGTTAAGCGCGTCGAGGTTGGGTCTGTGATCTCCAAATGCGGAGCGACTCAGATTCCGCTGAATAGGTGCAGGCGTTGGAGAAGACCTCCACGACTGAGATGGAGGTAGGTTTGGGCTAGATGCCCACGGCGGGGGAGATTGACTCCACATCCACGGCTGAGCCGGAGACCCACCATATCCTGTCGGCTGAGAAGGATATCCGTCATACCCCGATGGCTGTGAAGGATAGCCGGCCGACGGTTGTGAAGGATCGCCGCCATAGCCCGATTCTTGCGAGCCGGGTGATTCGTCGTCTCCACCGTGCATTTTATATAGAGTGAAAGTGTAGAGATTGAATGGAGGGATTTTGTGAAAATGGTGAAAAAATAGGGGGTGGAGAGTGGTATTTATAGAGGTAAGTAATAAAAAAATAAAATAAAATAAAATTTTCGAGTTGACCGCCGGCGCGCCGATCGCCGGTCACTATGGTCGGCGCGCCTATAGGCGCGGCGAACAGACGGCCCGACGCGTCCTCGCCCTCCCATCGCATGTCCGATGTCCGTTGTCCGCCCCCCACCGCCCCAAAATCGTCGTCCGCCCCGGGGCCGGACACCTCCCCCAATATAAACCGCCCCGGGACCGCCCCCATCGGGGCTATAGGCGGGGCGGTCCCATAGTGGATGCTCTAAATAACATAAAATGTAAGCAGTAAAAAGATTTCAATAGGCAAGGTTTATTATGTAAAAATGCTACAGCACTAATAACTACACTTATTACTCTTATTATTTTAATACTTGTAATTACTATTATGTCCATGTGTGGCCAGCCACATTGTGGCCGCATAGATTACTCTATTTTAAAAGGGAAATAGTATAATTTGTGTTTCTGAACGTTGCTATAATATCATTTGTACCCTTATTTCTACAAAATATCATCACAATTCACATATATCTGAATTTTGATGTATAGTAATATTATTGAAAAAAAATTTGCACTTTTAAATTATAGTAGACCAATATGGCCTCAATTCTTAAGGGTTATTTTTGTCAAATTTATTTTACTTTTTTATTCCCTCTTTCCTCTCTCACTCCCATATGATTCTCTTTCAACCATATATATGTATCCATTTATATGGCTGATTATTGTGTTAGTGTGTAGTTGTTGTTTCCACATGTTTCCACGTACATGTACCTTTGTCTTGACATAAATGTCACATTTAATATACTTTAGTGTTTAAAAGTCGCACCATAATAGACTCATATCTCTGTCTTGAGATAAATGTCACACTTAATATACTTTAGTGTTTAAAAGTCGCACCATGATGGACTCGTATCGATACCATTGGTCTACCGTCTATGTCATAGGCCTTTATCACCCCTTTTAAAGTTGCCAAAATTTTCTCTTTCTTTGGCTTACAATGGTGGAGGTTAGTGGGGATTAGGTTGCTATTAGAAATGAAACTGACGCAGTTGATGATCATTTAGAGTATGATCGTAGAGTTGCGCAGAATTTTCGTAACGGTGCTAAAATATTGTCTGTTTAATTGATAAATGGAGTAAAGTACAAATTTTGGCTCAATTTATATAATGTTAGTTATTTCGACTATTGCGATATTAAATAATACTTCAATCTTTCGTTTTGTTGTGAATAAAATATTATCATTCTTTCGATCGTTCAATAAAATAATACATGCACCAAAGAAATCTATTTATGTGTCCATAATTATATTCTTTGAGCCAAAACTTTGTAGTAATTAATATGTATGTTCAGCCATCATTTTTGAGTGGACAAAAATTTTGGGCGTCTACAAGATGAAAGGTTAAAATAACATATTGTGTCAAAGCTCCTATATTATATGACAATTAAACTAGTTATTCAATGATTTTACATTTTAATAAATATTAAAGTAATATTTCATACTAAAAAATAATAGTATATTGAAGAGAGGGTTTTTGCATGTGTTGCATGCACGTGTTCCTCCTTTCAACAAGATTTATAATTTTCCCACTAATGCATCAAATATTACTAAGTATAAGCGGCAAGAGTGAGGTCGAACCACAGAGACTATGGACTTACTCGAGATTGTTTCTACGACACAATCGGAAAAGGGGTCGGCTGCTGCCACGCATTCATTAAGTGGGTGAAGACTCTAATCTACTTGACCTGGCGGAGTTAAACTGGACTCTATCTATTGGACCTAGCGGATGGGAAAAGTACGGACACTTGCATGACAATCAAACTCAAGACAACGTGTAAACTGGAGTTAAACTAACTAGAACACATGTAACTGAAGGAACATGCTGAAACATTCCCAAAATAGGCAGACAAAGATGCAAAAGCAAGTGGGGACCATTTTTCCTAAACTGGATGGGGCTGGCAGAAAGCTGTGATAAGCAAAAAGCAGATCTGATTTTCTAACTAACTTCTACTTCATCTTTTCCAAACAACCAAGTAAAAACAGAGCATGGAACAGAGCTTCAACACCATTGACAAAATAAAACAGAGCATGCGTCAAAACGAAATGTAAACACGAAATTCAAGCTAGAACTACCAGACCTACTCTCCTGGGTCAAGCAGAAAGCAGAATAAACACAGATTAACCTTGCATGCATCACCTAGACTAACAGATCTCAGAAATCGAGCACGTGAACAACTAGATCTCAACCTCTAAACTACTGGAAATCATGTAAACAACATGAATCTAAACATCTAAGCCACCAATTGCGAAAAACATCCAAGAAACATGAGTAAATAGCATCGTCAACATGAAAATAAACACCAAAGCTTCATAAAACTGGAAATAAGTCGAGATCCACAGGCGGAGTCGTCAATTCCTCCGATGAAACTCGAGATCTAACTACAGCGTCTCAAAAGCGGTAAAGAAAGCAAGGATCCAACGTCGGAGTCGTCAATTCCCCCTTCGAAACCATTGAACTAAGCTAAGAAAACAGTTAACTATCTAAACTAAGCTAAGAGAGCAGTGGCGTTAAGCGCCTATGAGAGCTTCCTACCTAAACTACGATAGCGTTAAGCGCCGCCTTCTTCATTCATGTTGGTTCCTTTATATAGGGATGCTTCAAGCTCAAATCCGTAGGGTATGCTCTTCATGATTTGGCGTTTGTACCCTTAAAATAAGGGTGTCTACGAATCTTGCTCTTTGCTCCCACTTCTGCTTCTGCCACCACCTACTTCATTCTCCTAGGTTAGTTGGACGGCTTCGGCTGTTTCACTTCAAAATCTGCTCGATTGTATCCGCCAAGTCAATTAGCACAATCTCCTGGGTCTAGCAGATATCTTACGCACCTGCTCTCCTGATAATTCTCCTTGATCTAGCGGATTTTTGACATTTTTACTCATTTTCTGCTCATTTTGCATCTGCTCGGTCAGTTTGCAGCATCTACTTGACCCAGTAGATACCTGCACACTTACTTTCAAATTTGCACATTATCTCTCCAAAAATCATGTAATATCACTCAAAACCAATGCATAAAACGAGCCTTATCATATATATTATACTAAAATTGGACAGTTTATATTGTGTCAAAACTCCTATATTATTTGACCATTACAGTAGCTATTCAATGATAATTTATAAATAATTTTACATATTTTTAAATTTTATTTTTGATATTATAAATAAAAAAATAGTTACATTTGATTAAACTATTTACTAGCTTAATAATTTACATTTTCACTTAGAATTCATCTATATTCATTGGATGATTTTAGAACTATACTATAAAATATTACAATAATATTTTTTTAGTTAAAATTATTTTTACTCATCAAACCTATACTATATTATCATTTAATCATCTGATTTGCCACATTTGTGCCGAAGGCCAAACAATTTTAAAGGTAGTGTCCGAAACAAAAATTCGATCAAGGTACTATAATTTAAACTAGACCTGCCCAAGGTTTACCAAACCGGCGGTTAAAACTGAAACAGTAACCGCCGGTTACGGTTTTGAACCGTGGTTCGGTTCAGGTTCAAAATTTTTTGAACAGAAACCGTGCCGGAACCGCCGGTTCCGGGCGGTTCCAAACCGGAAGCGTGAAAAACCGCCGAAAACTCGTGAAATCAAGCCAGAACCGCAAAAAATCGGCGATTTGGAACAGTAAAAAATCATCGGAAAACCGCCGATTCCAACCGAAACTGAAACCGGTGGTTTTGAAACTGTAACCGTAACCGCGAAACACCCTCGCGGTTGGGTACCGGTTCGAAAATTTCCAAAATCGGACCCGACGGTTCCGAACCATAACCGCTTGTCCAGAATCGTGGGTACCTCTAATTTAAACCAATCAATTAGCTCTAATCATAATTAAGTTACGGTCAGTTTAAATTGTTGTAAATATACTCCATGCCACTTTCGATTTGACAACTATAAATATTCAGGCAATTAAAGTTAAATAATACGGAGTACTATAATTCTTTATATAAAATAAGTGTCCATAAGACCATAACCATTCTTAACCTAATTCCCCTAAAAGTTACGCATACCATAAATCTTATGTTATTCACTATATACACATGCATATCACCTATCTAAGTGTAAAGAATGCATACTCTAATTATTTTAAGTAAAATCTATGTCAAATTTAATTTTATAGATCATTTTATGCATTAGAAATTTTATAATTCAATCACACTATAAAATACTCCTTCCGGCCCGTTATAAGCCGGGCACTTTACTTTTTGGTGTCTTACCATAAGTAAGTCTTGTTACTTTTTAGCTAAAGAATAATACATTTTCTCTCTCTTATTTTATATATGACTTACCTTTTTCTCACTTTATTTGTTTCTCTAATATTTTGCTATCTCTTTATTTCACTCTTTAAATATTCATTTCTTATATTTTGTGTCTAAATGAAGCATCTCGCTTAAATCGTAAGGACACAAAGAAAGTATTAATTAAGGGGGTGTGATCAATTGCTAACTACAACTAAATTTAGACCATAGAATTTTAGAAATTTAATGGTGTATAAATTCTCATGTGTGATTTCGTTTTATTATTATTTAAATTTAAAAAAAATAAAAGAACTATTAAATTTAGGATTTTGGATCAAAATATTAATAGTGTATTAAACATATCAATGTGATGCTTGGAATATGTCAACATAATTTTGAATTGGCATTTTATATGTATTATGTTGACATATTTTATTAGCTATGTTTACATTAATCTGGCACTACAAAAATACGAAAACTCAATAATTTTTTTTCAAATTTTGACATCAGAACATATGCAAATGAGATCACGTTAGAATCCTTATAAAATTATCTTTAATTTGATATATGTTGTGTGAAATGCATTTAAACTTTTGAGATATTTTAAAAAGTTAATTATAATTACTTTGTTGTTAATTGACATAAATACCCTAATTAACTTTTTTTGTTGGATACATGATATTCGAAAATGATAGATATTAACCCTTGATTTGAAGATCTAATATCTATCATTATAAATAGTAATTTAGATATGAGCTAGCAATATAACACATTTTTTAGGGAATATGTAACAATAACTAAGTTGAGTAAGTGTACAATTTGCATTTCTCAACTTACAAATAAAAGTTTTAAGTAATCATTTTGCACAAAAAGACAATATGTAGGAGTATATCATTAGGGGGTTCCACCGCCATACATTTATTTATTGAAGCAAGACTTTAGCATACGCTTTTATTTGCTTCTTACTCCATTATATTTGGGAGTATTAACTCTAGGTCTCGGAGGATTCCATCCAGGTCCTATGAGGGAGGAGCATTATGTTGGATAACGTTCCAAGGAGTAAATAGACAATAAAGTATTTTATTCGCTCCAAAAAAATATTGTAGATAAAAAATAATGTGGACTCTTTTATATTGATCATCATTATTTGACGCCCTTGTAAAGTTTGGGAATATAGTTGTCAATTAGGTTGGGGCTAACTTGGCCTAGACTCGGTCAATCAACAAAACCAAGCTGGCTTGGGCAAGACTCACATGTTAAATTGGGCTCCAATTGGATCATTTTTCAAACTCAGATCCAGCCTAAGCCTATCAGAAGTTTAACTCAGACCCACGACCACACACAACTAAAAACCTAATCTCAACATAACTTTATACTCCCTCTGTTCCACAGTGAAGTCATTTTGTCATTTTGGTACGTTCCATAGTAGTGAAGTCATTTCTCTTTTTAATAAAATCAACACATTTCTTCTCACTTACTTTATTCCCTCTTACTTTATCATCTCTTCATCTCTCTACATTTTTCATTTCCTATTTTGTTATTCTCTTACTTAACTCACCTTAACACATTTTTTCTTAAATCACGTGCTGAAAAGAAACGCCTCCACTACCACGGAACGAAGGGAGTATTATATATATTCTAAATTTTTGTATTAGTTTAAATTTTTTTTAAATCCTCTTTACATTTGAAATTTTTCAAAAATAATTACAATAAAATAATTTTAGATGTTAATATTTATGTAATAACTTTATATAATTCTAAAATTATCTAATTAATAAATATATATGAATTCTAAGTGCAAATATAAAATATTATACTGGTAAATAGTTTTATCCTATAAATGAAACAATTCTTTTTGATTTATTGTAATATCTAAAATAAAATTTAAAAATACGTAAAAAATTTTAACATATATGAAAATTAATTTGCTATGTAACTCAGCCAATTCTGCCCGGTCCGGTTCGGCCGACTCATTTGTCGGTGGTGCCGTGTCCCAATTTACAGAAAAAACTTACAGCCCAGTCCACTGTGTCGGTGGGTTGGGCCGCCAGTTGTCTGGCCCGTTAGTGGGCTTGGGCTGACCCTGTCAATTTGACAACTCTACTTAGAGAGAATTTTATTCATGGAATTGAATATTTTGGTTAAGTGAGATTAGTTGGAGTTCTTTTGTTCTCATTTTCGCATTTTTTTGCAAGAATTGGGAAGCAAACGATACAAAGATGAACTCTTATAAACCAGAAAAGTAAGTAGTTACATATACGATATACCCACGAGCCACGACACTACCCCATATTATATCTTAGTATTGAACAAAGTGTGATCCTGCATTCTCGCAGCGCCTTGGTGAAGTGGCTCCACTTCTGCTCCAAAGTCCCGCTGAACCCGATGGACATCCTAACTAGCCCGGGCGAGATCCCGGCTAGCTCCTTCTCCTCCTCGCTGCTCGTGCTGCTCCCCGAGCACGACATGAGGGTCTCATAGTATCCCAAACTCACCGCCATAAGCCCAAATTGACTGCAGTTCTGGAGCAGATTCATTAACCGGTTAGCCCTCTCCTCCGTCTCCATGTCCACGCATAGCAGCCCTCCGTACCCATACTCCTTGACCGCCATAGACTTGAGCGTGGCATGGTCCGGGTTGTCCTCCAGGCCCGGATAGATGACCTTGAGCCCGAGCTTCTTCATCCTCGTGGCGTACACCAGGGCGGTTGCAGTGCTCCTTCATCCTCAGCCCTAGGTGAGGGAGCCTGCCCGCCAACTCGAACGCCACTTTCGGGTTCATCGTCGGCCCCAGCAGCATCAAGCTCCCTTGGGGAGAGCATCCATAGTGGTGCGGATGTCTCGGCGGACATCCCAACGGACTTCCCAAAAACACCTTTCTGCCACGTCATAAGGACATCCCACTGCACAATGACGGACATCCCCAAGGACATCACGGCGGACATCCAAAAAAAATAAAAAATTAGGACATCCGTTGGCGGGACATCCGTCGTGGTACCGCAATGGCGGACGTCACGACGGACGTCCCGGAAAGCCGCGGATGTGCGGTGTCCGCAGCCGACGTCAGCGTCACCCGTCCCTTGCCTAATGGCGGACGTCCCGCGCGGATGTCCGGCACGCCGGTCCGATGTCCGGGACATCCTCGTGGATGCTCTGAGTGTCCATCATTGAGTTCACTAAGCTGGCTGGCCCACACACTGCGCCTGTTTCAATTCCGTACAATTTGAAAATCAAACTAAATATATCATGATCACACAATTTGTGGACAGATTAAATTGGTGCACCTCTTGACCTCTTCTAAGTTGCTTATTTTATTTTATCGTTCATCTGAAGGGGCCAAATAACCAACAAGGACATCATGTCACATGGTGCCTATTATTCGGTATAATCCAATTCAATCAATTTAAACAAACGCTTTCCCACTATCAAATAACAATCCCACACATCACAACTTAACTTATCAAGAAAGCAGAGGTGAGACAAAGCCAAAAAAAACACAAGATCACGAGTGATGATAGAGTACAAAAATAAAGAATCATGCTTTTCCTGGTGTCCGGATATTTTAAGTTCAATTCTTATTAACAATGATGTTTGTATCCAATCATATAAAACGTTAACTGTCACATCCCAGATATCTGCAATTGAGTGAGTATTCTATAGTCATGTATTCGCATATACCAAAAAAATGAAATATAAATATGGCTAAATAACTATAATTACATAAATATAGTGTAATTATATTATACTTCGAGAAGTGTTTAAAATACATTAGTAATTACTACTCGCAATTAGAGGATTTCAATAATACTATATAAGGGACTATTATTGAGAGAATTTTGTGAATTAATATCGAAATAGAATTATAGATAGAAGTCGCAATAATGGTTTAAAAATGTACCCGCGATTAAATCGGCGCCACCGCTAATGAACTTATACATACTGTGCACAACGACGTCGGCGCCGAGCCTGGCCTGAGAGACGACCATGGGCGAGAAGGTGTTGTCGACGACGACGGTGATCCCCTTATCATGCGCCATCCTGCATAGCTCCGGCACGGTAGCTACAGTGAGCGTAGGATTAGACATGGTCTCGAAGTAGAGCACATTAGTCTTGCCCTGGACCATGGCACTCGTGGTCGCGGATGTCGACAAACGACGTCGTTATGTTGCAGGTGCGGGGCAGAAAGTGCGCGAGCAGTGTGTGGGTCCCACCATACAGTGTGCGCGACGCCACCACGTGCCCTCCCGCGCTGCACAGCTGGAGGAGCACGGACGAGACTGCCGACATGCCGGAGGCTGTGCAGTAAGCGGCCTCCATGGCGGCCATGAGGCGGCCCAGGTTGAGCACGGTGGGGTTGAAGTGGCGGCTGTAGATGAAGAAGTCACGGTCGGGGCCGAGCACGCTGGTGAACATCCGGCGCATCGTCTCCGGTTCCATCACGGTGAAGGTGGCGGAGTCCTCGATCGACATGTTCACGCCGCCGTGCTCACCGAACTCGTGGCGGGCGATGGCGGGGGCTTGGTAAGGGGCTGGTGCTTATTGGCGGCGGAGAAGGGGTCTCGGTGGTGGTCGTCGGAGGAGCCAGAGCGTTTCTTGCTGATCATGGTGGCCATTTTGGAAGGAAATTTTGAATTTCTTAATATCTTTTGGGAAGATTATAATATAATGGCTTTGGCTTGTGAGAGACCTGTAAAATTAGTACTAGTATTATTTTGTATGACACATGATCGTGTAGATTATTAATTAGTATATATCAATTTATCATTATCCAAACTAAATTAATGCCTAATTGACTCATGATCATCAAGGTTATTCATTTTCAATTTATCATTATCCAAGCTGAATGCATAATTTGAGAGTGCGACATTCATATTTTGTACTAGTACTACTTCTCTATAGACTTTTTTACTTTTTATTATCCAGATTAAATGTTCTTATTAATAAGGGAATAATACATCATGAGTATTGAGTTGTTTTCCAAACTTTAAAGTTGAGAAAAAAATCAAGTTATCTGGTTTAACATTTATACTCTCCTCTTGCACTATGGCAAAGTCCTCGATCTGGTTAAATACCTTGACGTTTTAGCGGATGAGATCTTCATTCTTGCAGTTTCTAATGTTTGACCATTAATTTTATTACGTTATAGTTTGTTATAAGAATAAATTTAAATTTATAATATTAGTAGCATTTATCACCAATATATTGAAATTTAAAAAGGTTATATATACTCTCTCCGTTAATATAAAATGTGTCCATTTGATTTACTAAAATAATTGATTGTGTGATTTACTACTAAAATAAGTGATTGTGTGATTTATTTTCAAGAATTGAGTAGGCCTACTTTTAAATGTATAGTGGATATTGAGTTATGTGCACCCTTCTGTACTATAAACAGAAATGGACAATTTTTTCTAGAACATAAAAAAGAAATCAGGGATCAATTGTTCTGTGGATGGAGAAAGTATAAAATTTTTGGAATAAAAAATTAACCCAGATAACAAATTAACAAATTAATCATATCTTGTACTAATCAAGTAATTACTGGTACTGCAGTTAAATATTTTATGTTGTTTGTATCTGTAGATCAATTAAGCATGGACAACTATATTTATAGCTTAGTCCTATTAACTATAATATATAACCTCGCATATGCAGTTAACTTATAGTAGTACGTTTTTTCAAATAGTTGGTTTATAGTGTGATTTACAGGTAGTTAATCTATTGACAATTATGAACTTATCAGTCTTAACGATGGTAATCGAGAGAGGCGATGCTCATGTTAGGCGAAAGAAAGGTATTAGATGTTTAGAGAGTAGAAGATGCATATATTGCTTGATGATCAAAAGATGTACAACCTTTACATTATATAGAGTAGGATCTTCTCTATCTATGGTAATGCTATAAATGTAATTGCTCTATTCTTGTACATTGTATAATTGAATCAATCATAGCAATCAATTAAGTATTCTCTGCAATCTTCTCCCTTGGTGGGAATATCTCCTTTGATTTATCTTGACACTCCCCCTCAAGTTGAGAAACGGTATCCCCGATACTCAACTTGCCCAAAATCTCCTTGAAGGCTTTCGGATGGACTGCTTTAGTTAAGATATCTGCTAATTGGTGTTCCGAACGTACAAACGGGAACTCAATGGTACCTGCCTCAAGGTTTTCTTTAATGAAATGTCGGTCGACTTCTACATGTTTAGTTCTGTCATGTTGCACTGGGTTTTCTGAAATGCTGATCGCTGCCTTGTTGTCGCAGAATAGTCGGCTCGTCCGTGTAGGTGGATAGCCAATTTCAGTTAACAACCTCCTTAACCACATGATTTCCATGAGTCCACTCTTGATTCCCCTAAACTCGGCTTCAGCACTAGATAGGGCGACCACCTTCTGTTTCTTGCTTCTCCATGTGACAAGGTTGCCTCCAACGAACGTGAAGTATCCTCCTGTGGACTTTCTATCGACGGGATTACTTGCCCAATCTGCATCTGTGTATCCGTCGACTTCTAGCGTTTCTCTCTTAGCTAGGAATACTCCGTAGCCCACCGTTCCTTTTAGATAACGGACAATCCTCAAGGCTGCTTCCATGTGGTCAACTTGTGGTCGATGCATGAACTGACTCACGATGCCCACCGCATAAGTAATGTCTGGCCGAGTGTGGGATAAGTAGATAAGTTTTCCCACTAGCCGCTGATACCGCTCGCGGTCTGCAAGTGCCGTTTCTTCTTCCATCTTCAAGCCGTGGTTTGGGATCATGGGAGTTTCTGCTGGTTTGCACTCCAATAGGCCTGTTTCTGCCAACAGATCAAGGACATACTTCTTTTGCCTTAGGAATATTCCATGTCTGGATCTCAACACTTCTATTCCAAGAAAGTACTTCAATGCTCCTAAGTCCTTCATCTCGAATTCCTTGAATAGATTTTCTCGCAGGGTTTGAATTTCTTCACTGTCATCTCCAGTGATGATCATGTCGTCCACATAGATAATTAGGCAAGTGATTTTGTCTCCTCTTTTCTTTGTGAACAATGTATGGTCTGACTGGCTTTGTATAAAACCTTGTCTGGTCATTGCCTGACAGAACCTTCCGAACCATACTCTTGGAGACTGTTTTAGCCCGTACAATGTTTTCCTCAGACGACATACTTGGCCTTCTCCAAATTCTGCTATACATCCCGGTGGTACTTCCATATAGACTTCCTTGTTCTCTTCTAATTCTCCATGGAGGAAGGCATTGGTGACGTCGAACTGGTGTAGGGGCCAGTCTTTGCAGGCTGCAACGGCCAAAAGTGTTCGGACGGTGTTGAGTTTTGCGACTGGAGAGAAGGTCTCTTCATAGTCTATCCCATACACTTGCGTGTACCCTTTCGCTACAAGTCTCGCCTTATACCTCTCGATTGAACCATCAGCTCTCCTTTTGATCGTGAAAATCCATCTACATCCAACCGGCTTCTTCCCGTCAGGCAGTGCACATTTTTCCCATGTTTTATTCTTGATGAGGGCATCTACCTCCTTCTTCATAGCTTCTCGCCAGTGCCTATGTTTTGATGCCTCTTCAAATGATTGAGGGATTTCTTCTTCGTCATACAGGGCGGCCTCAAATGCTCGGGCCATTTCGGACAGTTGTCCCTGTGTTGTATTTGCAACTGCATATCTGACCCTTCTCCCTTTCCATTCTGGGGAGTATCTGCGGGGTGGAACTCCTCTTGTACTCCTGGGAGGTAGTTCGTGACGTTGTTCTCTGTCAACGGTCCTGGTTTCGCCCTCGACTCCATTGTCCCTATCAATGTTAGTGTTCTCTGAAGATATACTTCCATTAATATTAGAACTAGTTACCTCAGGATTCAAGGTCGGGGTTGATCTTTGGTCGATGTCACTTTGTTCATCGTCCTGTACTACATGGTTTGACGGCCCGGTGGTACCGTCGACTTCCTCTGTTGATCCAACATCTGAGACAGGACTTGGCTGTGGCTGGGTTTCCTTTGGTACAGTATTAGGTGTAGGCAGCCAACTTAGTAGGTCACTGTTCGGATGATCATCTGAAGTTTGTGTCTCCCCCTGACTACTAGGTTGGTTGTAGAAGTACTCTCCCTCCACAAAATCGCAGTTCATGGTGGTGTGTATGTGTTGAGTTTTTGGATCATAACACCTATACCCCTTTTGGTTTTTTCCATAGCCCAGAAAGGCGCATTTCGTAGCACAAGGGGAAAATTTAGTTCGTTCGTGTTTAGGAATATGCACGAAAACAGTACACCCGAAAACCCTAGGTTCCAAAGATAAGGATGATGGGAGCTCAAAGTGTTTTGAGAACGTTTCTAGGGGAGATTTGAAGTTTAGGATTCCAGTAGGTAAACGGTTCATAAGATAAACTGCGGTAGCAACAGCTTCAGGCCAGAAGGATTTTGGTATTTTGGAGTCGATTAAAAGGGCTCGGGTAATTTCAAGAATGTACCGGTTTTTCCTTTCTGCGACCCCATTTTGTTCGGGGGTGTATGCACAAGATGTTTGGTGAACTAATCCCTTTTCCCGGAAAAATTCTTGCATGTTCGTATTGACGAATTCCCCCCCGTTATCTGACCTAAGGATTTTAATCTGTCGGTGATATTGGGTTTGGATTAGTTTATAGAACTCTGTGAATTTTTCAAAAACGTCAGACTTATTTTTCAGAAAATAAATCCAAGTCATGCGAGAATAATCATCAATAAATAGCACAAAATACCTAAAACCTTGTCCCCCATTGAAAGGAGCAGGGCCCCAAACATCAGAATGTACTAAAGCAAAAGGGTGTTTCATTCTCGTATTGTTCAACTTAAAAGTGTGTCTGTGGCTTTTGGCTAACAGACAAGTCTCACAATTAAAGGAATTCATGGAAGTAACTAACTTAGGAAACAACATACGAAGATAGCCTATGGATGGATGTCCTAACCGACGATGCCAAAGCCAAGCCTGCCTGTCCGTCGATCCGTGAGTTAGCAATGCGGTACCTTGTTGGGAAATCTCATCCACATAGTACAGTCTGTTGCGTTCAGTGCCACGCCCAACTATCGTCCCCGTCTTGATATCCTGTAACATGCAAAAACGTGGCTGCATTAGTAGTTTGCAATGTAGCTCCTTAGTCACATGACTGATTGACAGGAGCTTGTGTGATAACGAAGGAACAAAAAGACAGTTGGATAAGCGTAATGTGGGAGAAATATTGATTGTTCCGGCCCCTTGTACTCGGGCTAGGTCCCCACTGGCTGTTTGGACATAGGATTTGGTGGATTTGGAGATAGTCAAAAAATCTGACGCATCGAATGACATCGTGTCTGTGGCTCCGCAATCAAAAATCCAATGGGTATCTTTTGGGCCGGTTTGGGACATTGAGGAACAGGCCAATGCATCGAAAGAATTTTTGCACGGTATAGAGGGTAGGTTTTCCAGATTTGCAGGAGTTTGGGGTGTGTTTTGTAATTTTTTGGTTCTGGTGGGGTTGATTTGGGATTTTCTATTTTTCTGGGGCTCTAAAGTGGATATTTCCAGAATTTTGGGGTCAGGTTGTAATTTGTGGAAAATCTGGGGTGTTTGGCGAGAGTATATTTTGGCTTGGGGGTCAGTTTGTATTTTAGGAGGATCTGGGGGTCTCAGAGCGGGATTAGGAAAAGTTGGGGGGTTGGTTTGGCATTTAGGGAAGTTGGTTGAATGTAAATTGGGTGAGGCCCAATTTCGTCGAGCCCTAGCCCTCTCCATCTCCGGAACCCTAGCCGCCTCCATCTCCGGAACCCTAGCCGTCGTTGGGTCCTCTCCAGTGGGGACCCGAGCCTCTGTTGTCCGGTCGTCGATGGGTGTCCCTGTACCTTCAGACCATGTCTTTGCCGTCGACGCAGAGGCGATGGCTATCTCCTCCGGTGTAGCCTTGCCTTTGTCGTTGATTCCTCCGTCTTCCACTGTAGGACCGAAGCCGCCCGCCGAGGTGTCAGCGTAGGTGGCTCGGTCTCCGATTGTCACAACCGCCGCCGCTCTCCCGCCGCCCCCACCGTTATTGCGGTTATTCTTCTGTTGTCGAGACTTCTTCATCTCGTCCCACCACTCTGGAAATCCGTGGAGGTGAAAGCATGTATCTTTTGTGTGCTTTTTACCCCCACAGTGGCTGCAAAATAGCTTGCTCTTGTCTTCAGTTTCTCGTCGGTAGGGTTTCGCCGGTGGAGGTGGGTGTCCAATGCACTGGGTTGAGTGTCGGCTTCGGTCCACTGCGGCGAGGCCGACGCCAATTCCAGGGTCCTTTGTATCTGATTTCAGTAGCATTTCATTAACTGCCTCTCGTCTGACCATTCCGTAAGCTTTCTTGGCTGTTGGAGTCGGATCCATGTTTAGGATCTCCCGTTTAATTTTATCATATCGGTCGTCGAGGGCCCATAGGAACTGGTAGAGTCGGTGGCGTTGGGTGATCTGATTATACTTGTCGATTGATGAAGGGGTGTCCATCGGGTTGGGATCTCTGCTGTCAATAGATATCCATATGTCTTGGAACTTTTGCCATAAATTTTCTAATGACAAGGTTCCTTGTTTCATCCCGTATGCTTGTCGATGCAGGTCCGCAATTTGGAATGGATCAGAGCCGCTTCCATACGTGATGGCCAAGTTTTCCCACAAATCTTGAGCCGTCTCGTATTGTGAAACCTCGTTTACGAGGCTGGGATCTATGCTGTTGATGATCCAACTGAAGCAGCAGTGATCCCGTTGTATCCATCGGGCGTAGTTCGGGTCAGTCGGAGGGGGGGGGGCTCGACACTCCAGAGATGTGAGAAATCAGGCCCTTCCCCCCGATGGCTCTCTGCACCAGTTTCGCCCATAGGGGATAGTTTTCCCCATTGAGCTTGGTTTGTACATGTATCTCGCCCAGTGATTCTGGCTGGGGATCGGTTTTTGGTGGTTGTTTTGGAGACTCTTGAGACATATTCAGTCTCATAAGTTCTGCAAACTGTTCTGCAGATAGAATTATGGGTTGGTTTGTGATTTGGAAGGCTTTGGGTTCGGATTCTGACATTTTCTTTGTTGGTTTGCAGGGCTAAAAAAAAGGTCGGGGAAGGTATACGAGACTATGATGAGATTGTTCTGAGTCTCGCTTCCGGATCAACCTGCTCTGATACCATCTTAACGATGGTAATCGAGAGAGGCGATGCTCATGTTAGGCGAAAGAAAGGTATTAGATGTTTAGAGAGTAGAAGATGCATATATTGCTTGATGATCAAAAGATGTACAACCTTTACATTATATAGAGTAGGATCTTCTCTATCTATGGTAATGCTATAAATGTAATTGCTCTATTCTTGTACATTGTATAATTGAATCAATCATAGCAATCAATTAAGTATTCTCTGCAATCTTCTCCCTTGGTGGGAATATTTCCTTTGATTTATCTTGACAATCAGTTTGATAGATAATCTCTTTATGAGGAATATGATGGCCTAGTTTACTAACAAGTTATGAAAACCTTTCCTTAGTTTAATTGTTTATGCTTTAGTCAGTATTAATGCAGGTTTGTTCGTACGTAGGATACGACGATAATTCACTAACACTTAAATGAAAAGCATAAGAGCATCCACATCGGTTCTCTCTGGGACGGACGATGTCCGTGTCGCTGGCGCGGCAACACCTTGTCTGCCGCTGCTCGATGCATCGAGCACGTCCGTGCCGCTGAGCAAGCAACGTGGCGCGTTTCTATTCGCCAACGGATTAGCCGTTGGATTTTCTATTTTTTAAAAAAAAATCAAAAATAATACCAAAAATTTTAAAAAAATATATTTTCGGATTCCCAAAAATATAGCCGTTTTATTACCGTTTTTTTGAATTTTTTTATTTTTTTATTTTAAAAATAATCTCAAAATCATCTATAAATACACACATTCATCATCCATTTTTCACATCAAATTATTTCCCATTCATATTTTACCCTCTCTAAATATTCAAAAATGGATTTCACCGATATCATTGCGGAAGCGGAGCGCAAAGAACAAGAATACTATGAACAATATCGTGCCACCTATGAAGCCTATGACACCTCCGCTACCCCCGCCCCTCCTCCTCGATCAACTAGATCAAATCGCTGCTACATCCCTCGTGACCGGGAGGGAGCCCACGAAAGGCTTGTTGCCGAATTGTCAAAACGGTTGTTTATGCGCAGTGACGGATCCAGAAAATTGAGCAAGCCGGGGCTGAAATTTAAAATATATATATATATATATTAAAATATATAATCTTACATGTAATGTCTGCTCAACTTTTACGACACACTAGATGATAACTGTTTCCGGCGAGTCGCCATGTCCTGAAATCGCCGAAGAATGGTCTCATTTCCAATTTTTTTAAAAATTCCCCTCTCAATGTATACAACTAAGATATCATTCATCCATTCGTCTCCCATTCTATTGCGCAAATCTGTCTTAATAATTTTCATGGCAGAAAATACTCTCTCGACAGAAGCTGTTGCAACCGGGAGGATCAGTGTCAACTCAATCAAACGGTACACCAAGGGGAAAGCTTTATCTCTTGCGGTAGAAACCAAAATCTTTGCTAAATTTCCCAAATCTTCAATGTTGGAGAACTCAACTTTATCAACTATATCATTGATATAAGTTTTAAGTTGATATGGAAGAGACATACATTCTATAGGCGAGAAGTCATCCTAATAAAGTTCTGCAAGACGAACCAACCTGTCAACATTGAAGCTAGCAAATGAGTTTTTTGGACTAAGGCAACTCATGCAAATAAGCAATTCCGTATTCACTTCTGGAAAACGATTCTCCATCTCTTGAGTAAGTAAATCAAGAACCTAACAATATCAAAATGTGAGTTAAGTATTTAATAGATAATTAATTGTAATCATAACTGAGAAATAAAATGTGAATCTTACTTGACAATAAATCTCCACTTTATAATGATGATAATTAGTAACACGCCCATCCCGATTCATACGCACACGATGATTGATGGTATCATTCATACCAATGACATCAATGGAATTAGCCACACAAAACTCTTCAACTTGTCCCAAGAATTCATTCCACCCATTCTCTCTCAAATCTCGCAAAGTCCTTTTGGTTGTATCAATCAAAGATGTAGCTTGAACAATATTTTGATCTCCAAGTTGTAGAATTGTTGACAAATCATTCGTTGTCCCAAGCAACTCTATCATCAAGTGCAAAATAAAAACAAAGTCATAGCTCACCATCCTCATGACCAATGTTTTTGATATACCTCTATTATCAGGATTACAACCATCTTCAAACACATTTTCAAGCACTTCAATTATCGACGACCACATTTTTTTAAACGAAGCAAAGTAGTAAAGTGTGACCCCCATCGAGTGTCGCCCGGTCGCTTTAAACTCATCTCTTGATTTAAACCCCTTCCACTTTTAATTTCTCCACTTTCTATAGCTTCGACAAGCTTTTCATGCTCAATCTGCCGTAGTTTGTCCTTTCTTTTACAAGATGAACTACATGTGTTGACATAGTGGTAATGGTAAAAAAATCACTTACAGCACCATGCGCTTTTGTAACATTTACCACAACTAATTAGAGCTGATGGGCAAAACAATGAACGTACTTGGCAAATGGATTTTCTTTCAATATAAGTGATTTCAAACCATTGTACTCACCTCGCATATTTGATGCACCATCATAACCTTGACCTCTTAATCATGACAAAGATAAACCATGCTTAGCAAATACAAAGTCAATCCCTTCTTTCAAAGATTTTGCCGTGGTATCAGTGACATGAACCAAAGCCAAGAATCTTTCTACAATCTCTCCATCATTGTTAACATACCTCAAAACCAATGCCATTTGTTCTTTTATCGATGCATCGCGCGCTTCGTCAACCAAAAGAGAGAAATTGCGATTTTTAATATCTTCCAAAATAACTTTTGTAGTTTCAACAGCACAACAATTTGTCAATTCCTTTTGAACTGAAGGACAAACCATCTGATTATTGCGAGGAGCATTCTCCAATGTCACCGCTGCTACCTCAAGTTTTTGCTCACGCAACCAATCAAGTATCTCTATAAAGTTTCCCCTATTTTCAGACTCCAATGATTCATCACTTCCTCGAAAAGCCAACCCTTGTTTCAACAATATTCGAGTCACATTTAAAGAAGCAGTCAAACGAATCTGATAGTTGACTTCGTCTTCCCTATCAAATTTCATCAAATTATACTCTACACTTTGTCTTTGATTTTTAAATCCTTCAAAAAGTATTCTTGTCTGATCATGCGTGCTATTAACTGAACCCTCGTGTTCTCTAAAAATAGCAAGAGCCTTTTTCCAATTTTTACACCCTGTGCTCACAAAGACATCATCACCAAACCGATTGTCATTAATAGGCCTAAAAAGATAACACCAAAAACAAAATGCTGCATCTTTATCCACACTATACTCTAACCAAGCATGTCTTTCAAACCATTTATATTGGAAACTCCTTTTCTCATTGCCAAATGAGCTTTTCTTAAACACATGACCTTTTGGTTGGAAAGGTCCCTTCGAGATATATTCTCTTCGAATGCGATCCCTATCTTGGACATCATACTCAACAATAGGTCTCCGTCTTCCCGGGTCACAATCTATGTTTTCCACAATAGATTCAACACTTGCAAGCAACATTAATTCTTTCTTGGTTCATGATCGGATTCGGAATTGGAATATTACTATCATTTGAAGCACTTGTAGTAGTTGAATCAATCCTTGGTCTTTTGGAAAAATATCGATGCATAACTACAATCAATAACAATAAAATTTCTTAGTGCTAGATGATATATATATTCATACAATAATAACTTTACAAACATACTATTTGGACAATGTAAATGATTTTAACCTAATTCTATTTTTACCTAACAAAATTAAAAAGCATTGAGGCAAATAGAACTTGAGATTTGACAAATGGGATGTACTGCACTAAGCCCTAAATTACATACCAAGTATGATATATCACCTATTTACATGAATTCTTACCTAAATCGCGCTGAAGAACTCCGGCAGCGGCGGACGAAATCTAGCAATTCGAAAATCCACGCGAACTCCAGGCAGCGGCGAGCTCCAGGTGTGAAGTTTCTGTCAAGATTTGGGCAATTGGGCTAATTGTGTAGGGTTGGCAATTTGGCATTGTTTGATTGATACTTAGTTTATTAAAAGGCCCAAAATAAATGAGCAGCCCAATAATGAATTAAATAGCCCAAAATAAATAAGCCCACTTTTCATTCTTCTTCTTCTTCCCCAATTTTCAGTTTCAGATTTTAAAATTGAGGCGGAGACGGAGTCAGGGCTCGGCGGTTCGCTCCGGGGCGGAGACGGTCGGAGCACAGCGGTATAAGGGGGATTCAAGGTCCGGCGCCGGGCAAGCCCCCGCTGGCGCGGGGGCTTGGCACTGAGTAGATCCATCGCTGTTTATGCGTATTGTCAACACATTGTCCGCCCGTGTTGAATACTTTTAATCACGTAGAGACGCAACCGGTCGGCAAAGTCTCTTGGCGTTGCAGAAGTGTACGTGTGCCCTCCGACAACTTGTTACTGGGCAAATGACTGACCTCTTCGACGAGTATTTGCATGTGGGTGAGTCAACTGGAATCCTATGCCTCAAAATTTTTTGCGACGACGTTCGTTCTGCTTTCGGTGAGGAATTCCTTCGGGCACCCACAACCGAAGATTGTCAACGGTTGCTTCATCTTCACGAAACAGTCTAAGGTTTTCCCGGTATGCTTGACAGCATTGACTGCATGCATTGAAAGTGGAAGAATTGTATATAAATGGAACAACTTCTACACTAATAGTACATAAATGAAAAAGAAAATGTATATAAATGGAAATAAAATGACTTATACGTCCTAGCCTCAAAGGGAAAAATAGTTAGTCAAGAGTCAAGACACTTTAAACATAATTTTTCCTTATTCAAATTCCTATAACGTGATTTTTTTCTACTTTAGATCCACCAAAAGATGCATCACGCTGAATGGGTAACTAAATGCATCATTTTTACAAAATTAAAAAGAAAATGTTCCGATTTATCAAATACACCTAAATCAAGAATTTTGCTATTTTTAACACACAAGAGGAGGATCCACCCATCAAATGGGTAGCACACCATAGGCCCTAGATAATAACCACGAGCTTTAATAACTCAAACTCAAACTCAAACATCTCTAAAGCAATAGTTTTCACTTTCAGTCGTTTTATTTCAGTAGCTTTGGTTGATAGTAGGAGTAATGAATTAAGGTATGACATCGCCATCAACTTCAACTCCAGATCATCGTGGTGCGAACCCGTCCAATTTTCAGAAATCCCACTTTCGCCGGACAGTGAGCATTTTTCCTGAGCTTCTCAATTTTAATTTTACCCTTGTTTTCTTGTTATAGTATGTTGTTTATAGTCTCTCTCTCCCTATATATATCCGATTGAAGGTGTGTTTGGCGGATTGGTGGTTGGTTAAGTCTGAAAATGAGGTCCAAGGAAGGCGACTCGCCGTTGGAGGGCTTACTGACCAGGGGTATGTTGCTTCTTTTTGCGTTCTTCATATCTTCAACAACATTGACTTTTCAGATGCTTTAACTTCTACCTTGAAATAGTTGGTTTGTTGTGGTTATAACTCAAGAACATATTTTGCTCATCTCATTACTTCTGAAGGGTTAAAATCAATTGTTTTTACTTATACTGGTTCCCCTTCGCCCAGAGTTCTCCCTAAACATTTCTAGCAGCTGTTTTTGGCCCCCTTTGTATATTTTCTAAGGAAACGTAACAGTAGTAATAATGCAGCTTGCTCGGCTTTCTATTCGAGGTTGTTTGCTCAGGTTGCTTTTCTATGAAATATATTTGCCAAGATTATGTGTGAGAGCTTCTATAGCATGAAGGTTTGAGTCCATGAAAAGTGACAATAAACTGCAAATGCTGACTGATTGCTAATCCATCAGCTTATACCTGATTGCTTATGACCTTCAAGTATGTAAATAAGTTTTATTTTTATCTAATGTGGGGAAAAAGCTAGCTCAAAATTGCACAGCTTTTCATGAAATGGGTTTTATTGTTCTTTAGATTTCATCGTGAAACAAGCTTTGCTTGTGGTAAATACTTGACGGGGTTGCATGTTTTAATAGACAACAGATTTTTATCGTTTTACACATCTATCACCTCTTAATAAGTGTGTAGCAAACAAGCTCTCAACGTACTTTTGCAGAATTCATGGTTCTGTGGGAGCTTTATTTTATCTTCTTTGCTGATATGTCATTCTATGGCACCCTCGTGATCTAATAATGGTATTTTTGTAGACATTTGCCATTCTATGCAACTTTGCTTTGTTAGGTGGAATTCTAATAAGTTGATGATTTACATGATTTCTTCTCTTAAGAGTTCCATCTGATTTTGTGCCATAGGAAACAAGCTAGGCGAGAGTTTACATCAGCACCGATCGTCAAAAGTTATGATGATTTCAATATTGAAACCACTGATGGGATTTGTGTTATACTGAAGGGCTTCATAAACAAAGATCGCACATTGGAACATGGGTTTCCATCTGATGTAAGTTCCCATTGCTTTTCATGTCTTTTGAGAGGCATCATTGCTGTATTATATAACACAATGATTGTTATAAATTTGGTATCCGCTTATTTTATTTTTATTCGACAAAGTTGTTTTCTTCTTCTTCCATTGTCCTTTTCCTTTCTTTTGACTAGCTTATAATAGGCTTATTCTGGGGTTTAAGTAAAATAAAATTGTTGTCTTCTTAAATTCATCCCGTATCCTTTGCAACAAACAAGTATGTGCTTTTCTGCCTGTGTGCATTCTGGGTATTCTCAGAATCAACATCATTTGTTGGTAGGTAAAGGTGGTAGATGCTGGAAAAGAAATAAAAGGGGAGAAAATAACAATTGAAAGAACAGAAAATAACTCTCCTCCGAAGAGCCAAAAGGACCACAACAAATAAACTGACCCTAAATTATATTTCTAGATGAATGAAACATAGGAAACATAGCCCTATAAATAATAAACTACCGACTGACTCAGAATCAGAATAAAACTCATAATCTGTCTCTTAACTCTAGATAAACGATAAAAGCTGACTCTAACAAACCACTAACAACTAGACTCCCTAATGAAACAAATAACTAGTCAAGAACAACTATTACTAATAATAATCTGCTGATAAATGATCTCTATCATTTATTTCTTCTGTTAATGCTTCCACCTACATCAGTTAGCTTATTTTGTTCTAGATGTTGGGATGATGGGGAGAATTACCGTGTGATTCCGCTTTATGTTGGCAGGCAAAATCCTGGGATCACACGGTAGACTGAGATATCATGTTATTTTCTTGCTCATTTTGTTTACCTGTTTCGATTCATTTACTTAGTCAGCAATAATATCAAGATTACCCCCAAAATAGTCACTTCATTACATGCAACTCTATCAATTTGGTCCAAGTTGACACTATCTTTGTTGATTTATGCAAGCAACATCAATGTAGATATGGTTGGATACAAGAGGGAAGGTGTTGTGCCTGGTTGTAGAGTCCTGCCAGATGTGTGTTAAAGTAGGGAAAAAGCTCAATCGGATTATTTGGTTGATTAATTAGTTTATAGTTACAATTTAAATAGCTTATTTAAGGATATTTTAAGCTATTGTTTCATTATACATGGAATACATAGTAGAGACTGGGATTGTGGCAAAAACTAGTTGGTTATTGGGCTTCATTCAGGACAGAGATCCAATATCACATGTTTGTCAATTTTATTGGTACATTATCCCTACAATAATCTCTTCATTACTCTTGATTCTTTTATGGATGCAATACAAGCAAGGATGAACTTTATGTTACTAATGTGAATTCAGGAACATTATTTTGCAGTTAAAACTTATAGCTGCTGTAGAATCACATGTGAAATTCTGAAAGCTCAAGATAGAAGTTCATGATTCAGCTTAATTTTCCATATTATCATGCTAGAATATGCTTATACCTCTAAAAACATTCATATTTTGTTGTCATTATTTTAATTAGGTTAGCATTTTGGGTGTGTAAATATAAGTTATTAATCTTTCATCATTCAATACTTTACAGGTTTTCAACCATTTTGTTTTTGGGTTTCCACTTTACTGGAAGGAGTATGATGAAAAGTTTTTGTGTAAACAGCCTCCCTACAAGGACATTGTGACAGACAAATTCTCTGAGCAACTCTCTCAGGGACTTGGATGTATGTTTACCAGCTTTTTTTTTAGTGCTGTGTAAATTGCAGAGAACTTTTTTTTGATCGTAGGAGACAGTGAACTTATGCACCCAAACTTCTCGACTGCAACTTGCCTACCCAATTTAGCAAATTTTGGCAAGATGCCACATGGCCACACTGTTTCTGCTGGAAATCCACCGTGACTGCCATGCATGAAATTTTGAGGGCACATTTCTCTTTTGCATCTACACTAGTTGACAAAATAGTCCAAATAACATAAAACAATTTTTGGTGTTGGTAGAAGCAGATATGTTAAGTTCTAATTCATTTCCTACCCGAGATATTAATCTTTTTGTTTGGGAAAAAACAGGCTAAAAAACCACCCTGTATGTTTCATGAGAGTGAGCCGAACTGTGTATTCTAGCTAAAAGTTTTACCTGCTGCAGCTTTGGTGGTTATTAAAAAAATTGCAAAAATTAGTTAGTGTGTTGCAATTGGAAAAACTTAGATGCATAGACCATAGTTCAACTTCAATGGCAAAATTGTACTTGTTCCCGTTTAATCTTTGTCCTTACTATTTTCTGCTACAAATTGTTCAGCAATAGGAGGTGCACACCCACATTTGGACAGTCATGAAAAGGATTTGGGGTCACAAGGAAGAATTGAAGCCAAGGGTAGGTGGAAAGGCAAGCAAGATAAATCTTTGGGTGTTCAATTCCTTCGTAAACATATTGTTAGTGGGCTTCAGGAAGAATCATATTGTGGAGACACCTGTGTTGAAGACCATACTGCTCCTTATCTACCTGCGAATTGTCTTGAGAACAAGGTCAAATCATCGTCAGATTTAAGTTGTGATAGAAGCATCAAGGTATCCGCCGATTATTCTCAACTCAGTCATAAAGGAGGAACACTGCTTGCATGTCACTTACATAATAAGAAGATAAAGCAGGGAGCTGATAACTCAAGGAAGATGGATGGCAAAAAAGCAAATACCAACTCTGACTGGGATATGAGCTCAGAGAAAATTCCTAGCCATAATGAAGTAAGAGTCGTGACACCTTCAAAAAGAAAGTTCAGAGTGAAAGAGATGAAAAATCAAAGATCAACTGGAATATCAGATTGTGAGAAAATCAGGTTTAACTCTATTTCATCAGTCGGCTTTGGGGAATTAGAATCAGAACTAGTTGTTGATAAAGAACCAGTGAGTAGCAACAACTGTAATTCTGAGGTTAGTGGTCTCTACAAAACTGCATATATATAGTATTTGGTTTGCCAGATGCTCTGTTTATAAATACATGGATTTGACCAATTCCTGATACTTGTGAGCAGGACAAGGGTATCAGAGAAATTAAAACTAGAAGCAGCACCCGTAAGGCCAAAACTAAAGCTACTGAGTTACCTTCTACACCTGCTGTTTCATCCAAGTCACACGACTCACATCATACTCCAGCTTCCGCAGACAATCATAGGGGTACTTTAACTAATGGGAAAAGTAGTTTGTCGGAGAAGGCTAAGGCTTTGGGCAAGGCGACCAGACAAAAATCCATGCCTGTTAGTAAGGTTGGTGTCTATGTTACAATTATTCCCTAAGGAGGTGGTGTTTAGATAGAGTGGTAGGATAGATTATTTTCATTAATCCATCTCATCACTCCAGGCGCAACAAACACATTAGGTATATATGGTCCCAGGGATAGGGGGAGGGAAGAACTAAAACATGATGTAATACACTCTAGTTTGTGTGTGGTTTCTTTAACATATATTTCCAATCATTCTTCCCTTTTTTACATTTAGGATCATCAGAAAAGTTAATCTTTGTTGAGTAGGCAGATTTTCTGCTTAGGCGGAAAATTTCTTCCTGATCAGCGCTTGGCGCTTGGGGCAGGTTCCATTTTGGCTTCTAGAGCATAAAATTTTAGTATCTATGCATTTGTATCAGATATCATTAGAGACTGGATACTAGCTATATGACCTTTCTCTTTCTCCCCCTTTTTTGTTTTGTAGTGGATGTCACATACATGTTTGTAAAATTTAGTAGATCTCAATCTTGACTACTCAACATAACTCTTCTGTTTTAGTGTAGCCTGATTTGTAGCACTTGGTTTCTGCTACACCAAAGTAAACCATTTATTTTTCATCTACTTTTTGATCAGGAAACTCCTAAAAGGGAAAAGGAAAAGGAAAAGGGTTGGAATGCATCACCTCAGTCATGTAGTTTCCGCAGATCTCGATCAGGTGAGTATATCTTTCATATCTTGAGTCTTAATGCTTATTACTGTTTATCCTGGTTTTCTTCATATCTTAGCTTCACATTTATGAATTAATTGGTATTACTGTTTAATGCTTATTCAAGCACTCTAAACCTATTCAATCAGCTAGAGGAAAGTTCCATCTTCTTATGATGTTGGAAATCTTACAGGGAGATTGTTGATGCCTACCTTGGAATTTTGGCGCAATCAGAGGGCTATTTATGACACGGTTTGTTTCAACTTTTGTGATATACTCACTACTTATGATATGATTTGTCTTACCTTTTGTGATATACTTGCTACTTGTCCTGATTTATGAATCTCTGTGATGACTGGTTATAGAGTAATTGTTAAATTCGTGAGCTTACTTGGTCATACATCAAAGATTTGTAGAGTTTTGAGAACACTGAGCAATCCAGTAATCGAGGGTCTACTTGCTTATAGTATGTTTTTTGATCAATTTGGTAATATACTAATATTTGATGTAAGAGAAAAATTTGCATCCTCTATAGAAGAAGTATTTGATTTCTTTGCTTGCTTCACATTAACGTAGTATATTAATCTGTTCCCAAATTAGAGTGTGTTATCGTTGGTTGTAAATTTATCCTTGGAAAATGAGAAGTAAGAAACTTATCTCCCTTCAAATTCCTCTCTTTTCCTTTTTTCTATAGATAAGAATTTGACCCCTTCTTCATCATTTTCACTTCAACAAGGGATAATATTATCATGAGGTATTGGGGTGATAATATTATCCCTTGCTGGAATGAAAAGGATGAATAAGAAATGGAAAATTCTTTTTATAGAATAGGATGGAAATGAAGGTAGGAATTTAGAGGGTGATAAATTTACAACCAAACAGAACACACCAATAATGGTTCAATTGTGAATATACAAACCTAATTGTGAAAGCTGATTAATGTTCCTACTTACTGAAGATGTTAAATGACTGTCATGCCGCTGTTAGTTAACCTCTAAACTAGAAAAAGGTTATAGTATCGACATAAACAACTTATGCTTCATTTCAGTAGCTAGCTCTCTCTATTTTCTTGCAGTGTGGTGTATGTGTGTACAACTTTGTGCATTGTACGGATCTTTTACTCTTGTTTACGTCACCATGCAATGCCTTCTGTTCACATTAGAAACCCCGACTGTTGGACTAATGTCAAAAGTTAAAACATACATCAGGATCGCACAATCACTGGATTTGAGGAAGGCATGCAGCCCTAACAGCTTAGAAATGGTATGTTGCTATAAAATAATCATATATGAGAATGTGGTTTACCTGTATCCCTAAGTAATTTTTGTGGCAATATTCTGCGAATTCATGGAAGTTAGTAGTATCTCGTAATAAATGGATAAATGTTGAAATATAGTGATTTTCCTCACAGGAACATAATGTAGGAAGCTGTCCATTCTCAACTGAACTTCAGGGCTGATTTTGTTGATCCTTTCAACTGCAGTTGCTATGGTCATCATGTTGATAAGCAATACTATTAAGGTATATGTAATTATGCATCAGCTGTATATGCAATTTAGTTTGAAACTAGAGTTGTAACCTAATGAAATGCATTGTAGCCATAGGAGTATTTTGGACAGAGATATTAGTAGGTATGGTTTGGTGCCGATGTGTATTAATTTAGATAGTGTCAAAACGATGTCGTTTTGGCTACTTGACTTCGACTTTTCACCCCAAAGAGCTAATGAAGCAAATTAAGTTTAAGTCGAAAGAATCTATAAATCAGAACTAAGGTTAAGGTGTAAATTTTTAAACTTTGGTAAATGATGATAAAAATTTTATCAATTGATAACGAAAAATAATACTACTAGTAATTAAACGAAATCAATATACCTAGTCATATCTCATGTGCATTCAAGCTAGTTGAGAAATTTTGAAATATTCATTTTTAAAAATGTATCGGTTTGAACATAAAATTAATTACTCCATATGAAGGTAGTGCATGATAATATGAAATAGCATCTAGATTCATGTGGCTCCATTTAATATGGCGTATGACCAAAGCCAGAAGCATGCATGTGCACCTTTGCATCAATTTGATACCTTGTCTCCCCATCTTCTCTGCGCCTTAACTTTTGTATTTACCTCTTTTATTTTATCTTTTTGGCGATAAGAAAAATGTATTTAAAAATTAATTCGAGCATGGTATATTTATCATTCAAACTATTGAATTTGGAAGTATTCTTACATAAGCACGTTTGAGTCAGAGGTCTCCATTTCCTCATACAACTTTATAATTATTTAATATTGAAATCATCCAATATCTCCAGTCAATCTAGCAATCTCGGGACTACGCTATAATTTCGACTTTATATCTTTTTTATTTCAATATTGACTATATGCATATAGCACTCCATATGTTACTTTATTTTAGAGTTAACTATGTACTACTACTGTAAAATAAAATGCAGCAGAGTAATATCGTATTCAACTTCAACAAATAACTAGGAATATTATTTTAATCCATAGTAAAATATTCACTTCTTATGCTTTTTAATAGTATTAAACTAAAATTTTAATTTACGGGCAAAAGAAATTCTACTAATTTTACTATAAATGTAGTCATTTTATGTACAATATTTTTATATTCATCGTGAAATACACTACTCCACTAATTTTTATGTTAACTCTATCCTAATTAAAATCTTTCGTATTGCGAATGCGAAAATTGAGAACTATTTTTGGCTATTCAATTTTCCAAAATCTACAAATGATGAATCTCCCTTGCTTCTTGTGAATTTAGTAAATATTACCAACCCACGCCTACTCCACAAGAAAGGAAGTACTCCCTCAATATCACGTAACTATTCTTTTCATGTGGTACTACAAAAAAACATTGCCCAGATTCTTAATTTATATTGTATTAAATCGTTCTTTTACTAAGATATCTTCACCATACTCCTATAAATTATGAGCAAGATAGAACAGTTACTGTTACATACTCCTATAAATTATGGTAGTACTAGTACATTTTAAAATCAAATGTATTGTGTTAAAATTGGAGGGGAACTAACTTAGTGTGAAAATTTGTGTATATATATGAACACATTAGGATTTAGGAGATGCAACCACATTCCTCAATCTCATTATGCTTAACCTTTTTAAAGAGACGTGATTATCTCGGTAAATTTGATGAGTAACCTTAAAGTACTTTAACAACTAAAATTAAATGAAATTCATACGACATAAATGGAGCATTGGGTCACACACATATATATATTAATCAACTTTAATATTGTAAAAGTTTGGCTGTGCAGATCTCATCATCGTAGTGAAGCACACTTTGTAATTATAACACCGAACACTAAACCTAACTTTTAGGGAAAGTGCAATAATTCTCTAAGCGCAGAGGAGTTTCTTGATTTAAGCAGTGATCTACATTTGTTATGCAGATCGAGACAGTAAGAGGAGACAAGATCTTGTAATGCCACTAAACATTCAAAATCAAATAAAAAACTTATCCCGCTCCACCATTAAAGTGATGCATAACTTTATAAAAGTGGATTACCTGAGAATCGAGTATTGCTGTGGGAAATATGATAGACCTCACATTCAATTAGATATTTTATAGTAGTATTAGATTAAGTTATCTTTTAAAAATTGTCCTAAAAAGGCGTAATCCATCCATGTCCCGTGAGTCATGAGGCAACAATGAGTTATGAGATACTATCATACTAGTCCTTAGTAGTACTTAATTAAGATTCTCCCTACATATGAATAACGATAGTCGACAAATATACAATGACATTGAAATTTAAATTAATATAGGTATAAGATGGGGGATAACTAAACCCCTTTTTTAATTGAATGCCCAAGATAATAATCTGTGCATTTGTTGCTCAATCTGCGGGCCTATGCGGGCCAGAGTACAAAAACGGGCTGATATATTGGCCCAACAAGGGTATCAAATGAACGAAAATAACTAGATACTAATCTATTTCTTGGCTATGCAGGCTATCAAACGACCCCTTAGAGACAGTGACAAAATTCATTCTTAACAGATTAAATATTATGGTCCGTCCATTCAATTATTTTGCCTGCTTAACATCCTCATGGCAAAGCTGGCATGATTTAGACACAAATCAGACACTTCTAAATCAATGCGAATGCGAATCCTAACACAAGATTTTATGCATATTTTGTTAATTAAGTAAAATAAATAAAATTAGAGAGAAATAGTTTTCTAAATAATATCAATGTTATACCATCCTAATCATATTTAATGCGAAATGTTTCATTTTCAATACCATATTTTCTGCATATTTTATGAGTTAAGTATATAGAAAATAAAGTTAGAGAAATACTCATAGAATAGAAAAAATAACATTTCTATGTTAGGAAACATGTTATTAATGGGATTCTCAATAAAAAAAAAAGTTAGATCACTTAAAATAGGATGGCCGTAATATAAAATTTAATCAAGTTTGCCAAATTTATTTAATTTTAGAATGTTTTAATCACCTTCTATATTTTTTATATGGAAATATTGTTTCATTGCACGCACTCTTTATGAACATAAAAATATTGAAAATAATGGTCAGATATTGTGATTCGAGTTTCAGAAACATCTTAATATTTTTTAGTATGCTTCATATAATTTTTTAAATATTGATAATTACATTTAAAAAGTTTTGGAAAATGCATTTATGATAAAAAAATGAGAGGAAAATGGTTATATTTAAGTTTTAATTCCATGGGAGATCGGGATCACCTCAAAATGCAAGAGGCGGTGATGTGGGAAAAAGGGGTGCGTTTCTGAGTTTGGTGATGGTGTTGAGGAGCTCGGGAGTGAGAAGGCGCCAGGGGATAATACTAATTTCTCAGGTGCTTACAACGCTGACGTCGGTGGCGGCGGCCTTCTTGTTCATGCCCGAAATCTTTCTCGGCGGTTATGATCAGAGCAGGATCTTTTTTTTCGCGGAGGCCAACAGCGGCTCCGGCGGAGGGGGAAACGTCCTCATTCCTTCCTCTTTCAATGTTGGAATAGCCATCGCTGTCACGGCCATGGCCGGTCTCGCCCTCGCCTCTACCCTCGTCTACTCCTCCGGGGTTTTTCTATTTTTGTACTAAAATAGAGTTAGCATTCCTCGTTTGTTCTAGACTTTTTTTTTGTTCCGGGTTTGGGAGAGACGCATGAGCCTCATGCGTCTCCTTTTAATGAGACGCATGACGATTATGCGTCTTTCATAGAGACGCATGAGGGTCATGCGTCTCTCTTTTTTTTCGTTTTTTTTTTTAACGACGCATGAGGGTCATGCGTCTTAGGGAGAGACGCATCTCCCTCATGCGTCTTAGCCCATATATATTTCGTCTTAGCCCATATATATTTAATGGGCTTTCGAATTTATGAAACCATTCTTGGTTGTTTCTCTTTTATAGAAACATCCTTGAATGTTTGATGTTTCACTTTCGATGTGGGACAAAATCATTCTTGGTTGTCTATCTTTTATAGAGACATCCTTGAATGTTTATGTTCCACTTTCGATGTGGGACAAAATAATGCAAAAGAGAGACAACCAAGAATTATTTTGTCCCACATCGAAAGTGGAACATAAACATTCAAGGATGTCTCTATAAAAGATAGACAACCAAGAATGATTTTGTCCCACATCGAAAGTGAAACATCAAACATTCAAGGATGTTTCTATAAAAGAGAAACAACCAAGAATGGTTTCATAAATTCGAAAGCCCATTAAATATATATGGGCTAAGACGAAATATATATGGGCTAAGACGCATGAGGGAGATGCGTCTCTCCCTAAGACGCATGACCCTCATGCGTCGTTAAAAAAAAACGAAAAAAAAGAGAGACGCATGACCCTCATGCGTCTCTATGAAAGACGCATAATCGTCATGCGTCTCATTAAAAGGAGACGCATGAGGCTCATGCGTCTCTCCCAAACCCGGAACAAATAAAAAGTCCAGAACAAACGAGGAATGCTAACTCTATTCTAGTACAAAAATAGAAAAAACCCCTACTCCTCCCGTAGGTAAAGACGAACACAAATCAAATCAATCATTACTTTTCATCATCCAAATTCATCTTTAGCTGTAACCCTAGCAGACGGTTTGGGAGATTTTTTTTTTTTGTTATAGATTTGAATTAGATCAAGTAGTCAGATAATTAGGTTTATCATAAATGTTGGTACAAAAACAACTATTGATGAAGGCGCTGAGGCGGAGCCACATCATTCTGGGGTCGAATAATACGACGCCTTCATCGTCATCTTCTTCGTGGGGTCATTTGAGATCGGTTTTGTTAATCGTTGCTTCTTCATCATCATCCTCGTCTTCCTCACTGGTTTCTTCTAATCGGTTAGTTTTTTTCCCACTCTACTCCTTTCTTCTTCTTCAGACTTTGGGGGTTTTGATCCTTTTTTTTCATTCATTGTCTAAAAATTTCTTTTTTTCGTTCTCTCTCCTAGCGTTTCCTTCCTCATTTCTCAATCCCGGAGGCTCTTGTCTAATACTAGTAGTATAGAATAATCAAAGCCTAACAATTCTTCTTAACTTTAGGAGTTTGTATTTAGCTGTACTGACTACTGATAAGGTGAATTAGAAGATTTCTGGTGACCAAAAGGTGCCTGTGGCGATCAGAAAGTTGTTAGAATTGGGACTCTTAGTAATATCTGGAAGGTGATAATCAAATTCCTAGAGTTAAGAGACAAATTTATTAGCATTTTGAAATCAGTAGAGGATAAAAAATGTAGCTTTTGCTATACTCTTCGGTTCGTACAGGTCTAATTTCTTACACTGACTCAAGAAGTCATTCGAGTTACCTTCTAGGGAATAGTCAGGATTGTGCATAGTTGATGTGAAGATTATGTAGTTCACATTCACCTTTTATTCATCTGCATTCTACTTACTGTTTCTTTTTCTTGCAATGGAATGTTATATTTTTTGATCAATTCTTTACAGCAGAAGCCTTACATCTCCTTGGTCTAGAAGGAGAAGGAAGCACGCTCTCTTGGCCAAACAGTGGAAGGGTTTGTTTGATGCTGATGGGAGACTTTCTGATGGAGGAGTCAAATTTTTGAAGAAAATCCGTACTGGGGTATGCTCCTAGTTTAGGCAAAAATTGTGTTACAACGCAATTTTCTCAGGATCTTATTCTGTATATCATTATTATCATTATTTACTAACTTCAATTATTTATCTAATTTGTTGCAGGGTGTTGAGCCTAGCATACGGATGGAGGTTTGGCCCTTCCTTCTTGGAATGTAAGTTTCTTCATTTGTTGTTTTCACCCTTTTATTGCAACTTTGATTATCATTCAATTTGAGAAGTTCCAATTGCTTTAGATCCATCATCCCTTGCACGAGCAATCTTTATAAGCTTATGATCTCGCTCTCAACATGCTGGCTGTAATGAATTATATTATATGTAGCTTATGGCAAGAACTGTTCAATGACATAATGATATGCACTTAACAATTTTCTGATAAAAGGTTGTGGATATTCTTTTGCCATGACATTGTTTTCATATTCAGTCTGACAATTCACGTTCTTGAAGCTTTTAATGGTTTCTTTATGAGTGTATTTGGTGTTTACACTTCCTTTGTAATGAAAAGATAGAGCCTTCATTGGACACTAGCTAAAAACTTCAGTTACTATATGACTCTGAGATTGTGACCTAAAAAGAACCCCTCTCCCTCCCACGAAAAAAGAGAAAAAAATCTAGGTTCTATGCTTGACGTTAATGAAGAGGGTGGTGAGCATGCTTGTTTTAAGACTAAACTGTAATTTTACTGATAATTGCTCTTGGGATGCGAAGATTATGTGCTGTTATTCATTATGAAACAATTATATATTCCTGAAAGAAGAGTATATTCTTGCTGCATCTTATGGTAGTGCATTTTTTCCCCTTTTCTGTCTCTCACCATGCTTTTGCATGCTAATTTTTTTAATCGGGCTGTTTGTGATTACAGGTATGATGTGAGAAGCTCAAAGAGTGAGAGAGATGCCACTAAAGCTCAAAAGAGGTAC
The DNA here is from genome assembly GCF_004379255.2 of Salvia splendens. Taxonomy (NCBI): domain Eukaryota; kingdom Viridiplantae; phylum Streptophyta; class Magnoliopsida; order Lamiales; family Lamiaceae; genus Salvia; species Salvia splendens. The sequence goes on from NC_056046.1 coordinate 12,584,029, forward strand.
CCTCTCCGTCACATTATGAGTAATCTATTTGATTTGGGCACGTATATTAAGAAAGTTGTTTTTTTTTTGTGTAAAAAACTTCCTTTTTTGGAACAAGCCACTTATAAGTTGTATACAAGCCTCCTATGGGATGGAGGGAGTATGTTTAACTCTCGCATGGTCCTATTTTGGTTGGAGCAAGTAAAGGAACCAATATTCTTGTATTGTTTTCTGGGAAGCTATTCTTTGTTTACAGTTATGTCTTTATGCAGCTCTTTCACTGAGATCAGTAGCTAGATTCAAATGAGGTTAGGTCAAGCTAGAATCAAATTTTCTAAGTACTTGACTTGCAAGGTTGATTAAAACAGTGAGTGAATAGCCTTTCTTCTTTTGTTTTTTCATAATCACTAGATGCCTCCTTAAAATCTGGTTTATGTAGAAATCATTGGTTTGAAGTTTGAACATCTGCATAAATGGCGAAGCTGTTTTTCAATCTTAATATTAGGTGATAATATTTTCATGTCTTTTTCTGTCACCATGCCAGACACATGCCAAGGGTGTTGACACAAAATGGGTCTGGTTTGTTTTCTTTGATTTTCCAATTCCAACAAATGCATGTTTGCTCAAAACCTTCCATATTAGAGCAGTTGGGATCATGTGGATGTTGACAATCTATATTATCTTGATTTGTTTCTAACCCCTGCTATATGATTCATCTTTTTTTTTTCTTTTGCAACTTATTTATACTCATTGTATTACCACAGGAAAGAATATGCAGAGCTACGGAAACAGTGTCGTCAAATTTCCAAACGTGCTGAAAAGAGTTTTAAATTAAAGGATGCATCTGGAAACAATAGCGAAGAAGAAGATGGGGAAGATATCAGTCAAGTTTTTTATTCTTCAAGTCTGGATGAAGCTACAAGTACCAGACCTTCTCAATCAACAGAGGTTACTAGTTCGTCTGTTGAGTTGCATGGACACAGAGAGTTAGTGGAGCAGGAAGAAGACAACGGTGAAATTACTAATGAAAACACCTCTGAAGCTGAAACGGATCCATTGGATTCTGATTCCTCTGATGATCTGGAGGACACCAAAGCTCTTATCACATCAATGGAAATTGAAGATGATAATCTTTATGAGCCTGTGTATTCAGCTCTTGGCAATCTAATCACGAGGCCTGTCTCTTATAAAGTTGAAGATTTTGCAACATGGCAGCGGATCATACGCCTTGATGCTATACGGGCTAATGCTGAATGGGTAATTTATTCTCCTTGTCAAGCTTCAGTATCAAAAGACAAGGCCCGACAACTAGCAGAGAGTATTGGATTGAAGGACTACGATCATCTTGAGCCATCTAGAGTTTATCACGCAGGTCGTCTTGTTGCTATCCTTGAAGCTTATGCTTTGTACGATTCTGAGATCGGTTATTGTCAGGGTATGAGCGATTTGCTCTCTCCAATTGTATCCGTGATAGAGGAAGACTATGTGGCATTTTGGTGCTTTGTGGGTTTCATGCGGAGAGCTAGGCATAACTTCCGTCTTGATGAAATTGGAATCAGGAGACAGCTGAACATTGTTTCAAAAATCATAAAATGCAAGGATTCACATCTGTACAGGCACTTGGAGAATCTTCAAGCGGAAGACTGTTTTTTTGTGTATAGAATGGTGGTAGTGTTGTTTAGAAGGGAGCTGACGTTTGAGCAGACACTTTGCCTGTGGGAAGTGATGTGGGCAGATCAAGCAGCAATTCGAGCCGGAATGATCAAATCTGCTTGGCGACAAATGAGGCTAAAGGCTCCACCAACGGAGGATCTGCTATTGTATGCAATAGCTGCTTGTGTGCTTCAAAAGCGGAGGTTGATCATAGACACTTATAGCAGCATGGATGAAATCATGAAGGAGTGCAACAGCATGGCTGGTCATCTCGACGTCTGGAAACTCTTGGACGATGCTCATGATTTGGTAGTCACCCTCCATAACAAGATTTAGCCCAGGAGGTTTTTCATTTTCTTTTTTTTTCTTCTTTCTTTCATCCACACAGAAAAAAGTATCTTTTGCCTTATGAATTTTCACTCTGTATTATTGCCCGCGCTATGGACTCCCTAGTGAAGTGGCAACATGCTCTAACAAGGAGATCATTTGAGTCGAGGTTGTGCTTTGAGTTTACCCAGACATATACATATTGATTTCCAGAACATCCTCTTTGAAAATGAAAGTAAGCTATTAATCTCACAAAATAGATTTCTTTAGAAGCACTTTGCCATTTGATCCGTGTTCTTAATATCAATACTTTACTTGGACACTACACCAATTAAGTTGTTTACTTCAACTTAATAAGTAGTATATTTTTCCCTTTTTATTCTTTTATGTAAATTCACAACCTTTATCTTTGGTGCACATGAAACTTTTTTTTTGAATTACCTCTGTTATTGAGGCTTTTACCAAGCAATAGAAAGTTCATTCATAGTAATAAAACACGTTACTCCATCTGTCCCATAAGAATATGCACTCTTTCCTTTATAGTCCGTTCAATAAAAATATGTACTTTCTAATTTTGGAAACTCTCTTCTCTCTAATAAACCACTAATAATATTTTAATTACTTTTTTTTCTGTACCTCTTTGTTTTATCAATTTTGCATTAAAACTCCTACGGAACCAAAAATGTATACTATTTAGCAACTGAGGGAGTATTTAGAACTACTATTAGTAAAATGCTAGACAAATGGGCCTTTTACTGCGAATGGGGCTAGGCCCGTATTGTTTAACCAACAAAGATAGAAAAAAGGAAAGAAATGATCAATTTTGTTGTGTGTCAATGAAAATATATCTTGAACAATACAATAGAATAGAATTTCACTACAATTAGTCGTTGCATACTTGCATTTCAGTATTCAGAGAGAGAGAGAGAGAGAGAGAGACGGGGAGAGATCTCTGTTCCCTCTCCCGGTTCCCATATCCCAATCTTTACTGCCATCACTATGTCTACGAATCCCGACCACTCCGAATTACAGAACGGATCACCCGAACCATTAGCTTCTGAAGCCGCCGCGCCGCCGACCCAAACTCCAGATCTCCAGAAGCCTGATCCCAGCGATACTGATGGACAACAACCGGATGCTGAGAGATCGGAAGAAGTGCGGCCGGAGAATGCCGAGGCGTCGAATTCTGCGCCGGAAGGAGAAATCTCGAGAGAATTAAGTGATGCGGACTCAGGCGTGGCGCAGTTGCACCAAGAGGTGGAGAGCGATTCGAAGGCGGGGGACAACACGGAGGGGAATCGGACATTTACTATGAGAGAGCTGCTCAATGAATTGAAGAGTGGAGATGCGAGTGTCAACGACGGCGGAGAGTCTGGTACTCCTTATAGGTTAGTCAATTGCAGTGTTAATGTTCTAGGATTGATACTTTTAAAAAAATATCTTAATAATGCGCAAGTGATTGTAATGCGGTCAGATATCGGATCTAGGTGTGTTCAGTCTCTGAGTCCAACGGCATAAAGTTATCTCGCGATGATAGTTGATGCCCGATTAGTGGGAATCTGATAATTGCTGCATTTTCTGTAGCTTAGATTAGATATCTTTGAACTTAAGTTGTAGGTATTCATTTTCTGAAATCTTTTGGTGTATTTAAGTGATTTAAATTTGAAATTAGTGGAAAATGGAAGGATTCTGGTGCTTAAGTGTCTAAACATAAAACATTAGAAGTCCTCAGAACTGAGTGCGATACTTATTCCTTTCATGGAGAGATCAAAGTTTAGCAACACAGAAATAATTAAGTTCAGAACTGTTAAATGTCTTGAAATGGTTTTGGGTCAGGAGCCAAATAAAACTGTAGGTGACTCATATTCAATTGTATGGATAGTGTAACACTGATTTCTTTTCCAAGAGTAATTCTTGGAAGCAGTGTTAAGTAACATGATCCGGAACACAATTTTTTTTGGATATCTAAATCCTTATCTACAAATAAAATCCGATCATACAGAGTTGGCTAGAATTGTGCAAACTTTTGAACTTATGAATAACTGAATGTCTTAAAGCATTGTCAGTGCGATTCATTAGGATTTGTTAAAGTGTCCAATTATGTTTAAGGCAAAGGAACATAATCTACTCTGATCTATTCTTTTGAATTCTATTATGATAGATCAAAACTTTTGGTTGGAATTTTGATGTTATTACAGCCAACAAAACTTGGAAATTCATATCGAGCAGAATAATGCTGCTATGGAGTTGATTAATAGCGTCACAGGTCTTGATGAAGAAGGTAGATCTCGTCAAAGGATTCTTACATTTGCTGCCAGGAGGTGATAATTTTATCTTTAGCATATATATGATGTAACTGCTACATATATTTGTTCATTTTATTTTTTGTTGTTGTAGTTAATGGTAATTCATCACGCCACAAATCACCAAGTGTGTTTTCTAAGTGCCGTTTTTGCTATCAACAAAGGGCTTTATGCCTTTTCCTTCCTTTGAACACCGATTAACAGTTTTACTTTTTACTCACAGCATAGAAAAATGCTCTGGTTGTCTTACTTCACTGACATATATATGAATAGTTGAATACCAATTCCCGGTGCAAAACTTTTGAGTGATAATGATTAGAAGCAGTCCAGACACATTCTAATGCATAAGAAAACTAACCCGGATATACTCCTCATAGCTTTAACATCTGTTTCCATATGATTTCTACCTTGCAGAAGCTTCCTACACGAACATTGCTTTAGTCAATCTCATCTTTTTTGCATTGATTTGCAGATATGCAACTGCTTTAGAAAGAAATCCAGAGGATTATGATGCACTGTACAATTGGGCCCTTGTTCTTCAGGTTTGAGTGGTGGAATGTGATGAGACTTTATAAATGTTTTTTTCACGTTTAATTCATCATCAGTAATTGATGTAGTCAACTTATAAATTACATCCTTGAAGTTGCATTTTTCTCGAATGCTGTAAGGTTATCTGAGATTTGCACTATGCACGCAGGAAAGTGCAGATAATGTAAGTCCAGAATCTAGTTCTCCTTCTAAGGATGCTTTGCTTGAAGAAGCATGTAAGAAGTATGAGGAGGCTACTCACCTTTGCCCCACACTTAATGATGTATGTGTCACTGATACGTTGTATTATTTTTGGTATAAAGAGTATAATTTTTAACTTCTAAATATAATGGGAAAACAGTTCCTTACTGATGCTTTTGATGCTCATGAAAATAATGACTTTCCTACTGTCCAAGTCACCTATTATGCATGCACCGATGCACTTGTATGTTTCATCATGAATATATGAGCTTCTTGCAATAATATGACTGCTATTGGTTTGCACTTTTACATGGACAATGCGTGTTTAATTAGAAAAAGTCATTTATGCATATGCTCTTGAAGATATATTAATGAAAACTAATTTATTATTTCTTTATGAGATTGTAATTAGTTAGAAAAACTCATTAATGCATAATGCTCTTCAAGATATATTAGTTCAATGAAGCCTGTTTTTTAGTTTCTTTACTGTGTAACAGTTAAATAGTAGTTTCTATTATTCAAACGGAGATTTTTGATATTTTTCTTCTTATGTCAGGCTTACTATAATTGGGCTATAGCAATATCTGACCGGGCTAAAATGCGTGGTCGGACAAAGGAAGCAGAGGAGTTCTGGAAACAGGTTGGTTCTGTTGGCGTTCTTTCTATTTATGAGCTGAATCCTTGTGTTTACTGTAATATCTTTCTTGATTTCTTGATCACTTTGTCCATTCTTTTGGTTCAGATCTGGTGACATTTTATTTTTTTTCTTTAAACGAGAGCTAGGGACACTGACATTGAACATATGGCCCTAAAGCTCTACCTGTTGAAGCATTGATTTAGTTAAATCCAGCTGTAAAACTTAAGAAAAATGTAGAAGTTAAAGAGGTATAAACATTATTTTGTCCCATTTTAAGCTCTGTGCATATTGGTTTGGTTAGGAATGATTTCATCCCATTTTAACTATTTTTTAATACTATTGCACATGGATATTAGATTATTAATTTCTTCTGCTGATTAGAAGCCTGTTTAAAGATGATTATTAATAGTGACAGCAGTTGCTGGTTATAAATGGTGGTGCTCTCTATATCCACAAGTGTAATAACCATGTCAACTTCTCCCGTTGCTTTCATTCTTAATCTAGAATGACAGATACACATGTAACATTAAGTGTGCATGATGTTACTGTATCGCTCCCATTGAAGTTATATATTCAATCGGAAGTATTGAACTGTTTGTAGAAAATTCTGATTTCTCATTATTTGATGTGGTATTTATTCTTCCTTATGCAGTTTACTGTTTTTCTGAAAGATGACTATTCTGTTTTTCTGAAAGATGATTAATCTTGTCGAGTGTTCCCAGATATAATATGTTGGCACATGATTTCTTAGTATTTAGATTTCCAGTGCTATTCCTGTAACATGGTTAAGCACATTAAATGTCTTTCATGATTTTGTAAAGGGTTTGTATAATAGTGTTGTTTCATACTGTTGTTCTCTTATTTGCAGGCTACAAAGAATTATGAAAAGGCTGTCCAACTCAACTGGAACAGTCCTCAGGTAGGTATTTTCATTCAGTCTGGCAAAAGTGAATAACCCTTTGTATTACAATACAACTGCTGAATAGAGGAATTACGTTCATGAACATTTTATATCAAATACTTTTCAATTCATTCTTTTGCTTAGGAAATCTCTACTGTTATTTTACTTTTTTCTTGATATTTGCTAATGTTAACATGAATTTACAGGCGCTTAACAATTGGGGACTTGCTCTACAGGTTCGTTTAATAGTATCTCATCTATAGAAACCATTTTTTCCCCTTTCTAGTCAATTCTGTAATAAGATGATAATGATATGTTTTAGCAGTACACCCTTTATGCATGTACAATCTGGAGACTTACTTTCTTTGTCCTATGCTCCTATTGATGTTTCAGGAACTCAGTGCAATTGTTCCTGCTCGTGAGAAACAGACAATAGTCAAAACTGCTATAGGCAAGGTGTGGGATTCATGCTTCTCGTTTAAGGCCTTAGACATTAACTGAGCTATGTATCGAAACTATTTCTGCTTTGATAACACCCTTATTTGTCTACAGTTCCGTGCAGCAATACAGTTGCAATTTGATTTCCATAGGGCAATTTACAATCTTGGAACTGTACTGGTTAGTTTGACACTAGTCTTGCTCTTGCATAATTTTACTATATACAAGTACTAGAAGATAAATTTTGACATGCTATGGTAGCATAAGTAAGAACCGGGAATTAGAAAAAGGATGTCATGCATTGGTCTTATTTACCCAATTTTGCAGTATGGCTTAGCAGAGGACATATCAAGAACAGGGGGATATGTAACTGCAAAGGAGGTATCACCTGATGAGTTGTACAGCCAATCTGCAATATATATTGCAGCTGCACATGCATTGAAGCCCAATTACTCAGTAAGCACACTGTTGTTTGATCATTATCTATTATTCTTTATATTTCCCTGTTACATCTTCTCCTGTTTTTAATTTTTTATGAAGTACCCCTAGAATGATCACACTACTCCTTCTACATCACTGTAATAGGAAACCTGAATTTTTTGTGCTAAAATTAATTTACCTGGTATTGTAAATATGATATTCATCCTATTTTTCTTGCAATTAGTTACAAGGAAACTATATAACAATTGAAATCAACATCCATTAACAAGGTTTTTTTCAGTAAATGATAATTGATGCTTTTGACAGGGAAAGTGCTATGTTATATGGGTGAGATGAATATGGAAAATAAGTCAACCTTTGTGTGATGAACTGGGTAGATTATAGACCAGACATTCAATATCTCTGACTATATAATTTGTTCTTTTTTAAAGTAAAATCCCGACATCACACTTATATTGCTGTGCGCTCTTATTATTTCATGTGTATTATTTTATGCGTTCTTGTTCTGTCATTTCGTTCATTGCATAATTCCTCTGTTCATTTGGACAGCTTTCTCTATTTAGTATTTACTAAAAAAGTATTCTACTATCTGAATTCTGAAATAGAAATCTTGAGAGACAACCTCATTTGTTTAATGCTTGCGGTTCAGGTTTACAGTAGTGCTTTGAAGCTTGTGCGGTCTATGGTGAGTATTCACTTCTTCAACATTACTTATTTCATACTTAATCTAGAGGATGTGAAATTATATGGAAGATCTCAAAATGCTATACCAACTGTTTTTTTTATCTTGCACCCCTCATACTCATAAAGATGTCAGATCTCTTAATTTACACTTGAATCCGCTTCAAATCTATCATTTAATTTGGTCGAATTCATAGTTGTATGATAAACACTTAGGTTTATTCAGTGATTGGAGAACATCCCCTTGAGTAGACACCCCCATTCCACCTATCAATACTATGCTTTAAACTGCCATTGGATTATAAGAGCTTGAAATTTGGCAGTTGACCTTGTGATGATACTATTTATAAAATACCTGTAACTCTTCAAGGCCCACAGGTTATGGCCAATTAGTGATACAGTGACACAAAAAGCTCTGATAGCAAGTTAGCAACTACTTGATCAATACTAGTATTGTTATAGGAGTAACTGACCTTGAATCTTAAGAGCTTGGAAATTGGGTGTTTGACAATTGATCTTGTAACATTACTGTTTATAAAATACCTGTAACTCGGCTCCCCCAGGCCACGGGGTAGGGCCCAATAGATATACAATGCATAACAAGCTGGTAGTGACTACTTGATGTTTGTCCTTGCTTTGTCAATATATTTAACCGAAGTTGCTGAATGAATCATTGCCACAATAAATAAACATTTGAAGCATGAGCGTTGTATCCGATGTGGGACGTGACTATACAAAACCTTTCAACAGCATTGAAATATGCAGCGTAGTTTATAAGATAAATAGTGGTTCCTGCTCGTGAGAAACAGACAATGGTGAAAACTGCTATAGGCAAGTTGTGGGATTCATGCTTCCCATTAAAGGTCCTGGACATTTAATTGAGCCTATGTATGGAAATTATTTCTACCCTGGTAAACACCCTTATTTCTGCCCTGGAACACCCTTATGTCTGCCCTGGTAACACCCTTATCTGTCTCAAAGTTAACACAAAAACTACACATTACTCAAAATGAAATTTGTAAAATAGTGTACTCATTATTCAATTGAACTTTTAGTCTTGCTTTAATTAAAATAATACTTTTATAATATAAGACTTTAAGCTTTAAATAATAACCTTCATATTTTATGCAAAATTTTATTGAAAGTTGAACATTAAGTGTTTGACATAAAACCAACATGAATTATGTATGTTAAATTTTCTGTATTTAGACATTCTTGGCTAGGTCCCATTGCATACCATAGGGTAAGATCATTGCATAGTATAGTAAGTCCATTGTTACCCAAAGATATGCTCATAGCATAGTGTTTATCTGAAGGTGAATGCATGACAACCTCTTGAAAGTAAGTCCATAGCATAGATGTAGTACACATTTGCAATCATCACTCATTGTAAAGATGATTTGAAATATGGAAACAGTTAAATATTTTTCAGCTTGACTTATTTGAACTTGGTTAAAAGCTCGTGATAAGATATTTTGTCCCATATCATAGCAGGCATGGTCTAAAAGTAATGTATATAGTAATGCGTCATTCATCTGTTCATATTTGCTGTATCTTCTCCTTGTTCTGACAGCAGGATAAGACATAAGATAGACGTCCGTTCATATTTGCACTTTAAGATATCTTCTTGAAACTAGTTAATAACTTAGGACATCTTTTCTCAAAATAATTACATCTGAACAAATTTGTATTTTTTCAGCTTCCGTTGCCATATCTAAAGGTTGGATATCTTACAGCACCGCCTGTTGGGAACCCAGTTGCACCTCACAGTGATTGGAAAGGCTCTCAATTTGTACTGAGTCATGAAGGGCTTCAACAGGTAGGAAGTCTTTGCTTATGCTTAAAAAGAAGGATTATCACTGCTATGTTTTGTATGAAACATATTAAGCAAATTAAGAATGCGAAGTGCCATATGAAGCAGTAATGTAATCATTTGATAACCCGCTATCTTCAAATTTCAGTTACATTGGAACTTAAGGATTAAATTCAGAACCCTATTCCTATGAACTTTGTTAACTTTTCAGAAAGCCTTGTTTTGTCATTGGTCTCTTTACCCTTTAAAAAATTTTCGATGGGCTTCTTACTAGGGTTACTTGTCTGCTACTCCTTATTTCATGAATTCTTCAAGCACATTATCTTATTCTTCCTTATGCTATCCTCTTCTGTGTCATAATGCTACTTTCTCAAATGAAACTTAAGAATCATTTTTTCATGCAGATTAGCAAAACTGAACAGAGATATGCATCCCTGAGCCTTTCATCGAGATCAGGGGATTCGCCAACCAGTATACCGGTCATCAGAGTCTATGTTGCGGATATTGTTTCTGTATCGGCATGTGCTGATCTTACGCTACCACCTGGTGCTGGCCTGTGCATCGACACAACTAATGGACCTGTTTTCCTGGTAAGATATTTATGCTTACCAAGCCTGTCATCTTGTATTTAAAAATCAACTTCATGCTCTCTTCTTCTGCTTTTGATGTCATGTCATTGGTCACTGCAGGTTGCTGAATCTTGGGAATCTTTGGATGGGTGGCTTGATGCCATTCGATTAGTTTATACCATTTTTGCGCGGGGTAAGAGTGATGTTTTGGCTGGTATAATAATTTCCTAATTTTGTACCTGTATATTATGATGATTGATGGTATTGCAAATATTCTTCTGGAGGAGGCCTACTGTTACTCTGTCTGTTTAAGAACCATTAAAGGTTTGTTGTTCATGTAGGCTTTGTAAATTAGCCAATTATTGCTATAAATATGAGGCAGAGTTTATATTTTTGCAACTATTATTACCGCCACTTATAAAGATGCAACTAATTGGAATATCACATTTCAGTACTTTGATTTATTTTATTTTCATATGAAAGTGAAATAGTCAATAGCGATCGTTTGGTAGGAAAAAGTAATCAATTTACGAGAAAATTATGTTGTTTAAAAGAAATACAGGAGGAACTGAGGAAGTATCTAAAAGGGGATTATACAGAGTTTTGCACCTTCGCAATTTTAGCTATTGAGTGAAGTTTATTCAAAAAGATCAAATTAAAAGTGACTGGGAAGCGTATATCATTTAAAAGTGACACGCAAAAAAAGAAAAGAAAACTGAACTACTACCTTGGATGGAGGAAGTAGGAATTTTTGCACGTTTTTTATTTATAGTTATACGAAGTCATGCGCATATTTAGATTTTTAAATTGCTTTTAAATCGTCTGAAAAAATTCTTAATAAATCATAGCATGTGAAACTGAAACAACTCCCTTTAATGAGTGTTGAATTTTTTTTATATACGACATTTTCCAGTTATCTAGCCTGTTTTTGAAATTTCTATAAATTCAAAGAATTCACTTGTGTACTAGTCAGTCAGTTGGCCCACTTGTGGAAACTCAAGGTTCCATTAAAACTCAATTTGAGCAACAATGATTATGTTGTGGAGAATTTAAAGAAGATGAGGTGAGTGCTGAAGGCAAGTTAGCTATGACAGATTTTGAGAGATACAGCAGAGGGGAGAAGGGAACTTTTCCTGCTGCCAAGCAAAATTATCTGAGGGAGGTGTAGTTAATGCTAACATTTAAACTAGTTCTATATTACATCAAATCTATAAAAAGGTTTCAATAATACTCCCTTCATCCCAGATAATTTATCTCATTTTTCTATTTCGATTCATCCCATATAATTTGTCTCATTTAACTTTTTACCATTTTTAATAGTGAACCTCATATTCCACTGGCTCATTCCTATTCACATTTTATTATAAAACTAATATATAATAGTCAACTAACTTTTCATTACATTTTTTAAAACTCGTGCCCGGTAAGTGGGACGAATTATCTGGGACAGAGGGAGTATCTTTCTAATCTAGTTGTGCCAATTTAAAATTAAAATTTAGGCTAAGTCAAATTAATTGATAATTTTAAAGCCAATTGTTAAATTGTCTTATTAAAAAGTGTCAATTCTCCTAATATTAGATATCGATCGCATCTCGTTGAAAAATAAATTAACTAACAATAGTAAAAGTGTGATTATACTATCGAATTCTTTTGAAAATTATCAGCATTTCAGATGTGGAGTGTGGGCATCCCCTCAAAATAGAGTAATTAAAGAAAAAAGATGGTTGTCACTGACACACGTATGTAAACGTGAGGCCATTAAATCGTAGAAAGGCATAGTTTTTTAGATTAGTCAACCAATAAAAACATACTATCTCGTATTCCTCTTATCAATGATACTATTACAGTATGAGTATAATTCTTCTTATACACAGATCATAGACTTATAGGAAATGGGTAGATTTTATAATCACCCAACCTAACAAAGTTCTATCCATTCTTACAAATTACTAACTAACTAACCGGCCAAGAATTTCATGCAAATCGGTGGCTTCACTTTAGCCAAAGCCAGAATCGAGGCCGGAAGTATCCACAGCCCCTCCCCACATATCAAACCCGACGCCACCGCCGGCACCATCAGCGGCGCCGTCTTGGACCTGAACCTATGCCACAGATACACAACCAGCGTCCCCACACACATATCCACCGCAAAGTATCCCCCAATCAGAAACGGCACCGCCATCGCCGTCGGCAGCGGCATCCACTTCCCCACCCTCGCCGGCGACATATCCCTCACCAAGTTTATCCCCACCGCCGCCGAAAAGAACCCGTAGCACAGCTGCAAGCAATGCCTCGGCAGCGCCGAGAACCCCTCCACTCCGATGATCGCCAAGTTCCTATATATAATCCCAAACGGCGCCTTGAACTCCTTCTCCGGATTCCCGATGTCGAACGCCTTGTAGAATAAGAAAAAGCTCAACGGCGAGACGACGCACCCCAGCGCCGTCCCCACGCTCTGGCTCACCAGCATCGCCCTCGGCGACGTCAGCGTCAGGTGGCCGGTCTTAAAATCCTGCATCAGAATGCAGGACACGTTGATGATGGACTTGAAGAGCCCGCAGGCGGCGAGCGAGGTCAAGACGCCGTGCTCCTTCCCGGAGATGGCGGCGACGATGAAGAGGCCGACCTTGCCGTAGTTGTAGGACATGTTCATGTCGGTGAGGCCGGCACCGTAGGCGTTGCAGAAGGCGAGGCACGGCGTCACCACGTAGGCCATCACGACCAAATACCATTTCAGGTCAGGGAAGATGAAGGGGATTGCGATGACGGAGACAACTGCGAAGATGAGGTAACCGGCTGCTGCTATCCAGAAGGGGAGGCTTTCGCTGACGAAGACCTCGTCCTGAGTGGGATTAACTGCGGTCGAGTTAGGATGAGTGGAGTTCTGATTGAGTCTCCGGTTGTGGATGTTGATGAATGTGATGCCTAGTATCTTGACGAAGTTGTAGAGGCCGTCGCCGAGGAGGAGGGCGATGGGGATGAAGGCCTTATAGCCCGTGAGGCTTTTCATGCTCGATTCCGGGATATCGGCCGGAAACCAGTCTCCTTTGCGCTGGTGGATGAGCGGCCACATTAGCCCGTACGAAACGACAGCACCGAGCAGCAACGACAGATTAACAGCGTGGGAGCAGATCATGCCAGTGCCCACATATGTCAAGCTGAAATCGAAATAAAATCTGCCCAAACATGTACACAATTTGTCATTACTAATTGTCATAACAACAGTGGATAGTTTTTATGTTTGGTTTTCATACGTTTGTTTCTTTGCTTGGAGGCCAAAAGTGGGGAACTGAGAGAAGCCGCAGTTGTCTTTTGCTGTGTAGAACCACTGGAAGAAACCCCACACGAAGCTGCCGGCGAAGCTCTTGATGAATCCGTTCACTTGCTTCCTACAAAAATCATCAATCTTGTCAATAAACATTTCACTAAATTAGTTTTAAAAATACAAATATTACTTAGCCATTTTGTCTCCTCTGCCGTGAAAACCATTGATTAGTACTGCAGTAGCCAATCCACTAGGAAATGTCAATTTGTAGTCGATGATCAATATCTACACGTTATTGAAAACCAAGTCATTGGATAGAGTAGGATGATGATTGATAACTCCAATCAACACTTGATATACATGGACAAAAAAAACACTCACTTTTCGAAGAGGAATCAAGACGAATAGGCCTACAAAACAAACTAAAAACAGGAAAGCAGTCATCCAACCGATCCCGGGCTGTTTTATGCTACTCGGACTGTTCCCTGCAACGCTCAACCCGCCCGATAACTCGAACATTTTCCTGTTCATCGCCAGCAGATACGACGCAAATCCTCCTAAATCATATTCACAACACCAATTAACAAAATTTAAGTATTTAAACTATTTATAAAAAAACGAACCTCCAAGCGCAATACTGTAGCATGCAACAGAGCAAGTCTGAATCATGGTGTTTTCCTGCTTGGTGAAAGGAGCAGAAGCGATCCCCAGTTTGGCAAGCACCTTTGTCCATGTCCGAATGAATATGAAGGCGAGCAGCGCCGCCGACACGTTGAAGTGAGGAGTGATCCCAATAGTCAGTGTTATCTTCATCGCGATAATGCTGAATATGGACCCGATCACCACGCTTGCTACAAGCCCGCGCAGCGTTAGCTGCTCGTGCCATGGCTGCACCACTTCCCTCTCCTTCGACTCGTCCACGCCATCGTCCATGGTTGAAGACATTTATTCGTGGACGGAGGAAGTAGTTGTAAAGAAAAATAAGTGAGTTATTTATAATTGGTGTTAGCTAGAGGAACTGTGCTGGTTTGATTTCGACGTTTATGGTTGAATCAAGTTGGATGAAATTAAAGTCAAGTGGTACTAATCACTTGGAATATCGAGGAAACAAGTAACCAATCATGTATGCTACATGTTACATTGGTTGTACAATAATTTAAATGAATAGTTGGTAAAAGAGAAGCTTCTCCACAAGTATCTGGAGAAAGGTTGTGTGATTATTTCTTTTTGGAGAATCAATTGTTAACATTCATTTATCTCTCCTACTCCTAGGCTTCATGCTATACTATATTTACGATGATATAGTACACACAGTTTCCGATTGCCATGTTTATTTGTAATTAAAGGCCACATCTAATCTTATCTCTTGTCCGGTTACTTTTTTTTTAAACTTGAATCATGCCAATATATCTTGGCTCTTTTCAACACTATCAAAATTACATTGTATCACATGATTAATCATCTCAATTCTATCCATTTGACTAATTTAATTATTGCAAACTTTATTTTAGCTTGTCTCATATTGTATCTCACTATAATCTTATCTAATAAATCGAACATGAATACTTATTATCTATCTTACACTTTTTCAATCCTTTAAATTATAAGATTATGATATGGCGTGAATATTTAAATGAATCTTAGTTAGAACATGAATGCTACCATAGAAAAATATAAAGCCACATCAAATTTCTAATCTTGAATCTTTAGTCAGCAGTGGAAATTGATACTTTGACCTTTCTACTTATGGAGGCCACATCAGATTTCTAATCTTGAATCTTTAGTCAGCAGTGGAAATTGATACTTTGACCTTTCTACTTATGGAGAAAAGGATGTTAGTATTTCCACACTTAGACAATCTTTACTCCCTTCATCCCATAATAAGAGTCACATTTTGCCATTTTTATCCGTCCCATAACAAAAGACACATTTTCACTTTTACCATAAATAATAAGTAGATCTTACATTCCACTAACTCACTTCACTCATATTATATTATAAAATCAATATAAAAAATGGATCTCATATTCCACTAACTTTTCTAACTCACTTTACATTTCTTAAAACTCGTGTCCACACCAAATGTGACTCTTATTGTGGGAGATGGAGTAAAATAATTTAGAGCGTCTGTTTTGCAACAATGGAGTAACAATTGTACTACACCCTCCGTTTTTAAAAAATAGCAACTATTTCAATTTTGGATCGTTCCTCAAAAATATAAATTTTTGAATCTTTCTATTTTAGAACATGGACCTCACAATCCACTAATTCTACTTTCACTACTTTTTCTCTTCCTCTCTCCTGCTTGACTCATTTTTCTTTTCATCTCTCTTGCTTTACCAATTATGTATTAAAACTCGTGTCGTTTCAAATGTTTCTGTTTTTTTAACACGGAGGGAGTATTATTATAGCAATTTTTAAATTAATTAAAAACCTAAATGGGGGAACGTTGGTAACTTTCTTAATAATTAGATCATCTGCCTGCGCTCGCGCCGCTGGCACGGCGCTGCTCGATGCATCGAGCACGTCCGTGCCAGCGAGCATGTGACGTGGCCGGACGTGATTGGGCAACGGCATAGCCATTGCATTTGAATTTTTTTTAAAAAAAAATCGGTTTTTAATTAAAAAAACCGATTAAAAATAAAAAAATATTTTCTCACTTCCCAAAAAAATATATTCTTTTTTCTACCCACTTTTAATTTTTTTTAATTTTTTTCCCCAGAAATACACATTTTCATCTATAAATACCCCCACTTTCACACCAAAAAATTCACACCACACTACACAATTCTCATCTACATTCTCTCATTTCCATTCTCATCTACATTCTCTCATCTCCATTCTCAATCTTTCTTCCACTCATACAACATAACAATGTTCGGCCAAGGCGATCACCCTCCGAGCTCCCACGGTTGGAACCCTGATTGGTTCGGTTCACAACCGTTTCCTAGTCCGGTCAACGACCAAGATGTCCTCGAAGGGCTATACGGGTGGACACCCGAACCTAGAGCGAGGTCGACCGCCCCCTCCCAAACTCCGACTCCCCCTACTCGCGGTGTCCGCACACCGTACACTCCGGCGGAGATGGAGCAATTGTTCAAGGCGTTCTTATCAATCTCCGAAGATCCGGAGGTTGGCACGAACCAATCCGGCGATCACTTTTGGTGGCGCATTTGTCGCCGGTACAATGAAAACCGGCCGGAGGGAACAATTGAGCACAACGAGAGTATGGTGCGCAACGCCATCTACAGAGCCAACAAAGAAATCCAAAAGTTCCAGGGGTATTACCTCCAGGAAGAGCAGTCGGCGGGGAGCGGCCGGAGCGAGGTCGACATCATCAGTTCCGCCATGTCGACCTACCAATCCATGAACTACAAGGCGTTCAAGTACTTCAACATTTGGCAGGAGACGCGGTCGCATCCGAAGTATAGGGGAGGCGTAACATCCTCCGCTAGCGGCTCCTCCAAACGGTCAAGGTCAGTATCCCTATCCGACGCCGGCTCCGAAGACGTGGTTAGTCAACTCGTCGGAGCTAACTTGGGTAGCCCCGACGCCGGCCCGAGCGGTTCCCAACGCCGACCGCAAGGAAGGAAGAAGGCAGCGGCCAACCGCCGTCGCGCCGCGACTCCATCCGGCGATGCTCCCGAACCCGCTCCCGTTCCCATTCCCGTGCCCTATGCGCCACCTCCACCCCCCCACTAACTCGTTGTGGGCGATTTTGGCCCAACTCAATATGGTCAATAGGTCAACTATGACCCCCTCGCAACTTCGATCGCACGAGGCCATGATATTGGGCCTCCAAAAACAATTGGGGGTAGTGTCGGCGGATGAATAGTCTTCCACGGGGATATTTTTAGCTTTAATTATGTAAATTTTAAATTTTAGTATTTCAATTATGTAACTTTTAATTTTTAAGATTTTAATTATGTAATTTTTATTTTTTAGGATTTTAATTATGTCTTTTTTATTTTATTTGTAATTTGTAATATTATTTCAGTTTTTTAAATGAATTTTAATATTATGGAAATGTTTTTATTTAAATTGAATAATAGAATGGTGGGACCCTTGTGCTCGTTCTTGCGGAAGAGCACAGCTGCGGGTGTTGTGCTCTTGCCTAAGAGCAGGCAGAAATAGAGGCGCCGGACCCACAACCGTGCCGCTGGCAAGAGCACGGTTGTGGATGCTCTTAGAGCACCTACAACCGTGCTCTTGCCAGCGAGCACGATTGTGGGTCCGGCGCCTCTATTTCTGCCTGCTCTCTGGCAAGAGCACAACACCCACAGCTGTGCTATTCCGCAAGGACGAGCACAATTAATTTAAAATTCAATTAAACAAAAACATTTCAATAATACTAAAATTCATTAAAAAAAACCTAAATAATATTACAAATGGCAAATAAAATAAAAACGACATAATTAAAATCCTAAAAATTAAATGGATGATGAATGTGTTGATAATATGGGTGAAATCCATTTGAGGTTTTGAGTGAGGGATGAATGTGTTGATAGTTTGTATGAGAATTATGAATGAGAGATGATTTGATGTGATAAATGGATGATAATTGTATGTATTTATAGATGATTTTTGGGGAAAAAAATTTAAAAAAATTCAAAAAAATTCAGAAAAACGGGAAAAAACGGCCATATTTTTGGGATTTGGAAAATATTTTTTTTTATTTTTTTATCATTTTATATAATTAAAAATCGAATTTTAAAATAAAAAAAATAATTCAAAGGCAACGGCTATGCCGTTGACCAATCGTAAGCCGCCACGTCGCCTGCTCGCTGGCACGGCGCTGCTCGATGCATCGAGCAGCACGTACCAGCGGCGCGAGCGCAGCGGCGGTGGTATGCGTCCTCGCCGCTGGCACAGACGGACGCGGGACCGCCGTACACCGTTGTGGATGCTCTTAAACTTAGATTCTTACATAGATTTCAGAACTTGAGAAGTGTACGGCATCTAATTATTAGTCACTGATTACGTGTCATGCCAGAGTTGGCTTCACTCGAAATGTGAGGAAATTGTTTTGGGACCTTGAGATGTCAAATTTTATTTCGAGGGCATACTTATGAATATTTTTTTTATTAATTTAGTAGTCGTAGTAGTATTTATTTAATCTTGAGGTCCAGGTGTTATCTGGGGTAGAATTAACTCTTATTAAAATTTAAGATGTATGTATGGACTTTTATTATATTGATTTAAAACTGTTGTATCGATTAGTTCAGCTAATCTCGATCTTCATTTGCATAATTAGTAGTAGTATATTATATGCGCATCCGTAAAATAATTCTATATCAAGTCAGATTAAGATACAGTACTTTTAACTTTTAAGAGCATCCACAATAGCGCCTAGCGCACCGCCTAGCCGAGCGCCGGCGCTAGGCGGTGCGCTAGGCGATCTATTGCAGCCGCCTAGCGGATTTCGCGAAAAAAAACCGTCTTCGGCGGTTCCGCGGCGCTAGGCGATCCGCTAGGCGCTATTGCAGCGTCCGGATCGCCTAGCGCACCGCCTAGCGCGAATTTTTAATTTTTTTTTTGTTTCCGAAACACTATATATACGCGACTTGCCTGTCATTTTCATTCGCACCACTTGTATTAACGAGTACTCTCTCTATCTAAATTATTGTACTTTTTTAAAAATTATTGTAATTCTTTTTTAATTATTGTATTTTTTTAAAATTATTGTACTTTTTAAAATTTTAATAGTATTATTAATGTTTTCCGTATATGTCTCGTAAATTAAATTTCATATATTGTGTGATTGTTAATTATTTCATTTTGTATATATATTTGTTAATAGTGATGTGGATATTATGTGGCTAGGCTATGGCTGAGCTATTGCTGGGCTATTTGCTTGTTTTGATGATGTGGCAGGAGGATTTTTAGTGCTGATGATGTGGCAGTGGCTATGCTATGACTGAGCTGTTGCTGGGCTATTCCTATTGTGGATGGCCTAAATGTCATTATTTCTTATTTGGTGACATCAAACTCTGCAACTTCCAGGTAATTCTTAAAATTAGCAAGATCCATCTTGTAGAAGTACATCGATCAACCTAATCTTAACATAAAATAGAGTACAAACTTTAAATTTTAAGAAATAAAAGTACGAAATCCATTCATAGAAAATTACATTATCACAACCATAAATACTTATCAATTAATTTCAACCTCTATCACCTTACATTCACTGCTTTGAGATATTTTCAATGGACGACCTTGACTTATATAGTCTTCACTTTAGTCCCTGTCAACTGTACCAGTGGTGTGAGTACTAACTTCAATTTTCAAATGTAATATACGTAATTTTGGCATTTTGCTATCAGGAAAATTTGCCAATATAAAATTTGACATCTATATATTCTGCTCAGGACACTCTTTATTTTTTAGACAAATAAACATAAATTTAAAGATTGTGTCATGAAAGATTCGAATCCAAAACATTTACCACACTACTATTAGATGAACTAAAGTGAATAAATACCCACAAATGAGTAAGATTAGCCAAAGACCTCTCACTGAAAGAATCTTATAGTATCTCAATTTAGTCATTTAAGTTAGGACTCATAGGCAAGCCACTAGGCATTTGGGGGTTGAGTGTTATTATTAGAGAAATGATAATATTGTAGAAAGAGGATATATTGTTTGGTAGTTGGATTTTTTTGTCTCTAAATTTAGATAATTACTCTAATTTAATACGCTCTCAATAACTTTTTTACCAAATTTATTTAAATTGGGGATTATGGGACTATAGGAATAGGGGTGACCGGCCTACCATTTATTTGGGAGGATGGTCAACTGAATTTAATTTGGAGTACTTATTAGGGTTGAACACGAGGGCTGACCCAAGCCATTTCATAAATTGCGACAGTTAGAAATGGAGTAGTTGGATTCCTAATTCCACAGACAAATTCACATACTCAAGTTCAGAAAAAACAAAATACGTACAAGAATAGCAACTTAGGAACTCCAATTTTAATAATTCAATTAATTTGCACAATTCATATTTTATATTTAAGCCTTGTGAACTGAAAGCCTGCAATAAACATATACTCCTACAAGAAAAAGAGAGCATGGAACATATATAGCGTTAAGTAATGTTGCAAGTGCAAATATACGTCGAGAAAACTATAAAAGCTCATGACATGATAAAACTTTCTCTAATTCTTTTTTTGGTTTTAAGCTATAATTGATGAGTGGTTAATTACATAAATATCTTGAGTTTAGTGTGGTCATGTAAGTTGATTCATCAGGGAAGTTTCGATATTTTTATGTATAGCTTAATTTGTTGATTCAAGGGATGTTTCGATATTTTTATGTATAATTTAATTTCTTTCAAAAATTTGACCACTGTTTATATATGCATTTACATGTACCAAACTCGTTTTTGGACCAATTAGTATCTCATATCCTTGATTTGAAGTATACCATAAGATAAATATATGACCATTTCCTAAGTTATTGTTAAATACTACTAATAAAACTTAACGTTAGTGTGGAGAATAATTATATTAAAATGGAATGCAAACCTTCTGGTGTCGTGCCTACAGAGGTTTCACAGCCTTTCCCACCATAAAACTCTACTTAGCTATAAATTTTCCCACTTTAAATTTTATTTAATAAATAATATACTTCAGATTTAAATATATTAATAAGTGGTGATTAGACGCTTGGCTCAACTTCAACTTCAATAAATAATAGTACTACAAATTTAAATATATTAACACAATAAAAAACTTATCTTTCAATTCAATGATATAAAAATTGAGACACAATTACTAGCCGGGGAAATTTTTTAAAATAACAATAATTTATGACACAAAAGAAACCATCCCTAGGTTGATGGTAAATTATCTTAATTTTTTTACATTTTTAGGATGTTTTTATTTGTGTCTTCTAATTTTTGTTGGGATACCAATAATAAAGACAATTTATGAAGTGTTGTTGGTATAATTAGACATACAAATTAGCATCTTTAATAGTATTAAAAAAGTGTCTTTATCTGTTCTTTTTGTTGTAGTGTAATAGGTGGGGATTAGACGCTTGACTCAACTTCAACAATATATTTTCTTTTTTCAGCTCTACAATTTTCGATTAAAAACACACCCTGTACAAACTTTGCTCTAGACATATACACATGCTGTATAAATTACGGACAAAAAGATGATCACACTTCACAAACTCTTTTATGAACATTACAAAGAAAAGGAGGAAAGAAAATTTCCCACTTTAATTTCTCATGAATCAAGTTTATCTAGTATAGTATTATTTTTCTTTTTTTTTGTTATTTGTTTTTTTTTAATTTTCAAATAAGCTTTTGTTTAAATTATTCTATTTCATATATAACGAGAGTTATTTTTTCTCTCCCCTTTTCTTTGTTTTGAATCCAATTTTTATCTTTTATTTAAGAGATAATATATACGAATTGTGCAGTTTATCTGAAATTGCGCACACACAAAAAAAATCATCTTAGGAATGCACGACAAATTGAATTGCTCCAAATCAAATTGGGCTTGTCAGTCGAAATATCGTTTTGATTGCCACTTTAGCCATTTACATATTTCAAATCCAGTAGATGTTGGGCTTGTGAGGTTGATGGGCCGGAAAAAAAGGCCATTCACACACTCAAATAGATATTTTTTTGGTGTTGAGGGGTTTGTATAATTGTATTCTGCCTCAACGGATAAACGATTAAAATGAGCGAACTATTAGATTTCATGGTGATGAAATATTGAAATTGGAGTGTTTATATGAAATTAATTAAACTCTACTCTGTAACAGTTGCGTTGTTTAGTGCAGTAAAGGAATATGTAGAATGAATGTGATTTTGAGATTGTAAATGGACAAATACATCATACCTGAATGGTAGAATTGAATTTCATCCGTTTCATAGTAGTGGAGGCATTTCTTTCCGGCACATAGATTAAGAAAAATTGTGTTAATTAAAGGAAAATAAAGTAGAAATGAAAAAGGTGGAGAGATGAAGAGAGAATAAAGTAAGAGAGATTAAAGTCAGTGAGAAGAAATATATTGACTTTTACTATAAAAAAGGGAAATGACTTCAACGTACCAAAATGAAAAAATGACTCTACTACTATGGAACAGAGGAAGTAAAAAAATAAGACTGATTTTGTAATTTTTGATAATTTTTTATGAGTAAAGGTCAATTTTGGTTCTAAACATATGACCAAAATACGAATTTGGTTCAAAACATTCATTTTTTGGAAAGCAGGTCCATAAAAAAATGAAATCTTTGTTTGATTGGTCCTTTTTTTCCGGTTTTGTCAAAAAAATTAATGGTCATGCCACTGTGCAATTAGCGTTGACCGTTAGTTTTTTGACGGAACAAAAAAAAAAGACTACTTTGTCGACATTTTCATTTGTTATGGACATGTTTTTCAAACAGTGAATGTTTTGGACTAAATTCGTATTTTGATCATATATTTGAGATTAAAATAGACTTTTACTCATTTTTTATTGAACATGTGATTTTCTAAATATTGGGTACTAAAAAGGTGGAAACCTGAGTATAGTTTTGTACAGTTAACTTTTTTACTAAAGAAAGAAAAGCATTGCTTACAAGGTGGTGTTTGTGCTGGGTTAGACTTGATAAATTGAATTAATTTTACAAACAACCGCTGAAAAACAATTTCTTTCATAATTGTGCAATGTATTCAAACTCCAAGACCAAGCAATACGGTTGGTGTGGAGAGCCCACTAGGCTGGAAAGAGCTTGGGAACTTTGGTTTTGTAGAGCCATTATTCAATAATTTCAATTCAGTGTATCGCTTCAGCGGTTAGTTACTGGTTCAAACAATGCTAAGCCATTCTCATCGCCTATTAATATTAGAATTTACCTTGCCTGCTATGAAGAAGCCAAGTTGTAATGAGCATTGTACCAAAAGGTGGAAAGTCAAAAGCATAACAACTATAGATGAGACTGAAATGATAAGGGATCAGTCAAGTGATCATAAATCTCAAATCTGCGGCGCAGTCTCCTCTCAAAGCATACCAAAACCATTGGCTATAAAAAAAATCATCTCATTGACTAAAAATTACACACAAAATAGAAGTGAAATGGAGAAAATATTATTCAGTGACAGACAGGATACAGCCTAGAGCCAATTATCACCTCAGTCGTCGAAAAATGTGATATAAATGAATTTACCAATATATAAGCAAATTATTTAGAATATAAAAGTAAGGACGTCCGTTAATTTTGTAAGAGAAAATATATAGAGTATAGTATCATTTTCATAATTGGGCTTTTAACTTTCTTAATATTAGGATGTGTAATGAGAAACTGTAGTTACTGATGATGGGCGGGGTTTCTAAATCGTTGTTTTGTTTTTTGGTGGAATTTGGGTAATCTCACTTATCAATGCCTAAATTTGTCTTGTGTTCGGAGTTTTGGTCACTGTGACATAAAAGATGGTTCACCTCATATGATATTTTCTTTTTTATAACCAAATTCAAACAATGGAGATGCGGTAAAGCGAACGAGTTTTAATACAAAATTGATAAAGTGGGATAAAAATAGAAAGAAATAGCACGAGTTTTAATACAAAATGAGATACAAATAGAAATAAATGTGTGTTTTAATATAAAATTGATAATGTGAGATAGAAACAGAAAGAAATGTGTTCGCATGATTTTTAATATAAAGTTGATAAAGAAGAGATAGAAATAGAAATAATTTTTTTAATATAAAATTGATAAAGGGGAGATAGAAATAGAAAGAAATGTGTGTTTTAATATAAAATTGATAATGTGAGATAGAAATAGAAAGAAATGTGTGTTAGTAAAAAAAATGAGTCTCATCTCATTGGAGAAAAATAAATTTTTTCGAAATGTGAGTTTCTATTTTTAGGTGATAGATAAATAAATTATATTTTTAGTGACGGAGGAGTATAACATTGCTAGAAAATATTTTAAGTTTGCATTAGTATAAAAAGTTTTATTGTTTTAAGTTAGTATATATTCCATTTAAAATTCAAACATAGCTGGGTTTGTTAACATTTTTGTTAACCACAAGGATGAGAGATATTATATCCTCCGTTTCATCAAATTGAATCGTACTAAGTATTTCTTTTTGGGATGTCCAAACTAGATTTAGTCATTTTCTTTTATGATAAAAATCAAAATATTTTTTGTACGTTATTTCTTTCTTATACTTTTCAATACAATTTCTTAATTTTTATACTAAAAAATTTTGACCTAAATTAATTGGGACAGAAGGAGTAAGAAAAAAGAATATCAATATTGTTCACCATTAGTTAGCAAATGTATTTAACTGTTCAAAGCTCTTTCATAGGATAAGTAATCTATCAATATATAAAGTGCCAGTTTTTTGGACGGCCACATAGCAGCATTTTGGCAGGAAACTAAAGTTTGTTTTTGTTAATCTTTTTTAATAATTTTGGTAGCCTTTTATGAGTTAAAATTTCAGATCTTATTTTAAAATCAGTTTGCAATGCTTGGCAACTACCTTCTCAAAAGCACTTCTCACCCCTATTCTCGGTAACACACAATTAAGGTATAGGTGCAGGCCTATTACAATAGACAACTCCTATATACAAATAGAATACAATAAAAATTGCAAAATGTAACTTTTTTAATTTCTGCAAATCTGCAACGGATTCTTTTGCTTCCTTATTTGGAAGATCTTTAACCTCATACTAAAATCCAAAAGGAGAAAGATTATATTGGATATAGAATTAAAGAACCTTTTTTCCAAAATTATTGCAAAATTTAACAAACCGACTTTAAAAAACTATAGATGAATATGATGTTTAATGTGCAAAACTCTTAAGAAGAATTTATTTTGATGGATGTTGACCCAAAGAAATATGAAGAATTCGTTTAGTACTTTAATTGACAGAATCTTGATTCAATTTAAAATTAAAAAAATACTCCCTCCGTCCCATAGTAGATATCACACTTTCCTTTTTAGTTTATTCCACAAAAGATGTCACATTTCCTCTTTTGAAAAAACTTTCCTCTCACATCAATAATAAAATTATATTTTCTCTCACCACTTAACACACAAAACAACATCTCCAAAAATCTCGTGTCATCTCCCAAGTGTGCCATCTTTTTTGGGACGGAGGGAGTACTGTAGAAGAAAAAATTTGATGTGTAATATGCAGAATCCTGAAGTAGAATTTATATATTGATAGATTGGATACTAAGAGTAGTGTTAAAAATTTATAAAGTGCTCTAAATGAAAGAATTTTTCCAAAATGTGAATTTGAAGTAACTAAACCCTAATGAAACCTTACTCATTCTAATATGTGAATTCACTTATAGAGTTAATTTTAGAGAGTACCTCTTTATCTTCTTCTTTCTTCTTTCTTCTTTCTTCTTTCTTCTTTCTTCTTTCTTCTTTCTTCTCTCTTCTCCTACTTTTTGCTGAGCCACTGCAGGTTTACCTAGCGGCGTGCATTGCTGTAAGATAAAGAGAGATTCATATTTTCTGCAGTTTCCAACACTTCATATTTTCTGCCAATGCAATTAATACATGTGATATGAATAGTTAGATAATAAAATCACATATTTATAACATAAAAAATAAGAGAACAATATCACAATTTAGAACATAGAAAATAAGACACAGAGAAAGTAATGAAAGTAATAGAGAGGGGGTGACAGGTTATTAAACACAAAAGTCTACAAAAGTCATTCCTGCTATAATCAATAACAATTACTTTATTAGATTCCAATGCAAGGTCTCATTGAACAAAAAAAATATGTGTTATGTTTTATATTTAAAATCTAGATTATAAGTTTAAAAGTCTGTAACAATAAACTTTAGTATTCTATGAATAGAATTTGCAAAGCAAACTGGAATTAATTATTGCAAAAGAGTAGTAATTGATAAACATCGATCATGAAATGTTTAGCAGTTAATAGAAGTTAATGTGCACCCATTAGGGCTAAGTTCCTAACCTATTTGTGAATATACTTTTATATTCATAAATTAAATAGAAAAAATGTGTAGAATTGTAGTAAGAGTGTCCATAATGGGAAAGCCGCGGCCCGCGGCTCGGTGCACGGCCCCCCATTGCAGAGAGCCGAGAGCCGAGGGCGAGCCGCGGCCGCGGCCTTCACGCGGCTGAGCCGTGGCTGAGCCGCGTAAATAATTTTTTTTTTCAATTTTTTTTTATAAATATGCACTTCTATTTCCATTTTTTTCACTTCTTTCTACACTTCCAATCCCTTCATTTTACACTTCCAAACCCTACAAAAAATGCAAGGTGGAGATGGTAATTCCCCGGGGTATGGAGACTCGGGATACGACAACTTCCCCAATCAGATGTGGAGTCCGCAATCGCCCCAATTCCGGGTCCAGTCATTCCAGCAGAGGAACTTGGTTCGCCAACCATCGAGGTTCGGTGACTACCGACCGAATATGGACGCGATCAACAACCCGTCCCAGCACTTCCAATCCTCCCAATTCCAATACTCCCAGTCTCCACTGTCTGAATCTGATAGATTCACATGGGAACAGTTGATGGGTACACCGGAGACCCCGACATCCGGTAGTGTGGAGATGGAGGCCGCTACCGGGGTCGCCGAACCAGCGGTGGAGGGGGGCGAGGCGGCGACGGTGGCGGTGGGAGGCGTGGCGGCGGCGGTGGGAGGCGAGGCGGCAGAGAGCAGGGGCCCACCGGGGGCGGGCGAGGCGGAGACGGAGAGCCGGAAACCGGCGGTGGCCGAGGCGGTGGTGATCGGCGGGGCGAGAAGTACAAGGATGATGAATCCCTCGCTGTTGCGCGGGCTTGGGAGGCGGTCACGACGAATCCGGTCATCGGCACGGATCAGACCGGCTTTTGCTTCTGGAGGCGCGTCCTGACGGTGTACAACGGCTTCAAACCAGAAGGCAGTGTCGGACGTGATGAAGGCCAGATCCGGAAGAAGTTCGGCCGGATCAGTAGAGCTGTGAAGAGGTTCAGGAGCATTTACGAGAAACAGCTCCAGAATGCCGAAAGCGGTCGCAGCAAAGCCGACGTACGGGCGTTATCGTATCAGTTGTTTAATACTGAACGTTGGCCCAAGTTCACCTACTGGAATGATGACATGCTTCTCCGAGACTCCCCTCAATTCAAGGCGATCTGCGATGATGAGACCTGTCTAATACGATCAGCGTGACAACAGCAGACGAGGAACCATCGGTGCCGAAGGAAGTGACAACCTCAGCTACGAAAGTCGTGAAGCCAAGGCAGCGGAATAGGATCGAGAGGACTTCAGAGGCGAGATCGTTGAGGCCGAGGGATCGAATCAAGCCTCCACAGAAGCTGGCGAATTACGTCGCCAAGTAGCGACGTAATTAGATGAGATGCTCTGTTTTCCTTTCTTTTCCTTAGTTACATTTATTTCCTTTTCTTAGTTATTTTCTTTTGATTATTAATTATTTTATTGTAATTGCGTCGGGCGTTCTATAAGCCCCGTTCGGGTTTTCTTCTTTGGTTCTTTCCCGAACGTCTAGGCTAGGTCGAATCAACCCTAGGGTCTTAGTATAAATAGGGCCTTTCTTTCGCTGATTTGCAGCATATCAATATATCAAATATTTTGGCCCAAAGCTTGAGCAACAAGAAACGCAATTCTCTCCGCTGACGACGAGTCTCTCGCTCGCGTACAGCTTCTATCATCGGAATTCGCCGCCGACCCAGACCTCCTGGGCGCCGGATCATTACCGACGTGTTTCTTGATCGTGTGATTACCGACGTTAGGAGTTTCGCTCCTAACACTGTCCTACTAGAAAGCGGACAAAAATCGGGGCCGACGACACCTACAGCAGTGGTAGCGACTCACGTGCATTCGACCTGAATGACGATGTGAGGGATGAGCCCCCCTCGACAATGTCGAGGCGCCAGCGCCCACAGGGCCAACAAGCCGCCATCCGGGAAGCTAGAACCGCTTCCCAAGTCTCTCGGGCGAGCGCGGCGGCACCGCACCCTTCACCGACCGCGGAATTGACTCAAACACTGGAGGTGCAGATGATGAAGCAACTTGCGGATAACTTGTCCTTGTACGAGAAGTCGACGGACCCTATCACCAAGATGATGTACTGCGACCTCATTCTTAGATTGAGGTCGAAGTAGGGCTTCTCCGTTCGGTCGGAGACGGGCGAAGCTAGCGCCAGTGGGGCCGGTGTCGGCGGCGGTGGAGGAGGTGAAGAAGATGTCCGGATTCCGATGACGCCACCGAGTAGGTAGCGGTGGCGTTTTTTTTATCTTTTTATGTTATGTTTTTAAAAAAATTCGTTGTAGAATTTTCCCCTATCAAAAGTACGACGAAAATTTATCTCTAATTCGTAACTTTATTAAATTATGTTTATTTCCCAAATTATTAGTCTACTAAAATTTAATATAGTTAAATTAAAAAATAACATTAAAAAAGCAAATAAATTAATTTTTTTTAGAGGGCCACATTTGGTGGCCCTTGTTATTTTTGTTAATTTTGTTATTTTTACTATTGCGGAGGGCCACATAAGAGCCACGAATGGTGGCCGGGCCATACTTGGTGGCCTTCAAGGGCCACCATTGTGGACACCCTAAGCATATGATTAATATTTTTGTATTAATCATAGATGATAGGATGTGAAGCAGTCATAGGATTAAAGTGAAAACAATTAAAAAGAAAGAACTGCATACCTCTTTTTAAAATCTGAATTCAGAATCAGTAGTAGGCTTTGTAGCCTCTCATGCTTGCCATCTTATCTTTTTCTCAAGCATCTTATCTTTTTCTCTTCTCTCTGTAATGATGGTAGTTTGAAGAGAGAAAGCAGACAGCTAATCTTATTTTTCTTCTTTTCTCTTTTTCCTGAAGAGTAGGAGTTAGAGTTGGCTGTTTATATTTAGGTTAGGTTTGTTTTTTTAGTCAATAAGTGAGATTTATTATACTAATGCAAGAAAGGTTAATTATTGGTTAAATGAAATGAGTCTTAAATGAACTTATATGGTTGCAAACTAATGAAATTAAATGGGCCAAATTAATTATAATATCAGTATGTTATATTAACTTATGTTCGTATTAATATGACCATAAATGTATTAAACTTAGCATGCAGCAATTAAAAGAATTTTAGATTTGGATTTATTATTTTATGTATTTTATAATTCTCCTCATAATTAGTTATTTGGAAGGTCTTTATCATTCTGTTTTATAGGGAACCTGCATGTTTTTCTAACCAGCACACTAGACAAGAGAGCCCTATAAATAACCTGTCCTAACACAACATCCTCTCTCAACCAAAATCAGTCAAGAAAACCAACAGTAAAATAGTTCAGTTTCTTCTTCTTCTTCCCTATTTCATTTTCTGCATACTCAATCTCTTTCCATTTATTCTTATATATTCTCTTATGAATCTTCACTCTGTTCTTAATGTGTTTGCTTCTGTTTCTTATATATCTATTTTTTCCAGTTTTTAATACTATGTACTCAATTAATAGAATGTTCTAACCTTGAATCTGTCAATGCTTCCATTTCTCTGATCCTTGAAACCTTGAATGACTGCTTTATTTGAGATTTTTGTACAGCCTATCCCTGCATGTAAAATTTACATGAAAGATTTATTTTCTGTTTCTGTATTTACCTTCATGTCTCTTCAATATGAATTTTCATATTCAGTTCCTTTAAATATGAACTAACCTGTTTTTTTCAGTTTTGTACGCAATCTTTGTTCTTTTTCTTTCACTTCTACTTGCAATTCATTAATGTGATTGTCTGCAAAAAAAATAAAAATGAAGCAGCATTCAAGGTTGAGTCAAGGTTGAAGATTGTTAGTTAAATGTTGGCAATGGCGCATGTATGGTATGTGGTCACTACTACCTGCATAGCTCTCCCCATAGATGTAAAAGTCCTTCGTAAAGGTTCTCATGATTGTGCTTTTCTGGGAACCTGCACATTTATTAACCAGCATGCTCTCCATTTGTGTTCTTTAAATACCCTGCCCTAACCCTTCATAATCACTTAGCAAGCTCTCTGCAACAGAAATCAATCAAACATTATCAGCAACAAAGATCCACTTCAGATTTTTCATAAATTCTTCATCCATTCTTCTTCACTTTCTGGTCTTCTATATACATTTCTTTGTTATTCTGACTTCCACTATTTGTAAATGTTCATTTCCTCTTATATAAAATAATTTACCTCCTGTAAATATTCATTTGCAGGAGGATGTTCTGTATTAAATATATCTGAATACTAACATGTTTATATCATATTTATTTTTGATGTTCCTATTTCTGTATTAGTTTAATATTATCTGTGTTAGCTCCTATATAATGAATGCAGTTTTCGTACCTTTACTCTGTGATTGCTTCTATTGCTATCTAATTTTTGTTCCTATCGTGGCTCCTTCATGATTTCTATTCTTTTAGATCATCTCCAACAAATAGAATGTAAATTAGATTTTTCTATTTCTAATTTTGCTATTTTAATAAGAAATTTTAATTAGCAGGTTTAGGATCTACAAATACTCATTTACCTTTGCTATGCTATAATGGTTCTTTCTATGCAACTTTTGACTTTCCGCACGTGTAGATCACAATGCTGCTATACTTTTTGTAAATTGATATCATTCCCTGCATACAGAAGATAATTTCATTTTCTACAACATTTTGTTTAAATAAATGACTCATTCTATAGAGACACCAAGTGAAGTAATGACTCTGGGTTGGTGGTTTGTCCTGATTCTTTGGAATAGGTGAAGTCGTCGCCGATTTTGGCCTGAGTTTGGGTAAATACACCGTCGTCGATGAAGCTCACCGATTTCGTCGGTGTGTGGAGGAGATTTAGGGTTCCGTCTGTCGGGTGGTGTTGAACAACCATGAGTTTACATGGAGTATAAACTACCGGTGAGTAGAAAAAGTTGTCGCTGATTTGTGGTGCGGCGTGGTCAGCGGCGAAGTTTTGTAGGCGGAGATGGTGGAGCGGCGCGATTTTGGGCTAGGGTTTAGCTGGGGCGGTGGAAGAAATGGAGAGAAAATCCCTTTTATATTTTCCTGTATAACATGCTACTATTGTAATGTTCATTTATTAGGCAGATCAACTGTAAGAGCATCTCCAACGGCGGCGTCAGCGTAGGCACGCAAATTTTTCGCGGACGCCGATGCTGACGCCGAACCATTGCAGCCGGCGTCAGCGAAACCGGCGTCAAAATCGGCGTGCCTACGCCGATTCTTGGTATGACGCCGATTCTCACGGCGCCATTGTAGGCCATGAATCGGCGTCAGACCGGCGTCAGAATTTTTTTTTTTTTTTGAAACACTATATATACGCGCTTTGGACGTCATTTTCATTCGCACCACTTGTATTAACGAGTACTCTCTCTATCTTAATTTCTGTACAAGATCAACAACGAGAAATGAGTAATGCCGGTGGTGGTGGTAGTGGTAGGGATGCTGATGAGTACGAGCGTATGATGAACGAAGAGCTAGATGCATATACGAACGGTGAGGTTGATCGATGGTTGGAGAGTTATATGCAGTCGGCGGTACCTCGCCCACGACCAATTGTCCACCGTCGACAAGTGGTTGATCGTGATCATGTAGCTGCACATCAGCGCCTGTTCACAGATTACTTCGCAGAGGAGCCGCGTTTTAACGCCAACCATTTCAGGCATCGTTTTAGGATGAGGCGGGACGTGTTTATGCGTATTGTTAACGCTTTGGAGCATCGATATCTGTATTTCCGCTTCAGACACGATGCGGCTGGCAGACCCGGCCACACCCCTATTCAAAAGTGCACTGCGGCAATCAGGCAGTTGGCCTACGGAACTTCGGCAGACATGTGGGACGAATACCTCCACATCGGTGAGACGACTGCCATTGAATGTATGAAGTATTTCTGTCAGGGCGTGATTGAAGTATTCGGTGATCTGTATCTCCGAAAGCCTACCCTCGAAGATTGCCGGGATCTGCTGCGGATGCACGGGGATCAGCATGGGTTCCCGGGAATGTTAGGCAGCATAGATTGTATGCATTGGAAGTGGAAGAACTGTCCCGCTGTCTGGAAGGGGTTCTACACGACCGGCTACAAGGGAAAGAATCCCACGATGATCCTCGAGGTCGTAGCTGATTACCGACTGTGGATTTGGCATGCGTACTTTGGGATAGCCGGTTCGAACAACGACCTAAACGTCCTCAACTCGTCGCCCCTTTTCAACGAGCAGTGCCAGGGCGTCGGTCCGGCCATCAGTTTTGTCGCCAACGGGCAACCATCATGATATGGGCTACTACTTGGCGGATGGGATATACCCTAGGTGGCCAGTCTTTGTGAAGACGATCCGCTGCGCATCAGATGCGAAGAAGCCCTACTTTGTGACGCGGCAGGAGTCAGCGCGAAAGGACGTGGAGCGCGCATTTGGTGTGCTTCAGGCTCGATGGGCTGCAGTTAAGGGACCAACGCGTTTGTGGCATGTCGACTGCATTGTTGATATAATGTACGTCTGTATTATCATGCACAACATGATTGTCGAAGATGAAGGTGTACAGGGCCAACGACGATAATGAAGCAGGTCCATGCCACGGCGTCGCCGCCGCCAACGTATGGGGTGCGATACCTCACGATGAAGAAGCCCTCCTCCAAGCACATGCCGACATGCGTCAAACGGATGCTCATATTCGACTCCAAAAGGATTTAATTGAAGAGTTGTGGGCGCGGAGGATTGCAAGGTGTTAGTTTTATTTTAAATTATGTAATTTTTTTAAATGTACTTTTAAATTTTTGTACTTTTTTTATATTATTGTACTTTTTTAAATTTTAATAGTATTATTCAATTTTTCCGTATTTGTCTCGTAAATTAAATTCCGTATGTTGCTACGATTGTAAATTAAATTATATAATTGTTATTAGTGATGTGGATAGGCTATGGGAGGGCTATTGCATGTCCAGTTGCATGTCCAGATGATGTGGCAGGAGGATTTTAGTGCTGATGATGTGGCAGTGGCAAGGTTATGGGAGGGCTATTGCATGTCCAGAACCACT
This sequence comes from Salvia splendens, assembly GCF_004379255.2. NCBI lineage: Eukaryota > Viridiplantae > Streptophyta > Magnoliopsida > Lamiales > Lamiaceae > Salvia > Salvia splendens. The sequence continues at coordinate 12,617,754 of NC_056046.1, forward strand.
GGAGATGCCTTTAGCCAACCGGGCGAGGTCGGCGACCGAACGAACGAGGGGTCGGGACCTTCTGGGCCGTCTCGGGGAGGTCGTGGGAACCACCGCTACTGCCGCTATAATCACCGGTATAGTTCAGTTTCTGCTTCTTCGGCCAGCTAGCGTCGACACCTGCCTGGAATTTCTCCGGCACGTTGAGCACAAGGTAGCAGTTCCAGTAGGTGAACTCATAGTACTTCCCGGGATCCGGGTAGGCTCTCTCCGCAATCCTCCTGTAGTCTTCCTCTGTTTGGCCACTGGTCCGCATACGGAGGACGTTGGCGTACAAACCCGAAAATTGAGAGACGGCAGACCTGATTCGGTCCAAGCACTTCCGGCACTACTCCCCGGTGCGAGGTCTCCCTTCAGGGCAAAATGCCCTGTAGGCTGCGGCTATCTTGGCCCACAAGTTGACGATCCTCTGGTTGTTCGAAACGAGAGGATCATCGCAGACACTCACCCACGCCTTGCCCACCGCAACGTTCTCCGCGTCCGTCCACTTCCTCCAGACCCGGCTATCCTCACCTGGCTGCGACGACTCGCCGACCTTCTTGGCCTTGCCCTTCTTCTTCGGGGCGCTCCGACCCCGCCCTACTCCCCGGCTTTGAATGGGAGTTTTCGGAACCTCATTAATATCAAAACCCAACTCCTCTAAGGAGAAGGTCTCATACTGCGTGTACTGTGCATCCGTTGGGGTCGATGTGTGCGAAGAACCGGTGGAAAAATAAAAAAAATGATGTCCAAAGCGCGTATATATAGTGTTTCGAAAAATTTTAAAAAAAAATTAAAAATCTGACGCCGGTCTGACGCAGATCCGGGGCCTACAATGGCGCCGTGAGGATCGGCATGAGAATCGGCGCGGGTACGCCGATTTTGACCCCGATTTCGCCGACGCCGGCTGCAATGCTTCGGCGTCAGCACCGGCGTCCGCGAAAAATCGGCGTGCCGGTGCCGACGCCGCCATTGGAGATGCTCTAATTAGTGTAATGTACGTGGAGGATATTAAATAGAATGTGGGTATATAGTTTGTTTTGGGCTTCGTTTAATTGTGTTCTTTGGGCTTTTCGAATTTTATCACATTTTAAATTAGGTCATTTCAGATAATTCAAACGAGCTCTCATTTTATTTTGGCTTTTCTTATTAATTTCATTTGATTGTTTCTTATGTTTCTTACATATTTGGTCCTTTTATTTTTTTTATTAAAAACAATTTATATTATTTTTTTAGATAATTTTTTATTTGTAGATAATTGAAACAAGTTTTTATATGTATATATATGATTTAGTGGTTGTACATACTTTGCTCTCAAATCTCACTCATCATCCATATCTCTTTTTTGTGGAGTAAATCTTAATTCTAATTAACAAATGTGTTTTTCTCCATTTATTTGATAAATTAAAAATATACTGAATTGTGTTTCGAGTATGTAATCGTACTCTTAAAACTGGATTATAGAGCTATAAATCTTTTTAACGTGTACATATAGTATTTTATGTTTCTACTCAATTATTTACAATTTCTTTTCCGTGAGACATTTGCTATGCAAAATTATACCAACAATCTAGAAGATGTGCATGTGTTCAAAATCATAAACGTTATATGCTATTTGATGTACTTATTTGTTGAGATTGTGAAGTTCATTAATTTATTTTTAATGATTTAAGGCTTTGAAAAAATTAGGCCTAAGTAAAAATCGTGCCACGTTTTTGACAAATCTTATTAAAATGGAAGTGATACTTTGCATCACCTATTTTAGGATATAAGTACATGTTTTGTCTTAATTACTGCCAACTTATAGACCACATTTTATTTAAATCCATCTGTTAATTTTCTGTTATCACTTATTGTTCAAATTTTTTTCAAGTACATTTAGTCCGTAGGTTTGAGAACTATGTGAGGACAAGTATAAGCATATAAGCCCAACATTTAGATCTAATCTAAGAGCATCCACAATGGCGGTGAGCGGACCGGCTAGCCGATCTCTGGCGCTCGCCGGTTCGCTCGTCGAACCATTGTAACCGGCGAGCGCCATTTCGGCGAAAAAATCAGCGAGCGCACGCCGATCTGCGAGCGCTGGCCGATGCGCTCGCCGCCATTGCAGGCTCCGGACCGGCGAGCGAATTTTTATTTTTTTAATTTTCTAAACACTATATATACGCGCTTTGCACGTCATTTTCATTCGCACTACTTGTTTTAACGGGTACTCTCTCTATCTTAATTTCTGTACAAGATCAACAACAGGAAATAAGCAACGTTGGTGGTAGTAGTGGTGGTAGTGGTGGGGACGCTGAGGAGTACGAACGTTGAATGAACGAAGCGTTAGAGGCCTATGCGAACCATGAGATTGATAGGCTGATGCAGAGGGCCTTGCAGCCGGCGGTACCTCGACCACGACCAGTTGTCCACCGCCGAACAGTGATTGATCATGATCACGTAGCTGCACATCAGCGCCTATACGAAGACTATTTCACACTGGAGCCGCGGTTCAACGCCAACCTTTTCAGGCGCCGTTTTAGGATGAGCAGAGCCCTGTTTATGCGTATTGTTAACACCTTAGAGCATCATCGATATCTGTATTTCCGCTTCAGGCACGATGCGGCTGGCAAACCCGGCCACACACCTATTCAAAAGTGCACTGCGGCAATCAGGCAGTTGGCCTAGGGAGGCGCGGCAGACATGTGGGACGAGTACCTCCACATCGGTGAGACAACTGCCCTTGAATGTATGAAGTATTTCTGTCAGGGCGTGATTGAAATTTTCCGTGATCAGTACCTTCGAAGCCCTACCCTCGAAGACTGCCAGGATCTGATGCAGATGCACGAGGAGAAGCATGGGTTCCCGGGTATGTTAGGAAGCATAGATTGTATGCATTGGGAGTGGAAGAACTGTCTCGCTGCCTGGAAGGGGTTCTACACGACCGGCTACAAGGGAAAGAATCCCACGATGATCATCGAGGCCGTATCTGACTACCGGTTGTGGATTTGGCATGCGTATTTTGGGATAGCCGGGTCGAACAACGACCTCAATGTCCTCAACTCGTCGCCCCTTTTCAACGAGCAGTGCCAGGGCGTCGGTCCGGCCATTAGTTTTGTCACCAACGGCAACCGGCATGATATGGGCTACTACTTGGCGGATGGGATATACCCTAGGTGGCCCGTCTTTGTGAAGACGATCAGATGCGCATCAGATGAGAGGAAGGCCTACTTTACGGAATGGCAGGAGTCGGCGCGCAAAGACGTGGAGCGCGCATTTGGTGTGCTCCAGTCTTGATGGGCGGCAATTAGGGGTCCAACGCGTTTGTGGCATATCGACTGCATTGCTGATATAATGTACTCGTGTATTATCATGCACAACATGATTGTCGAAGATGAAGGTGTACAAATGACTAGTTGGGCCAACGACGATAATGAAGCCGGTCCAAACCACGACATGGCCTCCCCGAACGTACGAAGGGGGGTCCCGCACGATGAAGCCGGCCTCCTCCAAGCACATGCCGATATGCGCCAAACGGATGCTCATATTCGACTCCAAAAGGATTTAATTGAAGAGTTGTGGGCGCGGAAGAATGCACGGCGTTATTTTTTTTTTAATTATGTAATTTTTTTTAATTTAAATAAAATTATTGGATTTTCTCGTATCTGTGTCATAAATTTAATTCCGTATTTTGTGTGATTGTCAATTATTTGTTTTATATAATTTTGAGTGATGTGGCTAGGTTATTGCTAGGCTATTGGCCTATTGCTGGGCTATTTGCTTGTCCTGATGATGTGGCAGTAGGATTTTTAGTGCTGATGATGTGGCAGGAGGAGTTTGTGGCTGGGCTATGGCTTGGCAAAAACCATTGTGGATGCTCTAAGGATAAGCCCAACATAATATAAAATATTGAATAAATTGAAATGTTATATTGGTTTCTATGAATTGTTAAAGGTTTAAGTATGAAGTTCTTTACAGGTGAAGAAGTTCTTAGTTTCTTTTTTTTTTGTGCTACACATTATCTGATTTCAGTTTATGCGATTCATATATCACCACTGAAGCCATGAAGAAATTAAAAAAATCTGCAATACTTAATAATTGTTCATAAGAACAGATTACAGCTTCATCTTCAGGTAAAAAATAGTACACCTTACAATCATCTTTATTTTAATTGTCCCTAAGATATGTAGCCGTTTCATCCAAAATTTTATTTCACCTGTTTTTTATGGCAGTTTATAAATATGTTAGAAGTCATTTGAATATATATATAGTACAGAATGAAGTTTGCAGATTAATGTGTGACACTGTATTTCACTTATTTTATTAGCTTTTGAATTATTTTTCCTTGCATCTTCCTTTTAATTTTGAAGTTACTTTGTTTTTTATTTTATACCATATGTGTTCCTGCTGAAAACCAAAATCAATAGATTAGTATAATTGGGATATCATCTAAATGGCTATGAATTAAGTAGATATGTTCCTCTGTAGCTAATTGTTCTTGGAAATCCATATTTTTCGACAGACATGACAACATCTTTGACTTAGTCTATTTTTTAAACGATTAGGGATAATATTTGAACATGCAATCCCTTACTAATTGAATACAGTAATATTTGGAAGAATATTTTACCTTTCTATAGTAGGTTTGTCATAAGCAGGCTAAATCCATTCCCTGGTTTTAAGCGATTTGAAAGTGCAATTTTTCCAAAATAGCTCAATGACAGATATAGCTTTTATCTTCTAGGGTTTTTTTCGTTTGGGCGTCTTCTGATGGCTTTTTTGGGGTAGTCGGTTTTCCATCATTTAGAATGGTGGAAAACCGACCGATACAACGCCGAACCTTTAAAAAATGGAAAACTTGTGAGAATCGTTTAGAATTCAGAAATTGTGTTTATATGGTCAAAATTTTCGATGCTTTTCATCGATCTTACATGTAATCATACTGGAATTGTCGACAAGTGTATGACTGGAGAAATGCCGTGACGATTGAGCGATACGTAAGTTGGTTCTTCATACTACGAGGAAAGAGTATTGGTTGAAGTTGATGCTTGCTTCTGTCGCCGATTTTGAGAGTAAATCTTTCCAGCTATGGAGGCGGAAGATTGGGCGCCGCGTTTGAGAGATGAAGCTAGAGTTTCAGCAGTAATGTGTCGGCGTGTGGAAGGAATGAATGAGTGTATATTATATTGTTTAAATACCTAAGTACGTTAATTTTGATTTTCACTAATTTCAAGTTTATGTAATTTAGTTGAAGTATGATTGGAATAATACATTTGTGTTTATATAATTGTAGAAAGTTAGGGCTATATATTTTAGCTTATTATGATGCTATATAATCTTGTTTTTTGGGCAGGTTAATTGAGTTTTTTTGGGCCCAATTTTTTTTTGTGTTTCTATATATTGTGATGTTATTTTAGTTAATCGTTATGTTAATTGTTAATAATTAAATTATATAAATTGATTAAAATTTGAAAAAAATTATATAAACTTTTTTAGGAAAAGCTCTGGCAACTCTCTCGACCAGCAGCCGAGAATGTTGTGAATGCCACCATTAATTCTTCATATCTTTGGAGTAGTTGTGCAGTATTGAAGTTGACCAGAAACATGAGGTGATGGAGTTGTTGGTGGTCTGAATGATAGTGAAGTCGTTATTGATCTTCCCTTTGACATTGTACTGTCTAATGCTGGAGATCCTCTTAAAACCATTGTTGAGAAGATTTATCCTTCCTATATAGATCCTGAAGAGTTGAGCAATTGTTTGCATGATTGTGCTATACTTGCTCCCACGCTTGATGTTGTCGATCAGGTTAACCAGTTCATGATTTCGATGGATCAGTCTCAGGGTCGAGTATATTTGAACTCTGATAGCATTTCAAATTCAAATTCCACATCGAATGGTTCTGCTGAGATACAATCAGTTGAATTTTTGAATAATTTGAAGTGTTCAAGTACACCTAATCATGAATTGATATTGAAAGTTGGAACTCCTGTGATGTTGTTAAGATCATTCTAATGGTTTGTGTAATGACACTAGATTGATAATTACACGGTTAGGTGATTATGTTTTGGAGGCCTGTGTCTTGGGGGGGGCATAATATTGGTCATAAGGTTTTGATTCCGCGAATGTCTTTGATACCGTCTGATCCAAGGCTGCCATTCAGATTCCAACGACGCCAATTTCCATTAGCTGTGTCATATGCAATGACCATTAACAAAAGTCAAGGCCCAATCTCTGTCCCATTATTGGATTATTTTTGAAAAAACCAATCATGGACAACTTTATGTTGCTATATCTAGAGTCATAAGTCGTGAATGTTTGAATATTTTAGTTTGTGGGATGAGAATGATAGTAGAAGTGATTCTACTCTTAACGTTGTTTACAAAGAAGTCTCTCAAAATGTATGAATTACTGGTGTCAGAGAGATGTTTGTAACGATTTTGTCGAGAAGATGTTTGAATTCTATGTTTTGTTGATCAAATTTATAATGAACTACTGTGTTTATTTTTTCAAATAATTTTATTTATTTACTTTGGTATTTAGTATTTCTCAATCTTTTGTTTGTATATCCTATTCTATTTCTATTTCTTTCCCTCATGTCCTTTCGTTACAGTGGATTGATAGATTGATAGATGTAGAAGTAGAAGTATGTTTTTTAAATCTTTATAATCTTATGAATATAACATTTAAATAGTTTCTATTCTTGATTTGCAATAATTAGTGATATTTTTTCTATATGTTCTTTATTTTGATTTAATTCGTTTTAATTTTTTTTTTTAAATTTTTAAAAATTATTTGGCCCGTGCATAGCACGGGTGATAACACTAGTAGTAGTAAAGGAGAGGTGAGTGCCTGTATTAAATTTTAGAAAAACAAACATATTGACTTTCGCATCAAAATTTCCACCTTTAGAAAATAATAACATGTAAATTCACAAATTTAGCCATCTTTGAAAGATGAGACTGAGACTTATTCCATAGAGTACTCCTTAGAGCATCCACTATGCGCCCCGCGACCGTCCCGCGTTTTGTTCCGGAGGGACGGAAGCGCCGCGGGACGCGTTGCAGTGAGGCGTTCCGTCCCCAGCCCGTCTCCATGCCGTCCCGTAGCCCGCGACCACACGACGTCTCGCCACGCGCCGAGTGGGCATCGTCACGCTGACGCAATAATTCATTTTTTTAAATAATTTTTTTTAAATATTTTTTATTTATAAAAATTATTTTTTATATTTAAAAATAATTTTTACAAATAAATGAATACTATAAATCCGTATTAACCCATATATATTTGATGGGCTTGCGAATTTATGAAACTCATTCTTGATTGTCTCTCTTTTATAGAGACATCCTTGAATGTTTTATGTTCCACTTTCGATGTGGGACAAACTCATTCTTGGTTGTCTCTCTTTTATAGAGACATCCTTGAATGTTTTATGTTTCACTTTCAATGTGGGACAAACTCATTCTTGGTTGTCTCTCTTTTATAGATACATCCTTGAATATTTTATTTTCCACTTTCGATGTGGGACAAACTCATTCTTGGTTGTCTCTGTTTTTATTAATTAAATTTGTTGGAGAAAAAAAATAAAAAATGAAATTGAATGAATAGTAATTTAAGGGACGGTTAAGGGATGGAGCGTTACAGGTTCCGTCCCTTAGTTAATGGATGAAGTAAAAAAGTACAGTGGAGCCCTCAAATAGTAATTTAAGGGACGATATAGAGACAACTTAGTGGATGGCCTTAAGAATGCACCCAAAAGTATATGTTGATTGTTGACGGACACACAACAAACTCATTAATCATTATATGTTAATAGGATTTAATTAATAAAAGTAAAGCAATCTAGCAACTACGTTAGTAAATAGAGAGATATGCGCTAACTTATTTCGGAGTGGATATATTAATGGCTGGAAAGAATTGCCGGTGACTGTTCACCTTTTTCATAATGATAAATTGCATAAATTCCCTCATTGTTTTTATGATTTTGCTAAAAAGTTGGATAGTAAACAAAGCTAACAGTGTTCAAACATTCAAATGAAATGTAACTTAAAATATTAATGCAACATTTTATATGATTTATGTAAACTTAAAACATTTTGTATCAATTTGAAATATTGGTAAAATATTTTGTATTAATTTGAAATATTGGTAAAACATTTTATATGTATAGTGTAATTACCCCTAGAGATGCGACATCATTTTCTTCGTTTTGGAATTGAGGTTGAGAAGCGATATCTCATATCCTTCATCATAAATTGTAGATTCCATAATGAATTATACTCCCTTCCAAGTTAGCAGAGTCGTATTCTTTTTCGTTTATTTCAAGGTAATTGAATCAATTTGTTTGTTCTCTCCTACTTTATTCTATCTTTTACTTTCATATTTTATTCTCTCCTATTTAAATCTCTCTCATTTAACTTTTAAAATCAATTTCTTAATTTTTGTGTCTAATAGAAATGCATCAATTGTCTTTGTTATCTATTTTCCTTTATAATGTCTTTATTCTATATATTATCTACTTTATTTCTCTTTATTTTAATTTTTAAACCTTAATTTCATTAACTTTTGTGTCCAACAGAAGCGCCCAACTACCTTCGGACGAATAGAGTCAAAATCTGTTATAGAGAAAAGTGTAAAACAAACCCAAACGAACTATCAGCTAAAGAGGAAAGGCATAACCTAGCTAAAAAACAAAACAATACAATCCCATAAAAGAGCCTCAACAAAACCTACAAAACTAACCGTCAAGATAATACCTACTAAAATAAATAGCTCACTCATAGATAAGGCAGCCAAACTTGAAAATCATTACCCAATTCATCCGAAATAACCAACAAGCCTTTAAAATGTCACGACAAACATCGAGCTATGAGTTATGTCTTTTTTTGACTTTTTCCTTAAATCATTTAATTTTTGGAGTGAATGGAAAATCATGACACCAACTCTGAGTCCACAAGCCAAAATGCGAAAAAAGTACTTTTTAAAAATCCAAAGACTACCTCCTTATCATGAATATTCTCAATATATAATGTAGTGACATCCAAATCTTTATGACGAACTTTATGAGTAACGCCCCATCCAAAGCTTCTCCTACTTTCAAAACGAAAAACATTGGTCTACAACTTCACCAATTTTGGAAATTTCTTGTTTCAAATTAATTAGTGATTCTATGATATCACGAAGAGAAGAGAGTAGTACATTGTAAAAGTGTACTAAGCTGGCATTGACAAGGCTTAGTTGAAGGTACAACCTGGCGATGCACATCGTTTCAGACGATTCTGCCCTCAGCGTTGCAGTCAACGGGTGCATAATCAGCTTATACGAATAATTAATAGTACTACCATATCATTACAAAAGAATCAAATTAAATACACCATAACTTATTTAGTAACTTTGCCATATATCGATAGGTAAAATTAAGCAGCAATAAATACTACTCCCTCCGTCCCCGAATAAGAGTCGTTAATTTCCATTTTGGGCCGTCCCCCATTAAGAGTCACTCTTCATTTTTACCATAAATGGTAGTATGCCCCACATTCCATTAACTCACTCCACTCACATTTTATTATAAAACCAATATAAAAATGTGGGTCCCATATTCCACTAACTTTTTCAACCAACTTTTCTCTACATTTCTTAAAACTCGTGCCCGGTCAAAGAGCGACTCCTATCAGGGGACGGAGGGAGTAACATTTTAACACAGTGAACTAGAAAGAGGAGAGAGGCACAAAAGTAAGAAAATTTCTGCAGACTTCAACCCAGTCCATATCTATAGACTTTCACTGTCCATCTCTGGATTCTCTCATAATTCAGTATCAAAGAATCGAAAACAAGAAGAAAAATCATGATTAAAACCTAACTTATGTTCTAATTTTAGTGGAATCGAAGCTGGAAGATTTCAATTGATTGATGGTTTCGTCAGCGGCAGCGTCAGACAAATGGGGAAGTCTTACTCGGCGAATTCGAATGATTACAAGCTTCTAGAAGAGGTTGGATACGGCGCCAGCGCTACTGTTTTCAGAGCGATCTATTTGCCTTACAATGAAGTGGTGGCGGTTAAGTGCTTGGATCTCGATCGATGCCATAGCAATCTGGTTTGTTCAATATATTCTTTTCATCTATTTGTATTGCGCTTCTGTTCATTTGCTTTGATTCCGCGTGACTTGGGGATTTAACTTCATTTGGCTTTGTGTGAGGTGACTTTTGATCTAGTTGGAGTGCATTTTCGATGTTGCTTGGAAAATTTTAATGCGTCTGCAGTTTGAGATCTCGGTGCATTGAGTAATGGTGTGAAATTGTTTAAATGGAGCTACTTTGAGTTTAGAGGGCGAATCTTTGAAATTTGAAGCTTTGAATTGGTTCGAATTTGAATTCTGTTGTGCAATTTGGTGTCTTTATTACTCCCTCCGTCCCAAGCTACTTGCACTTATTTCCTTTCTGGGCGTCCCAAGTTACTTGCACTCTTTCCATTTTTAGTAAAAATTATCACCTACAGCCGTAATATTTGACTTTGTCTATCACTCATTCCTTAATCTCCGTGCCGAACAGGAAACGTGCGAGTAGCTTGGGACGGAGGGAGTATTATTATAGGTTAAGTGAGTTAGCTGCTTATCATCAAATATGTGATTTTAAGCACATTTATTAATTCCTAGAGAACACGATCAGGTTTTGTTGTGTACTGCTTTGGGATTAACTGTTATCATGATGCAAATTGCATTGAATTCTTAGGGAAATATAGTGCAAGGAAGGGTAGCTATATCAGCTAGGTTGAGTTTGAGCAGCATCAAATAAGACCGTTCTTTGATTTGAGAAACTGTTGCTGAGTTAACTACTTAACTTATAAGAATGAATTAATGAAATGAATATTCAGATATCGAGAATTTTGAGGAATGGCTGATTGAGAAAGATTTCATCTAACCCAGCAGGGAGAATCCTTAATGATAATCAGCTATTGTTAATGGGATTGTTTACGTACAACCGGTAGAATGAGTCAATGACTAATCAATTTCCCCAAGAATGTAGTCATACTATTTACTCTAGAACTTATTGATAAATATATGATCATAAAGCTACTGTTTGGTGTTGTTTTCTTAGTATCAATACAAATATGTTGGTTTATTAGCATCAATACAAATCTGTTGCCTTTTTTTGCTAAACCTTCTTTGTTCAAAATTAAGCCTCATTGTTCTCATTTCAATGTGATATTATGTTGACATAAATACTACAGCTTCAGATTGCGTCCCTGTTAGATATAGCATACTTCCTAGGTTTTACATAAGTGCCAATCGTTATTTAACTTATTACTCTCTTTTTTGGTCCAAAATGTATTTTGTCTGTAACATTTAATAGTTACTAGAACTAGAAGTTTGTGCTAACTAGAATTTAAATGAAGGTCAATGAAAATTTGAACCAGAGTCAGTCCAGATTAAGTTAGAGGCAGAATGGAATAATGAAGTTGTAAAAAGTCAAATATGTCGGCGATAGTCAGTTTTGTTAAACATGTTATCTCAGAAATTACGAAATACACGTGGCCATGTATTTTAACACTTCTAAGATGCCAAAAGCAATTTATTGCATGTTATGAATTTTACAGGTGTCATCATTAGGTTTGAAGTCTGTAGCTCTGGCTTTGAGATGTATATAAGTGTGTGTATTATCTCTCTGTTGTAAAGAACTTTATTTCTTGATTATTCGTTTCTACAAAACTTTTTGGGGTTCATATAATCAAAATATGACTTTCACTGTGCAGTATCAAATTAAACCAGACATTTTTTGCGCCATTTAAGATATCTTAACCCCTATAATGTGATAAAAGCTCAAGAATATATCAGCAAAAGATTAATTATCTGGATCTATTGTTGGTTATCTTTAGGCATCGAATACCTTATGGCACAAGTAAGAATTATTAATGCCCCTTTCTCAAATTGTATGAAAGGAATCTGTATAATTATCTTTTTTCCGTTGCTTGACGCTTCAGAGATTTGTTGCCTTGTGGGAGTTTACTACCAGTGATGAATTGCATGCAAAGAAATTTAATCTAACTAGCTTGGTTGACTCAGATTTTATATGGTTACTCTTGATACCTTACCTGTAAGCTCTTTTATATTATTAGCCAAGAAGATAGCAATGAGTTCAGTGCGATACCTTCTGAACTCCTTGGTAATCATTAGTTATTTCTTTCTAGTTACCATGTTTGGCATTATGACACATGTTATGGGGAAGTAGTTGTTAACTAGTTTTATTTATATTTATTTTTTTGTTTTTTTCGACATCAGGATTCATAGTGTTATGCAACTTGTGGTATTCCTGTGAAGTGTAGATTTCTTTAGTAGAAAGTTCTTTCCTTGGATACTGGTTTCAAAGCATAAGAATATTTTAACCAATTAATGTAGCTTATTTGTTCTATTATGATTAGTGGATGTGGTTGGGCTGGACATTCAGTTGAATAGTGTTATCTTATCTGCAGGATGATATTCGCAGGGAAGCTCAAACAATGAGTTTAATCGATCATCCTAATGTCATAAAAGCTTTTTGTTCATTTGTTGTTGACCGCAACCTTTGGGTGGTAATGCCTTTTATGGCTGAGGGTTCTTGCCTGCATCTCATGAAGATAGCATATCAAGAAGGATTTGAAGAATCTGCCATTGGATCTATCCTGAAAGAAACTTTGAAGGCTTTGGAGTACCTTCATCATCACGGCCATATTCACCGTGATGTTAAGGTTAATTGATGTTGCATGTTTAAATCTAGACAGATCAGACACTGGACTTGTTCTCGGATAGTATGCATTAAGTAAATTACTTTATTCTGTTTAACGTCTCTATACAGGCTGGAAATATATTGATGGATACTGATGGTGAGGTGAAGCTTGCTGATTTTGGTGTTTCAGCCTGCATGTTTGACAGAGGTGATAGACAACGATCAAGGAATACCTTTGTAGGCACTCCATGCTGGTGTGTGTGTGTGTCTCTCTCTCTCTCTCACACACACACACATTGAAGAACAAATACCAAACTATCACCATCAGTATCCAATATCCATTTACATTTTGCTATACATATCTTTCACTTCTCACCCACACTCTCTTTTGATACCAACTGATTTAATCCGTCGCTTTTAATTCATTATACAGGATGGCCCCGGAAGTGTTGCAGCCTGGAACTGGATATGATTTCAAGTGGGTTACTTCATATTCTTGTACTGTCTTGTGGTTCTATATTAAGAAGTGTTTTGTGCATGCATACAATTTGGTGGCACAGGCATACAAAGGGTGTTTGTGAATGTATCATAAAACATTATTATAGTCTTGTAGATTGGGATTTGGATATTTATTATTGATATCTTGTAGACACTATACTGGGAAATTAATTTTCTAATCTGAGGTATAGGTAAGCTACGCTGGTGTGATCCTCACTGCATGACTTTGATATGGCATCTGAAGTCTAAAAATGTCTATTCGAAAGACTAAAGTTGAATGGAAACTCTAGTTAATCTATTCCTCTAAGAACATTACTCACTTTAGACTATCACTCAAACTCCAAGTAATTTTATCATTTTGTGTCCATGCTTACCTTGTATTCACATTTCTCAGTTTCCCATCATAGTTGCTAGCAGTTGTAGATGCTGATTCTTTTTGTGCATGATTCATAGTGTTCTTATTAAACGCACAGGGCTGACATTTGGTCATTTGGAATAACTGCACTGGAATTGGCCCATGGACATGCACCATTTTCCAAATATCCCCCAATGAAGGTACATGTCTACATAAAAGCACTTTTTCTGGATGATACTGTCCTTAACACTTCATGATATTTGCCTCCACTCTCCAATAGGTTTTGTTGATGACCATACAAAATGCACCACCTGGACTTGATTACGATCGTGATAAGAGGTTCTCTAAGGTATTCATGATATTTCCAGGTGTACCATGTTCACTGAACACTGTCTGGCCTCTAAATTATTATTACCAATACCAATGTTCATTTTTAGTTTCATTTGGTTTTTGATAGTCCTTCAAAGAAATGGTTGCTATGTGCTTAGTAAAAGATCAAACAAAGAGACCAACTGCAGAAAAGTTGTCGAAACACTCCTTTTTCAAGAATGCAAAGCCTCCTGAACTCATTGTTAAAAAGTTGTTTGTTGACCTGCCACCACTATGGAAGCGCGTGAAAGATCTCCAGGTATATCCTGTTCGTGGAAACCGGCAGGGTTCTGAAGTAACGTTTTGTAGAATTTATGCTGATATTGTTGCGAATGCTCATAGATCAAAGATGCTGCACAACTTGCTCTGAAAAAAATGCCTTCAGCTGAACAGGAAGCTATATCTCAGGTTTGAAATGCACCAGATCCTATAGTTCTATTTCATTTCCTGTTTTATGCTAGCCAAAGATTTACTGCTATGCGACACTTCTCTTTTCTCCTGTTGATCTAATGCTACTTGCGAAAGATTATAGAGAACTTCTATACTCCGTTACTCATAAAAAATTAAAATAAAAAAGAAGTTAGGGTCCATTCATATGGTCTGCTTAGAAGTATACCTAAATGCCAGCTGCTGCATTTTTTCTTTCATGAGTATTTTCATCTTTAATGGGAAGTTGGAACGAATGAAGATGAAGACCCTCGTTTTCTCCTTATTCCTTTCTTATTCATTAGCCAATCGCTACCTACAGAGCCTGTTTTCAATTGAGTGGCCAATTGAGCTAAAAATGTTGGTGTGTGAGCAAACATCAGCTGGAATTGTCTTGTCGCATTAACAATTTGCTAACTATGGGGTCCCATCTTTATTTGTTTATTTATTTTATTACTAGGTCTGTAGGTCACAAAGTAATGATTAGTGGAAATGCAGAATCTTCTATTTAAACACATTGCTCAGGATTATAAAAATATATACCACATTCCCTGTGTTTTGTGATGTGTGCATTTGTTCTTGTTGTAGTTTTTCTTTCCCTTTGGTTGAATAGATTTGATTCTCTTTCAGAGTGAGTACCAGCGAGGAGTAAGTGCTTGGAACTTTGATGTTGAAGATTTGAAGTTTCAAGCATCTTTGGTATGTTGAGAGAAGTTTTATTTATGCTCAATCATCAGTATGGAATAATTGTGAACAGTGGAAGTGATCCTATGGGCTGTTTTATTCTTGGCAGTTGCAAGACGAGGATGAAATAAAAGAAATCCAAGAAGAAGAAGACAGTATAAAATTTAATATGAACCAAAAGGTGTTTTAATAATGATTTACTTTTTATGGAGACCTGTCATTGTTTTCAATATTTCTGTTTCTGTTGTGTACATCTAGCTATACTTATTCTTTAGCTACAAAGTGAAGAAAGTATGTAACAAAATTCTTATTGCTTGTTTGCAGAGTGCATCTGATTCTGTACCAAAACCAGTAGTCCACAATATTGTCAGGTAACTTAGAAAATATTTGTTCCATCTTTATGCTACATATTATAGTTGTTGCCTTGTAAAGGTTATTTGTCTGCAATTTTTTGTTTCTGTTTTGATGCGTATGAAGAAATGCTTTGACTATATCATGAACTTATGTCCCTATTAGTCTAAATAATTTTTCTGCTGTGTCTCCTTTCATCTCCAGTGAGAGGATAAATGGTGATGAGGTGCTTGTAGTTGAGAGCCAGACAAATAAGGGACAGACATCTGAAAGTGACATGAGAGAGTATGACACTAATGCAAAAACTGATACAATGAAGAGTGAATCAAAATCTGAGCTGGCAGCATCATTGGTAGAGAAAGAAGGAGTTCAAGCTAAGACTAGAAATCAGACCGGTAGAGCCCGTCAAACTCAAAGTGGACCACTTGTGCCTGGTATGGTGCTAAGTAATTCACTATCAGAAAGAGCTCGCAACTTTGAAAGGTTTATAATTTATTTTCTGCCTCATCTTACTTTGCTATGCTTGTGCAGCAAATAGTGTGTTATCTAAACTTGACGAGATATTGAGGAGTGATTATCAGCTTAATTCTTTCTAGTCCAGTTAGAAAATCATGGCTAGCTTGACAGTGGAACTACTTAACTGCTCTTAACATAAATTTGATATCTATTCTCATTCTTTATTGTGGCTGGCCATTCTAGTTGTAGCTGTGAAGTTGATAGTTTGAACTTTATGCACCTGGAGTCTGTTGTCCTTGATGGTTCTTCCTTCAGTTTTACTATGACACATTGACAGTAAAATGAACATTACATTTGTCTTCATCCGCATGATCTCCTTTCATACTAATTGTACTAATAAAATTGGGCAATGCTCTCCGAGTAAACTTGACTGTGTGCTGTCTCTGGATAAACTTTATTGGACCAGTTTCTGTTTGAATTTCTTATCTGACGAGATATAGTTTCAACTACTTTAACTTGAAGGCTTCTTACTTCTTGATGTTGAGATAAATACATTAAGAACTTTACACACTGTTCAGTAAATGCATTTTCTAGTGTAATGCTATAAATCATGCTGTGAAGAGCATGTAGCACGTGGATTAATTTACTCATGATATTTATTCACTGAGCAAATTTAACTTATATATTTTCCCTGTGCAAATTATGAAAGCTGTGTTGTATCTGTATAGTTATTTCCTAACACCTGCAATTCAGCACGAGAATTCCCCTACCTTAATTTTATTGGTAAATGCAAAATGTGTTCATTAGGTATGAGAATGATAGCTACCTAGGGGCTGAGAAGTCTCAGCAAGTGCGGAGAGCACCCAGTTTTAGTGGTCCTCTAAACCTTCCGAACCGAGCTTCAGCAAACAGTTTATCAGCTCCAATCAAATCTTCAGGAGGTACATTTAAGTAGCATTCATTATTGCATATAGCTATGCTTGGATAAATTTCTTGGAAGGACATTGCATCGTCTTCTTTGTTTCCAGGGTTCAAAGACACGTTGGAGGACAAATCAAAAACGAACTTGGTACAAATAAAAGGGCGGTTCTCCGTAACCTCCGAAAATGTAGATCTTGTGAAGGTATAGCTCATTTAAGTAGTAGATTCTTTTTCATGACTGTTGCTAAATTGTTTCTCAGGATTGTTTGTCTAACCTAACACAATTACTAGGATATTCCGTTATCCACAGTCTCTCGACGAAATTCTCAGGTGAGAAAGAACAGAGCAACCTTGGTTCTTTTAAAAGATGGTGATGGTTTTTCATCATATAACCCTCTGTTCATGTGGTTCTCAGGGGTCACCACTAAGGAAGTCTGCTAGCGTAGGGAACTGGATATTTGATTCCAAACAAATGGTTTGTATGCTTCTTGTATATATTGATATATAAATTACTGCAGCTAACTGAATATTTGGTTCCAAACTAATGGTCCTTCTAATGTTCTTGCCATTCAGCCCCAAAGCCAGCCACCGAAAGAAATCAGTAACAGTAATGGACTGGCCTCAGTTCTGATACCTCACCTTCATAATCTCTTCCAACAAACATCAGTTCAGCAGGTATGATAGTTTTCAAAATTCATTCATCATTGATTACTTCAGCAAAATGACAACCTCCTTTGTTTTTTATTTTTAAACTTGAATCTCATTTCTCCTTCTCAATTCCAGGATCTTATCGCGAATTTGTTAAGTAGCTTGCAAACAGTGGATGTTGAAAATGGTGCGTTGTTTCTATATTTTAGCATATGGCTGAATGGTCATGTATTTATTTGGTTGAACTTTTCATCTTTCCAGCTCCTCAAAATGGGAAACTGCCTCCTTTACCTCGTGGTTCAGATACTAATGGCAGTGTAAGTACACTTGCTGATAATTTTTATTATTTGGCTGAACTTTTCATCTTATCGTGAATTTGTAAAGTTTTCCTGCTCTTATTTAAAGTATTAAATTGGTTAAGATTGTGCACGTGTGCACGAAGAACTGTAGGCAATATTTGTGTTTGTTTTTCAGGATATGTTGACTTCCTTCTAGAATAATAGAATGAAAATGTGTTTGTGAAATCATTGTCCAGGGACCTACCTATATCTGCAGCATATAACTATATGCCAATATATTGCACTGTAAAAAAAATCGCTAATCTATTCATTAGTTTTGTAGAACAGTAAAATATAGATATATGCGGAGAAGTATATAGACATAGTAGAGAAGAGTAGTAGGTGTAGGTGTTACTCAACATAGGCCACATATATATAGTACTATAAGAGACTAAGCTAGACTATGTCACACCACCGATGTGGGTACTAATATTCATAACAAGTTTGACCTAGAAGACTTTCTTGCTTTGTTTTTTGAATATATTACAAAACCCAATATGATGTTAATCAACATTTTTTGTGGATGGAATATTGTATTTGACATAAGAATTAAACATATTAGATTTAACTGAAAAACCACAAAAGGAATTGATTTAATATTTTTAATCATTTGTCTTCCACCAGAACGAAACCAGCATACCTTTCATGTGTCCTGAAATATAATTGTCATGTTGGGGAATGTACTCTATATCCTAATCTACATTGTACTGCTTAAGCAACGAGTATCATTGTTAGAAAATGGGTTATGGGGAAAGGAGAAAAAAAATAGTACTCCCCCCGTCCACAAAAAATAGGCAAAGTTGTAAACGGCATGGGTTTTAATGCATAATTGGTAAAGTAAGAGAGAGGGAGGGAAAATGGGGTGGAAGTGGTGTTCGTGGATTGTGGGGTCCACATTTACAATGATGTGTAGGGTTAGTATTAGTTTATAACTTTCCATTTTTAGAATTAGTCTAATTTTGGTGGACGGCCCAAAATGGTAAAACTTGTCTATTTTTTTGTGGACGGAGGGAGTACTACTTAATAGGAGTACTTAAATTGGGGAATGCTTATGCTGTGTGATGCTATGGAAACTTGGTTCTATAAGAATTGGCTTAACTGAAAAGTTGTGTCTGAACTTAGCAATTAGTTCCCCTGACTTTGTGAAAATCATTATACATGCCACCATATTATCATGTCCACCACACATGAGGATACATATCCTGTATAAAGAATAAATATGTTATAGTTGGAGTCATCTTCTTAATTTTTGTCCATCTATATGGTATGAGGGAGAATCTGGAGTGTGTGGATTAGTTAAGCTTGTTTTTTTTCCTTCTAGGGCATCATGTTAAATACCATTTCCTTTTTTAACTTCGAAGAAGCGCCATTCTTCTAGTTTTCAACTATTCATCTGAGACTCCAATCTGGCTTTATCATTCTTATATTAATTCTCTATCATCTGGGACTGGGAACTATTATCGCAGCCTTTATGAACTGTAAAACCATTGACCAGTATCCAGCTTAAGAAGTTCCATGGTGGAGTATCCTTGCATATTTTCGCACGAAATTCTTATATAGATAAATGTCTACATTTGCACTGGTGCGTACTCCTGATACTTGTTGCAATTTTTACAGGCTGAATCTATAGTTTCTGAAAGGGAAAAAATGCTGCTGATGAAGATATCTGAACTTCAAGCTAGGTGTGTTGTAACTTATCTCGTATAGACAAACTCTTTAAAAGAGCTACAATGTTCATCTTTTGGGTGGGGGTGGTTACTTGGCTTGTGAATGTGAGTGACTCATGAGAGTGATGGCAGTGGGGGAATCATCCTCACACTTGAAAACAGTCGAAGGAATCATTCCGTACTACCCAACAAATTTTCTAACCAATCACCTCTTACATTTCAAGACACTCAAAACACTCGTTCTGTTCGCCTGCAGGATGAATAGCTTGACAGATGAATTAACTTCGGAAAGGCTTAAATACGTGCAAGTGAGTTCTTCTTGCACGCAGAGATAGTGCTATGTCTTGCAGCTTTAGAGTATTTGACTTCAGAGTTCTCACTACGGCATTTAAATTGATGGCTGTGCTTTTTCACTGCTTGCAGTTACAACAAAGACTAAATGCAGTGCCAACACACGAAGAGGATGAAGATAGAAGAGGAGGAGATTCTTGATTTTGGGAATGTATATTTATGTTTTTGTTCATTCATCGCACCTTGAGAATTCAGGTAAAACTCGATATGATAATGATTTACGGGGTCACGTAAGTGCTTCTGTAATGTAAGCATTGGCTTAATTTCAGGGTGAAAATGTAGAAGCAAACGCAAGATGTTGTTGGGTGTATCTGGAATGATGGGTTTGTGTGTTGAATAAGAGAGTTAAAAAAGATTCCAGCACCTTGTTTGAGAAATTAAAAGAGAATAATGAGATTAGAAGAATGAGTTGAGTTGAGTTGAGTTATTTGGTTGGTGGGAATGGAAAGTAGGTGGTGTTGTGTTGAAGCCAATGTGTATTATTTGAGATTAGAAGAAAAACCAGAGGCGCATTTACTGTAATTCTGTGAATATATAATTTGTAACATTATATGCTGGTGTATATATAGAGAGAGCTATTTGCACTCCACCAACACACCCCATTTCTTCTCTCTTTATTTTCATCATCTACACCCCATATACGTGCTTGTCTTGCTATAATGAATCTAAATAATTACTACTACCACTACTACTAATATTCTATCTTATGGTACAAGTTATTTCTTTTTTGTTTTTGGTACTAGCTAAATGTTAGTACATCGGATACATACAAGTTATATTTAACATGATTAAGAAGAATTTAGGTGTAAAGGGATATTTATTTTAAATCAAAATAAAGTAAACTTTCCTACATGTATGATACTCCAAATATCAAATTATCATACTTTTTACAAAAATTACTCTATACGTCCATTAGTATGGCCTTACTGTTATTTCTGTTCGTCCATCAAAAGTGTTATTTCCTATTTTTAATAGCATATCCCATTTTGTTTTGTTATTATTGACCCTCAATATTTATGAAAGTCCAATACTTACTTTTAACTTATAGTTGGTCATCTTTAACCAATATTCATTCAACATCTAACATCATTTGAGGATTCATCTCACAATTTAAAATAAAAATAATTGTTGCTAAAATCACAATTTTGAGTTAATTTTTACTACTTATAGCAACTTTCAAAATTTAAATGATACTACTAATTTACAATGTTTTGATTTTCTATTTTTTTCATGAAATCAAAGGTGACGTGATAAAATAAAAAATGAGAGTATGACAAACTTGGAAGCCACCATCTCCACCTTTTAGGTCATGACCCTAGGCAGCCGATCCACGACCACCTTAACGTCCCCAACTTCAGCAGTGGCCAACATCACGTACCTACATTCCATCTTTTAGTCACCGTTGTTCTTTCTTTTTTGTGAAGTATGATGGTCGGATCTAGTTCTTTTTTCAGAAGGAGATTCAAAATAATACTAGTAGGAAATTAGGAAGGGTACTCTGTTGAGTTAATTTAATAAAATCACATCTAGTTAATCCCAAGTTATCCAGTGAATTAAAATTAAGAAGGCCTAAATATTTATAAGACCATCGAAATTAAAGGTTACACCTTTTGGTTTCCTCCTAGTTAAATCTTGCATCATAAGATAAGCTTGTCGGTTGTCACACATATTTATGAAATCATGTTATATTGCATATGCAGAGTGAATAAGTGACAGAATATAATGACCAATTCTGTCTACAATATGAATATGTGATAGGCATGTTAAGATGCATCCAGTTTCTCCAACATCCAACTGTACCACGTGCCATCTCTTATTCAAATAATTGAGTTATTTATCCTCCACCACTTGAAAATTTAAGATTCTCCTCCAAAATATAATTAAAACGAATGTGAAAGTGAAACCACTTGTGTTTTATATCCTTACCTCTGTAACTCATTGGGCAACATTTACATAGGAAATGGACAAGACAAAAATGCACTTCGAGTAAAGCCTTCTAATCATCCATGTTATGAGGGATATTACAGTCAACTCAGCTTTACCCCTTTTGCGTTTGAATCCAAATTGCATCTGGCAGCCTACATTTATATATTTGTCTGAAACTCAAGATTTGAGAGAGGAAAAAGCATGGCCTCTCCAAAATCAAATCTCTTTTGCACCCTCATTGTGCTCTTCCTCTCAATCCAATCCAAAGTACTTTGCAGCATTTACCAAGTTGGAGGCTTAGCTGCTTGGGGCATTCCCTTTTCCTCCAACCCCAAACTCTACATCAACTGGGCTACCAAGTACCATGGACTCAAGATTGGAGATTCTATCTGTAACCACACATACATCATATCCATACATATATAACTCTCTCTCAAATTCTGAATGCTCTGATTAAATGTGATGTGTTGTTTAATTATTGTGCAGTTTTCTTGTACCCACCAAGCCAAGATTCTGTGATCCAAGTGACAAAGGCATCATACGACAGCTGCAACCTCAAAGATCCGATCTTGTACATGAACAATGGCAACTCCCTTTTCAATATTACCAAAGCCGGAAATTTCTACTTCACAAGCGGCGCCGATGCCCATTGTGCTAAATCTCAGAAGCTTCACATTTTTGTGTCTGGGAATGGATCCTTTGTTGAGGACGATGAGCCGGCTTCCGGCCCGGCCGCTTCGGCGCCAACCTATCCAACGGTTTTCGGCGCCATTCCGGTCCAGGCCGCTTCGGCCGCCGCGCCGTTGCTTCAGATTCCGGCTTTGATGATGGCTGCGGTTTTGTTGCCTGCGATTGCGCTTGTTATGTAGAGAGGATATAATTTTAGTTTACAGTATTGAGTTATCTGTTTATTTTGTTTATAATTCAATTTTTGGTGATGTAATTTGATTCTGTTTTTACTCTGTATGAAACGGATCGATTCTTTCAAAAGGGTTGAGCTTCAGAGAGTTGTCTGCCGACTTTGTTTTGTGTGTATATTTTAAACTTTATTGGATAAACGAAAAGGATAAATTTTTTATTATTTTATGTTTTAAATTCTTATCGAAGAAAATGTGTCGCTTTTTATTTAGTACTCCTAAGTAATACTAGTAATATTTCTTTTGGAGACAATTTTACTGTTGGAGTAAGACTTCTCATAAGTTTTTTTAAAGTTTGCTATTTTATACTAATAAATTTTGTAAAGTTCTAAATTAATGATGGGACACCAAAAACTATTGACAAAGGAAACACAGTTTACTTTTTTTACTTACAAAATGGAATTTTCAACAACAATGACAAAAACGCATATATTAATTTGTATTTTTGCTATAAAAGAGTATATTAATCTACATTTTTTCTTACTTTAAGTCTTTAAGTTAACACATATAAATAATTAAATACTGGTGTATAAAATAATACTCCGTATTTTAATTCCCCGCAACTTAATTAGTGATATAAATTTGATAATACTATTGAACTATTGACAACGTGAGTCCCACTAGATTCCATCACTTAGTAAATAGTAGTACTAGTACTAGTAGTAATTTTAACTCTCTTCTATAAAATCTTTTACCATAAAATTATGCACGTGTCGTTAGGGATGCTTTAATTACGTTAATCATTTATATAACCAGCACCGACAGCGATATATTTTGAAGGAAATGCAATATAAAATCAAACTCATCAAATTATGGCTAGTAAGACTTTCAATTTAAAACTTTTACCTTTGGTTATTTCAATGAATATAACAGAGCATCCCTGAGATTTGTGATTTACTTTTACATGTAATTAACCCCAAAAAGACAAAATAATAAGTTAACATAACATTAACATGTGTATAGTGAGTCCAGACCACAATAATACCTTGAACTCGAATTAAGTACTAATTTAAATAGCTGGCATAACTTGAATAACGTGTGTTGGCGCGCGTTAATGATGCGATTATTGGTTTAGTTACTTTACATATTTTATTGTCATTATACATATACATATCCATATCCAACTGTGCTTGTGGAAATACAGCTAAAACAAAACTCCTTAACTTCAATTGATTATTTCTCAATTGCTATAAAATTAGTTTTATTTTGTGTTTTAGGAGAATATAAGATTTAGCTTCCCATAATGAGATTTTTTGGCTGTCACAAACCACACAGGTGAAGAAATGAAACAGTACTAGATTAATTAGCCTGATGCAAGAACTGAAGATGGCAACCAATTCAATTTCATTCAAATATCATCATGTAACAGTAACATCCCCCTACCTCATGTAAGAAGCTCAACAAATGAATCAATATGAACAAGAAAAACCACAGTTTATATTTGGTTGTTGATGAATTGTTGATCCAAGCATAGCTAGGACACAACAGGACAACCTTGTACCATAACCCCTGGAGCCGTAGGGCAGGAGGCGTAGGGGCAGCCGTCGAGGTTATTCCCCCACCACTCTATCCCAACATCCTCCACCCCCAAACACAGATACAACAGCACCCCCATGAACGCCAGCCCCGCGTCCAGCGCCCCCGACAACACATAATTGTACCGCTGCCACATCACCGGCCTGTACCGGAACACCACAAACCCGGACAAAAACCCCAGTATGATCCACGACGTGTAGTTCACAGCCGTCGCCGGCGGCATCTGCCCGCACGCCCCGATCAATATAGGCATGTTCACCAGCCTGATCCACTCCTGCCCGGGGAACGCCTTACTCGCCGCCCACACCATCACCGGCGCTACTGCTCCGCCGAGGAAGAACCAGTTGACCGCCCCGTACAGCCCTTGGTCGCCGAACATCTTCCTCGGCCCGATCAGGCCCCACACCACGGAGGCGTCGTAGAAGACGTGGTCGCCCGGGCACGTCCACACGCTGTCCGCGGATTGGTCGCAGATCCCTGGGATGGACTCCATTAGCCACCACGCCGTGGTTAGGTAGACGACGGCGGCGATGAGCGTCCCCACCACCTGGGCCATGAACATTGTTCTGGGAGGGATCTTCATGTAGTGCCCCAGCTTGAAGTCTTGGAGGAAGGTGATGGCCTGCGTCATGCTGATGTAGCCGTATACCTTGAAGCACATGTTGGCCACCGGATATCCCGGGTAGATGTACCCGATTATGTACTCCGTGATGATGTTCAATCCTGGTGTCTGTAATTATATGCAGAAAAAACACACATCAGTTATCTATCCTACCAAACTGTCCCTTAGGCGAGTACTATTTGCAGGAGACTAAAAGTTAGTGTATGGAGGAACAATTAGGGGATGACCTGGTTAGTAATGGCGGTGATGATGCCGATGGGGAGAGTGAAGAAGATGGCGATGACGCAGGCGAGGATGACGCCCCACCATGGGAGCTGAAGCTGCTCGTTGTAGTACTCACAGGCGAAGATAGTAAGCGCTACATTTCCTACTAGAATGCACCAAAACCACCACTCTGGTACTTGTCTGTATTTGCTCATCAGCTTCGTGTGTATGTCCTTTTCCTTCTCATTGAAACTCGATTTGCTCTGCTCCCATATTTCCCTGCACCATCCGAAATCAATCTTGAGATGGTCTAAATAGGTGCTTACTGTTGGTCGAAATAGATAAAAGAAAAAATAATAGACTTCGAAAATTGAATCGTGAAAGAAGAAAATATCACAATTATCCCATTTGTCTGATTTCTAGTGAAATATGCGATAATGTGTCAGTCTATTTTAAACACGTCACCCATCACATAAACATGTATCACTCTAAATAAGAGAGTTAACATACTCATAACACTTCCACGTGCTTAAAACCGGTTGCCACGTCATCGCATATTTTGCCAAAAATGAGGTGGAAGGGATAATTGCAAATTTTTTTATCTTCCATGATTTCAATTTAAGATTTTGAAAAGCATGAGACAGACCAGAATTTGATTTGACTGCCCAAACGTACCTTCCGTGGAAGAGAATGACGTGGACGATGGTGGCACTGAGAGCGGCGAAGCCAACGCCGTAAGTCATGACGAAGAAAGTGCTGAGGTGGAGGTGGCCCTGGCGCTGGTAGGCGTCGTTGTCGAAGTGGAAGTTGGAGTCGATGATGGAGGAGATGTTGTAGATATGGCCGGAGTCGGTGAAGAGGTCATTGGAGAAGATGGGGAACACCTTGGCGTCGTAGATGTTGCACCAGTAGCTGATCGGTGTCACCACATACATGATGATGAAGAAGCCAGCGGCGACGTTGGCGGTGGCGAACCAGGGGCTGGCGAGGGGGCTGCCGAGGTAGGAGGAGATGCTGGACCAGTCGAGGCCCACGGCGGCGATGCCGAGGCCGTGGAGGCCGGAGCCAAGCTGCTGAACAAGGACGGAGTGGGGGAAGATCCAACAGATCCAAGAGATGGAGGTGAGCATTTGGAAGAGATAGCCGGGGAAAATGTAGTAGGCGAAGCTGCAGATGAAGGCGATCACGAAGAACTGAGTGCGGCTCACTCCGCCTTTCTCACGTTCGTCTTTCTCGTGCAGTGCCCTGTTCTAAATATTCATGTTTTAATTATTTTACAACTTTTCTCACATTTGGGATCGAAATGAATGTTTTGAAAATGGGATGGAATCCGTGCTTGGTCATATTGCTCGTCAAATCATCATTTTATTATTTTTAATTATATATCAAGCTTTTTAACAAATTAATACAGTAATAAATAAAATATTTTAATGCCTAGCCAATAAAATTTGCTCTAATTTTTCTTTTTATAGTTATAGTAAAAAAGTTATTCCGTACACAAAATATATAAAATGTTCACTAGCTTGGCAAAAAATAAAATTAATTTTGGGAATATTTCCATATATATATATTCATGTTATATAGAAGTACTCCATAAGAGTGTATGTGCGCGCAAAAGCCACGGCGCATACTAATAGAGAAGAATATCTCCCAACTATCATAACGTATATATATTCATATGGTGTATAAAAAAAAGCATTCAAATTTGTGGAACGCAACTTGCGTCTATCTATCTATTAGTTTCGTCACATGACAGCATATAATACCAAAAAAAAACAATGATATCAAAACAAGACGATGTGTCTAGGAGCGAAAACAATTAAGTACTATACATATTGGCGGGAGGATAATTGTTTTCTGATATTTTATAGTATGATTTAATGATTATGCACTATCTCATCATATCATCAAAAGGTATACGACAAAATTTATTTTTAAAAAATTCAAATTTTTAAAATTTAGAATATAGATCTCTTATCAAAATTAAATTTATGTGTCCACATTGTTCATTATACCTACAATGACATTATAATTCGTTATTGAAATGGACTTGCTAGCTCAATATGCATCAATATTATTAAAAATAAAACTTGCCTGAAGAGAGAGACTTGGACCAAGTTTGCCGGCCACCACATAGCCGCTGGTTCCACCAGATATCTTCTGTATATGCCAGCCCATCCAAACCCCAAAACCTACCATTCAAACCTAATTCAATTATTTTTTTTCTTTCATTTATTTGTAGTATTTGATTAGTTTAGTGTAAATACCTGGGTGGTGATGACAACAATGAGCGAGATGGAGAAACTGATGTGCTTCTGGTAGAACACCTTCACTGCGGTGACAATATGGATGGCGTAGACCGTTCCAGCTCCGGAGTTGGCAAAGATGGTGATGAGGACATGCTCCTTGACATTGAAGGGCCCCGGGTTGAGCGTGAACTCCCACCGCCTCTCCTTAAAGAAGACGCGGTCCGTGATCTTGGCGGCCATCAGCTGCCCCAGCGGCACCACCGCGATCTGCGCGGAGATGGCGGTGATCGAGAGGGGCTCCGTCCGGTACCAGAAGAATTGGTTTAGGAAGGAGAGGAGCACACACGACAGCGTCCCCAGAAACCACATTCTGAAGGTCAGCACGGGGAGACTCGGGTCGTCCGAGGTCGACACCGTCAGGGCCACCTGCTTGATCGGTGAGTTCTCCGCCTCCACTTCATCACTCTGCGTCACTGATACTAATATAAACACAGGATTCAGTATCAGATTCAGTTGTGAGGATTAATTAATGAATATCAACTTACAAAGAGGGGATGTGATTTGATCATCGGATGAATCTGCTTCCATGTTTTGTTAAGAAGTTGAATCTTGGGAGAATATGGAAGGAATCAGGGAGGAGGTGGATGCTGTTCTATTTTACTTACTCCATAATTGAATTGATTGGAGATTGTTGAAGGTTTTGTTTGGTGTGGGCATAGATATTAATATTGTTAATTTGTATTGACTAATAGTAGTTGTTTCTTGAACCATTCTGCATGTGTAAATGGCTTAATTATTACTACTGCATTTAACTTGATTATAATGCTACATCATGGTACACATGTAGTTAAATGTATGATGTAGACTTGTCAACTTTTTGGTATATTATATCCAAGCCAATTGCTATATTTAAATCATAATATCTTTAACACTTATTCTCTTTTTTATACTAAAAATAAAGTAGTAGTATGACTTTTGATTTATAATAGCCTTCAATTTCATATTTTAGACAAATAAGATCACAAATATTTACCATAACTAGCGATTGATGTTTGTAAATCAATACTCACACATTTATCAATTTCAGTTTGGCCTGAATTTACTAACACATGTTATATTTTCTTAGGCACCCTATTATTTTATCCAGTACGTTAATTGTAGTATGTATGAAATATTTAGTTATAAACTTATAACATAACATAACTAAAGTTGGTAAATGCATAATTGTAATTTTTACTTGGTTATTAAAAACACTAGTGTTAATCCAAGTGCGATGCACGACGGAATCATTTTTCATCATACAGTTTTAAATTGTTAATTGATTAATTAAAATAAGAAATAATATAACTATATAATATTTAAAATTAGAAAAATATACTATATAATAATAATTCAACAAATATATTCTCGTCAATTTATTTTGCACCTAGAGACATAAAATTAAACATATTTGAAATGGAATCAAGACATACACAATTATTTGGACAACGATAAAGAGACTATATCAAGTGTTGACACTTTTGAAAATATGTTTAAAACAATGCTTCATATTTCTCTACTAAAAATAATGTAAATCACACTTTTAACAAAATAATAAATCGATAACTCATAATATTCAAAACGTCAAAATTATGACCATAAAAAAATTCAAATGATAAACTACACAAAAAACATGACATTAATATAATATATATTTTACTCAGCATGATCACCTATATAAAATTAGTTATATCCCTAACAATTAAGTGTTAAATCCTAATTTCAACAATAGTATTATAAGTAAACCAAAATTTGGTAGCAAACTATTTTATTTTGTTTGAACAACAAATTGTTTGATCAACTCGATTTTTATAGGTTTAATTATCTCACTGCAAATATACATATTATGCACCACTTATTAATTCATCATAAGTGATAAAATATTATTTTTTGTGTGACACCACTTAATATATAGTTATAGCGCCAGTGATAATATAAATATACAAAAATACTAATAAATTGTGTAAAGATGAAGATAAATATTATGCATGCTTCAATTTAAAGATGTTACAATTCTTCCATCTCTAAGAATTGTAAGAAATATTAATATAAAATTCTTGAACCATATACACGCGGTACTCTAACTATTGTAATCAAAGAAAAAAAAAACAACAAATAATAAAATGGAAATCTAGTCGAGAAAAATCATCTTTCCGCAAGACAAATTACATCACGGTTAATGCTCTCGAATTGACGTATTATCCCCAAAGACGAAAGGACTTCCTCCTAACGTATATAAGATCTCAAACCCGCTAGGAACCGATTAACTTGATGGAGCTCCAAAAATTGAGCAATACAATGTTCCTAAAATATACAATAAAATGTTAAGAGCTTGAGAGAGAATGTAGAATGCTTTTATTGGTGTGTAATTCATCCACAACTCCATGCCTTTTATAGGCACAAAATTAGAATATGAGAGATCATGGAATTAAAACATCATAAATTATAAAATTAAGAGAATAGATGTTACAAATTTTGTTAAATGCCCGTTATCCTATTTAAAGATTTGTAACCGCTTACTCATTGTAGTGCTTTAAAGTTTAGTAAAAAAATCTAATAGTTTTTATTTATTGCATTTACATCCCTTGCACAAAATAATTATTCAAATCCTCTTAAAAGTCGCCTTTTATATATGTGTAGATGTAGATTGCTAGAAGGGCCTTAGGAAATGTAATTTGGGCCTAGGGGTTTTATGGGTCACTCTCGCAACTAAATGAAGCCCAATTTCAAAAGATTTGAAATCTTAATTACCAATGAGATGATTCTGATAAGTAGAACTTGAAAACTTTAATTATGCTAGATCAAAAAAGAGTAAGATGGAGCCACACAATTAAATGATTTTTATTTATATATTTAAAAAAACAGAAATGCAACCTCACAATTCAGAAATTAAGCTATAAACAACCCCTAAATTTGTTAGCTTCAATAAATGAGCCTACCCTCAAGAAACATCTAAAAGGGAACCCTTAGTTGGAGAATACAAGCATTCTTCTCCTCTTAACAAATCCCCCTTCATACATTATACCACACACAACTCCTACAAAGAAAACAAAATTATTATATATCAATATATATATATATATATATATACTCCAGCACTCCAATTCTCACATCATCTAAGAGACTAAGACTATGAGCCTTTGTATCAGTTGTCATCAAACTCAATGAGACATTGTCACAAATTTGCACATTGAAGGGCATCACCAAAGTTGAGAGGAAATGAAGTAGAAGGTTGAAAGCTGTTGAAGGCTGAGATACCGACATTGCCATAACCCTCGCCCCCGTTGGCTGCACCCTGCCCCGTCATCTGCAAGAGATGAATGAGAGACGAGAACATCTCATGACGTGTAACAGAACGTGTCCCCTGCAAACAACAACTTACGTAAGCAACAACGAAGATTTGATAAAAATGGCAAAAGCCATGTCTTTTCCACTACTTGTTTAGGTTTTTACCTCAGCCTCCACCATGAAATGAGCCCATATCTTCTTCGTCTCACGAGCTTCCATCTCCCCCTTCAAGATGGTCAGCCCAAAACCTCGAATGATCTGTACAATCTCCAAGAAGAAGCCCTGTTCTTCACAGAGGATCTGCAAACAATATCTAAATTTACTTAGTTTTCTTGTTGATGGCTAAGCTTCTAATTGAAATCTTGAAAGCTTGTTGGTATATATAGATCAACTGATTACCTCTATAAGCATCTGACCGGATTTGCTAAGGTCCTCGATTATCAGTGGAAAAACCATAGCATCATTGCCAACTTCATACGCCCATGTAACTCCACCATCACCACCATTGTTGGACTGATTTTGACAGACCTCCATGGACTGTAATGATATAAAACAATTGGAATTAGCACTTAAGCATATGCTAAGGGCTTGTAAAAAGGCAAAGATGGAAGATACAGTGTCACATATAACTAAAGAATCTATGTTTTACCTTTGGCTTAGCAATCTCTTTAAGACTTTCAGCATGTCTGCTGAGACTTTGCATGAAGTTCAAGTGTCTGATGGTTCGTTCCAACAAACGATCAATGCTCATCTGTTGTATAAGCAACAAACTATGTCAAGAAGCTAATTCTATAAATATATGTGGATAGATAGATATGGTAAACTTATGTTATTTCTAACCTTCTCTCCATTGGGAATGAGCTCCCTCAACTCTCCAAGCCGGTCTTGGATCATCTGTCGATCTTTTGGCCTTGGTTTGCTCCCTGGTTTAGCCTTCTTCTTCTTGGTTTTCACGTGTTCCTCATGCCTCCTTGAAGTACTAGCATCCAGTGAACAACTATCATCAACACATGAATGCGGCTCCTTACTAACTTGACTATTCTTTGCCTCGGGGTCATATGGCTTCAGTATCCCATCAAGTTTCACTTGGCTTTGGCTCCATGAGAAGTTGCCGGTTCTTCTTCTCTTAGCAGCAGACGATGGCTGATCCTCAAACGAACAAGGGCTGCTAGTATCCAAAAGATGGTCAAGGCCTAACTGGGAGAACAAACTGCTGGACTTGCTCCCAACATTATTCTGTGAGATACATTTAGATCCAGTCCACACCACCGGGCTTTTCTCAACAGGTTCGACCCCCATTGAACACTTAGCATCATCATTTGATCTCAAGGCATAAGTCATTGAACTTTGTAATGAGTTGGCTGGTAGAGAAGTTGTAGTTGTTCCACTCAAACTCGGCCCCTTCAATAGTCCACCAGACTGTGAGAAGCCATAATACTCCTCCACAGTTAGTAAGCCAGAGAGTTTCTCGGTGGGAGTTTTGATAGACGAACTAAGATCTTGAGCGTTGGAAATGTCTTTTGAAAGGATAAGAGGGGCGTTCGAGCTTGAATCTTTGCAAGATTGTTCGTCTCTTGGCTCGGACAAGGGCGATGGATGAGGCCAAGAAGAGGTCAGCATTGAACAATCATCATAAGCAGCGCAATCAAGGAAATTGGTAGAATCGAATAGCAGATCTGCTCCCATCAAATTCTCAGAATGGAAAATGCCACTCGAAAACGATGAATCAAGATGCAAAGAACCAGAATCAAAGAAAAGGCTATCTGAATGAGTCTCATTTCTTAAAGCTTCAATCCCATCCATTTCTCTGAAAACTTGCTGCACTTGATCCACAAAATCTTTCATCTCAGGATTCTGCAACCACCAAAAAAATGTAAATTGGCTAAAAAAGAGTCTCCAGAAATCGACTTTGTTTCATAGATAGAGTTGATACAAAAACACTAGTCACCTTGTGAGTTGATCCAAGCTCCACAACTCCCCACGGTTCCACTGAGATCACAGCAATAGTCTGCAACACAAAATTGGATCAATTCCTATTTGCAGAAGATGATGATATCTACTATTTCAAAAAAAGTAAACAAGCATCATTCATTTCTTGAAAGCACACACCTTTATCCCCACAGAGAATTGGCAAAAGAACTCAGAATCATCCTGTGCCAACAAAATCATTTTTCTAGTTAGAAGAAATATCACATTAAGGGGAAAAAACAAAACTTTAATAACCAATAAGTACCTGGAAAATGTCAAGACTATCAAATGATAATGCACAATTTCTCCCTTCATAAAAAGCATCTAAATCCAACCATAGATGGTTTTTGGCAAATGCAGTTTGGCCAATTACCCTGCATAGTAATTTGCATTATATTTCCGATTTAAGAAACAAATGAGGGGTGAATTAAAAAAAATTAAAGAACCATAAATAGCTTACCCTCCTCCAACAACATGTGCTTGCATAAGCATGGATTCAATCAGCGCTCCAATTTGTTCTTCATAGTAGCATTCTTTCAATGTCAATAGTCTAAATCGCCCACAAAAAAGTTCCAATAATTGCTAAGTTAGTCAAGGTTAAAACAAGATAAGAAAAGAAAAAAGTTCAAAACTTGAAATCTAGATAGAATTAGTTTGTCTTTAGCAAGATTGCAACCTGTGTTATATAGTAGCATTAGAAATTATAACCAAAAAAATTAGTGGAACACAGCTAATCATCAATCTAGTAACAGTATTCATTTCGACAAAAAAATTGTTTGCGAAGAAAGGTAAGTAATTAGTAAAGGTGGTTACTTTTTTAGACAAACAACAGAAAAAGGAAAAAACTTGCTTCATTTAAAAAATTTGTGGTACAATAAAAGTTCTAAACAGAAGCAATGAAACCATTTTACACATTTGAAAAAACATGCAAAGGAGGGGGGAGAGAGAGAGAGGATTACAATGAATTTGTCTGATCAAAACCCCAGAAAACTCCATAACACCATCCATAACTAGAGCAAAGATTTTTGAAGGTTTTCTTCATCATTGAATCAAACATTTCCGCAGGCATGTGCCGAAGAATGAAAATGCAAGAACGCCAAGTAAATAAATCTCTATCAATCAACTGCAAACCTCCAAAAATTTCTCCTTTTTTAAATATATCTCCTTTGATTTGTTTATTGGTGTGGGAAAAACGGAAGCTGAGATCACAGAAAAATCAAGAAACGCAAACAAATGCAGTCTTTTTGGAGGGATGATTGATTAAAAACACAGGTGAAAATGAAAAGGCAAGTGAAAGTGGTTTTGGAAGGGGGTTCAGATTAGGGTAGAAAAAGCAATCACAGAGATTTTAGAGGAAAGAATGAATGGTTGTGACTTGTGAGTGAAAATGGTGGTTTTTGAAGAGTAGAGAAACAGCAAGTGGAATAGTAGTAGGAAGATGGAGGTTGGATGTCTGTCTCTCAAGCTCTGAACCAAATGTCCAAAAGCTTAAAAATAAGCCATCATAATAGAGGGAAAAAAACACAAAAACAGCAAATGCAGATTTTGTAAAAACTGTGTAGCTAAAAGTGGATTTAATACAAAGACCTATAGATATATGTGTGTATGTGTGTGTGTGTGTGTGTGTGTGAGAGAGAGAGAGAGAGAGAGAGAGAGAGAGAGAGAGAGAGAGAGAGAGAGAGAGAGAGAGAGAGAGAGAGAGAGAGAGAGAGAGAGAGAGAGAGAGAGAGAGAGAGAGAGAGAGAGAGATAAATCAAGAAAAAACCAAAATCAGATAAAACTTTAATTTCCAAGGGAGCAAAGATTTCCTCATTTATGTAAATGCATTTATGGAATCTTTATATCTGTCTTTAATGCCGGCTGGAATATGTTTGTGAAAGATATTCAGATGGGAATTGATCTCATTTTGCAAATTCTTTGTATGACGTATGCCACACTATTTTAGGTTCCATATGTGTCACGCCCGCCCATACTAGGGGTGTTACAAACGAGGCGATCGTGACCAAGGGACAAACATTAACAGTAGCATTTAAGGATAACAGTTCATAAGAAATGCTCAATTAGCTTAAAAGAATAATATATATAAGAGTGTATGATACACATAGTGCAAACTCGACTTTAGCTCCAAACAAATGGGAAAAGCTCGAATAAAATCAGAGTGTCTTTTCAACAATCAGCAACTCGAGATAAAATTATCTCAACAACACTTGGCGGAAGCATTCGAGAGTAGAATACTATTATGTATGAAGACATAATATATTCAGAAAGTTTTATTTACAATCTTCTTCACTTTCATGCTCAACACCCACCGCGCTCGTCACCGCTCAACCTGCACATAGAGAAAACATATGCAGGGCTGAGTACTTAGTGTACTCAGTGGACACGTGCCGAAAATATATTTATAAAAACAGATTTTGTCAAGCCACTCTTTGAGTGAACTCGGGATTTTAGGAAAAGTCCGAGAACACTAAACATTTTTCTTTTCCTCGATCTATTTTCTTAGAACATATGCCGTATCTGACAAACCCGATTTCACTATCTCTTGTTCATTCATCAGTCCATTCATCATTCATCATTCCTTTCATCATTCATCATATCTTAACATTCAAGTGCCGGGGAAGTGGTTACCTCCCACGGTCTCCCATCAATCCATTCCATTCATCGTTGCAGTCAGATAGGCATAGTTCCAAAACAAAATATGGCTTGACATAATCTTTTCAACTTTATTTTCCTCAAAACGTTTTTGAAACATAAATCATTTTTTCTCCGTCAAGATCGAGCATCATCTCATATCACATCAACAAGTCGAGCAAATCACAAATCACTCGATAAATCAACACATATATCACAACATAACATGCGCAACAACACTTTCACTTTGATCACATATAACATGATGCTCAAACCGATATATGAAAGTTCTTGGAAACACTTTAGTTCGAAAGCCCACGTAAAAACTTCTCGTAAAAACTGTACGGTAACTAGAAAGCCCACCTCGTTCGTTTAAAGCCTTCACGCCGTGCTCCTCTTTTTCTCTCGGCTACGCTCACGCCGCCACCACGCTACCGCCACCGCTGCTGTATGCGCGGCGGCTCGCCGTCGCGGTCCGCCCCAGCCACCGTCGCCGAGGATCTCCCCCAGCCGCCGACGCCGTTCCCGACAGGTAGGTGGTCGGAAATTCGTTCTTCCATCCCCTCTCTTCTCTCTCTCGGATTTCTCTCGATTTCGAAATCAAAGAAATGAAATGAAGGGAGGTTGTATATATAGAAAATTTTTTCATAAAAGACAAAATTTCACGTCTTTTCATTTTGATGCGACGAGTAATTAATGCAGCGTTGAAAAACGTGCCTGATGTGACGCAATTCTTACATCAGGTACGTTTTCCAATTGGATAAGAATTGCGTCACATCAGGCACGTTTTTCAACGCTGCATTAATTACTCGTCGCATCAAAATGAAAAGACGTGAAATTTTGTCTTTTATGAAAAAATTTTCTATATATACAACCTCCCTTCATTTCATTTCTTTGATTTCGAAATCGAGAGAAATCCGAGAGAGAGAAGAGAGGGGATGGAAGAACGAATTTCCGACCACCTACCTGTCGGGAACGGCGTCGGCGGCTGGGGGAGATCCTCGGCGACGGTGGCTGGGGCGGACCGCGACGGCGAGCCGCCGCGCATACAGCAGCGGTGGCGGTAGCGTGGTGGCGGCGTGAGCGTAGCCGAGAGAAAAAGAGGAGCACGGCGTGAAGGCTTTAAACGAACGAGGTGGGCTTTCTAGTTACCGTACAGTTTTTACGAGAAGTTTTTACGTGGGCTTTCGAACTAAAGTGTTTCCAAGAACTTTCATATATCGGTTTGAGCATCATGTTATATGTGATCAAAGTGAAAGTGTTGTTGCGCATGTTATGTTGTGATATATGTGTTGATTTATCGAGTGATTTGTGATTTGCTCGACTTGTTGATGTGATATGAGATGATGCTCGATCTTGACGGAGAAAAAATGATTTATGTTTCAAAAACGTTTTGAGGAAAATAAAGTTGAAAAGATTATGTCAAGCCATATTTTGTTTTGGAACTATGCCTATCTGACTGCAACGATGAATGGAATGGATTGATGGGAGACCGTGGGAGGTAACCACTTCCCCGGCACTTGAATGTTAAGATATGATGAATGATGAAAGGAATGATGAATGATGAATGGACTGATGAATGAACAAGAGATAGTGAAATCGGGTTTGTCAGATACGGCATATGTTCTAAGAAAATAGATCGAGGAAAAGAAAAATGTTTAGTGTTCTCGGACTTTTCCTAAAATCCCGAGTTCACTCAAAGAGTGGCTTGACAAAATCTGTTTTTATAAATATATTTTCGGCACGTGTCCACTGAGTACACTAAGTACTCAGCCCTGGATATGTTTTCTCTATGTGCAGGTTGAGCGGTGACGAGCGCGGTGGGTGTTGAGCATGAAAGTGAAGAAGATTGTAAATAAAACTTTCTGAATATATTATGTCTTCATACATAATAGTATTCTACTCTCGAATGCTTCCGCCAAGTGTTGTTGAGATAATTTTATCTCGAGTTGCTGATTGTTGAAAAGACACTCTGATTTTATTCGAGCTTTTCCCATTTGTTTGGAGCTAAAGTCGAGTTTGCACTATGTGTATCATACACTCTTATATATATTATTCTTTTAAGCTAATTGAGCATTTCTTATGAACTGTTATCCTTAAATGCTACTGTTAATGTTTGTCCCTTGGTCACGATCGCCTCGTTTGTAACACCCCTAGTATGGGCGGGCGTGACAGAATGGTATCAGAGCCAGGTTTTTCTTTCCGCTCTGGACCGAGAGTCTCTTATTCAATCTAGTCTAGACTCGTTTCGCTAGACTAAAAGTGTATTCATTGAAGGCTCAACATTCCGTCTCGTCGCGCTCAACCAGAGATAAGGTAAAATGTTTTGAAATGAGATTATTTTTGAGAAAGAAAGATGATGGAGAAATGCTATATTCGAAGGACGTAAGCAAATTTCGGGACGAAATTTTTGTTAAGATGGGTAGATTGTAACACCCCGACTTTTTCTACCTTTTTATTTTGATCTTGAAATGACCGTCGTTTGTGCACTTGAAAATTTTTCGACCTTGTTTCTTTTGTCGAGAAAAGAAAGTAACTCTTTGTATTAATTTAGCTTATGAGGTAAGCTTCGTATTTAGCTTATGAGGTAAGCTTCGTATTTAGCTTAGGAGGTAAGCTTCGGTTTAGCTTATGAAGTAAGCTTCGGGTTAGCTTATGAAGTAAGCTTCGGTAAACCTATATATATAAAGGAGTCGAAAGAGGTTAAAGGAAGGAGGGGAAGAAGGAGAGTCGGGCGCCTTCACATGTGCATTTCGAGAATGGAAGGGACAAAAGTTAAGGCTTTAAACGAACGAGGTGAGCTTTCTTATACAAAAAAAAATACAAATCGTATTTTATGAGAACACGAACACATGTTCGTGATGTTTAAAGATGTTGTCTTGCCATAAATGCTTTGTTTTATGTAGTGATGCCTATCTGTTTGGTTATACCGAATGTGCTATGCCAAAATGAATGAATGAAACGAATTCGGACTCCAATAGGACCGCAAATCCTATTCGAGTTAGTGTACACAAAGGAATGGACCGTGTGTCATCGTAAGGGTTGGCCGGTCAATGTGATCGTGGAAGGTGGCCACCTTCCCGACACACTATGAATTATCAGATATGGCGGATTACAAGAATGAACTTAGTCTGATCAGACGGACTTTATGAAAATGAACTTAGTAAACTCGGGCCTTTAAGAAAAACCCCGAGTGTTACTGTGATGATGGCTTGACAATATTTTAAAATGTATAATTGTATTTTTCGGCAATGTGTTCACTGAGTACTTTTGTACTCAGCCCTGCATATATTTCTAAATGTGCAGGTTGAGCGGTGACGAGCACGGTGGGTGTTGAGCATGAAAGTAAAGAAGATAGTAAAGAAAACTTTCTGAATATATTATGTCTTCATACATAATAATATTCTACTCTCGAATGTTTCCGCTGAATATTGTTTCTTTCAACAAATATTGTTTGAATAATATTTGTTTTGAGTTGCTGATTGTTGAGATACTCTGATTTTATTCGAGTGTGCACTCTGTGTATCGTACACTCAGATATATATTAATCTTTTAAGCTAATTGAGCCGTTCTTATGAACTGTTATCCTTAAATGCTATTCTTAATGTTTGTCCCTTGGTCACGATCGCCTCGTTTGCAACACCCCTGGGGTGGGCGGGCGTGACAATATGAATTCTTATTTTATTATTTGGTTGGGGATTTGAGATGAGAAATAATGATGAGTGATGTCGTAGTACTTGAGGTAGGTGAAATACCATTAATTAGATAAAAACTCGCAATATATTCATAATGGAAAATGCAACAAGAAAATGACCCAAATTAAATATAGATCTTAGTTATTTTGACTAATTATGGATGGCTACAATGGCTATATAGTTACTTTCAGAAAATAGAATGAGATCCAATGATATATAATTTGTCATATCCCGTTTCTTATGCTACTTATATTTTCACGTATTTTATTATTATAATTATTATTATTTTCTTTAGTTTTAATTGTTTGATTTATTTGAATTTTGTACTTATTATCAAGAGTTTTTTGTACCAAATGAGGGCTTATAATTATTTTTTTATAATCTATTGTCATTTTTATTAAATAAAAAATTATTATTTTAGTTGGTAAATTCAGGATACATAATTTTAAATTATATTTTTTCTTCAAATATGTCTATTCGTTATGATAGATTTAATAAGTTTTATTTTCGCACTATTAAATAATTTAGGAGAAGTACAAAACAATAGTACACCAGATCTCATTCAATGTGTGTTGTGTTTCCACAATAGTAATATATAGATGTCGTTATTTTGGTTTTATTTTTAGTTATGGTGATTATTTTAGTTTGTACGCAGAGAATTATAATGAAAATAAAATATATTCAGCATACAAAGGATATATGAAATTAAAATTCAAAACAAGTCAAAAAAGGATACATGAAAACAAAGAAAACCTAAGTTGCTAAAACTATACTCACCAAAAAGGAGTTTTGGTTACAAAAATTGATTTGCTTATTTACACTCTCCTTATTATATGGTGTATCTGATTTAGAGATAAAAGTGTATGTAATACTATGATACTATAAAAAAAATATGTGTATAATTCATACGAACGCTTACTATACCTATAGTATTCTTAAAACTTTAACGAATAATTGTGATTTAATATTATACTATAGATTAATATATTTTTTTATAAAATAAAATATATTTGGGTTTTTTATACTCCCTCCGTCCCATAAAAATATGTGCAGTTTCTATTTTCGTCCGCCTACAAAAATATGTGCATTCCATTTTTGGAAAATTATGTATCAATTTAATAATATAGGTCTCACTATCCACTACAACTACTTTTACTACTATTCTTCTCCTCTCTCCTACTTTGTCAATTTTATCTTAATTCTCGTGTCGTACCCTGGTGAAGGCAAGAGAGATTACGCGCAGATGGATCAAGTTATATGGAAGATAACCGATCGGGTGAATCAGTTAGCAAATGTCGTTGCCACTTGATCAAGGCGT
This sequence comes from Salvia splendens, assembly GCF_004379255.2. NCBI lineage: Eukaryota > Viridiplantae > Streptophyta > Magnoliopsida > Lamiales > Lamiaceae > Salvia > Salvia splendens. Next base: position 12,657,908 of record NC_056046.1, read on the forward strand.
CCTCTCTTGTTCACGAAAAAACATTTATAACTCCCAAACATGCACTACTTTAACAGTAAAGCGGCAAGTACCGGGTCGATCCCACAGGGAAGCTGGTGCGTTGAGTGTGTGTTTAGTGAACAGGGTTCGGTTGTTGCCACACTTTAAATTGGGAGTTTTAAACTACTGGATTACGCTAGGCAGAAAACAAACTAACTACTTGATCAAGGGACTCATCGTGCTGACAACAAATAACGGACCAAGTAAACGACAGGCTGAAATAAAGACTTAACTACCTAATCATGCTACGAAACTACAAACCACTTTGTCATTCAACATAATGAAGATTCAAACACTCGATCAGGGACTTTAAAACGAAACTAAACTGGAACAGTGGACATGGAATTCTGAAAACAAACAACTTTGATTTTTATACTCAGAACTCAAACAGTACTGCGAAAATGCGAAATACAAAACAAGATTGATTCTTTAACTACACAACACGATGAAATTTAACTAAGCTAACAATTTCAGAAAACAAGAAAGTAAGAAGGCGAAATAAGCCGAGAGGTCCTCGGTTGGAAACTTGAGATGGCGCCGAACAAATATTGATTTCTCTGTCGCGCTCCCTTCAGTCGCTTTCCTTCTAACTGACCATTTCTACTTTTTAACTAGGCTATTTTGGAACTGGGGAAGAACTTGGAACCAGGAACAGGCGGAAAAACTAAACTAAAGGCGAGGAAAAAGGAAGAAGATGCCGAAGAAGAAAAAAGATCCTTATTATGGCGTTGCATCTTCTATTTATAAGTTCCTCACACAACCTCCAGCTATGATAACAACTTTGGCAGTGAATATTCGTCATTGCTGGGATCGCGCGCCTCATCAATTGATACGTGTCCTTCTTCTAGAATGTCGTGGTCCTTCAATAACAGAATGAGGATTCGCCTTCCAGCGCATCAGCCTCACGTGTCTTCCTTCTAGAATGCAGTGGTCCCCCGGCTAACTGCTTGATAACCTCCTTGATCAACCCACCCAGTTTTTTGGACTTTTTCGCCTTTTGTGCCAGCTTGATCAGTTTGGCCTTGTTGCCTTTGGTCAAGCAGCATTCCTGCACAATTAACACTCGCTTTGCGCGATAAACTGATAAGTACCATACTTTTTACCCCTAAACCGATGCATCAAATAGGCCTTATCATACCCATTGCCCATATTTTTATGGGACCGATGGAGTATTATGATAAAAAAAATGACCTAAATTTTAACTTTATTTATCTATCTATTATTTAATCTAAATATATATCTATTATTTATTAAAAATATCAACTCCAACCCCCCCCCCCCCCCTAAAAAAAGAAGCAAGAGATTATTATGAATTATAATCATACTTGTAAATTTAAGGTTGACATTTGAAGAATTTGAAGGGCTACGAAAAGCATGAATGATGAAATTTATCAATATAATGGTAGTAATATTTAAAGCAAATCCCCAACATCTCAGCACCAATGCTATTATGTCCCTTTCAAAAATTCTCAACAAAGGATCCTTCAAATTTTAGTAGTGGGCCAGTGGCCAGAATATTATGGGAAATATCCATTTCATCAATTATTACATTTAGAAAAGGAAATTTACTAACAAGTTGAAAAACATAGAGAGCGCAAACCAGATAATTATGACTATCATATTTATTTATAATAAATAAATTTAAATTACTACGCAAATGAGTGTAATCTTACGATTCTTTGGAATTATTAAAAAATTATTCTCTTCAATAACTATCATTAAAAAGGATATCGTCTTTCTCTTCAGGAATTTAATACGTCGAATATCCATGATTAAAGTTTATTTAAGGCTTTACTATAGGCAATGGTGGTCAGCAAAATTAATTTTATTTTTTTCCTCAATGTTTCTTCGTTACTTAAAACTTAAAGTGAATGCCAAGTTTCTCACGTAATAGGAGTAGTTTACTACTACATCCGTCCCTCAAAATTTGTCCCACTTTGACCCGACACGGGTTTTAAGAAATGTAATAAAAAGTGAGTTGTGGATATTGGATCCTACTTTTATATATTAGTTTTATAATAAAATGTGAATATGAATGAGTTAGTAGAATATGGGGTCCACTACCAAAAATGGTAAAAAGTAAAATGAGTCAAATTTTGGGGATGTACGAAAATGGAAAAATGGGACAAATTTTCAGGGACGGAGGTCGTAACAAAAACTAAAGAAACAAGCTTCAATCTCATTTATTTCTCTTTTCGGTAATGTTTTACTACTACATAAAAGAAAGAAGCAAGCTTCAACTCATTCTTTAATCTTTTATGTTTGTTTCCCTTAATGTTGGGTTCTAGCAGCATCTAATTTACCGTAACTATGAATCTAATTCACAAGATAGCATAATTAAATAGGAATATCTCATGCTTATATATCAACTATAAATTAATCAGGAAGGAAAATTAATAAAAATAATTGTTTCAGATCACATATCAAAAACTTGATAAATGGAGTACTAAATTGGAGCACTATTGGACGAAATCGTGAAAATAGAATTTCCTTATCTTCCTTCCTAGTGTGAAAAAATTTTCACCCACAGTTGCCGAAAATGTCACCTCGGTGGGACCCATTCGAGTATGTCTCTTGTAATATTACGACAGTTGTGTTGGATGACGAAATTCTACCAACCGTACACATAAACAGGATTTCCGATTCCGAAGTAGATGTGTGTGTGTTTCTCGTTAGTTTCTTGGCATCCACGATAGTTTCATCCTAGCAATAGTTTAGCAATAATTCAACCTAAAACTCTTCATGTCACATCATCATGCTCCTAGCCAAATGACTTAATCCAGCAACAGCTCAGCCAATGCCTTTGCCCTCCCGAGAAAAAAACACCAAAAACAACAATGAAATGAATTGAAAAAAAAACATAGAAAAAAAATGAAATGAAAATAGGATATTTTATAGGAAAAATAAAAATATATTCGGCTAGCCAATCGCTGGTCGCGCAATAGTGGACTAGCGATCGGCTAGCCAATCGCTCACGCCCTCGCTCTAGGGCGTTGTTTTTTCGTCCTCTCGGCTAGCCTACCGCAATAGCGGACTAGCCGAGTGCCCTAGCCGCACGCCGGTGGCTGCGCACGCCGGTGGCTAGCTAGTCCGCTCTTATTGATGACAAATTAATTTGCAATTCATTCATGTTCTATAATTCAAAATTGGTACAGGAAATTATTATAGAGTTCAATATTAAAGGGTGGATAGAAAAGATTATTACAGTAGAAGTTATATATTCTAAAATTTTGTACTATAAGATAGTAGTAATAATTTTCTTTATTCCTCCACACCCATAAAAATATATGCATTTCCTATTTTCGTCCGTTCCATAAAAATATGAGTATTTCTATTTATGAAAAGTTATCCCCAACTCATAGCTCATATACATCAATTTATTTATAACTTACTATATCACTATGACTCTCCATTACAATAAATTAAACACTAATAATAATGTGGGTCTCACTACTCACTAACACTACTTTAACTACCATACTCATTCTCTCTTACTTTATCAATTTTGCATTAATTCTCGTGTCATTTCAAATACACATATTTTCATGGGACAGAGAAAGTATATAGTATTGTTTTAATAGAGGTTTTTCCATATAAATTCACATAAAATATTAACAAACTAGTATAAGGTTATACAACTAGATTTTTTTTAAAAAAAAAAGATAATTTGGGAGGGACTTAAACTTAACTACTTGAGCATATGTATGTCTGCCATTGGTTCAAATCCATCTCACTTTCAAGTTTCTAAATAAAAAATCAGTTATTAAAATAAATAAAATAATGTGCTACTTCATATTATACTCCATCCATCTATTATTAATACTGTATTTTTTTATAGTGAATGATAGTAATGCAAAATTTATAAAATAAGAGAAAAATAGAAAGAAAATTACTAAAAGTAGTAGAGAATTAATTTTTGTGGAACCCAAAATAAAAAAATAAAACAAAAATAATGATTGTGGACAAGAGAGTATATATATACAATACTCCCTCTATTCCATACTACTTGCATAAATCGTTGGATTTTGTTAAAGATGGATTCAGTATACTTATGGTTAAACAAAAAAAATTACAGGGCCAGATCCCATTTTTATTATAGTATATAAGAGGGTGATTTCAGTTTAAAACGCCTTATATCATAGAGTTTGTTTGCGTCCTAATTATATATACTTATAATTTTTGCCCCATATAGCAATATATAAATATTTGTACAAGAGAAGTGTGCTATACAATGTCAAATGAATATAACATCAACATAAAGTATATTGCGAAAATTTGTAACTGCATCAAAATACCGGTGTACAGTTCTTTTTATTTAGAAAGATTTTTATTTTTATTTTTATTGTGTAAGATAGATTTTGTTATGATTGTGGTACGTTTTATCCCACACCCCATTATTTGTTGTTGAAGTGTGAAAACAATAAGGTTATCTTTTCAATGATTTAATTATGTTCAGATTCGAGAGTAGTGGATATACGTGGTTGGAATGATCTTATGCCTTAATTTAATGATTTAATGATCTAATGTCTATCATTTAGTTATAGTTAGCAATTTAAGGGTGAGTTAGCTACATAATACATTCCACTCAAACTAATAGTAGTATTATATTAATAGTGATTTTATTTTAATTGTTCATATTAAACTAACTTAAGACAATGTTTTCTGTCTAACTTACTTTTTATATTCATAAAATTTGAAATTTTGATTTAGATTTGTTTTAATGTAACAAAAAAAATAAATACCCATATATTCTATTTAAAAATCTAAAATGGGATGAGTTTTGCCCTACTATTAAAGCTAATTGTTGCTCTACTTTTGGTTTTAGAGAACTACTCCCTTTGCCCCATTAGAAATGAAACGTTTTCCTTTTAGTTTGTCCCATTAAAAATGAAACATTTCTAAAATTGGAAACAATACTCTTTCTACTTTTTCTTTTCTCTTACTTTACTCTCTCTTCATTAACTCACAAAACAATACTAGCTAAAATTATGTGCCGAAAAGCAAATGTTGCAAATTTAATGGGACGGAGATGTGAACTTTGTACTCCATCCATTCCATAGTAGTAGAGTCATTTTGCCATTTTGGTACGTTCTATAGTAATGAAGTCATTTTTTTTTGTTTTTAGTAAAAGTCAACACATTTATTTTCACTTACTTTTCTCTATCTCTTACTTTCTTCTCTCTACTTTATTCTCTCTCATACTTTATTATCTTTTATTTAATACATTACACACATTTTTCTTAAACTTCGTACCGAAAAGAAATGCATCAACTACTATGGAACGGAGGGAGTATAAATCAAAGATATAGAATGTCTCTTACTCCCCCGTTTTATAAAAATAAAGATATTTAATATGACATGAGTTTTAATATTTAATTAGTAAAGTAAATGATAAATAAGAAAAGTTATTGATGAATTAACAAAAATAGAAATGAACTATTTTTAAGGACATTGCCAAAATAAAAAAGAGTCAAGATTTTTCACCACAAGATAATGGTTCCACATAATCCATCCTATTTATATAAATACATTTGATTTGAAACCCGTATATATGCATCCTGAAAGTGAGAAACATAATCTTGAAATGAAGATGAAATATGAGGATAGGAGCATAAACTTGAGTTGGAAGACAGAATAAATGGTGAGGAATAGAAATAGGGAATATTCCGGCGGGCGGTGGAGCACAAGGCCGCCCCGCCACCTAGGGAAGTGAAAATGCTTTTGACAGCAATTGTTATTACTGTCGTCTCTGACTTTGGTGGGGTTTTATGGGATCATTTTCTGCACCCCTCTGTACTATGACTTGCCCTAGCCCCTCTCTCTCTAGAGAGAGAGAGAGAGAAGATGCGAGTAGAGGAGAGAGAGAGCGAGAGAGAGAGAGAGAAGAGCGAGAGAGAGGAGAGCGAGCTCTATATCGACGCTAGGTGATCTAGCTTAGAGCCGATCGAGATAGCGAAGACTAGATATAGAGAATAGAGACGATCAGCTCTCTCTCTCTATCAAGCATCTATAGACTCTCTCTCTCTCTCTCTCTCTCTCTCTCTCTCTCTCTCTCTTCTCTCTCTCTCTCTCTCTCTCTCTCTCTCTCTCTCTCTCTCTCTCTCTCTCTCTCTCTCTCTCTCTCTCTCTCTCTCTCCCCCCTACATTCGTATATTTGAATTAGAATTGACTGAAAATTTTTTTAAAATTTTAAATTATCCTCAATACAATTTTTTTTACTTTTGTAATCTCTTATGCTATAACCAATTCTAGAATTAATGAATCACCCATATGGCCATGGGCATCCTTAATTTGCGATTTTCAACTGCAATGAGCACTAATTCTGTATAATAAATAGATGAGAAATGATTTATAGACATAATGTCTAAGCCATAACGGGGATAAAATAGTCATTTTAGATTGTTTTATGTTTTTATTTAAATATATGTTTTGTACATATACCATACTACCCTTATGCATATAAAAACATTTATTTATATTTAAGAATTTACTTAGGAATGTTTGAGTGTATTTATATGGATGGCTTGATTTAAGCATACAATTTAACTTCAATCACGATTTTTTCTTTCTAACTTCAAGCACACAATCTACCCTTATTTATATATGGATGCTAAAATTTTGAATTTTCATTCAAACTTAAATCACGATTTTTTTAAAAAAAATAATCTAATATAATGAATTTAAACTTTATTTAAATCTTGTAAATTCTAAACTTATAGGCACTTAATAGATTTAATACTCACTCTTAATTTTATTAATACAAAACATTATTGAATCTGTGAAAGCAGGTTGAATTGATGACAACGAGAATGTAAAACGCGATCAAGAAATGCTAGAACACTTGAGACCTTACGTGGTTCGGTTCAAAATCAAACCTACGTCCACGGGAAACTATCTAAGATGTTTATTCACACTCTTTGAAGATGGGGTTTACAATAGGAAACACAAATGAGAAGGAAGAACAACACACACTAGCTATCTTCACTCAAGATATAAGTATCGACGTCTCTTTCTTCTCTCTCTCTTTGATTCTCCTCACAACTTGATTCTTTTTGGTAACAGCTTCAAGCTATGGATCTATACTCCCTATGCAACGTCGAATAACTCCACTTCAACGGCTATCAGCTGGCGTTGCAACCGCTCTCTCACAACTGATTGCTTTGGCGTTATTTCTGTTACAACCGAGCAACTCCCTTGCGCGTCAACTATCTTAACCGAATCATCTACGAGCCAAACACATGGCCACCAAAACCCTAACAGAATCTATAATTTATATTTATAAAATTAATAAATCAATTAATTGCTTGAGTTCTTAGAGCATCAAAATGAAGATTTGAAGTTTATTTATTTTATTAATGGACAAAATGTTAGGGAACAACAACCATAGAAATAATCACATGTTCCAAACACATCTATTTTATATTTTAAATTTATATATTAAATATTTTCTCATATGCTTTATAAAATATTAGAGTTCTTAGTTCAATTCATTATGGTGAAATAAATTAATATTTGATATAAGTATGATATATTGGTATAAATTAAGTTTGAGATTTTGATTTTAGGAATTTCATAGATTTATTGTATTTACAATCCCAAATTTAATTTCATTTAATTCTTCATTTTTGGAAACGCTATAGTCATATCTTAATAAAAAAAATATAATCATATGTTATTAACTCATTTTTTATTTACTATTTTTTAAAATAAAAAAATTTGAGTTATTATCACCATAATGTTCAATTTCAAAGTCATACATATTATAAAATTAAAATAGTTACTTATTTTATAGCACAATTAAGAAAACAAGTCATATTATGTAAAACTAACAATATTATAATCACAAAATAAACAATATTATATCTAAAAATGAATATACAGTGACAAATTGTACTTTCAAACACATACCAACAAATTAAAACTACCAAATAACATAAAAATTAAAATACAAACTAACTAATAGTATATAAAAAGTATAAAAAATAGAAAGAAAATCAAACTTATACAAAGCACATTACGAATATAATTAAGTTATAAAAATAATATAGTAATAAAATATACTAGCTTCCTAATACTACTACTTAAAAAATATAAAAATCTGCCTAATATTTGTAAAAATAAAGTCTAATCTAATGCACAAATGCACACGGAATGTTACAATTTAGTTAAAATCTATACGGATATATATCTAATTTGATTTGGTAGGTATAATCCAATTAGGGTATATTAGTCCATATTTAAATTAATCTTATGTCAAAGAGACATAAGGGTATTATGGCTTGGAGACATTACGTCTCTAAATCACTACCCTAAATAGATATAATGGATTTAATCTCCGCTGCTGTCTTGCCCCAATTACCTAAAAACGCAGATTACATGCAAGAAAAAAGATATGCAACGAGAAAAAAATTAATTAATGGTAACTGGTAGTTTAGAATCACAATTTTATCTTATTTCGTCCAGAGCACCTAATTATATCTTGAAAATTTCCGCGTATTTGAAATCATGTAGCAATTTTCTTGGCCCATTTTTCGACGGAGATAATCAACTTCAATAGTCAATAGATTTTCTTGCAACCTTTATTCGATCTGAAAGTTGTTACCTCAAATCAGGGTATGTTTTCTTGTCAAGGGAACACTTGTATGACCAATGATTTGATGTATGATAAATTTAAATTCGGCGCATAAATGAAGCATTCTTCGTTCATGATTTGTACCTACTTTTTTTTACCTTTTCAATTTTATCTACATATTTACTTAAAGAATAATGCTATGCAGCCATAACGTGGCCAGCCACACAATGACATTTTTATAAATAATTATAAAAATCAATCCAATAAATTTATAGTAATAGTTAGTACTAAGATAGTTTTACTTAATTACCCTTTCTCAATATTTTACTTCACAATAAATTAATAGTAATAGTTAGTGCTCCCCATATAATCATGGACCTACGATTTATGTTTCCAGAATATTAATGTTACACACTAATTAATTTAACAACAGACAAAAAGATCTGAACAAAAGCATAATAAATCTCTAAAATTTCACTTTATTATATTTTTATTGTATTTATTTTCAGTCATAATTACTTTTTTTTGAATTACATGTGCTTATGGGTTTGACTGAGAAATCTACTTTTCTAGTATCAAACAATTGGGGAACAACTGCAACGACTAGATTGAGTTGATTAAAGCTTGATTTTGTTTTGTCATGTCAAACTTATTATTCCCCTTAGCTGCTTCACCATGTATCGGTATTTATAATAAAGGGTACAATGGACCAAAAATATTAGATGCTTTTTAGGTAAATTGATTACATTGAATCAGCATTAAATACATCAAAGTTTTATTATTATTTTAATTTTATGGCTGGCCATAATATGGCCATTTAGCACTACTCTTATTTAAATTACACATAAACCCCACAATACTTTATTAATAATTTTCCAAACATAATTAAATAATTTAATAAAATTGGTTACATTGATATATTATACATTCAATAAAAATATAATATCACAAATTATATAAAATAAATAAATAAATTATAATAATTTATATAAAATAAAATGAATCTTATGTAAAATTTTATGCAAAATAATTAATAATAAATTATAAATAAAAGTCAATATGTCAAAATTGAAAATTTGAAAACATCTTCAATTTAAAGTACTTTATATCGTATGTGAGCATTGAATTAAGTCCATTCATTTCAAGATAACATTTTATTTGTGCAATTAAGATTTAAAAATATCTTTAATTTAAAGTTAATATTCCCATTTAAATTAAGATTTACTTTAAGATTAATTAATCTTTAAAATATAACTAAATATATTGAATTGGAGAGATAAAAAAGCCCAACTTTTAAGACTGATGAAAAATGAGCCGTCGTCTTCTTCATCTAATTCTTCTTCTCCATTTTTCCGTTTGTGCGTATCTCTCATCTCTCTGTCTTCTTCTAATATCATCAAAAAGGAAGGGCTCAATTGCAATTTCGGATGAGTTTTGCGTCGTGCTACAGTGCTACTCCAAAGATGGAGTAGTACTGTTCAAAAACCCAAAAAAGGACAATTTTGGGATAGGTTATGGGGTATGGTTGGAGCTTAATTCCACCCAAAAAATGGGTTTTCCAGTATGATTGGGGATGCCCTTAGTAATCGTCTATAAAAATTAATAAACTATTGATTTATTCTTATTTTACAAACACCCTTTTAACATTAACATAGTTGATTACCCATGTGGCAGTGATAAATGATTGAATTAGGCAATGAACAATATTGCATTATACTAGTACTAGTATTTAAGGTGCATTTAGTGGCAGTGATAAATGATTGAATTAGGCATTTACTAGTACTAGTATTTAAGGTGCATTTTGATCAACCAAAATGACGTCACATTTTATTAGGCAATGAACAATATTGCATTATACTAAATTAAATAATTTTATATATTGAATTTTGATTTATACTGTATTAAGCAGTATAAAAATCTTGGTTGCAAAATCAGAATAAATAATTAATTTGATAATCTACAGACAAATTTTATATATACCTGGTATACAAAATCAAAATATGAAAAAAGGTTAGAAATTTACAAGTAAATGCACCTTAAATACAAGTACTAGTATATAGAATCATGCAACGGCTCTAATGTCTGGGATACACAAACGAGACTTATTAGCTTTTCATAAGAAGAAACTCTCACAGTAGACAACAACAAAATGTAATCAAGGCAAATGCTTGATTTATGAGTATATACTGGCATTCTCTATTGTATTTCATTTTAATAAGTACAATTACAAGTTAATAAATTTGGGATCATAGAATGTTACCAATTTAATTATATATATTCTACTTTAGAACAAATACGAAACAACTCTACATTATTTTTCTGGCCGAACTCAACACCAGAAATTTTGTTCCAATTAGAAAAGTTAGAGTTAAAATATCTAAAAAGTTAAATTTTAAGAAAAAAAGGAGACAATAATGATTTATACTACGGCAAGTTACCAGAGTATTCATGAGAAAATTTAGAGTTTATTAACTAATCACGAGAAATTTTTTTTACATTGGGAGTTTTTGATGGACTAAATTAAAAACAAAGTCACCAACAAACATATATACCAAAAGTGAAATCTAAAAGCTGCCAATTTTATGCAAGTTTGATGGTGTAGGGTATCCGAGGTCCATTGTCTAAATTGGTGAGGAACATCAATTATTTGTCATGATATATACATATGTATATGGGACTATATAGGAGATGGGATGCACCTCAATCTAGCATGAAAATTTTGACTTGCCCACTCTAATAAGGCCTCCTCAATATCTAATCATTTTATTTACCACATTAATTAATTTAAATAGTTTTTATACACTAATATGGTTTTCCCCTCTTTCCAACTCAACAGTATATAAAAACGTAACACCATTGATTGACTTGTTTCTTTTCTTCTTTTCCCCTTTATCTCGTCTTGTATATATCCTAATCAATCTGCATATCCCTTTTATCAAATGATGCCTGCTTTTCCAAGGAATCCCTAATCAAGAAAGGCCCACTTAAAATTATTCGGTGTAACAATTTAATTGGTAACTTAATCATTTTGATTTTGTATAAGAGCTGATGTGATAAATACTGAAATTCAAGATTACAAAAACCAAATTGTAGCATTTCATTACATGTCCAATTCTTTGATTTAATATATAACTATTTAAGATAGGGATATATCTAACGCATGCTTTTTTTTTATTTAAAGGCTAATACATTAATTAATACTAATATATATTTGTAAATTGAAATAATCCCATCTCGAAACTATTTTAGGGTTTGTTTAATTTCTTAGGATGCTTTGTGTTCATTAAAAAAAATGATTCTTTTGTAGATGTGAAACTAGAGTATGAGACGCAAAGTTAGTAGACATCCACACATAGAGCTGGAGGTGGTATGGCCACACCACACATAACATGAACATAGTTGATAATTCTGCGGCCTTTAATTTAAGTATACCCCACGCTTCATCATAACTGTTGTGTATTATTAAGTCAACCGCATTCTACTACTAAAGACGATCTTTTTTTAGGATTCTCAGCTTTTCTCTTGTCAAATTCAATCAAAAAAAGGAAACTGGCTGTGTTTTTTATCCATAATTTAATTTGATCGATCATCTTCTGCTAATCAGTTAGCATCCACTAACTACTCTTTTACACTAACCCTACTATATCGAAATTTAGCACACATTGACACTAATGACAAATTTTAGTAAATTATTAGTACCTTACGAGTAAAGATATGTCTTTTCACTTTTATCCAGATCCCATAATCCATATAATTATTTTTTCTTTCAAACAATAATATAAAATATATATCCGGATTTATATATCTTGTTATATCCTGTCCGAGCAATTAAACAGATCCTACTATATATATAGCACCCTTAAATATTGGGAGAAAATTATAGTGAGAGGGAGCAGCAGTACCTAGGGGTGTGCATTCGGGTTTCGGTTCGGTTTTTCGCCCAAACCGAGCCGAACCCGAAAAACCGAATTTAGGCTAAAATTGAAACCGAACCGAAACAGAAAACCGAAAACCGAACTTAAAAAACCGAATTAAACCGAAAAATCAAAATTATATAAAAAACTGAAAAACCGAAAAATCGAAAAATCTAAACCGAAATTCTGGAAAAATAACAGAACAGAATTACAGATAAGTATTTAGGCTACAATAACAATGTCAACTAAAATAAAGTTTTACTCCTCAACAAATTATAAACATTCAAGTCTTCAATGCTTCCGGCTTGTAAGTTTCAACAACTAATTGAGATTTCACTACAAGTCTTCTATCTTCAATAACTTCAAAGTTTCAATTACATTCTTGCTCATATTTCCAAGTACGAAGGGAGGAACTTTGGCCCAATCCTTTGTCCATAGTTAAATCTGAAAAAGAGAGTGAAGAATGAGAGAAAAAGAGGCGGACTCCTTTAGAGCATCCACAACCGTGCTCTTGCCAGCTGCACGGTTGTGGGCCCGGGCGGTACTATTCATGCCTGCTCTCTGGCAAGAGCACAACACCCACAACTGTGCTCTTCCGCAATGACGAGCACAATTAATTTAATATTCAATTAAACATAAACATTTCCATAATACTAAAATTCATTAAAAAATCACAATAAATATTACAAAATACAAATAAAATAAAAAAGACCTAATTAAAATCCTAAAAATTAAAAATTACATAATTAAAATACTAAAAATTAAAAATTACATAATTATTGGCTAATATTACCCGAAGAAGACTACTCATCCGGCGGCAACAACCCCAATTGTTTTTGGAGACCTTTTATCATGGTCTCGTGTGTTTCAAGTTGCGTGGGGGGTCATAGATGACCTATCGGCCATATTGAGTTGGCTTAAGAGCATCCACAGCGAGTTGTTCGGGGGTGGAGGTGGCACATAGGGAGCGGGAGCGGATTCGGGAGTGGCTTCGGGAGTCGAGCCGCGACGACGGTTGGCCGCCGCCTTCTTCCTTCCTTGGGGGCGGCGTTGGGAACCGCTCGGTCCGGCGTCGGGGCTACCCAAGTTAGCTCCGGCGAGTTGGCTAGCCACTTCTTCCGAGCCGGAGTCGGATAGGGCTACCGACCTTGATCGTTTGGAGGAGCCGCTAGAGGAGGATGTTATGCCTCCCTTATACTTCGGGTGCGTCTGCGTCTCCTGCCAAACGTTAAGATATTTGAACGACTTACCGTTCATGGATTGGTAGGTGCTCAGCGCGGCGGTGATGATGTCGACCTCGCTTCGGCCGCTCCCGGCATTCCGGGACTCCTGGATGAAATAGCCGTTGAACTTGCCAATTTCTTCGTTGGCTCGGCCGATGCAGTTGCGCACCATACTCTCGTTGAGCTCGATCGTTCCGGGCGGCCGGTTTGCATTGTACCGGCTAGAGACGCGCCACCAAAAGTGATCGCCGGATTGGTTCGTTCCAACCACCGGATCTTCGGAGATTTCCAAGTACGCCTTGAACAATCTTTCCATCTCCGCCGGTGAGTACGGTGTGCGGACACCGGCGCGAGATGGAGGAATCGGCATTTGGGAAGGGGCGCGATGCCTAGGCTCCGGTGTCCACCCGTAGCGCCCTTCGGAGGTACCTTGGTCGTCGATTGGGTATGGACGGTAGCCACCCGGAACGGCCGAATCTTGGGTTTGAGGAGGGGCCGAATATTCCGTTTCCGGACTAGGAAACGGTTGTGAACCGAACCATTCGGGGTTCCAACCGTGGGAGCCCGAAGGGTTATCGTATTGGCCGGACATAGTGATGTTGTAGGGTATGAGAGAATGAAGATATTGGAGAATGATGATGAGAGTTGTGTAGTTTGATGTGAATTTTTGGGGTGAAATTGGGGGTATTTATAGATGAAAGTGTGTATTTTTTGGGTAAAAAAAATGAAAAAAATTAAAAAGGTGTAAAAAACGGTTATAAACGGATATATTTTTTTGGGGAAGTGAAATTTTTTTTTTATTTTTTATCGGTTTTTTAATAAAAACCGATTTTTTTAAAAAAAATAAATTTTTTTTAAACACAACGGTCGAGCCGTTGACGAATGGGAGGCCGCCACGTGTGCGTCCGCTGGCACGGACGTGCTCGATACATCGAGCAGCGCGGTGCCAGCGGCGCGGACGGCGGTGGCGACGGACGCCACCGCTGCGCATGCTCCTAGGGTTATAGATTTGGGAGTATATATATATATATATATTATTATATCAAAATAAAATTCGGTTTTTCGCTTTTTCCCTCCGAACCGAACCAAAAAACCGACATTTTCAAAATTTTAAAACCGAACTGAATTGTCAATTTTTTGGTTTGATTCGGTTCGTATATTCGGTTTTCGGTTTTTTGCTCACCCCTAGCAGTACCCTCAAATATAGGGAGAAAAAGGGAAAAGAGACATCGAGTAAGACAAGCCGTAGGTAGCGAGTATAGTGGCATTTATTAGCAAAAGGAGGTTAAAACAAAGCTTGTTTGAATCACTTAATCATTGAATGAAGAGAATTGCAAGCTTCAGACCATCCACAACGCGTCTCGCGCCGGGCTCGCGTCTCGTCTCGGAGAGACGAGACCCCCGCGAGACGCATTGCAGCGGCCATCTCGTCTCCAGCTCGCGACCGTCTCGTCGCGTAGCTCGTCTCGGAGAGACACGAGACGAGCTGTCTCGCCACGCGCCCGAGACACGTGGCACGTCCCCATGCGTGCGTGACGCCCACTCGCTGGCCCGCGAGTGGGCGTCGTCACTGATGACGCAAGAAGGCAGTGGTTTCGTAAAAAAAAGCGAGTTGGAAGAAAAAGGGGGGGGTGGGGTCAAACGGTAATATTACCGGTAAATATGGGAGGGGCAGTTGGTGAAATGGTTGAAGGGTGGTACTCGATAAATAATTCTATTCCATACTCATTTCAAACACAAACACACATCTATTCCTCTCAAATCATCTCTATCACTCCAATTTCCATCTTCAATCAACTCAAACAAATGGATCCTTTTGAGCAAATGCGCCAATTAATAGAACAATCACTCGAAGAAGATCGACGACGAGAGGCGGAGGAAGCCGCACCACCCCCACGACGCTCCCGGAAGTACATCAATCGGAACCGGGAGGAAGCCGCCGCACGGTTAGTACGCGACTACTTCTGCGATAACCCGATTTGGGGAGATACCTATTTCCGTCGCCGTTTCCGCATGCGGAAACCGCTATTTCTCCACATAGCGAATACTTTGGCGGCCAGGGAGGAGTTCTTCCGAGAAGGGTTCGACGCGGTCGGTCGTCCCAGCCACACGACGCTGCAGAAATGTACTGCAGCCATCCGGCAGCTTGCGACTGGACAAACGGCCGACATATTCGACGAATACCTGCACATCGGAGACAGCACTGGGCGCTTGTGCTTGCTCAACTTCTGCAGAGGCGTCCGGGCAGCCTTCAGTGACGAATTTCTCCGGAGGCCAACCACGGAGGATTGTCAGTTCCTCCTCAACCTGCACGAACAAGTGCACGGATTCCCCGGGATGCTTGGCAGTGTCGATTGCATGCACTGGCAATGGAAGAATTGCCCGGTGGCTTGGAGGGGTTCCTACACGAGCGGCCACAAAGGCACCCACCCAACCGTTGTACTCGAGGCCGTTGCCGACTACCGACTTTGGATCTGGCACGCGTACTTCGGGGTCCCTGGCTCGAACAACGACGTAAACGTGCTCCAACAGTCCGACCTCTTTACCGAAGTTTTGGATGGTAAAGCGCCGGCCATCAACTTCGTCGCCAACAACCGACGGTATAAAATGGGGTACTATCTCGCCGACGGCATCTACCCGAAGTGGCCGACCTTCGTGAAGACGTGCGGCAGGCCAGCGAACCCAAAGCAGGCTCTTTTTGCGCAGAAGCAGGAGGCTGCGCGCAAGGATGTGGAGAGGGCGTTCGGGGTTCTCCAAGCGCGCTTCAACATCATCAAAGCCCCGGCTCGTTCGTGGTTCATGGAGAGCATGGTCGACATCATGTATACGTGCATAATCTTGCACAACATGATTGTCCGAGACGAAGGACTCGATGCCGGAAATTGGTTCGACCCCGAATCCCCCGGAAGCTCAACTGCAAGTAGTCCGCCGCGAAGTGGAGCGCATCCATCTATACAAGAACGGTTGGCTATTCGGGCAAGGACACGCGACTCTAGCGCCCACACCCAACTCCAAGAGGATCTAATTGAGCACATTTGGGAAAACTTTGGCGGAGAATATTAAATTATGTCATTTTTATTTTTTTAGAATTTTAATTATGTCTTCGCTTTTTTAATGTTAAGTTGTAATATTGTTTTAATTTTAATAAAGTGTGTTTGTTTAAATTGAATTGGGTTTTAAAAAAACTTATAAATTAAATTGAATGAATAGTAATTAAGAGACGGTATAGAGACGGTTAAGAGACGGAGCGTTGCAGCCTCCGTCTCTTAGTTAAGAGATGGAGGAAAAAAGGACAGTGGGGCCCTCAAATAGTGCTCAAATAGTAGTTAAGAGACGGTTTAAGAGACGGTATAGAGACAGCGTTGTGGATGGCCTCAAGGCCGTCAACCTCAAAATCTCCACATCCAATTATTATATCATTATCACCCCACCCTAATCCTACTCCTGCCCCCATAAATAAATAAATTAGGACCTCAGCCTCAATCTCAACGTTATTCTAGATGCTACATATCGTGATAAGTATTTCTCTTTCTAGGGGAATTCGTTCTCGTTATTTTTCATAGATAATTGCTAAAATTCATATGTTCATAGTAGTACTAACTTATAAATCTAGTATCCCACTAGATTTTGAGTAAGAGTATATTCGCTCCTCTGGTAAAATTTGGTGTTTTGCACCTTTCCAAAGTAAAATTACGAAGTACCAGAGGAAAAATATCTAATTTAGGTTGAAAGTGTTTAATTTTATCTATGATTATCATATCATTTAATTTTCTGCAAACTCATAGATCGATTTTGGTTCATCATTAAAAAATTTATATGCATGTTATTTCAACATAATGAAACTTTCAAACCTTATAGTTGCAAGCCTACAATGATGGATCCAAGAAATTAAATTTCCCTATTGGACTATTTTATTTATGAATATTGTTGGAACTTTTTTCACCGATATTATTCCCCCATTTTAAGGGTATAGTGTTGAATGGATATTATGCATCAATCCAAAAAAATTTACGATTGAAAGACAAAAGAGAACAAAAATTCTATAGTTGAGAAGCTTCGGTTTCCAGTCTAGAAATTTGCACAATTAGAATATGTCTACATCATTTTAGGCTTTCCCTATTTCTTTTGTCTTTTTTTTCTTTTAACATTTTCTTCTTGTATTTTAGGTTCCTCTTTATCTCTATTTTTGTTTTATTGTTTTTAGAAAGAAAAAAAACTCCAAGATGGATAGTCTGCCACCACCCTACACTTTGCATTCTTAGATAGCACGCTAGTTGCAAGAGTAATCTATACCATATAACTTACTAAGGGACAATTATCTGTATAATAATTAGCAGCCAGTAATGTTCAAATTGTAACAGAAATTCAATAAAATTACTGATGGAATGTGAACTGATAACCCTAGAGTTGTCCCAAATTAATAGGGATGACATTAGGTTGGCTTAATTAATTCAACTATAAGCATTTTTTAAATTCGATCATATTTCAAATTATATATTTATATTTGTCCAAACCCATTTACAAAATGTAATTTTACTATTGACATATGTCTCAAATTAACAATATAGTAACATTCGTTAATTGAAACTTTTTGTTGAACCCATTCAAATTTATAAATTATATAGATGATATAGTTATATAAGTTTGTCTTGCGTCTAAAATACAAAGTAAAAAGTGATATCTAGTAAGACGTAAGTCATTATGATTTGATTGATATGTATGTACTTCACGTATTAGGTACGCTTCAATGAATCAGACCTGCATACTCAGTTGTATAAAAATTAGCATCGTAATAGAGCATATTTCATACTCTAGCCGAATGCACCGCGTCGAAGGTAATAGAACATGTGTATTCCTGTTTACATATTAACAAATAAATCCGCATATGAATTAGTATCTCACACTAAAAATACATAGTTAATCATCTCATCCTAAACCAATTTGAAAATATAATCTCACTATATTATAGTTGATCTTCCTTCTAGGTGCACTTTAATAAATGATTGAGTATAATTATGGAGTACTATAAAAGAACGTATATGTCTATATGACAAAAAAATTGTTGTTTTTCCTTTGTACTCCGTTAATTTGGCTATTAAAAAAGACTCTTGCACGTTGAAATTTCGTAGGAGTAAATAATCTGGGAAAGTAAATTTCACCCAAAACAATTTTATACCCCTTTACACGTACATCTCTGCATTGTAGTCGCCATCTTTTTTGTACCTTTAATCAATTAACCTTTTGGTTTCTTTAAATTTCGAAAGCGTGGATATAATTTTTTCAGCTTTTTAATCTTGAAATTTGTAAAGAATGAACTGAGGTAGCAAAATGGGAAAAGAAAAAGTCGAATAAGTCCAAATAAAAAGATAAACTTAGCGCACTTAAAAAAGAGAAAAAAAAAATGTTTTAAATTTGCTCTAATCTTAAAATATGAGAATATCTTAAAAACATAACAATCAATATAAAAGACTATCCATTAGGGTATTCGGTTTGCAAGATTATATTCGAGATTAAATTTGTAGTGCAATTGGTTCATAGATTCAACCCCACAATTCAATCCTAGATGAATAATCATTGGATAATTAATCATAGTTACCCCTCTATGACTAAAATAATCACACATCTCAATGTTAGATTGTATCTTGGTATTATTTTATCTTAGAAATTGAATCCCACTAAAATATTAGGGTTAGACAAAATTCTGCCCAATCCAACCAATTTGTTTTATATTCAAATTGTATTTAAGTATTAGGGTTAGACAAAATTCTGCCCAATCCAACCAATTTGTTTTATATTCAAATTGTATTTAAGTAGTTATCTTTTTTTATATATATATATATATGAGGGTTATATGCTCGAGTTTTTGTCATCCCAAATAATTTGCCAACTCTAAATTGTTATTGGGGTGACAGAATCCTAGAAGAGCGAGCCGTGCGATGGTGTTGAATCTGACGGTGTTGATTACAAGGGAAGGGAACATCGTATCCGTAACTAGGGCGGCAAATTGATGATGCGGTCCCCCCTTAAGAAGCCTTGTTCCGCCACGTCATCCGCTTTCGGCAAGTGGGCTGAATGATTTATTCTTGTATGCGCGTGACTATGGACGTCAATCGGGCCAGCCCACCGAGTTTTGGGTCAACCCTATTCAGATTGCGGGCTAATTGGATTGTAATTTTTCCGAGTTATAAAAATTCAACCATAACCCTAAAAGCTCGGGTTTCAGGCTAGCACATCGGGTTAATCGGGTTGCTACCGATAAAATTAGCATGCAATCAATCCAATAAATAATTATGAAAATTAGTTATATTTATAAAATATAAAATATTTAATTATGATAAATTTGAGATATATGCTTAAACTCAAACATAAACATGATTAAATACTAATATTTGAGATTTATGCAAAATAAAACATAAACATCAAGAAATTTTAAAGCATGTTTAGAAATTTAAATATATTTTTTAGTGAATTTGAAGTTTCTAATTCATTTATCTATTATTATATTAATAAAAACTTAATATATAATTTATATATTTAATATATAAAATGGAAAGTTATTTTCTCAGTAATCTATATTATAAAATAATCAATGAAGTGTCGAATTAGAGTCAAACAAATAGAACAATAGAAATTTTATCGGGTTTCCGGGCCAGCCCATCGGGTTTTTGGGTCTGGCCCTAACGGGTTGCGGGTTAATCAGGTGCGGGCTAATCAGACTATAATTTTATCGGGCTATAAATTTTCAGCCCTAATCCTATAAATTTGGCGGGTTATTCAGGCCAACCCATAGGTTGCGGGCTAAATTGACATCCCTGAGCGTGAGCTCTGCTCCTATCAATGCTATTGCTGTATCCAAACAAATTAACCTCAACAACAAATTTACCACTCTTTGCTCACTAATTCACTTTAATTACATAAATAATTCTGTATAATTAACATTATTAATATTATTTGAACTTTCCAACTTAATTTCGTGTTTCTAGAGAAAAAAGCAGGGTAAAATAGTTCGAATACCATTTCGTGCACTTTTTTGTAATACTAATAAATTAGCCAATATTAATTTTAATGATAATAAATTTATGGAAAAAAGTTGTGTAAAAGTTAAAATGAAAAAAGAAGATATAGTGACGCACTTGGTCATCAAGTTGTTTGCACAAAAGCGCACACACTAATTAACAAAATATTGATATTTATAGGAAAGTAAAGACAAAATGAAAATTACATATTTAACATCATTATTACAAGCTTTCTACACCCGACAATTAAGAGTAGTATATACTAACAATGGGGGAATTCCGAATAATGGAGACTCGATCGGTAAAAGGGAAAAACAAAAACTAAAATGAAAAAAAAATCTCTTATCTTTTGGACATCCAAACGAGTAACTTAACTTTTTTGAGTTAAAAAAATTGAAGAGTCATTTTTCACCATCCCATTTTTATAATTTACAAAATTAATAAGATGCATTCAATATATAGTTTGACTCTTTTATCCGCACTTCTATTTATTTTATTAAATGAATATTACTACATACAAGGTCATTGATCAGAAAATGAATATTACTACATACAAGGTCATTGATCAGAATCGAATTAATTTGGATCACCCAAGTAATAGTGATGGTGTGATGCGTAGTTCTCACCCGGTTAACATTTTTGAACTTTTTATTCAGTATGGTTCTTTCAAGGGCTAATTATAAACAAATCATGAATTTATGTATATTTTGTAATTTTAATTTATTTTTATACTCCATCTGTCCCACAAGAATATGCACTATTTCTTTTTTAGTCCGTTCCACAATAATATGCACTTTCTAATTTTGAAAAAGTATTTTCTCTCTAATGAGGTGAGACCCATTCTCCACTAACAATACTTTAATTATTTTTTCTCTCGACTTCTCATTTACTTTATCAATTTTTTTATTAAAATCTTTACCGAACCCAAAGTGCATATTTTTTGGGGACGGAGGGAGTATATTTGAAAATTAGTAGTATAATCTTTCTAAGTTTCACAATTGCGGATTTCCCAATTTTTTTGGCAATCGTAAAGATAACATGAGTGCCCACCTAAACTGAAAAGATGCCGTGGATACCACCGTTTACTAAATACTCTCCACATCTCACGTCAATTGATTCGTATTCATTTTTGAAATGTTCCAACTAAAGTGGTAGTATTTTTTTTGGGCAAAAAACAATATTTTTTTTTATCTCTTTTACTTTATTACATATTTAATTATTAAAGTAGTTCTTAAAATCTCGTGTCCAAAAAAGAGGTGAGACAGAAGGAGTATAATATTTGTGGAATTAATGACGTAATTTAATGTGGAATTAAGCACGAAATATTTGTTTTTAGGACCATGCGCATGTTTAATTCCTGTTGTTAGTTTTCGGTAAGAGCATCCGTAATGGGGCGGACGATAGGTCGCCCGATGCCTCGGGCGCGCCATCGTCCGCCCACTGTGGGCGACACGGACAATGGCGCGGACGATGCAACACATTTTTTTTAATTCCAAAAAAATTATTTATATAAATACCCCCTACCCCACCTTCATTTGTAACCTTTCCATTCACTTTTCCACACACAATGTAGGATTTGCCGTTTTTAATCAATGTAGGATTTGTAACGTTTCCATTCACTTTTCCATTAACTTCATTTGCCGTTTTTTTTAATCAATGTAGGATTTGCCTTTTTAATTAATCGTGGTATTTTTTAACTATTTTGCATTGACATATTTGAAAACATTTAAATTAATTAACAAAACAATAGTGAAACCTATAGGGCGGCCTTTAGGGCGGCTTATAAGGCGCCCCACTGCAGGTGAAAGAGTAAGAGGATAAAATGCTGACGTGACGGTGCATAGGGCGGGCTTTAGGGCGCCCCACTACTAATGCTCTAAATAGTGAAGATCAGTGGTTTGAATGTGAGATCGAGATTTTAAAATACTACTACTAGTAATCTTAGTCAATATAGAGCCATAAAATATAGGCCCAAATACGGCCACAAAACTATTGTTTTACTTCAACACATGCAGTGGCCCAATATCATACCTTAAACCGACCATTTTGTTTTAGGAATTCTATTTGCAGAGTCCCTTTTTGCTGTATTCACAACCTGCATATCATTTTCCAGAACTCGAAATTCTCAACATAATCTACCACACGATAATACATTTACAAATTAAAATAATTTCTCCAAAGACAAGTTCGTGGTTATAAATTGGGGGTGAGTGGTATATGAATGATTCAATTGCAACTCAATTTGTGAATCACTTTGATTGTAATGTTATTCCCCCAATGATTAGTGAATCTTATTTGGATAACATACTATCTTGGTCTCTATTAAATTGAGTATTTTATATTTCTTTATTTAGATAAATTAATAAATATCTTATTTTATTATTACAATTGTTTGTAAGTAGATTTACCTTCCATTAACTTATTCTATTCATTATTATAAAAGTACATAAAAGTAGGATCTCACTTCACTAATTTTTTCTACTCACTTTCTTTCACAAAATCAAATACTACTTCTTAAAACTTGCAACAGTCAAATATAGAATATTTAATAAGGATAGGAGAGAGTATAAATTTGATTGTGTTAATGTATAAACTATTAAAATTTTCAATAGTTTCCACAAATTTTAGTTCCGATCAAATTAAAACTGAATATGTAAAAGAAGTTTACATATAGAAAAGTTATTGCTTATTCCACTTTTTATACCTAGATCACTGTCCACCATTATATTACTAGTTGGTTATTCCTTATACATTTCCTTCGCTATATTAATTTACAATTTATTCATGATCCATATAATTATGGAACATTTATAATATCTGTTTAAATACAATATTTATTTTTAAAAAACACATTCAATATTTATTTTAAAAAATATGTCAAAAAGATTTAAACATTGCATCTTAATAATCAAATTTGCCTAAACATTTCCCCAAAGAAAAAAAAGAAGAAAAAAGAGGGGAATATCAATTGCGTTGAACGAGCTTCACCGTGATTTGTAAATTCAATCATCAATTATTAGGAAGAGATAAACAAAAGTTTTAAGTTGAGTTGAGTCGAGTGGAGTTGATTCGAGAGGAATTGGGAGGGGGATATGGCGATTTTGTACGTTAGGGCGGCGCCGACGACGGATCTAAACCGGAACACGGAATGGTTTACCTACCCCGGCGTCTGGAGCACCTACATCCTTATACTATTCTTCTCTTGGCTGATGGTCCTCTCCGTCTTCGCCTGTTCTCCCGGCATGGCGTGGACCGTCGTTCATCTCTCTCATTTCTTCGTACGCCTCCTTCTCTTCATGCATGTCTGCTGATTCCGTATTTAGCTAGATTTATTGGTAGGGTTTTCTGATTATCGATTCTGAGTCTGATCGGTTATAGTTTAGGTAATGGAGTTTGAATTTCTGTTTAATTGGTAGTTTTGCTTTATTAGGATTATTATTGTTTGTTACTGGTTTCGAATTTTGATTCATTACACGAATTAAGCCGAGCAATTAGAATTTCTCCCATGCATTGATTTGATTTTAGCCATCGATCCCATATTTATCCTCACGGAAGATAACGCGGATTTCAGTTTTTGATTGACTAGGATGAGGGTTTTGATAATCTTTGGAAAGCCATTGGAGGAGTACATTCTGAGGGATTCTTTAGATCTTGAGTATGAGGGAGTTGATATTCTGATAGTTAATACTCCCTCCGTCCCAATAAATATGCAACATTTGGTTTTCGGCACGTGATTTTATGCAGTGTTGTTTTGTGAGTTAATGAAGATAGAGTAAAGTAAGAGAGAAGAAAACGTAGAGATAGTGTTGTTTCCATTTTAGGAAACGTTTCATTTTTATTGGGATAACCCAAAAGGAAAACGTTTCATTTCTAATGGGACAGAGGGAGTACTTATCTATTCATAATCACATGTCGCTGTAAAAAAAGACTACTCCCAGTGTCAACAATAATGCCAAGTGTAGAGGTTCTCCGCTAAAGTTTTTCGACTTTAGTAGCACTTCTTATATACTTCTACATGTTCACCTTCTTTTTTCTTCAACCCTCACCCCCCCCCCCCCCAAAAAAAAAAATATTTTTGTGGAAATCAAATCATTACATTAAACGGTGTGACTACAAATCTCATTTGCATTAATATAAGAGTTAATAATAAACATATAATCTAAATTCTGCCAGGCACTAAGGCACTTTTGTAGTTTGTCTTTAATCGGTAGTGTTATAACTTCCAGTAATTATTCTCATTGTTTGTTGGCTAAAACTGGAAATTTAATCTTTGGCGGCTTAGCACATAAAAAAGTGTATGCAATCTGGTTTCATTTCCGACTTTTAAAAGCATTGTAGTGGCGTCCATTTTTTGTTAAAGGCATGTGTGCATCTTCTACACATGAAGTTTATCTGGGGGACTTATTTATCAGTTTGTGATGGAAAATGTTCCATTAATCGGTTAAACTTGTAGGATGTTCTTCCATCTTCTCACAGTTGAACCGTGCTGGCGTGGTTTGTTAGTTATACAATGTTATCATGGGAAGGATATATGCATTTATTTGGTGTCACACAATTTTCATATGCTTATAGTTGAGGTCTTGTTCAGGTAACATATCAATTTTTTCACTGGAAGAAGGGGACTCCATTTGCCGAAGATCAGGGTATCTACAATAGGTTGACTTGGTGGGAGCAAATAGACAGTGGCCAACAACTTACCCGTAATAGGAAGTTCTTGACAGTTGTTCCTATAGTTTTGTAAGCCTTCTTTTGATTTCCCATTCCCTCCCTTACAATTTTTATCTGTTGGTACTTGCTAATTGTTCATGCCTTTGCCACATGTTTCTTATAGAGTGCTTTGTTGTAACTCTTTTCTGTATATGGATCATCTCGAGTCCCTTATAATAATATCAATATGAATATGTGAATCTCGTCTGCACACCTTCTCTCATTAAGCAACAACCCTGATGGTTATATATTCAGTATGTTGGCGTCCGTTAAGCTGAACCCTTTCTGTTACCAGAAGGATAGAAATGAAGTTTGTGAGTATGAGGAGTTTGAGAATTGGAAGGTGATCTGGAATTGTAGTTCCCTACTAAAGCACGGTGTACTAGATAAGAGTAATTAACCTTGATAACATATTTTGAGGATACTATTACATTGTTTTCCTTTTCATAAGTCAAAACATTTTTATAGTGCATAATACGTATAAGGTTTGTTTGGTTCTCCTTCTCTACATTAGCCATAATAGAGATGTTAAGTGGCTTTTAATGCCTTCTCTTAACTCCATCCTCCTGTCTTAAGATTTTTTTGCAGTGGCTTTTAATGCCATGACTTGGTTGAGTCACTAAAAATTAATGAAACATTATTAGATGGTTGTTTATGAGAGCTATTGCATGAATGTGGTGGTAGACAACAAGCCTTATGTGCTTCTGATAACTTTTGTCATCCGTGTCTGTACAATTTGCTAATTACATAATTTAGTAGATTTTGGAGAAAGTTTGTTTTAGTGTTCCTTTTTTTCCCCCTATAAGCTCTGTTTTTGTTGATAAACTTTATTAGTTGTTTTGTGGTTTCTCTCTTTCATGGATGACCTGCTGAGAAGTCATACACTTGTACGGTCTGTGAACTGCAACAACCTGCCTCTGTTATTCTAGAACCATTTTTAAGTTTGAATCATGCTTCTTTAACCTGGGGGGTGTGTTCTTTTTGCTTGCAAATTTATCCTAAGAAAGGATAGATAAGAAAAGATTGGAAAATCTTTATTGCATTTTATTAGTTCCCACCTTTTTCATTCCATGTCTTTAAGATGGATAACATGGGAATTTGGAGGGGAATATTATCACATCAAAATGATACCCCCTAATATAATTATCATGAATTGGAGTGAAAAGGAGGGAAAAGAGGCTGCCTGGATTTTTTTCATCCTCGGAAAATTGTCCACCCTATAGAACATGTGAAAAGAGTGTATAAGGGGTAATGAAATATGTTTTCATCATTGAGAATAAACTCTTAGTCTAAATCTATTATAGATCCCCAAAAGTGTGCAACACCGCTTTTTTGCTACTATTAACATGGAACAGTAATATGACTATCTTACCTTGTTATTCGTTTACTTTGTGTTATTTAAAATATGATCTAGTGATAAAAGTCCAAACAAATCATGAAGAACTTTTAACATATCAATTTTAGCCTATCATCTTTTTAGTTTCTTTCTAATCAATAAACAATTTGATAGTTTCCATCCACATAGCCTCCAATATCTGGAAGGTTTCTGAAGTTTACCTTAAGCTGTAAAAATGAGTTATAGATGATTTGTATGCATTGCTACAAACTTATTAAAAGGTGAAGGTCTTAGTGTAAATCGTCCCATTGAATAAGATTTTTTTCTTCAAATTTCCCATGATACTGTAAAAAACAATTTTAGCTGTTGGAAGATTGGCTTGTGATTGTTGAAAAAGTATCACATAGATATAACTGGGCAGACCTGGTACATTTCCATTTCCTAATTGGGAATATTGGAAGCATTCAATTTATGCTTTGAATATCTGCTGAAGTCATGAGATATTACATACATTCTTACGTCTGTAATGTAGATGATTTTCATTTTCTTTTGTTTTCTTTTCGGCGTCTTGTGTTAGGCCTTTTATCTCCTGCATTACATTGGATCCAACCACTTTGCATGACATTTTCTTCTTATTTTTACGGAGGCACTTAATATTTAGGGAGTTGTTTGACTTTCGAAGAGTGCATTTTCTTTTTGTGTTATTGTGTCTTTACTTTATCTTTGTCCATAAGACAGCATTGTTTCTTTATTTTAACTTTCTTCAGGGGGCTTCTACTCTTAAGGCTTGAGCCGATGCTGTCGACATGTAAAATGAGGAAAACTTTATACATGAAAATCCCTTTTTTAGCTAGACAAAGCTCCATCCACTAGTATATTTTTGGTGTATTTTGGGACTGACTTGAAGTCCAAGCATATATCTAAATATGGAAATTTATTCGTGTTTTTGACGCATTCTTTCTTTTGTCAGGTACTTGATAGCCTCCCATACTACTGACTATCAACATCCGATGCTCTTCTTCAACACTGTAGCTGTTTTTGTTCTGGTTGTTGCCAAGTTCCCACATATGCATAAAGTCCGCATCTTTGGAATAAATGCAGATCAATGAACTTGTGTCCATTAAGGATCTGTGTTAAGGTTGAGCTTACACTCCTACATCTTTTTGATTCGGGCTTAGAGATTGCTGAAGTTGTGCAGATTGGGAAGTCGGAACTGAGAAGGATGTCAGTTGAGTAGCTATTGGTAAACCCTTCAGAAGCTGGATATTCTCTATGTGGAACTCTTTTATTAAGTACTGAAGTTTGCATTTCGCCTTACATTTTTATTTACATTTATATCATAGAGGCAGATGCTTGAGTACCATGTTTTGTGGAGACAAAAGGATCACTAGTGCGTTGTTCAGTTGATTGATGTTTCCATTAATTTTTTGGTTGGTATTTAGTCTTAGGGGAAATAAATTGTTTAGCAATTGTGTTTCTGGAGACTTTGGTTTCCACTTAAGTTTTCTGGGGTCCTACTTGTTTCATACAACAATGGTAGTTTTGAATTGGGCTCTGTAATGCATATATTATTGGGTAGGGAAAGGCAATACATTGCACATAATTATGTGCTTGTTTTGGTGAATCAGGATTTGGTGGAAGCTACTGGTTGATCGAGGACGTGTAGGTACGTGCGCCAACCGGTAGCATCTCTGTGCTTTCCCTCCATTGTACAAATGGCGTTTTCCTTCATCATACAAATGGTTTTATTCTGATGCTTGTCCTGCCATAGTGGTTGGTGTTATGACTGAAATTTTTTATTCTCTACTAGTACTGAAAAACTTGATGGTGTTTTCCAATTTCTGATTCCGTATCTAGTATGTTGTACTGAAAAGGGGGTTTGAACTTTTCCAAACATACGATATGATTTGATGTGTTTGTTGAGTAGAATATTGTGATATATAGTCGGCAATTGTGATTGGAGCAGAATAGGTGGCGTGGAATGATGAGGTGTTTGGATGGAAAAGTAGTTGGGGTTTGGGAGTAGCTTCAAAGTGAAGACAAGAAATTTGATTCGATAATTGGTTTCATCTGCAAAATAGTAGCAGTATCTACTGTTAGGAGTATAATACTATATGATGGTTTGTGGAGGAAAATAAGGTGTGAGGAATTGATGGAACCGGCCATGTTTTTGTTAGTGGCAGAGGCAGAGAGAATAGAATAGCAGTAGCGATCACACTGCACTGCACATGGGAGGCTAGTTGCATTGTCGTGTTATGTTTAGCAGTGGCCGTTATATTGCACAAACAATGGAACGTGTGCTTACAATTTGCTAAACGATAAAATAGTACGGACACATCTCTCTTCATTTCTCATTATTTAAAGTCTGCCTAACTACAATTACATACTCCCTCCGTTTCACGAGGTGAAATTTTTCGGCATGAAGTTTAAGAAAGGGATGTTGAGTGTTGAATAAATAGATAAAATAAGTAAGAGAGAGAAAAAGGTGGAGAGAATAAAGTAGAAAGTGAATAAAGTAGGGAGAAAAAAAGTAAGAGAGCGTAAAGTAAGAACGAGAAAATAATTACTATATATGGAAATGATTCAATTATGAAGAAACGGAGGGAGTAGAATTTTTCCTTTTACATAATCATTACAGGCAATGTTGTTCTGACCAAATTTAAACTGAGTGAGGAGTGAGTCTTGCATTTAATGCTGTGACTAGGGAGATAGTCCAACTACTAAATTATGGTGTATATCATTTTCAAATCAAGAAAAACCTTCTATCTTTACTAATCACACAAGTGAGTCAAAATCATACTTGAACATTATGGGATACTGATCAGCTTAAAACGTGGGAATGCAATAGTAGATTCGAACTAATGATATTTGACTTCAATAATAAGCTCCAAAGCTAAAACCATCTTGTAATTAAAGAGTCTAAATTAATCAACAATATTTGGCATTTGCACCAATTTTTTTTTATTGAGGCACCAATATTGAACTCATTTTCCTCATTTTAAACTAGCAATTACTATTAGTTATGTAATTTGGTTTCTAAATTCTACCAAACGAGATAGCATTATTAATTGGCTGGTATTATTTATGGAGAATAAACGGTAAAATAATGCTATAATTAATTATATGGTTATGTTTGCGATTGAAAAAATACTAACACATAGTTTTGGGTGAATGCACTAATCATAGGCTGAAAAATTTTGAAAATAAAACGTTTAAGGGGGATTAAAATGAAGTAAGCACGTCTCATGAGTTTAGTATAAAAAAAA
Organism: Salvia splendens; assembly: GCF_004379255.2. Taxonomy (NCBI): domain Eukaryota; kingdom Viridiplantae; phylum Streptophyta; class Magnoliopsida; order Lamiales; family Lamiaceae; genus Salvia; species Salvia splendens. Next base: position 12,687,981 of record NC_056046.1, read on the forward strand.
TTAAAATGGAAATGATGCCAAAATAAACTCGTCCTTGAGTGGTGGCGCATCCATTTTGGGGCGGTGATTATCCCCACACCACAGATAGTGGATTACAGCAAATTACATGATATGAATATACCATATGTACACACAGTGGTATGTATATAAATTAATTATATTGGTGTGTAAGAAATGAAGTGTAGATCTAAGTGGGAGAGGGAGAGGGAGAGGAGATTATTCCTCAGCAGCACACATGTCTAGGGGAATGTTTGTGGGACCCATTGAATGACAAAAGTGGGTAGGGTTTTACAGATCTTTCAACGACTGAGAGAAAAGGTAAACATGGCATGGGGAACTCATCATCACCACATTTAAAATCAACTTGGAAATTCATCTATTTCATGACACAGATACATTTCCATTTATATGCGTGAATCAATTGAATGAGTCTATCTCACTCTCACAGTTGGTGGCTGTTTGGATACACATTCCTACACACTAGTAGGTAAATCTCCATTCCTCTTTTTTCTGTTCAAGTAGCAGATGTGTACAATCTACCACCTCTAACTAGCTAGACCAAACCCATTCCTTCATATCATCACCATTCACCATACTCTCTTCATGAAAATGTGACCACATGTTTTAATTACACACACTAGCATGCATGATAACAAAAACTAATTAGAATTGAAGAAAGGTGAAAAGAGAGAGAGTAATTAAGACAAGATCTTCCATAACAAAAGCTGAATAAAAACTTGAGTTATGAGTTATACAAAATCATAGTAGTAGAAAAGGCAAAGAAAATGTGGCTTAATTCCATGGTGCCTCTCCTTGCGTTGATAGAAGAATAAACTAGCAGTGCAGCTGCTTAATTGACCTTCAAAAATCAAGGCCAATCTCTTCTTCTATCACTATACACCATCTCCCTTACCTGAAGCCATATCTAAAAAGCAAGCTTCTAACTCCAACATATATATATATATATCCTTGATAATTAATAACAATAATTATAATAACTACACAACAACCATAGTATAATTAATTAACCCAAGAACACAATATTCATATATAGTAGTAGTAGCAGTATTATACTTATAAGTCAGTTTTTTACTTTTCATTTTTTCCAATCAATACAAACAAAGTCACCCACCACCCCCACAAAGAAAAAAAATGTAAAAAATTAGTAAAATTTACCACGATCCACCGCCTATAACCCCATTCCAAAATCCATTGGAATTATGATCATCTCGAGTTTGATCAGCATTGTTTGGAACCTGCTTCAAATCCTCAAATGGAAAAAGAAGCTTCCCATTTGCTTCCGGAACCCCCTGGAAGCTTCCATAGCCGCTCCCGAGCCCATCCAGCGAGAAGTTGAGCGACGGCTTGAACTCCGGCATCGGAAACCCCGACGAGTATGGATCTGCCGACGCCGTCATGAACGAGCTCAGACCACCCGACGTCGCCGCCGTCAGCAGCTCCAGCGGCGGCGGAGACGGAGAAGAAACGGCGGCGGCGGAGGTGAATGAGGGGAGGTGGATCATGTCGGTTAGGGATTTGAAATCGTGGTGGAGGGCGAATCCGAGGTTGAGATCGTGGGAATGGAGGATCTTATTATTAGGGTTTTGGGGATCGGGGAGTTTTTTGGGGAGAGAGGGAGAGGAGCGCTTGTTCTTGCGGGAGCCGCCGCCGACGGGGATGTTGCGGAGGGAGCCGCCTTCGGTCCAGTAGCGACGGCATGTTTTGCAGAAGTATCTGGGCTGAGAGAGGCTGTAGTTGTTGTAGTAGCAGAATTTGGTGTTGATGGAGTTGCAGCGAGGGCACTTCACTGCTTCCTCTTTCTGTGGTCTCATCTTCCTCTCCTTCGGGCACCCACCCATCTCTTCCATCTGCTTAGTCACCTGTAATTGTTAATTCTTAATTAAATTAAACCCGTGTTTTTACTATTTCTTTGGATGGCTTGCGCTTTTGCAGAGGATCACAAAAATATGATCTTTTGGAAAAGATGGAAAGTGAAGTGGGAAGAGATGAATTTGAAGGAGAAAATAATGTTATAAAATAAAGGTGAAGGATTTGTGTAGATGACCATATATACTACTACTCCTACATGCTAGGTGTTTGATTTCTTTTGGATTGAGAAAAAGCATGAATGGAGAGGGGGGGAAAGGTGATGGATGGATGGATGGATGTACCTGAGGGTGAGGAGGCCATTGAGCAGCGGATGTATCCATGGGAAGTGGAGAAAGGGAATGAGAGAGAGATTGTGAAGAAGTAAAAAAGGGAGGTGTGCTGTGCTGTATTGAAATGCAAGTGGCTTAAAAAGCAGGAAAGCGAATGTTTGAAATGGTTTGTGAACGTTCTACGTGCTTTACGCGTGTAGGTGTCAGCTCCTTATACTGTATGCATTCATTTCTCAATACTTGTGTTTATTTCGTACTGTGCTTTAATTTATCTTTTATGCTTTCAGAAACAAGGGAATTGTTATCCACTGTAAATTTCTCACGTCAATCAATGGTTTATAGTGAGACTACAGAAAGTGAGAACCAGGTAAATTCGCGCACACCAAATCTTCAAGAAAATGTCTACAACTAAAAAGGATTGCAAATAGGATACAAAATTTCCAACACTTCTGTTTCTCATTAAATGCAATCTATTCACAATTAAAACTTTATTTCGCATGTTTTTTTAATTGAACCCATATTCTTTTTAGTGATACTCCTTTCGTCCGTGATTAAATGTTACCGACACGAGTTTTAACAAATTGTTTGACTTTATGTAGTAAAGTAGGTAGAAAGGTTAGTAGAATATAAGACCTACTTTTATATATTGGTTTATAATAAAATGTGAGTGGAATGTAAGGTACTCTTACTAAATATAGTAAAAGTGAAATGAGACATTTATTGACGGAAGATGAAAAAGGAAAAATGAGACATTTAATAGCTGACGGAGAGAGTAGTTTACAAACCATCAACTCTATCCAAAAAAATTTGTTTTAATAGTGGATTACATATATTTTTAATACAAAATTAATAAAGTAAAAAAAATTAAAAAGAAATGTGATTGAAGTAATAAAAATTAAAACCCACTTTATTAGAGGAAGAAACTTACATAAATAGATAAAAACTTTTTTAATGGACGATTATAGTAAAAATATAATAAAAAGAAATGTGATTGAAGTAACAAAAAATAAAACCCACTTTATTAGAGGAAGAAACTTACATAAATAGATAAAAAAAATTTAATGGACGATTATACTTGGTTTCCATATTTATTTAGATCATTCATATTTTTTTTATTAATAGGGAGTCGTGTTTTATTTTTCTTTTTGCTTAAAATACATGCAAGCATCTATGAATAATCTAATAATTTTAGTGATATAATTTTGAATTGTTCTAGTGTTTCCTAAAATTTAATGATGTGGTTGATGCCAGAAATTAATAGAGCTAGAACCAACTTAGTTCACTTCAACTGCTATAGAAAGTACTTTGACACCACTGTTATAAATTTGATGTTGCAGAAATCTCGTACTAGGTTGTAGGCAACGAAATCGACATGTAGACGAATTAAAACCTATGAAGTTCAGATCAGAAATTACATTGCCACATGTTAAAGTCTAATTGGTGCCCCTTCGACAACACAATTTAAGATCGAGGCCTGTAAATAGAAGAATATTTGAAACCTTCAAACTCTCAAGCACTTAAACAGCACAAGTTACATCTTAAGCTTACATCCAGAAAAATCAAACCTTGCATTGTTCTTCATTGTGGCGATTTGTTTACATAGTTGGAACAACCTTCAATCTTGCCTCTTTAGCCAGAAAGCAGGAGTTAAGTAGTATATTACAAGTAGATAGCAAATAAGCAAAAAAGTATTGGTCGTCTGAAAGCAAAGGATTATTTGGTCACAACCAATGCACCCATGAGCAAGAAAATGTTACTCACTCGTCCCCCAATATGTGTCCCACTTTGACTCAGCATGGATTTTAAAAAATGTAAAGGAAAGTGAGTTGAAAAAGTTAGTGGTATGTGGATCATACTTTTATAATGTGAGGGGAAATGAGTTAGTGGAATGTGTGGCCAATTACCAAAAAAAATAACAGTAAAGTGGGACAATTAATAAGAGACGGATTAAAATGAAAAACGAGGACACATAATGGGGACAGAGGGAGTACGTTATTGTCAGTTGACATCAACAGCCAATCACACAGAAAGATACTCCCTCTGTCCACAAAATGTTGTCCAAGTTTGACTTGGCACATGTTTTAAGAAATGTGAAGAAAAGTGAGTGAAAAAAATTAGTGGGACGTATGTCTCACATTTATATATTGTTTTTATAATAGAATGTGAGTGTAATGAGTTAATTGAAAGTGTGGTCCATTTACTAAAAATGAAAAAAAAAGCAAAGTGGACAACATTTCGCAGACGGACCGAAATGGCAAAGCTGGACAACATATCACGGACGGAGGGAGTAGCTTCCTTGCACCCAAAAGTAAGAGATTCTTAGTGGATTATTTTGTGTTACTGTGATTATAAGAGGGTTTAAATTGAACCACATCAAATTTTCTACTAATAAATCTTGGATGAAGTTCTTTTCCAATAATTTGTCTTTGTGGATCGAGACTGCAGTGGCGTATCCAGGATTTTTAGTTTGGGGGTACGATATTACAATGACACATAACTTTAAAATCGTACTAATTATTTTTCCTTCTTTTTATTCAGTTCTTTAACTAAAATGTCTATTTTAAAAAAATTATTATGCATAAAAAACTTATAAAAGTATTATTACAATTTAGATGACTTATCTTAGATTTATACAGTATACTATGAAAAATTTATTTTAGCTTTTGTAAAATGTGCTATCTTTACCAAAAATAGGCTTTTAACTTGGTTGTGCAAAACTTCAATTATTAAAAAATGCACATAATGCATGCTTATATTTTCCAATGAAAAAATTTATTTTAATTCATAAAAGTCTAAAAACAAAGCCATAAAAGAACTAGGGAAGATGTAAAAAATAAAAAATAAGACTAGATAAATTTATCTAAATTATAAAAATGAAAAAACAAAGCCATAGAAGAGAGGTTAAAAAATTAAAGGCACTAGGGAAGATGTAAAAAATAAGACTAGATAAATTTATCTAAATTATAAAAATAAAAAAACAAAGCCATAGAAGAGAGCTTAAAAAATTAAAGATAGGTGATGAGAGTTAAAAAAACAAGCAGAAATTGGGGCTAAGGCTAATGAGGAATCAAACCCACAGCCCCACTTTGCCAGGGATGGCTATTGCCACTAGACCATTAACAGTTCATGTAAGAAAGAGGATTTCAATATGTATTATACGAAGTTTTGGGGGTACAATTGTACCCCCTTGTTCCTTACTGGATACGCCAGTGATCGAGAGTACGAACCTCACCAGATATGGTTGACATTGTACCCCCTTGTTGCTTACTGGATACGCCAGTGATCGAGAGTACGAACCTCACCAGATATGGTTGACATCGCATTGTTCTCTTTGCCCATTATTTGTACCTTGTGGGCAATGGGCATCGTCGATCATCGATTGTCTAAGATATTCCCATTGTACCTATAAAAATTGAGTAATTATCAAATTTTTGGTTTTGAAATTTTTGTTGGATATTAATTTGTACTGTATTATGTTTTATTTCATAGGAGTGTTTGTGTTTGTCGGTTGTGTGAGGTATGAATTATGCAATACCATGCATACTGAATCTAGGCATACCGACTTTGGTATTGCACGGGAAAATTTAGTATGCATGCCCATGAATTCATACCATGCATACTGAATATGAAGGTTACTTCCCAACTATCATGACGTTGAATTTACAAAATTACAATAATATTGTTTGTAAAATTACAATTTAATACTAGTACCAAATTTATTGACGTTTTAACAACAATGTTGAACCATATACTATAATAATTGAACAAAAATGTCTCGAACCATACAGTATACAAAATTATCATAAACTAATAAAAATATCTATCAATTTCTATTTTCGAATACCTAAAGATTTAACACATATATATTGATACATTATTTAGCATTAAAGCTAGCAACACAATTTCGCTGTCCATAAGTGGAAAATAATAATGATTTCGGACTAACCACGTATTCTTTTCATGATTGAAATTTTAATTTCGTAACTTTATGATAGTTTGGATATTAATCATAAGTTTGGCACAAGACACTATATGTAGAAGATCTTCAATGTGAAAACTTAATAACATATATATCCATTTACGCCAAACTCAAACTCATTTTTAAGTATATGCCACACTAAAAAGTAACTTTAATCTAATTATTTACACCAAATTTAAATTTTACACTATTTTTAGTATTATATGTCTCATAAAATTTTCCCAATAAAATAGAGTGGTGCACATTCTACAGTCTAATACTCCATTTAATATTAATCCAAGCAGATACCAATTTTTATACTCCTAAAGCCCAATATATAGTATTAATCCAAGCACATGCCATATTTATTGTACATAAAGCCCAATGTCTTAATATAACTATATAAGTCGTCAATATATATTTTTCGAACAACTTTCTATATGGACTTTTGGATCCTCTTATTTAATCAAGTTCAGTATATGGACACTAGACCCAATAAAGAACAGGCCCATTTGTCTATATTAGATTTCATTAGAGATGTCAGAATGTAAATGGTGATGGGAAAATGTCCGAAATATATATATATATATATATATATATATATATATATATATATATAGTCTATAAACCTTATTTAAAAAAATTAGCAGACCTATATTGAAGCCTAACTTAGGTACATGTGGGTATCATCTTCCCATGTACAATGCGGTGCTCTAAATAGATATGAAAGAATAAAGAAAGCAAATGTTACATCATTTTCAAACCATATCTAAGATAGGTGCTTGGACCACTTGAAAAAATCCAATACCTAAACCCTTTAATGAATTAGGTCCTATTCTGCCTAACACCATTCAATCTTTCTACCTATGATTATATTTTTCATTTTTTTTTGAAATTGTAAACATCTCGGCCGTTTATTAGTTTATTAAAAACCAGGGCTAAAATTCTCATCACAACTGAACAAGCTAAATACAATCATAATGAGAGAAAATAAATTTTAGCTTATGCGTGTGTAATTTCAATGTTGTTTTGAATTAATGACACATATTGCACTATTAAGAAATTAAAAGTCTATTAATTCTCCTATCAGCCTTATCATCAATGGCATCATTCATTCCGTTGGTAATAATTATTACTACTATTAATTTTCACATGTCTTGTGTTGTTGAGAGCATCCGCAGCGGTGGCGAAAGACGCCACCGCCGTCCGCGCCGTTGGCAAGGCGCAGGACCGCCGCCGCTGCAGCCGCGCCGCTGGCACGGCGCTGCTCGATGTATCGAGCACGTCCGTGCCAGCGGACGCACACGTGGCGCGCTCCCATTCGTCAACGGCATAGCCGTTGTGTTTAAACTTTTTTTTTATTTTTTTTTAAAAATCGGTATTTAATTATAAATAATGCTAAAAAATAAAAAAAAAATATTTTCCAAATCCCAAAAATATGGCCGTTTTTTTCCCGTTTTTTCTGAATTTTTTTGATTTTTTTTTATTTTTTTTTCCCCCAAAATCATCTATAAATACACACATTCATCATCCATTTATCACATCAAATCATCTCTCATTCATCTCTCATTCATAATTCTCATACAAACTATCAACACATTCATCACCCACTCAAAATCTCAAATGGATTTCACCCATATTATGGCGGAAGCGGAACGCGAAGAACAAGAATACTACGAACAACATCGTGCCGCTTACGAAGCATATGTCGCGGCGAATACCCCTGCTCCTCCTCCTCAACGAACCAGATCAAATCGACGGTACATCCATCGTGACCGGGAGGGAGCCCACGAAAGGCTCGTTGCCGACTACTTTGCCGACCAGCCGCGGTTTCCGGCAGATTACTTCAGGCGCCGTTTTCGCATGTCAAAGCGCTTGTTCATGCGAATTGTCAACACATTGTCCGCACGTGTTGAATACTTTCAAACAGGTGTAGATGCAGCCGGCCGGCAAAGTATCACGGCGTTGCAGAAGTGTACGTGTGCCATCCGACAACTCGCTACTGGGCAAACGGCCGACATGTTCGACGAGTATTTGCATATCGGTGAGTCCACTGGAATCCTATGTTTAAAGAATTTTTGCGAGGGCGTTCGTTCTGCAAGAAGACCTAATCAACCACATGTGGGCGAAATTCGGCAACGAGTAGTGTCATTTTTAATTTTTAGGATTTTAATTATGTAATTTTTAATTTTTAGGATTTTAATTATGTAATTTTTAATTTTTAGGATTTTAATTATGTAATTTTTAATTTTTAGGATTTTAATTATGCAATGTTTAATTTTATTTGTCATTTGTAATATTTATTGTGGGTTTTAAATGAATTTTAATATTATGGAAATGTTTTTGTGTAATTGAATTTTATATTAATTGTGCTCGTCCTTGCGGAAGAGCACAGTTGTGGGTGTTGTGCTCTTGCCAGAGAGCAGGCATGAATAGTACCGCCCGGGCCCACAACCGTGCCGCTGGCAAGAGCACGGTTGTGGATGCTCTGAGATTGTAGTACTTACTTTACAACGAGAGTTTTGCGTTATTATTTCATAATTAATTATGTTGTACGAAGAATTTTTCTAGCAGAAAAAACGTGGCCAAAGTATAAGAACATTGCATTCTTTTCTAGAGGGGAAAAAAGTAGAATCATACTTATCATGTTTAGATTAGCAATAAACCTACAAAGTAAAAGTATTATCCATTATAGTGAGTGCAAAATATCTCATAATGTGAAATAATTTTGCATGCCCATATACCTGCTTAGAGCATCAGCAGTGGCGCAGAATTCCCGGCAGAATTCCCCGTGGAATTCCCAAAAACACCTCCTGCCACGTCATACGGACTTCCTACTGCACTGTCACGTCATAAGGACTTTCCACTGCACAGTGGCGGACATCCCCAAGGACTTCCCGAAGGACTTCCCACAATTAAAAAAACCACAAATTCAAAAATTAAACAATTTCCGGAATTAAACAATTTACGTAATTAAAATTTCGACACATATAGGGAAAAAATTCCATTAAAAAAAAGTACATTTCACCAAATTAAAAAAAACATTTCAATAATTAAAAACTACATCAACGACAACCCCTCCGCTGCCATACTTCTTCAATAATATCGTTCTGGAGCCGAACATGCGTTTGTCTTTGGCGCATGTCGGCAAATGCACGGACTCTATCGACATCGTCATGGGGTATCCCATGCGTACATTGCTAGTGGTCACGCCGTGGCTTGGACCCGCAGCAGCATCATCATTGGTCCAATCAGTCGGTGCTGGACCTTCATCTTCGACAATCATGTTGTGCATGATAATACATGCGTACATGATGTCGGCGATGCTGTCAACATACCACAGCCGTGTTGGACCCTTCACTGCCGCCCATCGAGCCTGGAGCACACCAAATGCTCGCTCCACATCTTTGCGCGTTGCCTCCTGGTGACCCGCAAAATATATCTTCTTTTCATCTGCTGGGCATCTGATCGTCTTCACAAAGACATGCCACATAGGGTATATCCCATCCGCCAAATAATAGCCCATATTGTGCTGGTTGCCGTTGGCGACGAAGTTGACGGCCGGACCAACGCCCATGCACTGCTCGTTGAAAAGGGGCGACGACTGGAGGACGTTGATGTCGTTGTTAGACCCGGCTACTCCAAAATAGGCATGCCAAATCCACAACCGGTAGTCAGCTACCGCTTCAAGGATCATCGTGAGATTCTTGGCCTTGAAACCAGTAGATCACTTTCCAGGCAGCGGGGCAGTTCTTCCATTCCCAGTGCATACAATCTATGCTGCCTAACATCCCCGGAAACCTGTGCATATCCAGCAGAGCCTGACAATGCTCGGGGGTAGGCCTCCGAAGATACCTATCCCCGAATATCTCCCTAACGCCCTGACAAAAATACTTCAGGCAATCGCGGGCAGTCGTCTCGCCGATGTGGAGGTACTCGTCGAACATGTCGGTCACGCCTCCGTATGCCAGCTGCCTGATTGCGACAATGCACTTCTGAATCGGCGTGTGGCCGGGTTTACCAGCCACATCCTCCCGCACCCTGAAATACCCGTATCGACGCTCCAAAACGCTCACGATACGCAGAAAGAGCGGACGATGCATCCTAAACCGTCGCCGGAACAGGTTCTCCCCAAACCGTGGCTCCGGGGCAAAGTAATCCTCATACAACCGAGCGTGGGCAGCGAGGTGGTCCAGGGGTATTATAGTTTGACGATGGATGGGTCGAGGTACCGCTGGCGCCAAGGCCGCTTGTTCCTCCCTCTCTGCTGATTCCCGCACACGTGCATGAATCAGACGCATCATGTGTTCATAATGCCCACCACTACCACTACCACTACAATTACCAGTCATTCCGGATATATAAAAGAAATGTAGAGAGAGATACTCGTTAATACAAGTGGTGCGAATGAAATGAAGTTCAACGGGACGCATTTATAGAAAATAAAAAAAACATTTCATGCAATAAACGGGAATTCCGTGGGAGTCAACGCAATGGCGGACGTCCGCGCGGCGTCGCGGCGGAATTCAGCATAAACGCCGCGGAACTGCGGTGTACTCGGCGGAATTCCGTATCCTTGCATACCATGCACAATGGCGGACGTCCGCCGCGGAATTCCAGCACGCCGGTCGGAATTCCGCCGAGACGGGTGTCATTGCTGATGCTCTTAGATCCCTAATTGAGCTACAGTATTTAGGACGGTGAGATTTGACTAATTAAGTTTACAGCTCAATTAGGTAGAATATATACTACTACGTTGATTGTATCAATGCTTAAACAAGGTTGAATAATACAGCTGTTGACCTCCTCCACTCAACAAAATTCAAGTCAAATTTGCGCAACTTACCACGCCTAAGCCGACCACTCTATTTTTGTATTAAAAAAAAAAACTACAAGTCTGAATTTACTTACAATTGCATCATTTTTAAATGAATCACCTCTATGATCTAGCTCGAGATTTTCCGACATTCTAATTTACTATTTTAGCCCGACCTTTGAAACCTTTCTCTAATGACAATTTGTAGCATATTTCCACACTCTTCAATTTGTTGATGATTTGGAAAAAAAATAACGTGGTAGTCACAAAGTAGTGTCAAATTATGCTAGTATATAATATTACGCGTCAATAATGCATCACAATAAAAGTTCAAAATTATATAATTATATACTACTATGAAGAATGGGATGCTTGTATTCGTCGACACATGAGTAGAAAAAGAAGAGTAATTGTTTCTTTTGAGAGGCCAATTCACCTAATCATAGTTTCTTCGCTCGTACGGTATCTAGTAGTATTTCAATTTTGGTCATAATAATTTTCGATTTATCTTATATATACAGATACAAGTATATAAATACTACTATTATCATTGCACATGTATGTGACGTTATTTTGTTGCAGAATAGTAAAATTTAAATAGTCTAAACTTTGTTGTGAAGTTCAATTTATAGGTTTTTTTTTAAATATGTTAAATAGTCTCAAGTCTCAACTTGTTTTAGTTTATTTTTTGGCTCATGATGATATTTAACAATATCAGGTAAATTAATATGCAAAAAAATTCATTTTGGTTGTGATTTAAGAAAAAATTAACATCACTTAATTGTCTGTTCTTGTCTTATATATAATGCCAGTAGATAATATCGATCCACAAAATGGAACTAAAAAACTTAAGTTCATGCTCGATAGCACAGTTCGAGCTATTTATTTTTTAAAATATAATTGTAGCACAAAAATGAAACAAATTTCAATATTTAAAATATTTAAACAAAAAAAAAAGAAAATTCACTGAAGTACTATCTTCTTGACTCTTTTTTTCTGAATCAGGAAAGATGTGCTGTGATTGAAGTTTGGCAAGTACCAGGGGTGTTCGGTTTGCAAGATTGTATCCGGGATTAAATTTGTAGTGTGTTTGGTTCATAGGATTCAACCCCACAACTCAATCCTAGATGGATAATCATAGGATAATTAGTCATATCTAACCCCCTATGACTAAAATAATCTCACAACTCAATCCTAGATTGTATTTTGGTATTATTTTATCTTGTAAACCGAACTATCACCTAAATGAATAATGAGTACCAAAAGGCTACCGACTTGCAATGACATGACTAACGTTCTAATTATGCGACAAATGGAAAAACACTCAAAATGGCGGAGATTTTATGTTCTAGTACAATTTATTATTATATAGAGTAGTACTAGTATATACTATAATTAATATAACGAATCATACGTACGTAATATTTATTTTCAAAAAAATAAACTTCGAAAGTTAGATTTGTCAACCACAATAATGGATAATAAAGCAAAATTAAATGATACTATAAAAAGTAGATAAAGGAAAAAAAAATGAAGTGATGGTGATACGTAGATACATACATGGAAAAATGAAAATTGAGCAACGTGAGTGCATAAATTGATGCCACAACTGAGTGGATCACCTATTCAAATGGTGGAGATGAAATTTAAGTGGTATCACTTTGTAGCTATTTTGTTTGGTCCAAGTGTGATTTAGTTAATAGTATGCCTCAAATTAGTTTCAAACCAAACATTATAATCCATACCCCACAAAATAACTCACTATATTATTAGGTTGGCAGTTGGATTTATTGATTTCTGTCGGTACGAGGGTCAGCCAATCGTTCGTTGCCGGGCGGTTTCTAATTGAAATTTTCATTACTACTTTTAAATAAAATCGATTATATGGAGTACAATTTATTTTTAAAAGAAATTGGATCGAATACATAATCGTTCCTACTTCACAAGCGATGAGAAATTTAAAACCACGATAATGACAACATAAAATGGATAAGCCACCCTATATATTCCTCCCAAGTGTTTGTAAAATTAATACGCATACCTATGCATATTATTTATTATAATTATTATCATTTTCGCAATTAATTAGGCATGTTACAAGACAAACAGGTAGTGGAGTATAATATTTTGTAGTAAGATTAAGAATATATGAAAAAGAAAAACGAATTAATAATGTTGCCCAAGATATGTATCAATAGCTTAGTGGGATCCTCCTCACACACTATATATGTCCTAATTTTATTTTTATCCCAATTAATTAAGGAGTGTACTTCAAATCCTCAAGCTTCTAATTTTTAAATGATGTTGGACTAATCTAACGTAGTAAACTAAGTTTGAGCGACTCTCTCAGATAATCCCACCAAATGCAAAATATCAAATCCAGGTATAGATTTCTCATGGATGATTTAGAATCTGATTCAATCTTTATACAACAATCCAACCTTAATGTTGGGCACCAATTTTGAAATTTTAATAGTAGTGACATGCTAGCCACCAACCATTAACTATATTATATTTCCGGTGACGAAATAAGTGGGCTAGTTGTCAATTTGATTACTAAAGCAATTTAATTACTTCAATATCCATCATGTAATACCGTTTGAGAAATTAAGATGATACAAAACAAAAAAAATTAAATTAAGATTATAAAATTCCAGTGGTTCCAACTTCCAAATCTCGGAACGAAAAATAGAAGGGAAATTAAAAAAGTAAAATAATGGTGAGGCGAAATTGCGGGAGTTTATTGCGATACAAATTAATAAAGGTAAATGAACTTGTTGCAGAAAATAAAATGTTATTGCATTTTATACATAAATTTCGGGAAGTAGTTGAAATAAAATAATACATACCATAAATTAACTTCATAGGCTTCATTAACCTGTATAATGTTTCATCCTACAGTCGCAAATTGGAGTAACTAATTGTTTGCTTCAATAGACCACAATTTACGTGGTTTTACATTAGTTGTACTTTTATTGGTTTGCGACTATGGACCATTATTCTTCTAGTACTCCACTTTTTCACTTTCCTTTTATTTTTTTAGAAAAACTCTAGAAAGAAAAAATCTCATTCTTATTTTATAACTTCATATACACCACAAAAAATTTACTATTTTTTAAGGACAAAAAAATCGAGACACAATTACTTACGTTGGAAAAATTTTAAAAATAACAACAATTTAGAACACAAAAGAAAATTGTTTTTAAACTAAGAACAAATTAACTTAATCTTTTATTTTTTTAGTACGCTTCTATTTGCATTTTTTTATTTTAGTTGGAACACCAACATTGAAAATGCATTTTAAAACATTGGTGATATATTTAGAAATATAAATTAGCATCATAAGTGCATTAAAAATGTCCTTAACGATTTTTTGTTATTGTAGTGATATAGTTGGCAAATTATAAAACACATTAGTCTGCATTTCCTATATTGTGGGTGACAAATTGTATACATTGGGTTGTTATCAAATCAATAGATAATGACCAAACTTAGTAGAGTTTAACATGAACGGATATATAAAGAAAATTTTCAACCTGAACATAAATTCGATTTGTTACCTTCAAACTCGAATACAATCCATACACAACACAAATTGAACTAGTTAACGTCATTATATAATATGGATTGACACGACTTAATAACGTCCTAAACCTGATTTAGATGATTAAAACCTAATATTGCACGATTAAACCTGATTTACATAATATAATTCTGATTTACACAACTAAAATATGATTTACATAATTAAAATGTGATATTACAAATTAAACCTAATTATTAAACTTGACTTACATGATAAAACCTAATTTGCACGTTTAAATCTAATTTACACAAACTTAGAGATAGAATAAAAGTAATTTTTTTAAAATAAAAATAAAATACTAATAATAATTTTTTTTAATACTCCATGTTTTTCAAATTCAACCCAACTTAACCTGAAATTCTAGGTTCTTAACGAGTCACTATGATAACAATACAAACTTAATAAAATCTTTAACATTAATATTATGTGTGTTTATATCGAATTTTTAAGTCGTATTTACATAAAAAAAATTATCAGTTCTACATCTACT
Organism: Salvia splendens; assembly: GCF_004379255.2. Classification (NCBI taxonomy): domain Eukaryota; kingdom Viridiplantae; phylum Streptophyta; class Magnoliopsida; order Lamiales; family Lamiaceae; genus Salvia; species Salvia splendens. The sequence goes on from NC_056046.1 coordinate 12,702,990, forward strand.
TCACTAAAGAGGTTTTGATCCAGCATCCAGCCAGAAAGACAGAAAGAAAAAGGAAAAAGATCCAGTTACAGTTGCTCTCACTTTTCTTGCATACCAAAAATATTTGTTAGGATTGCTGTGGGCAATCCGACAAACTTTGAGTAGTGATTAAGTTTAGGACTAAATATATAAATGCATATGAAAATTAAATTGGACCGTAAGCATCAAAACTTTGCATTTGAAAAATATACACAATTCAAATTACTAAAATACTGTCAATTATTTCTCGATTAAGTTCAATTATCTATAAAAACAATTTTAGTTGCTCGAAATGTTATATATTTAAATTTTTTTTGTTGTGTCCTTGTTTTCATCTGCATATAGTTTTTGTAAATACTGTCTTTGTCCATAATCCAACATATAATTTAACTTTTTCATTTTAATCTATCTACCAAAATTAAATTCTTGTATCTATTTATCATAACTTTCTTTTTCCAGTGATATATTTTATCTTATTTTATTTTATTAATGTATCCGTATTACCCTGTTGAGATTATTTTTTATAGACCGGTCATAAATTTAAGTTGAATTCATTTTCGCATGGCCTATGTCATTCAACATTATATGTTCAAAGTCTTTTGGCGGTCAACTTCATTGCTTTGAATATTGGGAAATTATAAAACAAAAATGGTTGTTTACTTGTTTATAATTTATAATATGGTCTTTGGGAAAGTTGTAAAATTGCGTAAATGTTGAAAATATATAAAAAATGCCAGATTTTCGGAAGAGAGTTGCAACAATGACGTCAGCCTATTATTTAACCCGGTAAATCCTTAAATGCGCGGGGGGATCCCCTGTTGTGGTTAATAACACAGCAGGGTGTGCGGTGCTTAAAACGCACAAGTCTACAAACTAAACACAACATTTATGCAAACTCTCTTCATGTTTGTTTTAAACAATTTTTTATTCTATTAAATATTAAAACACTTAAAAAGGCGTTTGCATATAATAGTATTTTATTATACATGTTGACTTTAATCTAGTGAATTTAAAGAATTATGGAGTAGTTAATAAGCGGTGCTTAAAACGCACGAATTTAGAGTTCCTATAATTTTGTTAAATAGGATTGTTGAATATTTTGGCACATCTTTTTTATTCTTTTAAACACTCATGATACTAGTATAAAATTCAATTAAAAATATAGAAATTCTATTTATAAGTGAAAAACTACTAATAATAGCTAATTAGAACCCTCATTCCTCAAATAAAAGGATTAGGTAGAAAATAATTTAAACTAAATTATAACACTAAGTGTAGCTCGTCTGAAATTATTAATCTTAAAAAATTAAAAGAACATAATTATTAAAAACAACTTATACAAATATTTCAAGTGCAAATTATGTTAGGATTTAAAATAGTAGTCTCTTCGTCCTAACTAAGTTAAGACGCATGCTCCTCTTTTTAATGTCCCAACTAGGTTAAATCATTTCTTTTTTTTTGGTAAAAATCAAAACATCCAATCATTAGTTTATTTCATCACATATTTTACTCTCTTTTTATCTTTTCTGCTTTATCCATCTTTTCTACTATTCAATATAATTTCTTAATCTCCGTATAAAAGTGTTGACTCAACTTAGTTGGGCATACTCTCAGCTCATGTGATTGATTCATTTTTTACCGTTGTTTTGAGAAAATGATAATAAATCCCCTCCACATTATTATCTCTTTTACTTTACTTTTTTTACTTTAACTATTTATTAGTACGATTTTCGTTAAACATGTACCAAAAAGCAGTCTACCACTTGAATTGGGGTGGAGAGAGTATCTAAAAAATGTGATTATTAAAAAAAAGTTATCTGTAATTCTAGCATTTAAATTCATTAGTAATTAAAGTCAACATGTATAATAAATACTCTTATATGCAAACGCCTTTTTAAGTGTTTTACTATTTAATAGAATAAAAAATTGAGCTAAAACAAACAGGAAAAGAATTGACAGAAATGTTGCGTTTAGTTTGTAAACTTGTGCGTTTTAAGCACCGCACACCCATGTTGTGTTATTAACCACAGCAGGGGATCCTCCCCAACACATGGCTTGAATTAATCAAAGGATATCATGATTTTCAATTTTTATAAACTGATAATATATTATTTTTGTTGTAAATATTTTTTAAGACCGTCTATTTAATGCTCGCCGGAAAACTGATAAGATATTATACTCTATTTGATATATATTGTCAAATGTAATGAAGTGGTTAAAATAATAAAGTGCAATAATAATAAAATAAAGAGATAATAAATGGAAAAAAATGACGCTCGTCAAATTTAAGCGCATTACATTGAAATATTCCAAATTAAAAATAAAAAAATAAATAGAAAAGTCATGGATTACACCCGTTAGTTGAACGGCAGCATCAAGGAGGGCAAAACTGTCAACCACCTTTTTTGAGCAAATCACGTTTCAATATTTATAATTCAGTTAGTTGGTCTGTAAAATTTAGAAAAAATTGAGTAGAATTTAAAAATGGCGTGTACCGTGTTGTACGTTTGTTTGGTATGTATGACCAACATGTGTTAGCATATAGTGAACTCTATATTTATGTTTGTGAGATTGGATAGTTATCACCTACTGCTGTTTGTTTGTCACCACAGTAAACACATGTATGCAATTCATCTGTTTGGTATGGCCCAATGAGTTATATGATACAATAATACATTCCCAAAAATAGCCTCATTAATTAGTCATACTCCCATAATTGCCCTTAAAAAAACCCTATTTGGCGCGTCCCCAAATTAGAGTTTGCGCCTCCCTCTCCTTTCCAAGAAGACTGAAATTCAAAATTTACCCCAACTTTGAGCTATTTTGTCAAATACACACAGACATTGCCGATTCCCAGTAGGCCGGCGCTCTTCCACTAAAGTTGACTCCCACCGGTTGTCGATTTCTTAAACAAGCGGTATGTTTGGCTATCATGTATTTAAGATCTTTAAATTGCCGTCATCAATGTTACATTGAAGAGATGCACAAATGAACTAGGCAACCGTCACTCATTTCTGAAATATGTTTACAATTACATTGCCTTCGTCAATTTCGTGTGTTCTAATATATGTTTTAGTATAAGATAATGCAGACAGAGCTTTCATATGTGTTGGTTCTGTGTTAAAAAAAATGTATTTCGTTTATGGTATGCACAGCAAATAAACCGTAACCTTGTTCAGACTGACGAATATCAAAGCCACAAACCGTTTCCACAAATCGTATATGATGTGCAAATCAAATCGTATATGATGTGCATATCAAATCGAAAGCTGGTACACGAATTGAATATCGATATCATTCCAGATTTTCTAAAACATTACCATTCGAATTACAGACAGACACAACGAAGAACTCTAGCATCCACAAATCGTATATGATGTGCATATCAAATCGAAAGCGGGTGCACGAATTGAAGATGGATATTATTCCAGATTTTCTAAAACATTACCATCCGAATTTGATTTTGCTCAGCCATAGCATATGCAATTGGTGCTAGGGTTTACGAATTTTGCCCACAAAATCGCCGCCGATCTTCGAGCACTCCACAAAATCGTCGCCGATCTTCGAGTACTCCACAAAATCGCCGGTGAATTATCACTGCGGATATGGTATTCTGGTTTTGTTGCTTCTAGCATTCATAAACGATTGAAGAGGGTTGGTGTAGGAAGGCGGTGGAATAAATGAAAGGGGGTATCATTGTCAATTGTTGGTGAGAGGCACTATCATTTTTTTGGGGATATTGGACTATCGCAGGTTGAAGAAGGTATAGACATATCTGTATTGTTGAAATACCAATCACCAACTGTGCCGGGTTTTAAAATTGTATATCGGGTCGTGTGAAGTCCTAACATGGCAAACAAACATAGATATTAAGGTAGATAAGGGGAGCTATATATGTCAAACATACCAAACAAACGTGCCCTAGTGTAGGTGGGAAAAATGGGCAAATTCGAAAGGGAAAAAAGGAGAAAAGACTGTCACTGAGCGACACCATTGCTTTCTTTTCCACCTTACAACGTTTCCAACTCCTGTTTCGGAGGGTTCGAATCTCTTCCTTCTAAATTTATAATATTTTCCCTTTATTTATTTATTTTGAGTTGGATTCTTCGCCGATGCTGTCTTCGCCTGTGATCATCTCTTTCTTTTCTGGTAACTTTAACCGATTCATGCTCTGCAACTGGATTCCCGGGTGCTAACGTAGTTTTTTTACAGCCCAGGTTAGAAAAATATGTTCTTTTCTTGAATATGAATGAAATTCTTGTAGAATTTTCTAATTTACGTGTTTGTTGAGCGAATTCTGTTATTTTTTTTTGTTCTAGTTTATATGATCAGTTGATGATCGCTCCGTGATTTTTTATTTTTAGAATTATTTTTACAGTTCATATTTTGGGCTTCAATTTTTATATTTTTGGGGGTTTGTGATGGGGGTTTCTTTGTATTTTGGAGTGATCGAGGGTTATGATGTGTTCTTCGTGTAGATTTTGGTTGAAATTCGAAAGGATCTGTTGAGATAGAAGAATTGTTTGGTTGGAAGTTAGGTATTAGGTTAAAATCATGTTTGTCTGATTCAATTTTATTGGATTTTTGGGTAGGTTTTGTATAATTTGACTTCTACTATGAGGGGTGGCGGTGCGGAAGATCAGTTCTTCGACACCTGTGATGACTCTACATCTGATTTGGGCTCCGATTGTTCAGAAATTTGTGTGAATTCTGGGGCTGACAATCGTGCTTTGGAGTATGAGTTTTGGACTAAAGAGCCAGGTAGTGTCAGTGAGAGACGCGAGACGTTTCTCAGATGGATGGGTTTGAGTCTGGAACGACGTGGGATTAGTGATGCTGAAGACGAGGATTCGGATAACGATGATGTGAAAAGGTTTATTGACAGATTGAGAGATGATGGAGAGTCAGTGCTGGCAAACTTGGATGCTGACAAGCAGTTTTTCTCATCTGGTTCGTTGCAATCGTGTGACACTGGTGGTGCAGAGGAGGAGAATCCCACTTGCCAAATGAAGGTTCTGGGCAATGGAACAGAATCCGCTTCAGATGAACTGACTGACGATGAGTATCTTTCAACATCGCTTGACATATCCTCGGATAAGATGATATCACTGGACGAGTTTCAGAAAACACTTGGCTCATCGTCTTTGGTGCAGAAGTTGTTGACAAAAGAGTGCAAGAAGTTGAACATAGTTGACCGAAAGAAGAAGACTAACTGGCTCCAGAAATTCAGTTCAGTTATCCAAATTGTGGATAAGGCAAAGGGGTTACTCAATAAGACTGAAATTGATACAACAGAGGGACCTTCTGGAAGAGTTCGTGTCGGTGCTTGTAAAAAGAACTTGAAAGAACTATCATCTCTTTACACTGGGCAGGAATTTCCTGCACATGAAGGCTCCATCTTGACCATGAAATTCAGTCCTGACGGCATGTACCTTGCTAGTGCTGGGGTAGATGGTGTTGTCCGCGTGTGGAAGGTTCTTGAAGACGACATTGTAAAGAAATTTAGCCTTCAAGATAGTGATCCTTCGTGTGTTTACTTTTCACTCGATGGCTTCTCCAAGTTGGCACCTCTTGATGTTCCCACTGGGGATGACCATATGAAAAACATGATCAAATCTTCTGACTCAGCATGCGTCGTTCTTCCACCGAAGGTATTTCAGTTATCAGAGAAACCTCTTCACGAGTTTAATGGACATGAAGGGGAGGTATTGGCACTTGCGTGGTCCAAGAATGGGGTCAGTATTCTTATTCTTTCTTTAGATTTTTAACAGTTATTAGAAGTGAACTGACCGTTATTGTTTATATTGCAGCATTTACTTTCATCTTCGGTTGATAAAACAGCTCGCTTGTGGCGAGTGGGGGATGAAAATTGCCTGGGAGTCTATTCTCACAACAATTATGGTAAAGTTTTAGTGTACTGCTCATTCTCTCCATTGTGTCATTGATTTTTTTAGTTAACTATAATGATGAAAATCTTCTGTATGGTGCAGTTACTTGTGTAGAGTTCAACCCTGTGGACGATAATAATTTTATCAGCGGTTCAATAGATGGAAAATTGCGAATTTGGGAAGTCCACGGCGGCAGAGTCATTGATTGGACTGATTTTAAAGAAATTGTGACTGCTGTGGGATATCGGCCTGATGGAAAGGTCTGTGAAATTTTTTCCAAACATAGCATGATTTTACGATCTCTGGTGATTTCTTTAACATGTTGTCTATATTGATTCAGGGAGGTGTTGTTGGCTCCATGGAAGGCACTTGCCGATTCTATGACATCATAGGTAACACCAATTCACAGTCTCGTACTGGTTACTTGTCAATCCTATAGCACTTACAACTCTAAACTCGCATACTTTGACGTGGTTGGTGAAGTGATACGAGAAATTTTTTAAAATTTTGTTTTCAGATAATCGTTTGCAATTAGGTGACTCAATATGCTTGAAGGGGAAGAAAAAGTTGGCTGGCAAAAAGATAACTGGCTTTCAGGTTCGATTTTATGCTATTTTTGATCTCATGTGATTGTTCGTTTTTTGTTAGGAGCTAATTTCTTTAATATGAATGCAGTATTGTCCAACCGATGTGAGCAAAGTAATGGTCACTTGTGCCGATGCACAAGTTCAGATACTATGTGGAACGAACGTCGTCTGTAAATTCAAAAGTGAGTGTTTTTTGCTCTGCTCCATAACAGAGCCTTAGTCAACAAAGCTTCTGTATAAAAAGTACTAATATGTTGCCTGCTTTAGGTAATCGAAGCTCAACAAGCCAAATGCCGGCTGCTTTCACATCAGACGGTGAGCATGTTGTTTCAGCCACAGAGGACTCCAACGTGCGTGTGTGGAACTACAGCAACCAGGAGCAGAAACCCTCCCGAGCAAAGAAAATATGGTCGTGCGAAAGCTTCCTGTCCCGCAATGCATCTGTTGCCATTCCATGGTGTGGTGGGCTAAAGCATAAGCTAGGAGGGTTGCCGGGTAGCATACATTTTGATGATAAATTGCTGCAGAAGTTGCAGGCATCCATCCCTATGAGTGTTGGGAACTTCTTGGATGCTCTGTACAAAGGAGCAGCGACATGGCCGGAGGAGAAACTTCCCCTTCCATCGGTGTGCAAGTCGGATTTCAAGTTCTTGAGGAATGCATGGCAGAACGCGTTCAATTCGCCGAATCTGTGGGGGCTTGTGATTGTGACAGCAGGGTGGGATGGATGCATTAGAACATTTCTCAACTATGGTTTGCCTATCAAGTTTTGAGATTCCAAACTTCTATTTTTTTGTAGATCACAAATGTTGTAAAAGTGTTTGTAAACAACAATGTAGTAAAGAAATACTATTATTATTTAATTTTTATCCTTTCCAGACATCCTGCTGGAATGAGTTTGAATAGCTCCTCCATCCCAAGCCTCCAGTTTATCTCACATTGGATTGATATAAGAATTACATTAAATCAATCAACATACTCTAGTAGTATCAAATTTAAAACTTCCACTGCCAATAATTTTCATAATATTAACTAAATTGTTTCTTTATGCAAATTATAGGCCTGATTTAAAACTCGGCCCAAACACCCAATTAGTTCGAGCTCGTTTGACGAGGTATAAACGTGAGTTACACAATTCTATGTTTAAGGAATAGATTGAAATACTAAAATATTTATTTTATGTTTAAGTAACCAAATAATTTCATATCCATGTTATCTTATAGTGTAAGTGCACAATTCCTAGCTCCTAAGATTTATATCTTCACACGTAACCTCACTCCTCTCGGATGATATTGATTAAGGTGTTGTCTACTCCCAATTCACACAATTGCTGTTCAACCCTTGTATATTATAACAATGTAAAGATGCATTCAAACGAGTAGCTAATCAAATGAATGTAAAAGCACGAGAGTGACAAAATAACTACATGAGCCAAGCAAAACATTCAAAGACCAGTTAACATGTTTGATCCTTGGTCCTTGTGCGTCTCAAGCGTTGTTAGGAAGATCGCTAATGTAGGTCACACCTAGGGGTGGCAAATCGTGCGGATTGGGTCGTTATCGGGTTGACCCGATAACGACCCAACCCAATAAGGCCAAACCCGAACCCAACCTGTTAAGGAAACCCCAAACCCGAACACGAATCCGACCCGCCACCTCCAAACCCGGACACGACCCGGACACGACCCAAACACGATAGCGACACGAACCGCTTTGGGTTGACCCGACACGATAGCAACACGATATCGACCTGAACACGATAGCAACACGATAGCGACACGATAGCGACACAATAGCAACACGATAGCGACCCGACACGATAACAACACGATAGCGACACGAACCGCTTTGGGAGGTAATTCTAATTTCTAAACCCTAATCTATTTTTTTATTATTTTCCTAAGTAAAAGTTACTAAATTAAATCTAATAAAAAATAAAAATAATAAAATAATAAAATATTAATTTTTAACAGGTTACCCGCATCCGACCCGCACCCGACCCGCACCCGACCCGAATTTTTCGTGTTCTTATTGGGTCAACCCAATAATGACCCGTATCCAATAAGACTTGATCCAAACCCAATTATTTCGTGCGGATTCGTGTCGGATTATCGTGTCGTGTCAAAAATTGCCAGCCCTAGTCACACCCTCTCAAATGTACTAGACCCGTCCAAGTTTCCTCTTATAAATGAGTGTACGACTCACAAAAGCTCATATGATCCAAGCCGGGTGTCACTTCACTCGAATGTGATTGATCTAGATTATTTCCAACTAAGTTATTCATCTTCCAATATTATAATTATGTCTAAATGCGTTCATAAGGTTGTCAATCAAACGAATATTAAAGCACAATGAAGATTAAAGCAACGGCATGAGCTAGACATAGACAATCAAATATCACATAGACATAGAAATCAAAGTATCAAATCCATATAATTCCATAATTCGATTAGTTCATCATGTTCTTGACAAAAGTAATTTTACAATTGTTTGTAAACATAGATAAAACTGAATAGAAGATACCCTTGATTGATGGAATCTTGATTGGAGTCTCCTTCATCACTTTTGGGCTTAAACAGGAGCTTCCTCTTCTTTCTTTCTCAAGAATGGTGGTTTTTTTAATGTTTTGTGGACATTTTATTTTCCAACAAACTAACTAAATGATATTTATGATCTAAGACCACCAACAATGAAGATGTGAATGGTGGGTTTTTAGTGTTTTTGGGGACATTTTATTTTACGACAAACTTACTAAATGCTACTGTACTCTCTTGGTCCCATAAAAATATGTGCACTTTCTATTTTCGTCTGTTCAATCAAAAGATGTGCATTTCTATTTATGGAAAGTTGTCCCCAATAATTATAAATGAATACTATATGGTATTTGAGTTTAATTCGATTTAGGTAAAAAGAAAAATTGGGCGTGACCACCGGTGTATTAGAAGCAAAATGAACGGTCGAAAATAAGATAACTCCATATAATATGATTATGACTACCGCATTTCTTTTGTTTGTATATAATGAAATTCTCATTTCTACAATTTTAACTATTATGTGTCATGTACAAATCGTCCAAAAAAAGTTGTAATTTTGTCGGGTTTGATTCAGAAAATGAACTTGCAAGTTACATAACATTGGGCCTTTGGGGCCCATCTATTTTTATGGGGCCGGACTAATGTTTCCATAATTTAAGGACTGCCACATCAATTTCCACATGCAATTTATGCGATTTTATAATCAATTTATTGTATTTTGGCTGCACACATATATGCCTTTTTCAGGCCACATATTGATGCCTCTCTTTCGTACTGAATTTGGACGAAAATACTCTCTCCGTCCGCGAATAAGAGTCTCATTTCTATCCGGCACGACTTTTAACAAATGTTAAGAAAAGTGGGTAGAAAAAAGTTAGTGGAATATGTGTCTCACTTGTATATATTAGTTTTAAATGATAAGTGAGTGAAATGTGTTGGTGGAATGTGGGGCCTTTTTACCATTTATGGTAATTATGAACCAGGACTCCTATTCGCGGACGGACCAAAATGAAAAAACGGGACTTCTATTCGCGGACGGGGGGTGTAATAATGACTAAGATAGATTTGTGAGAATATTTTGAGATATTTAAAACAAGCTGGATCCTATGGTTATTTCTAATTCCTATATTATTAAGACTAGAGTATGTTGAGAAATATATTGCATTCCACCTTGACACAATGAAACCCAAGATTTCCTACTGAGAAGAGTCTTAATTACGGTGCATCAATTTTACCAACATGTCTCTGTGGTCATGAGTGCAAATTTTTATAATTTTAGTAATAATTTTAAAACACTACTACATTTTTTTCCTGTTAATTTTGTTCCCTGGATCTTTAAATTTGAGGCAAGATGAAAGACCAGATCACCTAAGTTTTAACCAAAATCGGAAGCAACAAAATATGGAGTACAAAATTGTTATTCGTAAATATTGAGCTAAAACAATTAACTAATGTTATATGGATCTCAGTGTTGTTTTCAACACCTTGTGCATCATTCACCCCACACACCCTTTTAAACCGTCCTAAAAAATACATGATTAATGTATTTTTAATTTGTAGATGTGATGGTGAATTCCTATATTTCGTAATTAAAATCAAGTAAATGGATTTTCTTGTGTAAGAATAATATTTTTATTATAAAAGATTTGGAGATTAGAACACATGAATTGTTTTGTTCACAACAAAACATATGTAAAAAGCTGACACGTCTTGAGGCTGAATTTAATCTGAGAAGGAGAAATAATTACTTTCGAATTGTTCCAGTGAAAATAACGAAAAGAATAAAATTTTCAAACACACGACAATATATTGACGACAAATAAACAAATTAGGGAGTACTGTATATGGAAAATATATAGACTCCTACTAATTAAATGGAATTAAGTGTATAATTATTTTCTTTAGTAGAAATATTTTCCAATTGTTCTGTCGATGAATCCGGGCCCGGATTAATAAAACCATTATTTTATAGAGATATTGTTGATAGTACTAGATAACATTTCAATTATGAGGCAATATAATCATAGAGAGAATGTTGATCATTATTTATTTGTAAATAAAATTCCATTATGAGGCTATTTATAAAGAGAATGTTGATCATTATTCATTAATAAATAACATTTCCATTATGAGGCTATTTATAGAGAGAATGTTGAAAATTACTGAATAACATTATCTATGGAGTAGAATATTTCACGAAGAAAATACATTAGATTATTGTCCAAAATTCTATTTATATTTTAATCATTTTTAGGCTAAAAGCGAGTATCGTTTCAGTCTAACTACTAAAGAAGCTTCTAGAAAAATATTAAAGGCGAAATACCGTATCACTCTTTTTAAACCAGAAATAGCATCCACATTTCTGCAAATGATTTTCCGGTTTCGTTATTTTATTAATAATATTAAGAAACGTGCATTTATTGTTTTCGTAGAAAATAAATGTAGTAGAGTAGTATCATATGTCTTTAATCTTTATTATTTATTTACGTATATATCTGAAACTTTACACTACGACGTTTTCAAACTTTAACTGTAAATCGCTATTAAATACTTCTACTAAAATGTTGTCAGATCCAATCACTCAGTGAACTTATTTATCAAAATTTAATTATATGAATGAATACAACTATAAGGTGTAGAGATGGACATCTACTGTAGACTGCTAATGACTACCAAACAATTAGGGAACAAATACATAATTTTAAAACCAACGACACGAATTGGATTTAGATTAATGAACTGGGAAACATCAAGGTTTTGAATATTTAGTAGTACAATAATGAAGGTTCTGAATGGACTAAAAAATAATTATATTTTCAGAACATTGTTAATTAATGGAAAAAACACGAATACATAAAAATTTGAAAGAAAATAAAGGTGGTATAATGGAATATTAAACTGAAGCTGCAACTCTACCAACTTCTGAAATATAGCTAGCTAGCTTAATACACCAAGATTTAATACCCTTGTGATTTTTTCTAATGCTCGTCTCTACAGATTATCTAACGAGGGATGTGATCTCAATATTTGTAAATTAATTATTTTAATAATATATTAATTACAAAAATAGAATGTAACGGAATATAATAAAACAAAAATAAATATATTACTATTTTAAAATGGAATTTAAAAAAGATTTTAAAAAAACATCCTTTGATGCATAACCTCTTGATAATCATTGCAAAATTCAACTTATAAAATTTAATCTTAAAACAAAAAATATGTGCGAAAAATCAAAATGGAGTACATGGAATGTGAAACACAAGAAGTGGACCGTCGAATCTCATATGTATGTCAAGTATACATATCCGAACCAAGTTCAAGACACAAGTGAAACCTAGCATACTAATTTTCATATCTAAGATTAATGTAAAAATAATTAAAACTGATAACTTGCATTTATGCATATCATGATGTCCATGTATATATTCTACATTTTCTGAAGTTCAAAATTATTAAATTGTGGAAAATGACTACGTTTTGTGTGTTTGCTAGAGCCTAGTTAATGGTTCGTAGTCCGTAGAGATTTATATAAGAGAAGGCAAAACATAGGAGTCGTCAATGATCAGGTTTCCAAAGAAAATTGGAAACTCAAGTCTTGGAGGTGCAAAGGAATCAAAACAATAGAAATCTGCATTGTTTATAGAGTATTGTCCAGCATTATAAGGAATAGAAGAAAAATATTATGAAATGATTATGTTTAATTTTTATTAATAAAATATTAATTTACACAAAGCAATAGAAAACTGCCATGTTTTTGGATCACTTTTTAAAACACTTTCCTTCTTCCTTGTATAGGTGGGATGTTTTTATAATTTAAACCGGTTAAGGGTTAAACAAATTGGAGTAACACTTTTGTACGTTATGGAGTTCATGATCTAATAATCGTATGAATTTTCTTGGCTAGAAGTGGTGTTTCTATTAGTGTTATGTTATTTATACATGGCAAGTCTAATCAGAGAAACTTAACAATTATTTATAATGAATTCTCTTATAACTATTTCATGTCATACACTTAATCTGTTGAACTTATATTTCCAATAAAAGTATGGGTTAAATGACAATATTATAAATTTAGTTAAAATATAATATTTTTTAAAATGATACTTAAATAATGTACTATTTGAAATTGAATGATTGATTTATAAGTATCTAACAATTATAATTAATATATAGTATACGAAAATATGTTATTGGGCATATACTGAAAGACTCATAGTATACGAAAGAACATTTAGCAATCTAAACCTAATCACAACTTAATTCTCTGTTAGAAATGACAATAATAACTTTTTTAGAATTGATCAACCATTTTCCTACTTTTAGGCTTTTAGAAAGAAATGAGGTTTTGAAAAAATAAATCGGCTAACTCAATTTAAGAAGAAAAAATTCAAAGTAATTCTGAAATATATTTAAAAGCCAACCTCAATCGTTAAATGATAGTAGTAATAACCTCTTTATGTTATAGTAGTATTTTTGTAATTGTATACTATCAAATAAAAACTCATGTCGTGATATTCAATTTAATAAACATTAAATATTTTATCATTAAACAATGTATACACTTAAAAAAAAATAAGAGAAGAAACTGTAAATACGATAAATTAAACAGAATAAAAATAAATGTCGTGACTCGTGAGCACTCTATATCTCTCTCCCCCATTAAATAGTAGAATGAGATTTAAGGTAAACCGAGATCTTCATTTAATTTTCAAAATTGCTATCGCATTTATATAATTTAATATACTACGGAGTAATTCATTTTTAATTTTATTACGTCCAGCTCCGGGACATCGACATTTTTAAAATTTACTTATTTTATTTAAATAAGTTATTTATTTTTGTGGTGCGGACACTAGCTCAACAAAATACTAATCATTTTCCAGCTAGTGGGGATACGTGAGATGTTAAACTCATAGTACTAATTCATAAACGAAAATCGACTTCAATTTGGAATCATTATAAATCATCAACAATTTCAACTCAAATACGAGGACAGCCAACACTCAATAAAAGGCTGCTCAATCATGTTAGAAAATTATTTTCCCACTTTTTAAAAATAAAACCTACTCCATTACTTTTTCACGAAAACAGGCGCAGTTGAGTATTGAAAAAAATGGAGAAAGTAGTTTATGAGTTGTTTCAAAATAGAAGTCTTTTTTAAAGATGGAACAAAATCACAAAATTCAAACATAATACCGAGAAAAACTCAATTTGAATTAAAATGCAGATAATATCATTAATTGCGATCGTTTACATATTATCATAAAATAGAAGTAACCGTGTAAGGAGAGAAGAGGGGTGCACAGATAATTCACATGACGTAAACGCTATTGGTAAGAAATAATAATATAATATTAATGAGAAAGAGAATAGTTGACCAACGACCATCAATGCCGTAGATCGGATCGAGCAAATGGGATGGGCGGAACAATATGGGCCGTTGGAAATTAGCCGGCACGTATTTACACTCTTGTACAAACAAATACTACTAGTACATGTCATAAACACATAAAGATTGGTTAAATTCTTGTGTAATTTTAAAAATTATTCTTAAATTATTACAAAGTTTGGATTTATAAAAATTTGTCATTCAATGAAAATATTTTTTTATTGAACCGCGAGGCTTTTTTTTATAGATAAACGACATTGTCTAACTCACCGATGATGATGTTCACACAAGATCCCGTCCCATAGAAATAGCTCATGTTTCTTTTTTCGGCCGTCTCAAAGAAATACTCTTAATATCCATTTATGGAAACTTTTTTCTCATTCTCTTTTATTTTATCATTTATGGGTCCCACCAGTCACTGCACAATTTTAACTATTTTTTCTCCTTCTCTCTTGCTTTATCAATTATGTATCAAAATACGTCCCTATTTTTATGGGACGGATGGAATATTAGATACGATTTCATAAAATATTTCGTAGTAGGATAATTACGAACAAAACATTTTTGCTGATTAAATGCTAAAGGTACGAGACGGATCAAAAATGAAACCGAAAGTATAGAATTCAATTTTGGGCATATATTTATCGTACTAAAAACAGCGTGTGTGAGAGGGACATTGCCCAGTAATTTTCGCGGCCTATAAAGGCAGACACTCCATGGTTCCGTGGCTGCTATGCGAAAAAATCATTTGGTTTCTTTCCCTCATCCCTTCTCTCTCTCTTATTGGCTGCTACTGCGTGCTCTGTGTGTGAGAGAGAGAGGAAAACTAGAAGAAATACTCCAATCAAGTGTGTCGATATTTATTGGTAGCAAGTCTCAATAATTGCGATGGGAAGATCCCCTTGCTGCTCCAAGGTTGGCCTCCGAAGAGGCCCTTGGTCCACTAAAGAAGACACTCTTCTCGCCAATTACATCACCCAACACGGTGAAGGCCAATGGAGATCTCTCCCAAAGAAAGCCGGTACCTAACTTCATTTAATTTCCTCTCTCTCTCTCTCTCTCTCTCCCCCTTAACGTAGTGTAATTTGGTGCAGATCTAATGAGATGCGGCAAGAGCTGCAGGCTGAGGTGGATGAACTACCTCCGGCCGGGGATAAAGCGCGGCAACATAAGCGAAGACGAGGAGGATCTCATCGTGCGCCTCCACGGCCTCCTCGGCAACCGCTGGTCCTTAATCGCCGGCAGATTGCCAGGTCGAACGGACAATGAGATCAAAAACTACTGGAATACTCACCTCCTCAAGAAGCTCAACTCCTCCGCCGCCCCCCACAAGGACCTCCCCCACCTCGCCACCAAGCCCGCAAAGCACAAGAAGAAGAAGAAGAAGCCAACCCCTCCTCCGCCGCCGCCAAAGGAGGACGCTCCTCCGCCGAAGACGAAAGTGTGCGTGCCGAAGCCGATCAGGGTGTCGTCGGCGTTCTCCCGCAGCAACAGCTACGACAGCTTGGCCTCCAACAGCGACGCCGCCTACGTGCCGGAGAAGGACCTCTCATTCCCGCCGGTGCCGTGGCCGCCGATTTTCGAGGACTACGGCTGCGCTGATGATTTCCTCGACGGAGGGTTTATTTTGCCGGTGCTTAACCACTCCGGTTCCATATCAAGCGATGTGAACATGTTGGAGCAGGTCTACGATGAGTACCTCCAGCTTCTCTAGAAGATTTACTACTAATAAATATGGATTTTTTTTTAAAATGTAAATAAATAAAAAATATGTATGGTTGTGCGATAATAAACTACTTTTATTCTTTTTTTCATTTTAAATCATTCTAACTAATTAATGTGGGATTGTGGGTATAACACAATTAGTTCCCGAACTCTTCAAAGCCTTGTTCCATTATATAGGAATTTTTGTCTTATTGATTTACCAACACCTTCAAATCTATAAATTTACTTAAAGGAACATTTCCAATTGTTGTGTTTTTACTTGTTACTACTATTGCTCAGTTAACAAAACATCGTCTCATCTAACAACGCTACTAGTTAAATGTGTGTAGCCAAAATTCAATCAAACATTCCAAACTTTGTCTATTAGTAGGGATGTCGAAAACAGTAAATTTATTGCATTTAGTTCCCTTAAGAATGTACACCTAGAGAGCTAGAATAATTATTTTGTCATCTAGATTTAGTAAATTGGCTTCTCATTGTAAATTTAGCTCCCTCCGTTCCTTTATAATAGATGCATTTCTTTTCAGCACATAATTTAAGAATAGTGTATTAAATAGATGGTGAAAAAAGTAATAGAGAATAAAGTAAGAGAGATGAAGAGAGAATAAAGTAAAATGGTAATTACTTTTTGTCAAAAATAGAAAATGACTCAATTAACTTGGAATTTCCCAAAATAGAAAAATGACTATATTAACATGGAACGAAAGGGTAATATTATAATCTTTATAAGATTGACCACATAGCTTTATTAAAAGAATTTATACTACACATTTTTTGAGTTTTATTAGAGTATCAATCAAACCAGTTCAGCAGTTTCAAAACCCTATTCAAATTATGGTTTAATCAGATACTGGCTAAAGTTTTTATCTCTAACCCTACGCATTTGGTTTTCAGACTAATCGGGCTGATACCAAGAAAATTAACATGTGATCAGTCAAATGCATAATGATAAAAATTAGTCATTATTTATAGAATATTAAACAAATTTAGAGATATATGCTTGATGGGGTGCGTACTAAACAAGCCCAACAGCAATGACGGCCCATCAGCCCAAAGCCCAAGAAAGAGTATCTGTTCGGCACCAAAGAGTTCGGACTCAGCCTACAGCTCGGTAAAAGCCGACCAGTCAAGCTCTCCTCTCAGATCGGCAAGAGCTGATCGGTAAAGTCCAGCAGTTCGGTCTCAGCATTCGACCGAACTAGGAGTTAGTGGACTCATGAAAGGCCTCCACGACCTCCACTATACCCACGATCTATTTAGTGGTACGAAGCAGTTATTGAGCAGTTATTGCTCATCCACAACCATCATTAGTGGTGATGCAAGCCACGATCTTAGTTCAATGTATAAATAGAACTTAGATCAGATAGAAAAAGGTTAAGCTCTCTAGAGATAAAATATCATATAGCAAGTCTGTGTTGTAAGCTGTAATCCCAGATCAAGCAATACAATCTTGCCCTCCCTTCTTCCCGTGGACGTAGATTTACTTCAGTAAATCGAACCACGTAAATTCTTTGTGTCGTAGTCTTTATTCTCTACCAGCATTTACTAACATCAGAAATTCGCGGATCCATCACTGGCGCCGTCTGTGGGAAACAGAGAACAAAATTTGTGATAAAGCGAATTTTTGATCCATTTTTTCCACCCAAAAAATGCATACCAGATCGCAGAGTACCCGTATTCCTGCCCGTGAGAACCAGGAGGAAGCCAATCCATCCCATAGGTCTGGAAAACAGCCTAGGGATAAATCCACCACCAGTTCTCATGGCGAAGGAACAAGCCGCTCCAAAAATCGTCCCACTGAGTCTTCCCAGCAGCCCGATTTGAATGAGGCTGTTAAGCAGTTTTTGGCGGCGAAGCAGGAGGAATTCTTAACCTTCCTGCAAAAAAGCCAAAAGCAGCCGGAGACGAAAACGACGGATTCTCCTTCTCCCTCCGCACAAGAAAGTCACTACCGCAGTAGTGTCGCATCTCCCAGGAGAAAGAATCCCCGTCCCCAACATGTTCCAGTTCCTCCTCGGTACCGGAATCACATGAGAACTCAATCTCCTCCATACCGACGAGATATCGGATTCGCCGTGTACGGAGCACTGAAGACTCCGTTCTCGGACGACATCACCCGAACTCCCCTACCACAGAACTACCGAACTCCGTCGATGACTTACGACGGGCTCGTGGACCCTCACGATTTCTTGGGGCGCTATCAATATAACATGGCGAACCAGGGTCTCAACGAGGTCCACATGTGCAAGCTGTTTCCCGAGCTGCTCATCGGGAACGCGAGAAGGTGGTTCGATAGCCTCCCCCAGGGCAGCATCAGATCTTACCGAGATCTAATGGATGCCTTCCACAGGAGGTTCTTTCAGAAAGCGGAAGCCCGAATCACTTCGGCTCAGCTGCTTTCCATTCGTCAAGGTCGCGACGAAAAAATCAGCGACTTTATGACAAGATTCCACAAGGAATGCCTGCAAGTAGACGATCTCAACGATCTGCTTGTCATCTCGGCATTCCAAAATGGAATCCTGCCCGGAGCTCTCTACAGGAAGCTCGTTGAGTGCGGTCCGCAGACAGCTCAGGAAATGTGGGACATTGCGGACCAATACTCCCGGGCCGATGAGGCAGACCGTCGCAAACGGTCGTTAGACAGCTCATCGACCCGAGGAGACAGAAGGAAGCCCGATCATAGCGATCAGGGGCATCCTCGCCGGACTCCATTTGAAAGAATTCAAAGGGCTCCGGTGCAAGACAGATTGGGACCCCGTCTCAATCCCGAGAAGCCGCCCGCTCAGTTCGTACCGCTGAACAAGCCGAGAGCGGAAATTTTCGAACTGCACTCTGACCTATTCGAAAAGCCAAAGCGGATGACGAAATCAGCCGCGCGCCGACCACAGGATAGCTACTGCTCCTACCATCAAGACCACGGTCACGATACTGAGGAGTGCAGAAACTTGGCTGCAGGTATCGATGTTCTTGTGAAGGCAGGGACATTGAAAAAATACCAAAGCAAGCAGCCAAAGAAGAATAAGAAGCAGAGTGGTGCGAACTGCGCTCCTCAGGATCCGAAAAGGCAGCCGGATCCCGAAGACGATGACGAGCCGCAATATGATGGAGTAATCCAGACTATTGACGCTCTCCCTGCCGGGAAGACCAAGTCGTCCCTAAAGTCAGAGCGCAGAGGCTCCAATCGAGAGGAGCCAACGCATAAAAGGCTGAAGCAGGACGAAGTGATTACGTTCTCGGATGCTGATCCCGTCCCGGCCATCTCTCCTCACCAAGACGCCATTGTCATCCAAGCCGGAGTGGCAAACAAACTGATCCACAGGGTGTTTGTGGATACAGGAGCGTCGGTTAGCATTCTTTTTAAAGAGTGCTTTGACAAACTAGAAGTGGACCCAGCTCGGCTCAGTCCGGCTCCGCTTCCCCTGAAGAGCTTCGCCCAGGAGGACACCCGCCCTGAAGGTATTATCAGCCTTCCGATCACGGTGGGGAAAGCGCCTACTAGCTCCAGTACGATGATTGAGTTTTTCGTGGTGAAAGCTCGGTCCCCGTACAACATCATCCTGGGAAGAGACTGGCTCAACACAGTTCGGGCCGTTTGCTCCACTTATCACCTCACCATCAAGATCCCTACTAAAGGAGGGATAGCGGTCATCCGAGGTGACCAAAAGAGAGCAAAGGAATGTCTGCAAATTGCGCTTAGAAGTGCCGAGCAGTCAGATCGGCACCACCAAGCATAGCAATCACAGCAGCCGGAGTCAGAGGCGATGACCGAAGTCATACCGGAGCCGAACTCGATGACAGTTCAGCTGTACGAGGACGATCCATCCAGAACGGTTAAGATCGGCTTCGCGGGAACGCCCCTACTTCGGGAAAAAACCATCCAGCTCCTCAAGGAGTATAAAGACGTCTTTGCATGGTCTCCGTTGGACATGACCGGAGTGCCCCCCGAGGTAATCACTCATCGGTTAAATATTGATCCTTCAGTCCGGCCGATAAAACAGAAGCAAAGACTCTTTGCGGCAGAACGAAGTCAAGTCATCCATGACGAAGTCCGTCAATTATTGAAGGCGGATGTGTTATTCGAAGTGAAGTATCCTTCGTGGGTGGCCAATCCTGTCATGATCAAGAAAAAGGAAGGAGGATGGCGGATGTGCATAGATTTCACCGATCTAAATAAGCACTGTCCCAAAGATTGCTATCCCCTTCCGAACATAGATAAAAAAGTAGAAGCTTTGATAGGCTTTGAAATTTTTTGTTTTCTTGATCTGTACAAAGGATACCATCAAGTTTTAATGGATGAGATTGACGCTTCAAAAACGGCCTTCATTACTGATTTCGGCATTTTCGCTTATAAAAAGATGCCATTCGGTTTAAAGAATGCCGGAGCCACTTATCAAAGGATGGTAGACAAGCTTTTTCGGCACCTGATTGGAAAGGAGGTCGAAGTGTATGTTGACGATATAGTCGTCAAAAGCAAAAGCACTTCGGAGTACGAGCACAACCTCAAGTCCACTCTCAACGTGCTCAAGAAAGCCAACCTCAAACTTAATCCCCAAAAGTGTACCTTTTTGGTAGATTCGGGAAAGTTTCTGGGTTGTTGGGTTTCAAAGGACGGACTCAAGGCAAACCCCTCAAAAGTTCAAGTTGTTCAAAACATGGCGATGCCGAAGTCCATACATGACGTGCAAAGGCTAACCGGATGTCTAGCCGCACTGAATCGATTCCTTTCTCAAGCAGCCGAAAAGCAACTGCCGTTCTTCACGGTGTTGAAAAAGGCACCAAAGTTCGAGTGGGGAGCCGAGCAGAAAAAGGCCTTTGACGAGCTCAAAAGTTATCTAGCCGAGCTTCCTATTCTCTCTGCTCCAACCGAAGCCGAAGTAATATTCTTATACTTAGCGGCATCGGATCAAACCATCAGCGCGGTGCTTGTACGAGAAGAAGGCCTAAAGCAGCTTCCCATCTACTTTACAAGCCGAGCATTAAGAGGTCCAGAAACCAGGTATCAACCTCTGGAAAAGATTGCTCTAGCATTAGTAAATGCAGCAAGGAGACTGCGGCCATACTTCTATGCTCACAAGGTATGCGTCTTAACTGATCTGCCACTTCGGCAAGTGTTGACCAAACCAGAAGCATCAGGCAGAATCGCCAAGTGGGCTATAGAGTTGGGAGAGCACACAATTGAATATCTACCTCGGAAAGCCATCAAGGGACAAGCCTTGGCAGATTTTCTTGCAGAAGCGAAGTTCGATCAAGCAATTCCTGTTATTGCCGAACAGAAGAATTCTGCCAGTGCCGAACTAGCACAGCCCTTGGAATCCGAAGTAGAGCCGCCGGACTGCTGGAGCGGGTTCGTAGATGGAGCTTCGAACAAGATGGGAAGTGGAGCTGGTATTTTACTTGTCGCTCCCGACGGACACGAGGTAGCCTACTCACTTCGGTTCCTATTCCCCACTACTAATAATGAAGCCGAGTACGAAGCCCTCCTGGCCGGACTCCAGTTAGCGCAAAGTCTGCTCGTCAAATCTCTCAAAGTCCATTGTGATTCACAAGTCATAGTAAATCACATGTTGGGTACAAGTGAAGCCCGTGACGAGAGAATGAAGAAGTATTTGGACAAAGCGCAAAGCATCAGCCGAAGTTTCTCCTATTTTCGGATAATCCGCATTCCCAGAGCGGAAAATAGCCGAGCAGATACCTTAAGTAAGTTGGCCTCAGATCCGAGCTCAAAGGCGGAAGAATTAATGCATCGAAGCATTGATGAAGCCGAGGTACATTCAGTATCCAGCTCGCCGAACTGGATGACGCCGATCTTGCAGTATCTGGATCAAGGACAATTGCCCGAGGATAAGAGAGAAGCTCGGAAGATCACGTGCCGAGCACTTCGGTACGAACTTCATGAAGGAGTCCTCTTTAGAAAGTCTTACCTCCAGCCGTTATTGCGGTGCGTAGGACCAGAAGAGACGGACTACATCCTCAGAGAAGTTCATGAAGGATCGTGCGGTAGCCACATCGGAGCCAGAGCTTTAGCTAAAAAAGTTCTGAGATGGGGATATTATTGGCCAACCATGGTACAAGAGGCAGTGCAGCTCGTCAAGAAGTGTACGAAGTGCCAAATTCATGCAAATGTCCCAAGGATGCCGCAGACCGATCTATACACTATGCAAAGCCCTTGGCCTTTCATGCAATGGGGCATAGACATAGTGGGACCACTTCCTCAAGCTCCTCGGCAAATGAAATTCCTTATCGTTGCCGTGGACTACTTCACGAAGTGGGTGGAGGCTGAACCATTAGCTACGATAACGAGCTCAAAGGCATTGGACTTCGTCTGGAAGAACATAGTGTGCCGATTTGGCATACCCCACATCCTCATCTCGGATAATGGGACTCAGTTCACCGACAAGACGTTCAAGAATTGGTGCCAAGAGCTGAACATTCAACAGCGGTTCACTTCGGTCTCCCATCCCCAAGCAAACGGACAAACGGAAGTAACGAACCGGATTCTGGTGAAAGGGTTAAAAGCTCGGTTAGAACAAGCCAAAGGACAATGGGTAGAAAATCTCCCTCAAGTCCTATGGTCCTACCGAACTACACCCAAAACCTCCAACGGTGAAACTCCGTATACTCTGGTGTACGGCACTGAAGCCGTAATTCCGGTGGAGATCGGCGTACCCAGTCCCCGAACTCTAAATTTCTCCTCAGAAATGAATGACGACGGACTGAGAGCAGAACTAGATCTCGCCGAAGAAAGAAGAGAATTGGCGTGCATAAAAGCAGCCAAGTATAAGGAGCAAGTAGCCCGGTATTATAACCAAAGGGTGAAAAAGCTTCAATTTCAAGTGGGAGATCTCGTCTTGAGAAACAACGAAGTAAGCCGAGCAGAAAAGCTGGGCAAACTCGAACCCACATGGGAGGGTCCATATCGGGTGTCAGAAGTCCTCGGCAAAGGGTCTTATAAATTGACTCACATGTCAGGAGAACAAGTACCCCGAACATGGCACGTCTCCAACCTCAAGAAGTTCCACTTGTAAGAGACAAAGTCCGGTCAGTCTGTCTTGTGTCTAGTTCGGTCATAGGGGTACATGTTTTTATTTGTTTGTTTTCTACTTGTACCTTTTACTTGTCGTTTTATAAAAAGTTTAAAGTTTTTTTTTCTCTTTTTCATTTTTTCTCTATGTGTTTTGTCTCTATGTGCTTGTCGTCTCTTACAAATGGTACCAAGGTATATCGTTCTTTAAAGACTGATCCCCTTTTTAGATCGATTATTAAAGACTATTGTGAGTCCAAGCTTCTAAGGAGGATATAAGACCACAATTCAGCTTAACAAGCAGTCCGTCTGAAACGAACTGCAATAAGCCAACGATTGTGAGTCCAAGCTTCCAAGGAGGATACAAGACCGCAATTCAGCTTAACAAGCACTTCGTCTGAAACGAACTGCAATAAGCCAACGATTGTAAGTCCAAGCTTCTCAGGAAGATACAAGACCACAATTCGGCTTAAGAAATAAGCACTTCGTCTGAAACGAACTGCAATAAGGGAAAGTCCGATCCACGCGATAAACCTCGCCGAATTAGGACGACCAAGTTCGGTCAAAGAAGTTTACCTCATAAGACCGGGGACGACCATGTCTAGTCAAAGAGGTTTACTGCATAAGACCACTTCGGTTAACAGGGAAAGTCCGATCCACGCGATAAAACTCGCCGAATTAGGACAAGGGAAAGTTCGATCCCGGCGACAAAAATCGCCAAATTAGAACACAAACCAAGTCCGGTCAAAGAAGTTTCCTTCATAAGATCAAAGACGAGTCCGGTCAAAGAAGCTTACTTCAAAGTCCAAATACGAGTCCGATCAAAGAAGCTCACTTCATAAGACCGATGACGAGCACGATGAAATTGTTTCGCAGAGCTGTAAGTAAGCAGTGATAAAAGCGAAAGGAAAAAATTTCATTTATTAAATCTCGTTCGGCTGACAATTCAGCTCCCCTACGAGAAGGCATTACGCCATTACAAAGGACTATTCTACTGTCCTCGGTTGCTAAAGTTAAGCCACCTA
This sequence comes from Salvia splendens, assembly GCF_004379255.2. Classification (NCBI taxonomy): domain Eukaryota; kingdom Viridiplantae; phylum Streptophyta; class Magnoliopsida; order Lamiales; family Lamiaceae; genus Salvia; species Salvia splendens. The sequence continues at coordinate 12,727,179 of NC_056046.1, forward strand.
TCTGCAAAATCCTCTGGAAGCCGAGTTCGGTTGTTCCGAGCAGATGAAGAATAAGCAGGTCGACGAGATACTATCCTCGACCCCACACCTCTTCCGCGAGCCCCAGAAGCTCTAACCCCTCGGCGATGAAGAGTCTCTGCAATAAGCATCTGCTGATCTTGCTCGCTCATAGTCACAACTCCTCGGCGAATTTCAGTCCGTCCCTGTCTTGACGATTCCGGTTGCTCCTGAGCCCGTTCTCGTCTTGACGTTTCCGGCTGTTCCGGAGTTCGTTGTTGACTGGGAGTAGGATTTTGAACAAGGGAACCAGAGGCTTGATCTGGAGTGCGAGCATCTGTTGGCGGGAAATGCCTAAGGAATCTCTCGATTGAGGGACGCCGGGAAAGAATGATGTCGTACCGAGAAGCCCAGCGCCGTAATGATTTCACAACTTGTTGGCAAGCCGAGCTCTCCAGCGCATTGTTCCTCCGGAGTACATGATATTCCTCCCACAGTTCGTCAACTCGACTCTGAACATCTGATATGGTCACTCCCCCGCGCACACGGATGTAATCCTCGTACGCAGTCCTCTCAGCAATGGTCGTATTCAGCTCGGCCTCCAGATCCTTCTTATCGGACTCTAAGTCCTTATTATCGGCCTCCAGCTTCACTAAACGAGCCAGAAGCTCGTCATTCTTCGTCTGATCGGCTATAGCTCTTTTCTCAGCTTCGTCTAAAGCCGAAGAGTACAGCCGTTTCCAGTGAAGTATCTCCATCTCCTTGAGTACAAAGCAGCTATATTAGTTCGGCAGCTGTACCGAGCAGATAGTAAAATACAACAGGAATAAAGGCGAGTACGAAAAGCTATACGAAGACAAGTGTAGAGAATTTTTCATTCACAAGGAAAATTTTTTACACTAGGAGGGCTTCAAGGCCATTTTACAAGGAAGAAACTAGACTAAGAGAAGGGAGACGAAATCATACTCCGCCAGCTTCGTCTCCGGCTCCTTGGTCTGGTTCAGCTTCTTTCTCCTGAGCTACCTCAGCCTCGGCCTCGCATCCTGCCGGCCTCGCCTCCGCCTCCTGATCGGCTTCCTTCTCCGGATGCCCGGCCCGCTCGACTTCGGCCTCCCGCTCCAGCGGCTCGGCCTCACCCTCTCCGTTGTAAGTCGAAGCGGGTGAAACGGGTCCCACGGAGGCAAAGATAGCCTCCAGGTTCTCGTCCCGATCAGCTCGACAACTCCGGACTCGGTCTGCAGAAAGCAGGACCGAAGATGAAGCGAGCTCCTCAAGGAGCGGCAGATTCTGAAGCCGAGCTGCTATCTCTCGGCTGTACAGAGGCAGCACGACGTCGGCCCCCTGCTCGCCCTTATCGGTAATTAGCCTTACCAGACTACCGACAAAGGCCGAGAACTGGCTGCTCAAAAAGAGTTTCTCCGTGTAAACACGGAGAGCCTCCCCCTGGGCAGCCACGGCGGCAGCCTCCTTCTGAGCCTCCCGGTGCTTCGTTTGCTCTTGCAGGATGATGAGCTGGTTTTTGGCTGACCGGGCTTCATCCTGAGCCGAGATCCTAGCAGCTCGGGCCCTCTCAAATTTGGCCTCAGCCTGTTCGGCCAGACTACGAGCAAGATGCAACTTCTTCTGCATCTCCTCGTAGTCGTGGGATGCTTTGGAGAGCTCCACGGAGACGAGCTTGGCTCTCTGAAGATGAACAAGGAAAAAACTCAACACAATGGCCATCAAAAAATGTGGAAAAGAAGCCAAGTCAGAAAGCTTACCTCCACAAAATTCGTCGGCCATTGAAAAGGCTCAGGGACGTGTTCCGGGATGTCTGCAACCACCTCGGAGATGACCAGGTCTTTCCCCGGCACTCTTGGGGACTCATGAAATTTCCCCTTCCCTTTAGCCGAACACGGCTCCGGCTCTTTCGGATCCGAAGAAGAGGTTTTTTGCCTCTTCGGATTCTTCTCGGCTTCAGACGCCGAGCGAGGGGCTCTCTGCCTCTCCGGCTCCACAAGCTCGGAGGACTTTCGGATAGCCTTATTCAACATGTACACTGCCAAAAAGCAAGAAAGCCAGGTTAGTTTTCTTCGTTAAAGCAGTGGAGCATAAAGATAAAGAGAAATCCTCACCCTCGGCCTCTTCGTCCGAAGACGAGATGTCGAACAGGACGTCGCCCTTGACGAGCTCAGACTCCGTGTATTGTTTCCTAACTATGGGAATCTTGTTGAGCTCGCCATCGAGCTCGTCCAACGGTTCAGGCCGAGGATGACGGATAACGGACTTCGGCCCTCTCCAGGGAAAACTAGGAGCCGCGGTCCTATCATAGTAGAAGAAGCGGTTTTGCCACTTCGGCCACTTCGTTTTGCAAAAGGCCCTAAAGGGCTGTACAGGGATCAAGTAGAACCAAGACCCCTTCCTCTTAAATTGAAAGAATTTAAGGATCGCCTTCAAAGACAAATCCCTTCCTAACCTACGGAGTTCGGCAGCGAAGGCCGACAAGTGCCTCCAAGAGTTCGGAGTCACCTGGCCTAAAGGAAGCTGAAAAAAATCTAGTAAATCTATAAAGGCAGAAGGGAGGGGGAAACGAAGCCCGCATTCTAAGCAGGCCTCGTACACGGTGGCGTAACCCTCCGGCGGGGAGTCAGCCCTATGATCACCGTCAGGTACCACCGCCTTCCCCCCAGGAAAAAAGTATTTTTTGGGTAGGGATATCACAGTATCCTTACTCAAAATACTATGGAAATACTCTACGGTCTTCTCCCCGGACTCTTTCCGGCCAGAAGACCCCTTACCGCCTCTCCTACCGCTACCCGACTCCGAAGAAGAAGAAGAAGACATTTTTCTTACTTTTTGAAGGTGAAGAAAGTCTAAAGAAATTCTTGAAAGCGGAGAGAGAATTTTCGCAAAAAAGAGAGAGTGCAGAAGAAGCAGTCGCAAAAGTGCTTCAATGATGAAGAAAGGAGGTATTTATCAGATTCGGCGAAGATTTCAAAATCGTCGCACCGTTTCGAATCCCACCTTTTCAGGATTCAACGGCCGGATTTTACTGTCGCATTTAATGCAAGGCACGTCCCCTGACATCAGCCTCCCCCTTGCCTTTATCCAGAATGCCGAAGTGACTCACTTCGCCGAAGTGATTCACTTCGCCCTTCGGGGGGGGTAGTGATGGGGTGCGTACTAAACAAGCCCAACAGCAATGACGGCCCATCAGCCCAAAGCCCAAGAAAGAGTATCTGTTCGGCACCAAAGAGTTCGGACTCAGCCTACAGCTCGGTAAAAGCCGACCAGTCAAGCTCTCCTCTCAGATCGGCAAGAGCTGATCGGTAAAGTCCAGCAGTTCGGTCTCAGCATTCGACCGAACTAGGAGTTAGTGGACTCATGAAAGGCCTCCACGACCTCCACTATACCCACGATCTATTTAGTGGTACGAAGCAGTTATTGAGCAGTTATTGCTCATCCACAACCATCATTAGTGGTGATGCAAGCCACGATCTTAGTTCAATGTATAAATAGAACTTAGATCAGATAGAAAAAGGTTAAGCTCTCTAGAGATAAAATATCATATAGCAAGTCTGTGTTGTAAGCTGTAATCCCAGATCAAGCAATACAATCTTGCCCTCCCTTCTTCCCGTGGACGTAGATTTACTTCAGTAAATCGAACCACGTAAATTCTTTGTGTCGTAGTCTTTATTCTCTACCAGCATTTACTAACATCAGAAATTCGCGGATCCATCAATGCTTAAACTCAAACATAATTAAATATGGAGAATTAATTTAAGGTTTGTATAAATAACATAAAATATAAATATATTTTGAGAAATTTTATCCGGAACGAACTACTCAAGCTACAGGCAATCAGGTGTAAACTAATCAGTTTGTAATTTTATTGGGATAAAAATTTTCAATCCTAAGAGCATCCCCCTTAGTGCTCTTACCAACGAGCACGGATGTGGGCACGGACCCACTTTTACTCCCTGCTCTTAGGCAAGAGCACAACACCCACATCCGTGCTCTTCCGCAAGGACAAGCTCAAGGGTCCCACCATTCTATTATTCAATTTAAATAAAAACATTTCCACAAAATTAAAATGCATTAAAAATATCCGGAATACTATTACAAATTACAAAAAAATTAAAAAGTACATAATTAAAATCCTAAAAATTAAAAATTACATAATTAAATTCATAAAATTTAAAAAACTCGTGGCCGAATTTCGCCCAAATGTGTTTGATTAGGTCTTCTTGTAGCTCAATGTGGGCTCGAGTGTCGCGCATTGTGTTCCTTGTTTCGATTCTCTCGCCCACCATCGTATGCACACCTCGGCGTGGGGGAGACCTCGCGGTTGAGCTTCCGGCTTCATCCTCGTCGTAAAAGCTAGCCGCCATCGGTCCTTCGTCAGCTATAATCATGTTGTGCAAGATAATACACGTGTACATGATGTCAGTGATATTTTTCACTTACCACAGCCGAGACGGGGCCTTCACAATGTTGAATCGGGCTTGAAGGACCCCAAAAGCTCTTTCGACGTCTTTCCGAGCGGACTCTTGACGCTGCGCAAAAAGAACCCGTCTCGGGTCTTGCGGGTTATTGAGCGTCTACATGAAAGTCGACCACCTTGGGTAGATACCATCGGCGAGATAATAACCGATGTGGTATGCATTTCCGTTGACGGTGAAGTCGATCGCCAGTGCTACACCATTCAAAACATCATTGAAGAGTGGGGAAGAATAAAGCACGTTCAAGTTGTTGTTGGATCCGGCAATACCAAAATATACATGCCAAATCCATAGCCGGTAGTCGGCGACCGCTTCAAGGATAAGTGTTAGGCCGCCGCCATTGTGGCCGCTTAAGTGTTGCCTCCTCCAAGCAGTCGGTCAATTCTTCCACCTCCAATGCATGCAGTCAATGCTGCCAAGCATACCGGGAAAACCATGGACTGTTTCGTGAAGACGAAGCAACCGTTGGCAATCATCGGTGGTGGGTGCCCGAAGGAATTCCTCACCGAAAGCTGAACGAACGCCGTCGCAAAAATTTTTAAGGCAAAGGATTCCAGTTGACTCACCGACATGCAAATACTCGTCGAAGAGGTCAGCCGTTCGCCTAGTAGCAAGTTTTCGGATGACACACGTACACTTCTGCAACGCCGAGAGACTTTGCCGACCGGTTGCGTCTGTACTTGTTTGAAAGTATTCAACACGGGCGGATAATGCGTTGACAATATGCATAAACAAGCGTTTTGACATGCGAAAACGGCGCCGAAAGTAATCTTCCGAAAACTGGGGCTGGTCAGAAAAATAGTCGGCAACGAGCCTTTCGTTGGCTCCATCCCCGTCACGATGGATGTAGCGGCAAGTTGATCCAGTTGGTCGAGCAGGAGGGGTGGGGGTATTCGCGGTGACATAGGCTTCATAGGAGGCACAATATTGTTCATAGTATTCTTGTTCTTCGCGCTCCGCTTCTGCAATGAGATTGGTGAAATCCATTTGAGAGGGTTTGAGTGAGAGATGAAGATGTAGATAAGTTGTATGAAAAAATATGAATGAGAGATGAATGGGAGATGATTTGATGTGAAAAATGGATGATAAATGTGTGTATTTATAGATGATTTTGAGAATAAAAAAATATAAAAAATCAAAAAATTCCAGAAAAAGGTAAAAAAAACGGCCATATTTTTCGGAATCTGAATTTTTTTTTTAAAATTTTTGGTATTATTTTCAATTTTTTTTTAAAAAAAGTGAATTTCCAATGAAAATGCCGTTGGCCAATCAGAACGCGCCACGTCAGCTGCTCGCTGGCACAGACGTGCTCGATGCATCGAGCAGCGCCGCGCCAGCGACAAGAGCGCAGCGGCGAGCAGGCGGTGCCGCGCCGCTGGCACGGACGGACGGACGCGTCCCCGCTCACCGCTGCGGATGCTCTAACCCTTTGGATTTAGCGGGTCATTGACACCTTTAACTTTTGAGATTCGCGATATATGCTGCATCAAAGTCGATGATAATTCACACTTAAACTCTTGCCATTGTATTAGTATATAACAAAAGTGACAAACAAAATGGAATTTCACATAAATTAAGTGGGGTATTTCATTCAATTCGATTCAATTCAAACCACAAATAAGTAGGGTTGATTGTGATTGATAAAGTGTAACCACGCATCTGGACCGTTCATCGAAGATCGGCAAGATTGACGGTTGGAGTTCAAATGTAACGGTTGAGTCGGTTGGTGTGAGGATTCAGCTGGGGCCACGAGCTTATGAAAGGGGCTGGTGCATCCATATAAAAGGGGATCTCAGCAACGCATACACACTTGATGTGTGCACCTCAAGATTCAATTCAGTTTCAACTACTTACTTGATTAGCTTTTGAGAGAAAAGTGAGATTAGAAGTGAGTGTGTTGTATTGCAGATTTGAGTTCTTATCTTTGTAATCTCCCAGAAACCCTTATTAATAAATCTTCTTCTTCCTCGCCCGTAGACGTAGATCGAGAGATCGAACCACGTAAACATCTGTGTACTTTTCCACTCATAGTTCTTGTTCATCAGATCGATCGCCAACCAAAACAGTGATATTGCATAATTGAGTGATAAATTGTTTTCCTCGACATGCCAAGGATCGTTGTCGATGCATTATAATAAGGTTTTCTTTGTAAATTGTCTTATTTTGTTTTCATATGTAGTCAAGTGAGACAATTAGTTTTACACACATTGTAAAAAAGTAGTATTGTATATATGATGTGTTATATTTATATTAAATATATTATACTAAATTAACTTTTCAATATGAAGCTAGTAATTTTGTAAAAGAAAACCACCTTCATACATGTATATGCAGTATACTGGCAAAAACTCAACGTAGTTATCTTTGTATAATAAAATTATGCCTCACAAACATTATGACTATATATTATAATTAGATATTATTAATAATTGAGTGAACTACATTAAAAGTCTCTAACGTTTTCATTTGTGTCACTGCAGGCCCCTAACTAAAAAAAATATCGTCAGACAACCCTAACCTTAAACATAATCACATATCGTATATTTATAGCCATTTTTCGGACCAAAATGCCTAAATGCCTTCAGGGGCATTTTAGTCAACTTACCAAAAACATGTACACCTACACTGCAGACCTCCACTGCCTTGCAGACCTACCCTCTGTAATGTCATGTCATATTTGAAATTTCCCACGATATATACATCCATATTTATTTGGATTTTTCATAAGATTGGATTAGATTTAGGATATCTTTGTCTTCAAAATTTGGGCATTCGGTTTGATTCAGATTGTATTTTAAATAATAAAAAAATCCAAAAATCATAATTACGTTGTTTATAATTATATACTATAAATTAATACTAGTACATTCAGCAAATTCTATATACAATGTCCCCAACTTAATGTTCATAACTTTCAACGTATTTCACAAAATATTCCGCTATGCAAAAATTCCCATCAAGTCAACAACACATGAAATAACATCATTATAGCAAAAAAAAATCGAGAAGGGTTAATAGTGTTTTATGTCCTCAACTTATTTTTTAAAATGTTATGGAGATTTTCTGGAATATGCTAAAAGTAGGGGACATTTTACGAAATACACTCAAAGTTTGAGACTTTTTCTAAAATGTTCTAAAAGATGAGAGCATAAAATGTTTTTAATCTTCTTTTTTTTCCTAATCATAATTGTTAAATCTTCATATACCAACTTCTATTGACGGATTTAATGCTATACCTTACCACATTAATTAATAATAACCACGTTGAATAAATATGAAAGTGAAAAAGTAAAAAGGAGGCATGGAATTCAAAGTTATTTTACCTTTCATTTTCATATTCATTTTGGTAGAAAAGTTGGCACGCTGTAGTAAATAGTTCGGTGCTCCATCTTTATTGGTGACAATATCTATATCCAATATTAATAAGTGTAATATACTTAATTTAAACTTTAAATGTATAATTTACCATTAATGATTAAAATTTATTATTACATAATTTAATTGTTATTATGAACATCTATCAAAATATCATTTATATAATAAAATTTATTATTATTTGTTACGATAATGGTGATACATGTGTTCTATCGTTAGTGTAGTCTATAAAGATGTTTTCCAGATTTTATGTACTATATTATTGATATTAAATTTATAAGTTTTTAAATTATTTTTTATGTATTTAAATTATGTGTATAAGATGATATTTAAGTTCAATTAAGATTTGCACTATATTACTGTATATGTGAAGAATACGAAATGACTGCACAATATGTCCAATCGCCAACCATCACTCGTGTCAGGAACAATAGAAGTCGCAGCATGCAGGCCGCCACTGTCAGAATGTTCACTGAAATGACTGGAATGCCCTTTTAGGGCTTAAGGGCAATATAGTCAGAAAAAACACGATATGTGATTATGCTTAAGGTTAGGGTTGTCTGACGAATTTTTTTTTGGTAGGGGCACGCAGTGATACAAATGGAAACGTTATGGACTTTTGATGTAGTTCACTCTTAATAATTTACTTGCATTATTATTATGCTCGGAAATCCAACATAGGATTTTGTTTTTTTATTTATAATCACTCTCTTAATAAACTAATTAATGATTATTAAGGATCATATGGCAATCTATATATAACTTCTACAGCTGGGAGTAATATTGAAATTAAAATTGAAATTCAACCATTGTTATGCTATGTGTTGTTGATATCTTTTGATTATATTTTGATGGACAATGTTGAAGCATAGTCTAGTAGTTCCCACGTGGATTTACTTATGAGTAAAAAAGAGAATATAATATACTATCTATCATTATTTCCGTATACCACTACCTACGTGTGGGGAAGTATTAATGATTATGTGATTGTTACCCACAAATATCTTCTCAAGTCCCATCCACATTATTTTTCCCAACTATAAGTTTTTCCTTTTCAATTCATCAAAATCAATTATTTTGATACGCATTTACTCACATATCATTTCCATCCACTAAAGTACTTTTTACAGTAGCTCAAAGTATGTTCATATATATAGTGCATATATTTAAATTATATTTCGATGAAACAAACTCAACTAATAAACAAATCACTGATTTAATTGACAGAGCATGGTTGTGAGCATCTTGATTAACCATTGTGCCAGTTAATTTTGGTCAATTAAAGTATAGAACAAAACAAATACTCCGTAATATATGTACTTGAAAATTGTTTGTAACTACCCATTTTTAAAGTAGTGTATAAGTGAGATTAGATATCAAAGAATATTAAAGTATATTCAAGACCAAGCTAGTTGATTGATAAAGCACAAATCTAAAGGAAGGGACCACTTATAATAGTTAATAAATGATCTATTGCATATGCTAACATATTTTATTTTATAAAGAAATTAAATGCCAGTCATTATATGTTTGACGTAAGCAAACAACCGACAGATCTCAAATTTTATAATTATTTTATGCAGGGAAAATTTGAGGAGATCAATTAAGTCAATGATAATATATATGGAAATGCTTATGTGTAAAATCAGTGTGCCTTATACGTAATCATTTGGGCAACAATCTAGAAATATATGAATATATGTGACCATCTTTCTCACGATTGCATTCGCCTTCAACTAATCAAATCATAAATCGAATACCAGCTCTTTTAGTCTGAATAACCTCCCATAAGCAAAGACGTAAAATATAAAGGAAGAATATAAGTCAGCATCTTTTGTTAATTAGTAGTACTATCAAAAGTTTAATTAAAAGTTTTTGTAAAATTATTAATTTGGAATGCCAAGTCATATTGCCAATATGTCTAGACTATGGAATATTTTCTCCACATTAATAGTAGTATAAGGAAAAATAAAGGCTCTATCCGCCACTATTGATGCTCTTACACAAAAACAAACCATTATTTTGTTGGAAAATAAGAGACAAACTTGCCGGGCGAAAATTACAAGGAAAATAAAATAAGGAAATTTACACGGAAACAACTGAAAAATATTACACAGAAAAGAATACGTGGAAAGCGGTAAGCCGAGTCGAGGAGTCCTCTTTCCGCAAGACGAGATAAGCTCTGGTAGTGCTCTCGGTTTGGCGTGTCGTCCCCAAAGATAAAACGGCTTCGTCTCTAAAGTAGCAGCACCGCTAGCAACAGAGCTCCGGCGAACAGGAGTAAGGCGGGGGCAGAGCTTCGACGGGAAGATTATGCAGAGAGGGAAAGAGTGTGTATGCAAGAATGCTTGTGTATGTTCTATTCTGAATGCACTAGCCATTGGGAGCTGAAGAGACACGACGCACCTGGACATGCTACACGACGGGATACACCATGGACCGTCGGGGTCCATCGGGGACCTTTTGTCTCCCGTTGTGCGTCGGGTTCCAGTGGGGACATTTTGTCTCCCGTTATGCGTCGAGGTCCAGCGGGAACATGACGTGGACCAGGACCCGTCTGGGATAGCGTGGAGTTTGGGGTGCTCTAAAAAGAACAAGCGGGGCTTGAACCACGCTCCAACAACCAGCTCCAAAGAAGATTCAAGATCCAAGGCACACGGGGCACGGGGCACAGTGTGCGGCGGAGCGCGTGTGCGCGCGTGTGGGCTCGGTCACCCGTTTTATTCCACGATAATTATTACACATAATAATTCATCTGATTAAATACTTCATCAAAGAAGTTTATCATCCCGATGTGGGATAATTAACACTTAGTTAATTAATCCCTTAGTTTTTCCCATAACTTATTTCTAGCTTTATTGTGACCAACTTTAATATATTATTTCTCACTCACCGGGAATCGGATTTGAGAAAATGAATATACTACGGTCATCTACTCGGAACGTAGATCGACGCAATTGCATTTAATTTCACAAAATTAAATGTCTTGTAACATTTATTATTAGTCAAAATCATTTGACCAAGCACGATTCGAACATATTTGAAATTATCCTTTTTTATACGATGATGAATTCCAATCAATTCGAAATAAGGTTTATTTCTTTATTTTTTATACAAAATTATGACCATACTTTTTCTTTTCGAATTATTATGGCAACACGATTTATTCTCAATATTAATAAAACTATGAGATCGACATATTTAAAATCACAAAAGCATAAAAAATATTTTTGCAAAACACAGATTTTTTCTTTTATTTTAGAAATCAATATAAAAACTCAAAAAAATATAAGAAAAAACTTATTCGATTTTTTAAAAAAACTAAAGATTTTCTATTTTATTAGTATAAAATAAAATATGCTTACGTAAGACGGAAGGTGTAGAATTTACAAATCATAAAAAAGTATATAAATTTGTTTGAAATTAAATTATACATGTTACCATAAATCTATAGTAATAAAGTACTGTAATAGTAATTAATTAAAAGCAATAGTTGGTACCTGATAGTACTATATTTACTTACAGAAATGTATGAACTATTGAAATTAAGATAATCAAATTTCTGAAAGTCACAAAACCAAAATTGCAGAGTATTGAATAAGAGTATCAAAAAATCAAATCTTCTGAACTAATAACTATACTATAAGAAATGAGGATTTCCAGCCACAAGAAAACAAATAGTACTAGTATTATAACTTCTTTCATAGTACCACCACTACTACACCTTTTATCCTGCAACATATATGGTTCTAAATATATTTATCTAGTTACAGGGGAGCAGTACACTTTCTATGCACTTATATAGTTATAACATTGAACTGTTAGATATACAAATGTGGGGTTGTGATTTCATCAACTGAGATTGCATTTTTTAGCATTGTAGTTGCATTAAAGGTAAATTAGTCAGTTCGTGTATTTAACCCACTCTTCTAATTTGAGGCGCAAGATTTCAAGGATCATTCAATTACACGATCCATCTGCTCATTCAACTCATTTCAAACCTTTCCACTATCTTTCTAATTCATTCAACTTTTCAATTCCGCCGCGTTCACTTCCAAAAACCTCCAAAAACACATTCTCAATTCAAAACCCTATCAACCGATCACCAATTCGATAAATGTCTAAAAGACGAGAAATTTCAAACACCACAGAGCCTGACATCAAGAATCTTCACGAATTGGTAATTTCCTGCGTGTCCCGGTTCTTGTTTCGTGAAGTTTTGTTTGCTGATTCAATTGCTTAATCTATTTAATTTCTTTTTTTGTGTATTTAGATGTTCTTCATTATGTCGATTTGGTGTGATGTACTCCCTCCGTCCCGTGTTACTTGCACGTATTTCCTTTCTGGGCGTCCCAAGTTATTTGCACTCTTTCCATTTTTAGTAAAAATTATCACCTACAGCCGTAATATTTGACTTTGTCTATTACTCATTCCTTAATCTCCGTGCCGAAAAGGAAACGTTCAAGTAACGCGGGACGGAGGGAGTATTTGCTTAGCGTTGTATTCCTTTTGCTTATTGCGATTGATTTGTTGCTTAATTCTTTTTTGTTTGCTTAATTTCGTGATAAATATGCTTTTTGTTAGATGATATTTGTGTGTTGAAACGTTTTGCTTAAGCTATTCGAAATGTTGCTTTTTTTCTTGTAAAAAAAATTGCTAACTTTGTGTTTAACTATGCTTAAATTTGTGTTTTGAAACGTTTTGCTTAAGCTATTTGAAATGTTGCTTTTTCCGTAAAAAATTGCTTACTTTGTGTTTAACTATGCTTAAATGTGATTAATTCTTTTTTTTGTTTGCTTAATTTCATGTTAAATGTGCTTATTATTGTGTGTAGAAAAATTTTGCTTATGATATTCGAAATCTTGCTTTTTTGTATAAAAGATTGCTTATTTGAACTAAACTGTGCTTATTTTGGATGCGATAATTAGATTTTTGCTCATTCTGTACATTGTTTAATTTGTTGGACATTTTGCTTATTTTGTTCGAGAACATGCTTAATTTCATGTTAAATATGCTTATGTTTGTTCGATATTTTGTATATTGAAAATTTTTGATTTGCAATTCGAAATGTTGCTTTTTCTGTACAAAAGATTGCTTACTTTGTGCTTACCTATGGATAATTTGGCTACAAAAAGTTTTGCTTAAGCTATTCGAAATGTTGCTTACTTATTGAGATACTTTGCTTACTATCATGGTCTGAATCGAGTTTTCTGTACACCTTTAGTTCACAAGCGACGGAAAGGAAAGAATCCAACTGATGGCGATGCTGAATAGTGCAATGAGGAAGGGAAGAAGAAAGGGCTAATTGATGTTAAGAAAATGATAGCAACGTACTCTAAATAGTAACGCACGAGAGTTTATGATTTTCAAGCACTTGCTGTTTTCTGTTGGATACAATGTTGTGAAGCAACTTTTTTACCGTACGGTGCAATTGATACTTGTTGAACGTGCAATTATGTTTAGATTATAAGTTTGTGATGGAAACAATGGTTTATGACTAAATAGCTTTTGGGACTGGTAGTTGATCCTTATTTTTTGACTTGGAGATGTCCTATTGTAGTTGATATGTGAATCAATTTTTTGACAGCAATGCGAATGTATGTTAATGGTGATGCAATTATTTGGCTGTTAATGGTAATGCAATTATATATGTTTAGGATGCAATTATTTTGTGTAGGAACCCCTCTGACATATATATTTATAATAACAAATACAAATTAAAAAAAGAAATCATATATTAATCATTCCACAATCCAAATGTCATAAACAATTTATTAGACTTATTTAAAAATATTCTAAATCCGCACATATAAATAAACATCAAATGTCATAAACAATTTTGGATCCATATGCATATGCCTCTCTGCTCAATTTATTATTATGTGACAAATCAAGCCTGGTATCTGCCCGGGATTCCATTGTATATGACCCGAAGGTCCCATTGCCTTTGTACATATATATGACCCGAAGGTCCATTGCCATTGTGTATATGATCCGTAGGTCCCATTGTCATTGTATACATATATATGACCCGTATGTCCATTGTCATTGCATATATGACATGTAGGTTCATTGCATTGATATAAGACCCAAGGCAAGACTGTCACATATCCTTTTTAATTCAAATGATTCAAATATTCTAATGCCATATAAAACATATCAATTGCACACTAATATATTTATTGCACCAATCACATATCCATATCACATTCCACAAAATAATTCCAAATAACACAACTATATCATATTCATATCATATAATCCAAATATTCACTCCAATGTCAACACATAGCAATTAACTACATTACGTGCGTAAAATTAAAAGTGTGATTTATACACACCCGATTACAATAAGATAATCTAGCTAGTTGAGCACTTGTTCATGCTTCCCGTCCAAAATCCTCAATTATAAAAGTGAGAGTGTATATGAAAATTAAATTCCTAAAGCTCATCTTGCATTCGCTTATCCTATTTAATCTGCACTCGTTAATTTTGGTTTCCTCCTCTAAAACTTCCTTCTATTCTCTTTTTTTCTCTCTTCCTCTCTAAGATATATACATATATAAATAATTTATATATATGCTGGAGGAACATAAGTCGGCTAAATCGACTAATTTTTAGTAAAACACCTAAGCACAACTTTCATGCATCATTTCCCTTAATTACACGTGTACTCCATTCCACATGTATAAAACCCCAATTTTATTCTTTTAAAGCATTAGCTATAAGTATACTATTTACAAAACTTTAGTAACTAAAAGATTTCATAGATTGATGCAAAAGGCTATACAAATATGTACATATATTGTACGAGACGTAAATATATATACTTAGTGCATATAAGAAATATTATTTAAATAAATTCTTGTTACATATATATCATTTTATTGTCACGTATGTATATAATAATGCTTAGCTATATATTAGATTTATGTGACGAGTATGTAATAAAATAAAATACATTGTTATGCAAAATTATGCAATTTATAAGGTTAGGGATGTTACGTTGTCAATTTTTAAATTTTTTAAATTTTCATAATGCAACTTTATCTCCACGGTAATGCAACTTCATCTCCACTGCAATGTAACTTCGCATGGAAAGTAATGCAAATATTGACTTATGAATTTGATCAGTTCATGCTGAAATAAAAATTTTAACCTATCCTAATTCAAATGGAATTGCACTGTAAAAACTGTAAAGAGATTGTGTTCGAAAATGCATAATTAAACCAGTGTATGCATAATACTAAAACATAATTGTTCTTCAAACTTTATAGTTTCAGCAAGTAAAACAAAAATGCTTCAAACTTTCTCCTTCCCCTTGCCCTTACTCTGCTTACCACAATTTCTCGAGTCGTGCTAACCCAGTTCATTGCATTTTGCACATCTTCGTTGAGGTTTACTAGCCTTCAGGATGGCCTCCTCTTTTCTGAACAACCACCGCCAGAAACAAATTTCGAAGTTACTTTCGCCAAACAATCACACCTCTTTGACAAACGGCGCCGCTTGTGTACGAAATCCTCCCTTGCACTTATTTGGTCTGTGTAGTCCACCTTTCTCATTCCTTGTTGGTTGCATACTAAATACTGCCAAGTAACCTGTTCGCGAACAGCCTTATTCCCTTGCTTACGCGTATCAAAAACAGCCACACGGCATAAGCATCGTCATATGAAATCTCATCATCTAAAGTTCTGAATTTCTTTCCTACAACGGGCTTCATCTCATCCGGACACTCAGGTACACACCGCACTGAAACAACAACATAATTCGCAATACATAAAATCTACATGATATCAAAAGCATAATATATACCAAAAATTGCATCAAAAGTAGTATATGTTGCATTGTAATAGATTGTGGTTCTTATCTAGAATATGTGTGTTTATTTTGAAAATTGTATTGCATAAACATATGTATGCGCAACTCTGATTACAGACCTGGACCATCTTCTAGCATAAAATCGTAAACTTAATGGGATTCACATTCATAAACACGTTCTTCTTGAATTTATATTCAATGAAAAGAAGTCAAATGAACAAAAGTAACAAACTGAAATTTAAATTCAATCACAGAATACAAAAAACGAAGAGCGAATTAAAACATCAATTGAACGTGAATCAACCAAAACAAAAAAACTGACCTTCGCATGAACTATCTAATTCCATTGATGTCATTCGTTGGTGATTATAGATTTCGGCAGTGTAAAGATGGTATATTCTGTATTGTATAATTCGACTGTGCAGACTGTATAAATCTTCTTCAACCGTGGAAAAGATGAAATCTTGGTGAATAATGATTAATTTAACCGTAAACAAAGTAAAGATTGTAACTTCTCATTTCTCACCTATAAATTACGTCAATTTAATTATTTAATATAACTGATCAATATGTACATTCCAAGCTTACCCTTCGTAAATGCAAATATGAATATTAAATCAAATTCCAATCAAGTGACGTGGCAGAATCATGTGCGTCCATAACTGAAATCGAATGGTCTATATTGGTGGGAAGTTGTGAACTGTGATATTTTTGAAGTGCATCCCTTTAGTTACCTTCCAAATTCTACTTACTTTAATTTCAAGATCCAGGCATCCCTCTAATTTGTAAATACATGATTTATTTACAATACTTCGAAGATATATTAGTTATAAGTACTCCATTTTTTATCATCGCCGAGTAGCATACCCTTCTTATTTTTGTTCCTGCTCATGGCCTCATGCCTTTTATTGTTTTATACACTATACCATTTAATGAAAAAGGTTACTGTGGGTGCGCACTCCCACTTACCGTCACTAATTACATGCTTAAGTATTAATAGAGTAATTGAATGTTAATTTAGATAAGGGTAGTGATAAATTAACAAAAATAGTATATACAAAATATGATATTTTAGGTATTTTACATTGTAATAAATTTACAATGATTCATGAAATTAATAGATTACATATTTACCCTTACATAATCATTTAGGAAATTATTAAATTTACAAGTACAAACTTAGAAAAAATTATTTCTTACTCATTGTATCTAGACATTAATATAATTACTCAACTAATTTACATGAATGGTGTAGCCGTGTAGCCAACAATATATAATTTCTGCTTCTATTTTTCACTATATACGACCTTTTAAATTATTTATTAATTTATTATTTGGTAATCTTCTCGTTATCTGTATATTTTTATGAAACGAAATTAAATACTCCTATATTATGTATAGAAAACAAAATAATTATTTTATTATTATGATTAAAAAAATATAAAAATAACAACATGCATATATATACTTTTCTAAGTGCTATCCCCAACTAACTAATTATAATAATTAAATCGATCTACTTGTATACTCTATATCTCCACTAAAAAATTATGAAAAAACACTAATAGAGAGTATATAAATAGTTAAAAACAAGTTAAAATCTTAATAGTTATTCATGTCCAATTATTTTATTTTAAATAAATTTTAAGATTGTAAATTATAAAAATGAATACATGTATACTTAATTTCTCATTATTAGTATCACATAATATTTGATGATCATTAAGTCAATTTCATTGTATACACTACATCTTCACGTAAAAATCATAAAACAAAATTAAATATGAAATATAATAGTGAAAAATAAATTTAAATTGATAATAGTCATTCGCGTTCAATTATTTTATTTTTAAGTAAATTTTAAGATTGTAAATTATAAAAATGACTACATGTATATATATTTAATTACTCAGTGTTAGTATCACTCAACTACTTAATGATCACTAATTCGATTTCATTTTATACTCTACATATTCCTCACGCAAAAAATCATGAAATGGACTTAGATATGATATACTCCATGATAGTGAAAAAAACAAATTAAATTGACAATAGTCATTCCCGTCCAATCATTTTATTTTTAAATAAATCTTAAGATTGTAAATTATAAAAATGAGTACTTGTATATGTACTTAATTTCCCATTGCTATTATCATCCAACTAATTGATAATTATTAAGTCGATTTAATTGTGTATTCTACATTTTCACTCAAAAAATATGAAATGAAATTATATACTCTATGACATATTATAGTAGAAAAAACAAATTAAATTGATAATAGTCATTCACGTCCAATTATTTTTTTAAAAAAATAAATATGATGATTGTGGTAAAGATGACTACATGTATGTATACTCTATTTCACAATACTGGTATATTACCCAATTAATTGTCTATCATGAAGTTGATTTCATTATATACGCTACATATTCGTGCATAAATCATGAAATGAAATTAAATATGATATATAATAGTGAAAAGCAAATTAAATTGACAAGAATCATTCGCATCTAATTATTTTAATTTTTAAAAATCTTACTATTGTAAATTATAAGAACTACATGTGTTATATAGTAATAGTACTACTCTATTTCTTAACGCCAATTTGATAAAATCGATAAATGATCATTAAGTCGATTACATTGTATATTCAACATCTTCATGCCAAAATCATTAAACAAAATTAGGTATGATAATATATAATGGTGAAAACTGAATTAAATTGATAATAGCCATGCACGTCTAATTATTTTATTATTAATTAATTTTTAAGATGGAAATTATACATGTATATATACTTTATTTCTTAATACTATCACTCAAATAATTAATGATTATTGAGTCTATTTTTTTTGTATACTCTACATCTTAACATATGTCACACCCAACCCATCTTCACATATGTCACCCCCAACCTCTCTGACGTATATCTTTATAATAAAGAAATACAAATTTAAGTAAAGAAATAACATATTAATCACTTCACCATCCAAATACTATAATTACAAAATTCATCATTTATCAGGCTTATTTATAAATATTCTAAATCCGCACATATAAATAAACATCGAATATCACAATCACATTCTCATCCATATGCATATGCCTCTCTATTCCATTTATTATTCTGTGACAAATCAAGCCCGGTATCTGCCCGAGATTCCTTTATGACCCGAAGGTCCCTTTGTAATTGGACTCAGGGGTCCCTTTGTCATTGGATATATGACTCGTAGGTCCCATTGCCTTTGTACATGTATATATGACCCGAATGTCCATTGTCATTGTATATATGACCCGTAGGTCCCATTGCCATTATATATATGACCCGTAGGTCCAATTGCCATTGTATACATATATATGACCCGAAGGTCCATTGCCATTGATATAAGACCCATGGCAAAACTGTCAGATATCCTCTTTAATCCAATGATTTAAATAATTCCAAAACCATGTGTAAACATATCAATTGCATCAATTACATATCAATATCATATTCCATCAGATAATTTCTTTACAATATATAAAACATATACATTGCACCAATCACATATCCATATTATATTCCACCATCGATATCAAATAACACATAATCATCTCAAAGTCATATCATGTAATCCAATTATTAAATTTACTTAAGCACGTAGCAAAGAATTACATAAAACTGGTAAGATTAAAAGTGTATAAAAGTGTGATTTATACACGCATAACATAAAAGTAATTTAACCAGATTCCTGAGTTCGTCTCCTGATCCACAACTTTCACTTCAATGGATTGATTACTTTCTTTTTCTCTCTTTATCGAACAGATATGTATCTCTCCCTTTTCTTCTATTCTTCGACTCCTCTTATATGTTTCTACTAAGTTCGTAGTCCCTAGCAGAATATATGGTTTTTATCTATTTATCATAAAGAAACTCGGCTAAACAAAATCCAAGTGATGAGATGATATTAAAACAATACACGTGTAATACCTCATCTGTACACCAAATATATGCATGTACATATTAAGGGTGTACACGCGTAGATGTATTATATAGCTTACTCATAAATTATAAGTGACTAACGCATTCTCATGCGTACCCCACACACACATATATAAGAGCATATGACATATTTTATTACTATTTTAATTTAATTCTAAAGTCTATATGTACACATGTACAATTGCATTACTCATAATACACATATATTTATAAGACGTTTATATATATAGAAATGTCATCATTCTAACTAGCTAGTATACATATATATGTACTTTTCATGCACGCATGATTTAAATTTCACTATTTAACACTTAAATTAAAATATAGTTTATATACTATTATTTGTTATTCTTTATAACTTCTAAATCCAAGCTATATTGACATCCCAAAATTTAGTAAATGCTACGACTCCATAATATTCATATAATACATTTATAATTAGAATGATACTAAAATGTGCAAATATATATAAAATGATGCATGTTTTGGGTCATGGATGTTACAACATATAAGTCTAAAAATAAATTAGATATGATATATAACGGATAAAAAATAAATTAAAATTTTCATTCACATCTAATTATTTAATTTTTAAATAATTATTTTATTTTATATAATTTTTATAATTGTAAATTGTAAAAACGAGTATATGTATATATATAATTTCTCTTTGCCATGGAATAGCTTATTGATGATTGTTAATTCGATTTTCTTGTATCCTCTATTTTTTCCCGTGAAAATCATGAAATAAAATTTGATATAATATATATAAGTAAAAAGCTAAATTAAAATGTTAATAGTTAGAAACAAATTTAAGAAATTTAACGGTATCATTCCATTGTTAAATGATAATACTCTCTTCGTCCATCCCCAAAGAATATGCACTTTGGGTTCAACAAGGTTTTAATGTAAATTTGGTAAATTAAGAGAGAGGTAGAGAGAAAAGGTAATTAAAGTATTGTTAGTGGAGAATGGGTTACACCTCATTAGAGAGAAAAAGCTTTCCAAAATTAGAAAGTACATATTTTTATGGAACAGACTAACAAGGAAATAGTGCATATTTTTGTGGGATAGATGTAGTATTAGTTAGATAGAAATTTTAGAAAGTCAAAGAAGTTCAATTTATGAAATTTACTTCTATTTTTAAACGATATAATATTAGTCAGACAGAAAATTTAAAAAGTCAAGAACTTCAATTTATGAAATTTTCCCAAATAATGGAACGTTTTTATTGCCATGATTGTTTATAACTTCATGCCATATATAATTGCTGTACGTAGTGTTTGACTTTACAAATATAATAAAAGGGTAATTTAGTATAAAAATAATAGTTACTAAAAAAATCGGTTCAAATAAAAATCGGTTTAAAATTTAAGGGCATTTGTATATACAAAATTTATTAATTTATCTTTATTCTTTAGATAATTAGTCGTATGATAATTAAGCTAATTAAATGCGTCGTTTATGAAAGGGTCTGGCACACTTGAGAGCCGCTCCACTCAATATACTCCTTCATGATATTAGCTTAAAAATATGAATTGGTCCATCCATAATCACGTCCCTTATAATGTCTCTTTCCTTCATTACAACACTTTTTATTTTATACTTATTCCCTTAATTATTCATGCATCTCATATTTTCTCTTCATTCCTCTACTTTATTCTCCTCAGTACTCATCTACTTTATTTTCTCCTCACTTAACTCTAAACATCATTCTCCTTAAATTTCGTGCTAAAAAAAACACCTTGCTCCTTTAATTTATAGTCCATTTTGTTAAGTCTTACATAAAATTGGTTTACTTTTATTTTCGATAGGTTTCTCACTAGTCTACTTTATCAATTTCGTATTAAAACTCGTGTCGTCTATAAAATACTCCTTCCGTTCCTTGTTAATAGTCACATTTATTTTGGACACAAAGATTAATAATAGTATGTTAAGTGGATGGTGAATAAAGTAAGAGAGAAGTAAGAAAGTACAGAGAATAAAGTAAGAGTGAGAATTATTTTTTGCCAAAAATTAAAAATAATTCAATCATCTTGAAATTTTTTGAAATAGAGAAACGACTCAATTAACAATGGATGAAGAAAAATTGTGTTGCAACCGGCAGAATGATTGCAAATTGCCTCTTGTTAAATACTCCGTGAGAAAACTATTACTCCCTCCGTCCCTGAAAATTTGTTACTTATTTCTATTTTCGCTCATCCCTAAAAATTTGTCATATTTCACTTTTACCATTTTTTGTAGTTGACCCCACATTCCACTAACTCATTTTACTCAGATTTTATTATAAAACTAAATATAAAAGTAGGACCCAAATGACATTAATTTTTCAGCCTATTTTCTATTACATTTCTTAAAAGCCGTGCCGGGTCAAATGGTGACCAATTATGGGGGACTGGAGGGAGTAAAAAAAAAGAAACAATGAAAGAATCATATACCACACGTGATAAATTTACTATCGATGTGTGCTTTTGTCTTCTTCCCCAATAAACGAACGGTTTAGGTCAAGTGCAAAGAATTTGTTTTTAAAATATTACGAGTTGTACCTACTGTGTAACAGTAGTATAAGTTTATCTAAGTACAATAAATAATTAATGCGTGACTATTGTAGTACATAGGAGTATTTAAAATCGTTAGGGACAAAATAACGTTGTGGGCCCTCAACTCCATGAAAGCCAATAATAATTTGTAGCCCAAATTCTTTTTAAAATAAATAATTAAAATTTTGAAAAAATAGTACGCGAAGGATGGGTCTCGAGCATAGAGTATTTACAAATTACAATTGCTAATATTAATATATATGCACAAGAGCTTGGTTCTTCTTTCACCATTTTTTAAGTTGGAAATCATTTCACTATGTTTTAAGTTTTTAACATTAAGAGTGAAAAAAGTAACGATTTATTATGGTGGTGGCCTCATGATTAAGTTATATGAAAAAAAGAGAAACTTGTGTACGGCCTTGCATCGTGTTCCATCTTTCTAGACTCATGATTCACTTTATAATGATATATAATGTATAAAAGTCCAATCTTTTTTTATAAATAAAGATGAACAAATATAAAAAGAAAACGTGTGTTGTGGTTGTCGCCTTGTGGATGTTAATATAATTTAGTACTCCGTAATATTTTAAAATATTTGCAGTAATATAATTTATCTATTATCAAATTCAAAATGTATCCATCACCATTGGTTACAATATTATAAACAATAAATCAGATTGGCATATGTGCTAACAATAACAGTGAGAAAATTATTTAATTACAAAGCTTTGCCTCTTCAACCACGATCAACAAATCTATCTCTATATTATTTAAAAAAAGTGAAGAGGATATTCTGTGGCTTCCAATATCACCAATTGTATATTTGTGTAAAAAAGGGAAATCAACAATGAAAATTCCAACAACCTAAATTATAAAAGAAGATCCACGAACAAACACGACTTATATGGTTTGTTAATTGGATAATCACAACCTAGCTATATGCCTATATATATTTGCAGCAAGATCTCGTCATGATCCACGCTGTGACAATATTAATAATTAACCAACTTTGAAGCAGCCAGTCCATAATTAAATATTATTGCAACTTTTGAAAAATGAAAATATTTCTTATTTAAAATTTGATTATTTTTAATAATATTATTTATGGGTACAGGGGTAGCAGAGGGCTACTTTATTTACAAGTGCATGTGAATACAGAATTATTCAACTCTTCCCACTGCCTCAGAAATTAAACACCAATCATGTGAGCCCTCTCATTATTTTTCATGCATTTGCCTTCCACGATTTCTAACTGATTTTGATTTCTACTGGAGTATTTCGAAACAGTAGTATACTAATTCATACTACTAAGTACTATACTTTGTTAATGTGGAGAAAGCTGCTTTCTATAATTTTTATTTTATAAAGTCATCCACATTAACCGCATTTCACTCATAATTCCATTTTCCAGTTAATATGTAAGCAAATCCCATTACAGTTACAACACCGAACCAATTAATAAATGTGAAAGTATATTATATACTGTACATAAAAACCAAAACCAAACGCTAGTGTTGATTTATATCAATAAATGTGATAATATTTAGATTTTATAAATATTGTAATAGTTTGAGTATGTTAATCGGCTGATTCAATATAATTTTTGTGGAGTATTAATTATAGAAAATTATTTTTTAGATTTTCAATTTTTATCAGTTTTTTTAAAAATATATTGTGTAATTTCATTTTCGGATTCGGTTTTTGTAGTTTGAATTTTGATTTTTCGGTTCGGATTTCAGTTTCTTGGCTTTACTTTTTCAAATAATTCAGTTTGGTTCAGTTCAGTTTTCATTATTCCGTTAGGTTCGGTCCAGTTTTCACAAAATTTCATAATTTTTTTCTATTTTATTTTATTCTTATTAAAATATTTTTATAAATTTTAAACTACAAATAAATCGTGTGACCGAACGACCAAGATGCAAGATGTGAGGCCATTGTTTTAAACTTTTGGCGTGAGGTGTCCCAGTCAAATGAAAATAATTTGAAAGCAATCATTACATTCACAAATCATGTGTGCACTGATTGTGCGATACTATGCGGTAATTTACTCAACTATTTTCGTACTTTATTTTTCTGAGATTTAAAAAAAAAAAAAAATATACGTAAACATTAATTAGAGTGAACTATAGAAATAGTTTTTAGACTGTGGGGTTCGCATATTTCTGAAATATGGTAAAAATATCACCAGAGATTTCTTAGTTAAGACTTAATTACATTTGTACTCTACTTTAAAAAATGAATATTCAATTTTAAAATCAAATTTAAAATAGCATACAATAATTTGTTTTACCTAATTTTTCTCTGTAGAAGTATGTTTTTAGATAAAATTAAAGTCAGAAATCAGAATGTTTACAATAAGTCAATAATAGTGTACTAAATAAAAATTTAATTAAAACCCGTCCTAAGAGTAATGTTTGTGCTTTACTTTAAATAACGAAAAAAATAGTACTCCGTAGTATATTATTTTATCACAAATATTGGTTATTGAATAAAACGTTTAATACTAGCATTTATGATTAAAATATAATAAATGGAGAAATATTTGAAACAAAAAAATAAAATTGACAAAGTATTTTTGCTGATTTTCTTATTTTTATAATAATTTAATTGTA
This sequence comes from Salvia splendens, assembly GCF_004379255.2. Taxonomy (NCBI): domain Eukaryota; kingdom Viridiplantae; phylum Streptophyta; class Magnoliopsida; order Lamiales; family Lamiaceae; genus Salvia; species Salvia splendens. The sequence goes on from NC_056046.1 coordinate 12,751,985, forward strand.
CTTTATTAAAAAATGAAAGAAAAATAATTCCAAGATTATTGTTGTTCTCCAAACTCAGATGGCATATACTCCTTTTTCATTTTTTCTTGGCAATAATCTAACATCAGATTAGCCAACACGCAATTATGATTTTTTCAATATTGCGACCCCAGTGTCCTAATTGTAGAAATAAAATTCAAGCCGGCCGGGTTGTATACCTATCACAAGTCACAACCATCATATTATTAAACAGTAGAACTAATTAAATTCACACTTCATCAATATGCTACTATTACATACAGTCCATTGAATAAGTCAAATAACTTTACGCGAAATTAATGAAATTAGCAAATAGAGCAATGCTAATCTTAAATTCAAAACATTAATCATACTTGTATTACATGTCCTTTTGAAATTTTAATCAATTAATTGTAGCCCATGTGCGTTTGTGGTTTTGTACTTACATAATAATAAATCTCTCCGAAATTCCAATATATGTTTATAATATTTCATTGTTTGTTTTTAAAAATATAAATCAAATTATAGCGATTGTTATTATTTTTAATTCGACGTGCATTAATTATTTAATTATTTATTCATTTTTCTCACTCTTCTTTTAATTATTTAATAATTAATTAAACTTAGAATAAATGGAGAGTGAGAAAAATAAATAAAAAGTTAAATAACTACTAAGAAAGAGAAGAAAAAAAGTGGGAAAAAGAGAAAGAATTAGAGAGAAACTAAAATATCTCTTGATATTTAAAAGTGAAAAAATGGCAAAAAAAAGTCCAAAAATATCTCAATATAATTAATTACTACAAAACAATACAAATGACTTCTGATGATATTTTTTTACTAGAAATTACTCTCTTTGTCCCATTATATTTAAGATGACCCCTTTTCATTTTTCGCATGTGTTTTGGAAAAATATTAACAAATAGTTAAAATGGAGGGAAGTAAAGTAAGAGAGAGAATAATGTAGAAGAGAGTCGGGAAAGTAAAGTAAAAGAGAGAATAATGTAGAAGTGACTATTTATTATGATTTTCCCAAAAACATGTGCGAAAAATGAAAGGGGTCATCTTAACTGTTACGGATGAAATATATTTTTATATGTAACTATTCCTAATTGTATTAAGTCTCTGTTATTTGTACAAAACAATGATGAATGTATCATTTTTAGATCCTTGTATTTTCTATGGTGTTTTACTTGTTTCATTGGATTTCTATACAAAATTTCTATTTTAGTATATCCTTCTACTTGTGTTTCACGTGTTCATTAAATCTTTTGTTATTTAATTAACATATTACCCATTAACAATCCATTAACTGTTTCGGGTCAGTCCAAGTCCGGATGATTTGAATTTGAACTATATCGATAGTAATAATTGACTGCATCCTTAACGAAAAAAAAGATAATGATTTCATTAAATAAAGAATGACTTCGACTGTATTTATAACTTCAAGAATATATATAGAGATATTAATTATAGAGCTTATACAAAAAATATGTAAACGGGCAAAAATAAACGCAAAAACGTATAAAGGGATCTCAACATATGATGCTGCCTATTTTTATCATACTATGCTGTGATTAATAATACTATTCCATAACTCGAATTGCTTGAATATGTAGTACTACTACACATTAATCGGAGTATGTATATGTTCAGTATGTACTAACTTACAATTAATATTAGAAATTAAACGACAATAACCAGCTGTAAAGTTGACTGCCTCTGTATCCTTTTTGCTGTTTGTGATGCAATTGTCTTATTTTGGGAAGTGTACCACTAATGTTGTTTTTAACTATGTTGTTCTTATTTTGCAGCTTTTTTATTAATCGGAAAAAAGTTGACGTCCTTATGATAATAATAGAACATGTGGCTCTGATTTTAGTCTTTTTAATATGATGGCATAAATTAATACTCTATCCGTCTCACGTTACTTGACGCGTTTCTTTTCGGCACGGGATTTAAGAAAATTGTGTTTAGTGAGTTAAATAAATTAGAAGAGAGAATAAAGTAAGGGCATCTCCAGTGGCTTTCGCCCAGCAATAGCCCAGCTACAAACTCCTCATGCCACATCATCAGCACTAAAAATCCTCCTGTCACATCATCAGGACAAGCAAATAGCCCAGCAATAGCCTAGCCTCATCACCCCTAATTATATAAAACAAATAATTGACAATCACACAAAATACGGAATTAAATTTACGACACAGATACGGGAAAATCTAATTATTTTATTTAAATTTTTAAAAAGTACATTTAAAAAATTACATAATTAAAAAAAACTAACGCCGTGCAATCCTCCGCGCCCACAACTCTTCAATTAAATACTTTTGGAGTCGAATATGAGCATCCGTTTGACGCATGTCAGCATGTGCTTGGAGGAGGTCGGCTTCATTGTGCGGGACCCCATTTCGTACGTTGGGGGCGGCTATGCCGTGGCTTGGACCGGCTTCATTATCGTCGTTGGTCCAACTAGTCAGTCGTACACCTTCATCTTCGACAATCATGTTGTGCATGATAATACAGGCGTACATTATATCAACAATGCAGTCGATATGCCACAAACGCGTTGGACCCCTAATTGCCGCCCATCGAGACTGGAGCACACCAAATGCGCACTCCACGTCCTTGCGCTGACTCCTGGCGTTCCGCAAAGTAGGCCTTCCTCTTATCCGATGCGCATCTGATCGTCTTCACAAAGACAGGCCACCTAGGGTATATCCCATCCGCCAAGTAGTAGCTCATATCATGTTGGGTCCCGTTGGCGACAAAACTGATGGCCGGACCGACGCCCTGACACTGCTCGTGGAAAAGGGGCGACGAGTTGAGGACGTTGAGGTCGTTGTTCGACCCGGCTATCCCAAAATACGCATGCCAAATCCATAGCCGGTAGTCAGCAACGGCCTCCAGGATCACCGTGAGATTCTTTCCCTTGTAGCCGGTCGTGTAGAACCCCTTCCAGGCAGCGGAACAGTTCTTCCACTCCCAATGCATACAATCTATGCTGCCTAACATACCCAGGAACCCATGCATCTCCCCGTGCATCTGCATCAGATACTGGCAGTCTTCGCGAGTAGGGCTTCGAAGGTACTGATCACGGAAAATTTCAATCACGCCCTGACAGAAATACTTCATACATTCAAGGGCAGTCAACTCACCTGTCACGCCCGCATTTTCTAAGGATAGAAAACACGGTTGATCGCGACTAGGGGAGGGTTAAAGAAGCGGGGAAGAAAGGGGGAATCAACACAAATCGACCATAGCTCGAAACAAATGAGAATAGCTCGAATAAAATCAGAGTATCTCAACAATCAACAACTCAAAGAAACAATATTTAGCGATACAAGAGCTCAAAAGAATGAAAACTACTTAGCGGAAGCATTTGAGAGAAGGAATATGCCACGTGTGAAGAAATTACACATTCTAAACACTTAAATTTCTTCAACGGTCTTGCTCAACACCCACCGCACCCGTCACGCTCAACCTGCACATTAAGAAAAACAATATGCAGGGCTGAGTACTTGATGCACTCAGTGGACTCATGCCGAAAACATTTTATAAAAAGTATTTATCATGCCACCATTGAGTGACCTTGGGGTTTTAACTTTAGAAATTGCCCAAGACACTAAAATAATTTCCATCGTAAAACTCGACTGATCAGTCATTTTCCCATAGATGTCCACCATATCTGATCCGTTGATGACAAGGAATGTGGCCACATTCCAAGTCACTAGACCGGCCGACCCAAAAGACGGCTCACGATCTCCATAGGTGTACACTAGCCTGAATAGGGACTCACTCCCTAGACAGACCCGAATTCGATTATCCATTGATGGCAAAAGCCACATCAGATAGGTTCCATAGATAAAACAAAACACGGCATGACAAATATTCATATTATTTTCACATAAAAAAAATACTTAGGGCATTGCCCTTATTTAAAAAGAAAGCCCACCTCGCTTGCTTATACCACACAATCACGACTTTACGCAACCTTTTACTCTTGGTACCCTCGTACGTGCAACAACCCTTGTCAATATCACCACACAATCAGGTTTTCCATTATTACAATTATCATGCATGTCCTATCATTCCTTTCATCGTTCTCTTAGATTGTCCACTCCCGAACGTTCATCAACATAAGGAAAAACATGTCATAATACTTCTCAACGTGTTACACATAATCATGCCATAGGATACCTTCTTAAATCATACATGCATCATATAATTCATTAAACTTAGCAACAAGTGATATTTTCACCTAACAACAAAACTTGCAGAATTGCGCGGTTGGTTTGTAAAAATTATTTAAAATTCATCCGGTCTCCGTTGGGGCTGAAACTTTTCCACAATACAGTAGACACATAAAATATCATTCAATTAAAATTTCACATCAAAATAATCTTTTTAGGTCGGTCAAATCGAAAACGTAACTCCCTGGTCGAGAAAAACAATTTCTGGCAGAACTGCACAGTCAACTTCAAAAATTCACCAAAAATAAATCTTTCGTCCAAATAGGTTGAAATTCACACACCACACAGAAGATACCTTAAGGTTTACTCAGAAAAAAGAATCGTATAAAAAGGAGTTTGTTTGGTCGGTCAAACATGCGTCGGAACCTACTGTCCGAATACTACAGATTTCATGCTCCAAAATTCGAGTTTTCCTAAATGAATGCAAGGAAATCAAGGCTGGGAATTGATCGGTGATTACCTTCTTAGGCGGCAGAAAACTCTCTTCTCCAACTCGGTTCTTTCTCTAAATTTTAGTTCCTGGTTTTTCTTGGTATTGAATTTATGTGTAGAAAGATCGTGGGATTGATTGGATATATACAGACAAAACTGATAGATATTGATGGATTTGGTGGTTGGAGAGATTTTAGGGAGTATAGATATGGGGAAATCGTTTGGTGATAAAGTTTGGAGATATATATTTGACCAAGTCAACTAGGAAAAGATTTAATTAGATTTATTTTATTTTATTTGATTTTTTTTCTCTCTTTTTTTTTCGGGGTGTTACATCACCGATGTGGAGGTACTCGTACCACATGTCTCTCGCGCCTCCGTAGGCCAACTGCCTGATTGCCGCAGTGCACTTTTGAATAAGTGTGTGGCCGGGTATGCCAGCCGCATCGTGCCTGAAGCGGAAATGCAGATATCGCTGCTCCAAGGCCTTAACAATACGTATAAACAAGGCTTTGCTCATCCTAAAACGTGAAATGGTTGTCGTTGAACCGCAGCTCCTGTGCGAAGTAGTCTGCGTATAGGCGCTGATGTGCAGCTACGTGATCACGTTCAATCACTGTTCGGCGGTGGACAACTGGTCGTGGTCGAGGTCGAGGTACCGCCGGCTGCAAGGCCCTCTGCAGCAGCCGATCAATCTCACCGTTCGTATAGGCCTCTAACGCTTCGTTCATTCGACGATCGTACTCCTCATCATCCCCACCACTACCACGACTACTACCACCAACGTTGCTAATTTCCCGTTGTTGATCTTGTACAGAAATTAAGATAGAGAGAGTAATCGTTAAAACAAGTGGTGCGAATGAAAATGACGTGCAAATCGCGTATATATAGTGTTTCGAAATTTTTTTAAAAAAAATTAAATTCGCTCGCCGGTCCTGAGCCTGCAATGGCGGCGAGTGGACCGGCGAGCGCATCGGTGAGCGCTCGCGAATCGGCCAGCGCTAGCCGGTTTTTCACCGAAATGGTGCTCGCCGGTTCCAATGGTTCGGCGAGCGGACCGGCGAGCGCCGGAAATCGGCTAGCCGGCCCGCTCGCCGCCATTGGAGATGCTCTAAGAGAGATGGTAAAGTAAAAGAAAAAACAAGTAAGCATGAATAGATGTTTTGTTTTTAGCCAAAAAAAGAAATGACTCAAGTAACTTTGGATAACCTAAAATAAAATACTGTACGGCTCAAGTAACTTGATACGGAGGGAGTAATTTTTTTTGTCTTGGCTGATTTACGTCGACTTTTAAGGTTAACAACTTTTTTTGGGTCATCATCTACTATCTCTTGCTATATACACATCATATTTCTTCTTCGTCATCATTTCTCTCAATTTTTTGCAAAAGATCGTTGTTCGACCTCAAATAGAGAGGCAGTATCTGGTTCGTTTTTTCAACCCTCCAACCTCCTTGGATATTCTCAGCCCTTTGAACGAACAAAATCCTACATCCGTCGTCGTTCATTCTAAACAAAAGGAGAAGCATCGTCGTTTGAGTCATTTTTTTCACTATGAATATATGAGTATATACAATGAGAAAATGAAAGTTAAATTGGGATGTATCTATAAAATTTATATATTAAAAATTATAATACAAGTCAAATTAGACATTTAATAATGTAGATTCCAAAATGAAAATAAAAATGAATTTATAATCGTGGATGAAAAGAATAAGATTTTAGAATTGATACATTATATTGAAAGTGAATTGCGTGTGGCCATCTGCAGGCTCGACTTGTTTCGTTCTCTTTATTTTTTTCCTTTTGTATTTGGCTACTACGTGGAATATGCATTTGCAGCATAACACAAAAGAGGAAAGGTTGTACCCCTCAAGAAAAAAAGGAAGAAATAGAATTGATATATATAAGTATGTAACAACAATATTAATTGCTTGCATGTGAAAGACGGTACATGGTCGAATTACAATTAACGACAACGGAAGATTGAGTGGCAAAATTGTGAGACAAAATTGTGAGCAAAAATTTCCAAGCTCGACCCCAGCTAGGGGCTCTGCCCCTTGGACCCCGCAACTCGAGGGCGCTGCCCCTGAACTCCGTCTAATCATAATGAATTCAAACAAGCGTGCACTCCGCACTTCCAAACTTATATGATGTCTCATTATGGCAATATTGATCAATCAAGTTAATCCAATGATATTAAAATAACCAACAATATATACGGCTCGTTGAACTATGTATTTTTGTTTTAACTATGTATTTTTTTAGAAATTATATAACTTTTTTTTAAAATAAAGTGGTTGCATTTTCTCCGTATTCGTGTCAAAATTTTAATTCCGTAAATTGTTTAATTTGGTGAATTTGTGAATTTTTATTATTGTGGAAAGTTCGTCGGGATGTCCTTGGGGATGTCCGCCACTGTGCAGTGGGAAGTCCTTATGACGTGGCATGATGTGTTTTTGGGATGTCCGCCGGGACATCCGCACCACTGTGGATGCCCTAAAGCGTTGGATCGGACTCTTCTTTGGTGTCAAGGTAATAGCTATGCGTGGAGGTTCGAGTCCTCTTCAAGGCATAATATTGAGAATGCTCATTGAATAAGCAATTCAATAAGAGAGCTCGGATCGAAATTCTTTCTTTTCCATCACTTTGGCATATGTCAAAAAAATATTGCGATCATACATCAACCAAAAAATCAGATCAAGAGAAACACAATTGCTAATACCCCACCTACACACCACTGAAGTGACTTAACCAATAAAACATAACACTACATGTCAAGTAGTTGGAAGTAATATGTGTTGGTGGAATGCTATGTGTCGCATTCTACTTACTATTATTGAAAGGTAAAAAATAGTAATTCTTATTTGCGGATGAAATGAAATGTAAAATGTAATAGTGGAAGAAGGATTACATAATTGTCAAAATGTAAGCTTTCATGCTGCTATGTCAGTTATGCATGTTGAAAACCATGCCAATTAATATCTTACTAGCAACGTAAAATTTTGTGATTGAAAATTGATTTTGACAGTTTTTATTTAATTGGTTATGTATAGTTTGGAGTATTTTTGTTAACATGTCGATCTTTCAGGTAATTAAATGTAATTATTTATAAGTTGAGGATTCTATTAAAAATCAATAGTTTGAGTATTAAAATGTAACTTCACTTGCATAATTTTGTAACTATACAATCTGCTACGTACTTTCATCTCACTTTTAGTTAGTTCAATTAATCTTAGTATATCCCCAAATGCAATAATTTACTTTACAAAAATAACTATCCCACAACTTGTAAATAGTTCCTTTCTACACTGATCAGCTTATAACCGGTCAAATAATAGATAAAGTCAAATCATGATATCTTGTTTTACAATAAGGTTAAGGTCCAATTATACTACCAACTTTTCATATTCTAAGAAAAGCAAATCATGTTATATGCTTTACATTAAGGTTAAGGTCCAACTATGCCAACAACTTTACATATTCTAGTACTAAAATATAAAAAACCTTCACTTGCCCCATGTGCCCACAGGAGAATTCTTTGGTTTTTTTATGGAATTGTTTAACAAATATAGTCAGACTATGTTTTGATATAGCAAATTGAATAGGGTTATAAAATGTTTAAATCAATTGATAAAAAAATCCAAGGAGCGTGGTAAGTAACAACTCCCAAACCATAAAGAAACACAACTTTGTTAGTTGATAAATTGTTTATTGGCGTCACTAGATCATATATATCTCACCTCATTATCAACAATATCACGCTGTCATAAATCTTATAACTAAATATAAATTCTTTGATATTTAAAATTCGTAAAATAATTAAATAATTGGGTGGCAGATGTGTATATAATTGTAGTGTTACTATGTAACCGGAGCAGCCGGTGGAAGGGAACCGACCACGTGCATGGTACTACGAATTGAACCAAAACCGAATCTAAGAGGATCGAAATCGGCCCCATGTGAGTAATGAATGTTGAGCTGTAACTGTAATACTCCCATAGCATTGGAATCATCAAGACAGCAATCACGTGAATCATGTGTCACACTCACTGACTGGGTTGGGGGCTGCTACAACATTTCTAAATATCTTTTTCTATTTAAAATCTTATTTTGACTCTTTTATGAAAATATTAGCACAATAAGAGTTTTACTTTTATACTATTCCCTCTATTCTATAATAGATGTCGCACTTTTCTTTTTTGCTTGTTCCACAGAAGATAGCACATTTCTTTTTAAGGAAAAGCTCTTCTCATATAAATATAAAATATTATTTTCTCTCTTCATTTAACACACAAGACAAAAACGCATAAATTTGTGTTATTATCCAAATGTGGCCACTAAAATTAAAAAAATAAATATTTCAAAATGACAAAATGAAACATCATTTCATTAATGGAGTTAGTATTTTCTAATTAAGGTATTTTGTTTAGTCCTTAGCGAAAGGTTCGTCTTTTATACTCCCTCCATTCAATAGTAGTGGGGGCATTTCTTTTCGGCACGGAGATTAAGAAAGTAGAGAGATGAAGAGAGAATAAAGTAAGAGAGAGTAAAGTAAGTGAGAAGAAATGTGTTAACTTTTACTAAAAAGGGAAATGACTCTACTACTATGGAATGTACAAAAATGGCAAAATGACTCCACTACTATGGAACGGAGGGAGTACATTGCACAAAGAGTAGTCTCACAGGCTGCCTATTGCGTCACTTTCATGTGTCACATGAGGTGCAATGGAAAACATAAGACATGAAAGTGTCATAAAGATAAAGTGTTTGATAAATTGTTGTTATATTTGTAGATAAAATTAAGAATATATAGTTCCTATCATATAAAAATGTTTAGGATCTGATTTTTAACTGATCCAAATATTAAGATTTGATTAAAACCTTAATAACTTTTACTTTTATCTTTATAACTATATCATATAAATTCTAATATTTCAAGGTTAAGTCTCCTTGTAAAAGGATCCCAACCCCTAGATCTAATTCCAAACATGTAGCAACACGTTATGTCTACATTTCTTTGCCGATATACATATTTGCTGAAACAACTGTCCTAATATGCATATGGTGCATTGCTACATGTAGTCATGTAGATGTGTTGGTACATTTGCTAATTTCTGCAGCCACAGCCCAATAACATAGCATGAGAGTATTGCACGGACTAATTTTTCTGATATCTACATGAAATATTTGGAATTCTTCTCACTCCTAAGCGGCCACAAGTCACCCCCAAATTGAGCGTCGGGCTTGATGATGCAGTTTAGGGTTCTTACTTTGTGTGATGACAACACGATCGAAGGAGCCCTCTGTGCCCTCGCTGTTGGTGGATCGGAATATATCCAACTCGACTCTTTTGCCCCGTCTGAAAGGCATATAAATAATTCTCCCCCAGCCACTTCCAAGATCAGCACTAGCTGCTGCTTCTTCTTCATCCTCCTCGACACCCTCAGCACCACTTTCATTCACTGTAGTTGCATCTGATAACTTTTGATCGTTTGAAGCCATTTTGTCAGCATCTTCTTCATACTTGTCACTCCCGGCTTCTTCACTATCAAAATGGCTCTCTGACAATAAACAATGTTGGTTCAACAGGATGCACATCGAGCAGAGTTACTGAAATAAAATATTTCAGCTATAATGTAATCCATCCTTATAGCAAATTTGAGGCACTTACCCACATCGATTTCCAAATTTTCCGGTATTTTATTAGCTTGCATCTCATTCAATGTTTCAAACTTCATACCATCAAGAGGCCAAGCGTCTCTACGAAAAAGAACAAAGAATTCGGATGTGTTACTACTAAGATGCATGTCCAAGAAAAATTAACAAATATGTCCATACATAAAAAACGAAAATTGTAATAAACAGCAAAACATTCCAAGTTATCAAGTTCACAAGAGCTGGAAACACAGATACTTGACAAAAATAACAGAAATAAAAAGCTTCATCCTGCATTTATCAGATAATCTTAACATTTAGAGGAAAGAGAAAAGACTCAAGAAAAGCTAAACAGCACTGCAAACTTAGCGCATATTAACTCCAAGTCTACCATCACTACCCAACAGAGCAAAAGTTGTACATTGTATTACATGCAGTAACAGGAAGGAGAGTAAACCATTTGAGACTACCATGATCACAGGAAGACGTGTTCTTCTATTGTAAACAAAGTAGAGAACCAATGTTTCAGTGACCTAAACACTATAATGTTTCAGATGTGTCCACATGTCTGTATGTCACTTTAACTTACTGTGTGTGAAAGTCAAACTGATAACTCAATATGCTTTGTTTTTTGGATGATGGACAAAAAAAATTTCTTATATGACACCTAGTTACCTATACTAGGTTTCTGTGTATCCATTTCAGGTTGATAACATCCTCTTATGGATCTCAAAATGTTTATCATAAAACCCTGTAGATTTTGATTAAATTCAAGTACGATAGTAAGGTTGAATAATTGTTGAGTGTAACTGCCAAAAGAATTTATGATTGTCAAAAGCTTTAATTAATTAACTAACAGATATTCGATATCTTAAATACCAGGGTCAGATAAGAGTAAAACAAGTCCCAGCTCGCCAATCGTTATGGTAATAAAGGGATAAGCCAATAGTATTCCCTAGTTGAATTAATTAACATTTATAGGCTGATTGATATTCTAGGATTATAGGGACTTAAATACATTTATGTTCTAGGCTGAGCATAGGGAATTACACACTAGAGGCCATCTTCGTTCTTTGTATTTGATCCCTAGATTGGCCACTAAGCTCAGGAGCCATAATATGCATCGCAATTTAAGACCAGGCTCTGGCCTAGCTCACTGTATTATTTCATAATTGAAATCTCTCTCCAAATAAACATAAGTCAGATCATAATTATCAGAATAGTTACGTGAAAAAAGACAGATAGTTGGACGGTTTTCTTGTGAGAACCCAGCATGGTGATTTCGAAGGTTGTCTTCCATCCGATAACCAAAACCAAGCATTAGGATATAGTCCTGAAGATCAAAATTGGAGCCATAATAAATCAAAAATCCCTCTAATCTCTGCAGTAGTTTCAGTGAAAACATATGTACAGCCGGCACATATATGGTGAGCTAAATCTGCGAGAAAGATCCTCGGGTAACTTAAATAGTAATCAATTTTACGGTTCCTTCAAGGTTCCCACCAAGCTTTTACAGCCACTTATGCTAAACAATACCTCGCATACCCTCGTTGCTTCATCTTCCCCATGCTTGGGCAACCTAACCGTGAACTAACAAACTCAAACCCCCTGCTGAGCCGTACTGCAATACCTAGTTCAAATCACAATTCCTCCATCATCAAGTGAGCAAGCAGTGTTGGGATAACTTCAACGTTCCCATTTACATGTTTGAGTTGTGAGACATGGAGAAACAAGGTAGATGCATGTCTTCACAGGATGAAATGCAGTGCAAACTTCATATCATATTCTTCATAGTGCGAGCTATGGTAGGTCAAATTAACAAACACCCTAACCCCAACCACAAAGGACAGGTCTTGCCAGTGAGCAATTTGACTTCACCATGCAGCCCAGTTGAAGTGTAAAACTCAATTGGCAAAGCAATGCATTGTTTGCCAACTCCTCGATACCAGCCTGTGCATTGCCTACACCACGGCCAGAGGTGGCTGACAATGGATAATTAAAACTGAGATTCTTCATGTGGCTAAATGGTATCATGTGTTAACCGTTAAAGCAAAACTGGCTCATGGTATCCACAAACTCCATGTCTTTTTGTGCTGAGGCGATGAGGCAAAACAACAAATATGGACCTCCCTAAATATAACTAAGCACCTCAGCTTGGCCATCAATCTCAAGATGTTAGTAGGACTAAATCCCACACTGTCGCTCATTTTCCCACATCATGTGTTAGCACTTGGTGGTTTCACAGTTTCCCCACGACATGGACTTTCACATCGAGACCACCTTTGAAGCAACACCCATAACACGAAATACCCACACCAGTTGGCTGAGGCTATCAAACTTCAAGTTAAACCATCCTTTAAGGCCGATCTATGCCAAACCAACTCTGCCAGGATGTCCTCATATCCATTCTTTAACCTCTCAATTTGTTCTCCAATTCCATTCGAGCAACTTGTAGTTTTGAATATAATCCATTTCCATTCCGGCGGTTTAAACCAGTTAAGGGAGCCTCAAGAACAATATCAAATATGAAAAGGAATTCTATAATAAAATGGTTCTGAATGAACCAAACAAAGAGAACACCATATTCCTGTTCTCAAGCACTTAGCGCCAATTCTCAAAGGTTAATGTTATGAGCAGATTCAAATTATTATCATCTATATTTAATCAATTTATGTTTATTCTAATTAGTACTAGTATTTATTTTATTGATGTAGTTGCTTGATAACACCTAAAATCACATCTTACTGACGAATTTTCAAGAAAACCACATCTTACTTAGAAAGAACAACTAACCTTGGTCTTGTTCCTCGTCTAAAAGCAACATAACAAAACTTTTCATCTTCAAAGCCACGTAAAGGACCCTTGGATCGCTGCAGAAGTTTTACAGATTTAAGAAATTATAAGTATTTTCCATACCCAGTCAATATATAATTACTTCTAATAGACAAATTTGTTTCCTGAAGAGCACAGAGTTGACATTGCACTATAATAGCAACTTAAAAAGGGGTGGGATGTTCATAAGAAGACCTCAATATATGTGTGATCTGGTAAAAATACTTCTTAATAAGTCAGGTTGCTTTCCATATAACTACAAACAAATAATGTCAGACATCAAAACCTTTTTTTCAAGCGCAAGGGGATTCTGGAGAAAGGAGCCACAGGAGCTAGATTGCAAGAAGCATCAGAATTAAGCAACATTGAAATGTGATAGCTATAGACAAAGAGGTAGTATGGTCTTATCAGCAACAATGACACAGCACCATGCAGGCTAAGTAACTTAAGATAGCTATAGATGGCCAACGGTGACAGGGGAGGAAGCTTTAAATGATAGCAATGATAAAGTGGTGGTAGGAAGGAAAGAAGATCACAGGCTCTGATCTGAGGTTTGACTGAGGTGCATTTAGGACATGAAGATTGAACCCCACCCTAGGTTAGTGGTGATGGGCAAATATCAGAGGTCCCATTTCTTTGAACATTATCCAATGAGAAATGGGTGTCCCCATTCATTACTTGTTCCCAGAATATTTTGAGAATGAAGTTGGCAAGAGCATATCCCCACATATCCAACAGAGTACAAGTTTGGTCAGTAATGAAAATTGTCTACTTTACTCAGAGGATAATGAAAATGCACATCTAGAGGACAATTCTCACGGACTAATTAATGGTTGCATACTAACAGCCAAGTCAGCCCATGAAGGATTTTAAGAGACTTGTGTACAAGTGCAAGGTGCTATAGCATTAGTTATCACAAAAAAAAACCTTGTATAATAGCTGAGATGGTGTCCTCTCCAGGTGCTGGACAAAATGACAGTATTTCCCGTATTCTGTAATGGACAAGGTCCATCGTGCAGACACTGCAAGAAAAATCATGAATTCATAATCGGTCAGAATCAATCTAGCTGTTTGCTGAAGATGTTACGTAAGCTGCAGCATATGAAACATCAACTCCATTACTCACGGGAGCAACAATAAATGCACCAGTTTTTAGTGTCATTATATCTTTAGAAGCTCTCTTGGCTGCATTCTGCAATTTCCGGGTTCTCTGGGGAGCAAAAGCACATTCGTATCAGAAATAAACCACAAAAAGAGGATTCCAGAAAATACAACCATTATGTACCCTATTATCCATCCATAAGATGTGGGATCGCATTTGGGATATAATTTTTTATCCTTGGGGAGTTCCAGGCTCCACCAAAACCTGATCCACAGTGCAAAAAACTGTGATTTATGAGTTAACAGAAAACTTTCATCAAACAAATACAGAGAAAACTTTTAGACGAGGCAGAGGAGGTGCATATGCAAGAGAAATTACATCACGAGGGAAAGCAGCCAAATAAAAAAGATAGTCGTGGATACAATAAGAATAACAAAACCAAAATGAAAAAAAAACAATATTAAATCAGTTTATTCAGTTAGTATTAAAAGAGGGGATTTTTTTTCTTAAAGTTGGTTCTACTTGTAAGAGTTCCACCTTATGCTTAGTTGTATGCTTACTATCAAAAGTTGCATTCATAATTAAATAACCACCCACGCGTTTTTGGCTCTTTAATACTCCCCCCGTCCCACAAGAGTACGCACTTTTTTCCTTTTTAGTCCATCCCACAAGAGTATGCACTTTCTAATTTTGGAAACTCCTATTCTCTCTAAAGAGGTGGGACCCAACCACCACTAACAATACTTTAATTACTTTTTCTTTTTGTCTCTCTTACTTTACCAATTGTGCATTAAAACTCGTGCCCAACCAAAAGTGCATACTCTAGTGGGATGGAGGGAGTAGTTTATATAAGTTCAATCTTAAAGAGGCGTGCCTATATACAATATATTTTTTCCCTTTCAGAAATCTCAAACGTTCTAGTTAAATTACCACCCTCTCAGCCCTAAGAGTAATGCCTTTGAGTCCATGCATACACACATTGTCAGGACCAGTGGGTAATGTCAGGGTCAGTTGGTGGATTAAGTTCAAAGATACTAACAACATATGTTGCTTTTAAATCTGAATTTAAGAAAAGAGTGTTCAACCTACATCCACAGAAGAAATTAATCTTGAAAAATAATGCTGTATATGAATTCTGATTGAGTTCTAATCT
This sequence comes from Salvia splendens, assembly GCF_004379255.2. Lineage (NCBI taxonomy): Eukaryota > Viridiplantae > Streptophyta > Magnoliopsida > Lamiales > Lamiaceae > Salvia > Salvia splendens. The sequence continues at coordinate 12,767,405 of NC_056046.1, forward strand.
CACAATAATCAGGTATTTTCTACTGTTATGGTCCCCACTACATTCATGCAATATGGCTAAAATCTGAAAAAATAATAGAGATAGTAGTTTCAGGTCATATCTAACAAAGTGTCCTGTTTTTTGACACAAACATGCAACTTTAGAAATGACACACCTCAATGCATGCTAATAAGAATGTAAATAGATAAAGTTAACTAAAGGTAACACGCCAACCATTAAGTTGAGAAAATTACCAAGATGTCTTCTGTGAGATCCCAGAGCTGGCGCACCAGAGTGATTCTATCCTTTAATGATGGTATCTCTCCAAGCACGTAAGACTTTGTGAGATAGCAAAAGATATTTTAAATTAAACCATGAGATTCGCATAATAAGCACAAATTGATAATTACAAAAATTGAGCATGCAACTAACATAGTGTAGCAGCTCGATGATATTGAGAAGCATTTAAACGAAAAAAAAACAGAGAATGTTTATAAAATAGCAAAAAAGTAAAAAAGATACTTACAGCAATGACCAAATCATGTTTTCTTCCAGACTTATTTTTGCTTATATTTTTAGTCAGTCACTGGAGGCTATCGTAGCTTTGGATTCGAGGCAATTCTTTTAAATCTGCATTCATTACCCAACACAAAACACAACTCAGGAGTAATCAAGAGATTTGTTTCACAATATCTATTGAGCTTAACTGATATTCAAAATGAGGTCAAGTGCAAGTGTCTTAAAAAATGGGAAAAGTGATGATTAAAATTTTTAGAAAATAAACACGGATGCAAGTTCAGAACATCAACAGTTAGACCACAAAAAGTTAGAACTAACTGCATTAATACACAAGCAATGTATATCAAAATCTTGTCCCAACTTCCAAATCCACACCTTTGTTGCCTTGGTGCTCAGATTTTAGAGAGGTCAAGAGTAATAATATAAAACATAAGAGAATGTTGGTAGGAGTACTAACTCGTAAATGGTAGCATATGCCAAGAAAGAAAATGGATATGATCAAATAGATTTATAGATTTGTAACTAGAAATTCTCATTCAAACTAGAAACTGTGGACAAACTTCATCTCTATTCTCCATCACTCACAAGCACACAATTGCATATTTACCCAAGATCGTCCTTTTACTCAATTACTTCTACTCTTTTCCTGTGGATGACACCGTACATTAGTACATTACTATTACCCATGACCACAAACTAAATATTCAAAAAACAATCAAAGCAAAAAAAGGCAGAGAATCCATAACCAAAAACTGCTGCACAGCTCCGAAGTAGAAGCAAAATTATGAACACCAATCAACGTTTGAGTTTGGTACGGGATTCCCATGGAAGTTAATGAATACGAACCAATTAATATTTGCTTCTAAGACCAACAGTTCTAGTGATATATTTGATTCTTTCAAATCATCCCTCATTATTGAGAAGATAAAAAAGAAAGAGTAAGGTCATTTGCCTCAAAGTTCACATAGAGGAAAAGATAATTACCACCCCAACATTGGACATCCCCCCCCCCCCCCACACCCACACCCATACCACCCCAAAATAAGGTAAAAGTAAATAAAACATGTTTCAAATTCAATATGTAGTATACAGACCAAGTGTCCTCACATCATACCTTTAATTAGACCTAATCCTGCTCTTTGCATTGATTGTGATGGCTCCACCAAGTTAACATGCTCCAAAGACCCAGGCCAACCTCCCTTATCGCCCTACAAAATTGAATAAACACGATAAAAAAAAAACAAAACCAGTTCACAGACGATATAAATAGGCATATATCATGTGAAACCCAGGAAACGTGTTCAACGGGCTCACCACAGTGCTGAACCAGTTCCTGCCCCAAAATCCAGTACTTTAGTTGGAGCAAAATCAGGAACTCTTCTTCTCACCTAACACCATCATTAAATTCTAATTAGGGATAATAGTTCTCCAACCGTTAGAGGTTGAATTAGATTATCTGGGATACAACACTTTCTTTTTTCTCTAAAAAACATATCCTACAAAATAATTAAGTGAACTATTAAATAAAAATCACCATGAAAACACTTGTAAACAGATATTTACAGGGACGGGAAGTACACTGTGACGCATATCCTGTTAGAGTTTAAACCGATGATCACATGTTCAAAACATTTTCACAAAAATTTAGCAAACTAGTGAGATTCTGACAAAAAAAAGTACAGAATTCACTAGAAAAGAGAAGGATGCATATTCTAAACAACATATTACAAATACGAAGTAGACATAGATGTGCCCCTGGCCAAAGCTCACACAGACACACGCCATGGCTACGTCTACTTGCTTCTTTACCTCACTGAGAACTCGGTATAGAGCCGAGTAGACTGCAGGCATACGGGAAGCAACATATGCTATGGCTTGATCTTCTTGGTATCTAAGACCAGCATCTCCATAGGCAGTGGAGAGTTTCCACCGCTGTGAGCGTTCCATAGCCTTCAACGGATCTTCCACTAGCTCCTTCGAAGTTGAGCTAGGGAGGAGCAAGTTCGCTTCCTTGATTCCAGTGAACGATCGGGACAAGCTTAGCACCTTCTGCCTCATATTGAGAAATTCTTGCTCTGGAACACAAATTTTGCCTTAGCACTTCATGAACGGACTAAAATGCATTAAGTATAAACTAAATTCCACATCACTTACCTTCTATAAAGCATGCATCAATTACATTGCTGGTAGTGGTCTGATTACGAAATACTAGAAAAATTCATTATTGATTTAGACGAAAATTCATTTCTCATTTTCCTTCAGAACAGTGTAATAGCAAAGATCCCCATGGGAAGTGCAACACAATGAATGCTATGCCGAACAGTAAACCTCGGAGGTAGGTCTCTATGGCAGTGCGGAGACGGTCTGAAACGACGTGGCAGCGCTGAGATTGTTTAGCTGCGAGCTTCAGCGTCTCGGCTGTGAATCTTGGCAGGGTTGCCATTTTGCGATTGGTCGCGAGCCACCGGCGCCGGAGGTTTAAGGCGGCAACAACGTAGGGTTCAATGCAAAGTCGTCTAATAAGGGTGAACCTTCTATCTACTTTAATGAAGAAACGCCTAGCGACTTTAAACAGTCTAAGCTCACGAGTTTCAGATATCATGGGCTTTATTGGGCTACAGCCTACAAAGCTGCAACAGGTTAGGCTGAGGTGAAGTTGGGCTTCTAAATGCCCTAATTGGATTGGGCCTACTTTAGCTATTGGAGATAACATTTTCGTTCAACATTTTATACTATGATGTTTGATGGTTTATTATGTAGAGGGGTGATAAAATAAAATATATATATTTTATTTTTAAAAATATGTTAATTTAAGTGGGACGGTGAAAGTAGCAATTTTTTATCGCATTTCTATGTTCATTTCCGGTGAACAATATTTAATCGTGCCTCCCAATATTTTCTATCACGTTCTTTGCTCATCTGTTATTTCATATATATTCTAATGATTGGGTAGTGATAAAATGCAAATTCATATATTGTATAAAATCTAAACTATGATCTGAACCGTTAAAAATATCAACATATGACAAAATAATAGAAAATGTCAACATAGCATCAACCGTTGACACCGTGTTAACATTTTATGTTGCTACTATTTTGTCATATGTTGACATTTTCTAATAGTCCAGATCATAGTTTGAAGTTTGTACAACATTTAGAGTTTGTATATGATTACATTCCTGTTCTAATATGTATAACAGTAGCATACAATTTATTTACATATAAGAACAATTTTTAAAAATTACATAGTTAAATTACGAACCACTCAAGATTACATAAACAAATATAACATAATTTTTATACTAAGATTGAATCCAAAAATTACATAAGAAATTATAGTCACTCATGAAGGGGCCCAAGTGCGCCTAAATTTCTTCTACTAATTGTGTTGGAATCAATTGTGATTGGAAGTATCACGCACCGACTCACAACGCTTTAGGTAATCTCGACAACGCTTTTTGCGTATTATGATTTGGAATGTCTATTGTATCGAATAACTCAAATAGTCATATTATGTATTCGTCTACCCAATAAGGGACATTCGTTCATTCTTCATCGGTAATCGTGTTGTGAAAAAATAATAAGGAAGTAAGATATTTATAAAGGTGATAGATTTATTAAAAAAATGGAAAACAACAACCAGGGATTAGCTAGTTATTCGAATAAGAAAAAAAGGAAAGTAATTAAATTTGGTTAATTTTTTAATATTAGAAAAGCACTCCCAATTCGGACTAAGATGGCCCATTGGCTCACTCACCCTCACTCCCCAGCATGCAGTCCATCAGCCAGTCCCCGTGCAACAAAATCTTGTCATGCTGGGACATGACAAATATGAAAGTTGTTGTTAACGGTATTATACACTTAGCCACATTATAGATGTTAAACTTGGTTTGTCCGGCCATCAAAAAATATTATTCCCTCCGTCCTATTACAAGTGAGGCGTATTCTTTTTTATCCGTCCACTATAAGTGAGACATTTTATTTTTTGGCAAAACAACAATATTCTCTCTTACTCTTTCTTCTCTCCTACTTTTCCTCTCTATTTTTTGTACTCCTAAAAACCCGTGCCCAAAAGAAATGTCTCACATGTAATAGGATGGAGGACTAAATTTAAAATTAAAATCTCATAATTTTTTTAAGGAAAAGAGGGTCAATAATGGATACTTAATGATTTCTTTTTGTGGTGACTCAAACTTTTAATGTATAAGTTTGAGATGAAACATCTTACTAATTGGATTGCATTTTGATATCAAATTGACATGACCTTTTTTTTAACCATTTCAAATAAAGATATTTGCTCGTAAATTCATAAATTTTCGCCAAATTATGATTATGCAAACAAAATTTAAATTTTTTTGCGTAAATCATAGAACTATTGATTATCTATGATTTTAACCAATCTAATTATGCATACCAATTTTAAAATTTGTGTGTAAATTAAGTATAAAACTATTAATTTTAACCAATCAAGATTTTGGTATTAACATGACTTGCTTAGTAATATGTACTGCAATCCAAAGGAGAGCAGGACCAATTTTCAAATAATTAGCTTCAGTTCAGATTCATTTTCAATAATAATTAAAATTTCAGAGTGATTCGGATTAGGCAAAAATTATAAACTAAAATCTGAATGCTCATCAGACAAAAGCAGGGCCAAAATTTGAATGTTCATACCTACTTGCATGTAAAAAAATACACCCAAAAGCTATTAAAAAGTGACCCAAAAAACCACATTATATGGTTTTTAAACCTTAAAAAGTAAAATAAATAAATAAAATTGGAAGCCGATCCTCAAGAAATGATGTACTACCATTTTGTGCAAGACAAGCAAAAAAAATCAAAGAAAAAGCAAACCATACATAAAAGAGTAAAGGCAAAACTGGTCGTGAACATATGCCCATTTTATGATTTTGGTCCTATACTTTATCTTTGCATCCTGAACATTTCAACTCGGATCACAATTGGTCCTACGCTAACAATTCCGTCAATTTTAACCCGATTTTGATGGTTTTAACAGTCTCATTCGGGTTAAAACCGTTTAAAAATCAGTCAAAATCGAGTTAAAACTATTTAAAAATTGACGGAATTGTTAGTGCAGGACCAATTGTGATCCAAGTTGAAATGTTCAGGATGCCAAAATTCAAAAGATAAAGAATAGGACTGATGCGTAGCATATTTCTTATACTTTTCCCCCTAAACTACACATTTTTATGTTAATTATAACTCATCAAGTTGTATTTGTATTGAAGTTTAGGAGGGTTGGAAGCTGGAAGTTCGCCGGGTGGAATTGGCAAAGCATGTAGAGATCAGAAATTTCGCCCGGTCGGGCGATTATGAACTTCAAAACGCCCGGTCGGGCGATACGCGTAAAAGCATGAAGAGAGTCCAGAAAGTTCGCCCGGTCGGGCGATTCTTGTCTCTAATTTCGCCCGGTCGGGCGTTTGTTTCTTTTAACTGCAATATTGCAGTTTTGTGCGGCGGTTTTCTTTTCCCAAGGAGAATGCTGCAAAAGGAAAGCGACGTGAGGGAGGAAAAGGGGAAAAAGCTGAGAAGAAAGGCAGAAGTAAGGGAGAGAGGGATAGGCAGCAGAGAGAGTGACGTAGGGGAGAGCAGTGATTATTGACCAAAAATTAAGGAAAGAAAAAGTTGACTGTGGGGTGCCAATCTATATTGAAGAATTGTTAATTCTTCAAGCTTACTCCATGAATCAAAGGGTTTTTCTTCCATTGTCAATTGCTCCTAGTTTAATTATGCTTGGCTAAAAATATTGTGTTACTCCAAACATGTAATTGGATAATTTGTTCATGTGATTTATGCTATGTTCTTCTTTATCTTATGATCATTTTTACCACAATTTTAGTGTTTGAATCTATTACTTTTGGTGCACCTTTTGTAGTAGATCTTTAGGCTTATTTGAATGTCTCTTTAACTTTGAATAAGTTGGAACATTGTGGTAATTAATTATCAATTAGATTTGTTCAAATGATAATTTGATAATGGATTTCTTGAGCTTATAGTAGTTGATCTTTGAGTCTCGCGCTTCCGTAGGATCCTTAGATTAATGAAAATTAGTTTATAGAATATGTGTTCAACTATTCTTAAACTATTGTTTGTCAAGCATGTTCAGTGCTAGCATCGAGAATTGATTTCATAGTCCCGTGATTCATAAGATAGAGTTTGATATTAGAATAAATCACCGTTTTATCCATGAGTGTTTGGAGTAACATGTTCTTCTCTTCATTCGTCTATCTTGTTTTAGTTTGTCTATTTGTTTTTGCATAATCTAGAAATCAAAATCTTCAAATTAAAATCCTCTTTAGTATGTGTTTTCTTAGTTTTAGAGTTAAGTAATCTTTCATTCCCTGTGGATCGACACCTTAAATTACTACAAACGAAGCTGTAATCTTGCAGCGAAGTGGTAATATTTGGGTTAATTAATTGAACTTGAGTGCTATATTATCTTATTGTAATAAACCTAAAATTACACATCAAGTTTTGGCGCCGTTGCCGGGGAAGGCAATAGATTGTTTAACTTCTAGTTTGTGTTTTGTTTTATTTTTGTTTGATCTTTCTTTTATTTTTGTAGGTACTCATTTCGTGTTCCTGGAGGTGTTAGCCATCTACCACGTCTGGACTTGAAGACGAAGGAGTATATCTTCTAGGTTACTTCTTTCTATCTTTTAGTTTAGGTAGTTTAGTTTTTCACTAAAGCAGACACGTTTTATAGTACTTACCCCGAAGTTGTCGAGAGGTCTCGCTTTCGGTAATAGGAAATATAGTGTGTTTGTGCTTGGTGTATTTTCTGTTGCGCAGGTTTAAAAAAAATTTAAAAAAAAAAGTGAATGCACACACGGTCACAGGGTACACCACCGTTTGGACTACTCTGTTATCAAAGAAGAAGTAAGGTTAGAGGGTCAGAGTTTGAGATCTTCCCGGACTATTCAAGTCCATTCAGGAGTAATCGACTCTTTGGTGAAGAAAGGGATCAGGATTCAGACGGTGAATCAATGGCTGAGAACAATGATATTCCACCACCTGTGGTGAGGTTTGGCGACACTCTGAGATCGGGAATTGAGTACCCATGGGAGTGTGCCTACGCAAATGACAACGTCAACATTCCACCTCACTACATCAGTTTGGTGAATGGAGGAAATCTTTTTCATGGACGGGATGATGAAGATCCGGTGAGCCATTTGAATGCCTTCTACGAGCTGACAAATTCTCATAGACCTCCAAATGTGGAGCATCATCGGATTAAGAGGGCCTTATTTCCATTCTCATTGAGGGAGAAGGCAAGAGCGTGGTATGATTCATTACCGGGCTACAACATAGCAACATTCCAAGAGTTGAAGTCGTTGTTTCTTGTGGAATACAACTCTCCAATGAAGATTGAGAAGTTGAGAGAGGAGATCACCTCATTCCGACAGAAGTATGATGAGTCCTTCGCGGAGGCATGGAAGAGATTCACAGATTTGATAAGGAAATGCCCAAGTCATGGACTAGCTCCGGGGCATGACCTTTTGAAATTCTACAAGGGACTCAACAGTGAAGGCACGGGATTGGTGACTGCAGGTTCGAATGGGAACCTAGATGATCTAACTCACGATGAGGTGAGGGCCTTGTTTCAAAGGTTGGCCAACAATCAAAGGAATTGGCACAATCCAAGGCGAGGAGCTGATAGAGCAGGAGATACGTTTGGTGCTACAAAGGATGCGGAAAGAGTGACCGCAATTGAGGCTCAACTGGCGGACATTAGCACTCAAATGTCGTCGATGACAAAGGCAGTTAAATCTCTTCAATTGACTCCTCAACCCCAAGCTGTGACGGTGATGAGATGTGGGTTGTGCCAAGACGGGCATCATACTGATCAGTGCCCAAGTCTTCAAGGACCACCCGTGGAGGATGTGAACTATATTGGCAACAATCGCCAAGGGTTCAATCAAGGCAATCAATATAACAATCAGCAAAATTGGAGGCCTCAACAAACGGGATGGAATCAAGCTGGTCCTAGCAACAACTCGGGTAATCAATGGAGGAACAATACTCAACCCCCGGGTTATGAGAAGAAGCCATCAGTCGAAGATCAGTTGGGACAGATTCTCTCTTTTATGAATAAGAGTCAAAAGGAGAATGAGAATTTCAAGGAAAGAACAGTGGAAAAGTTTGGACAGATGGAGGCGACAATGAGGAATCTCAAGACTCAGATTGGACAGCTTGCCACGGCATCACACACGAGGATTCCTAACACCATCCCAAGTAATACTGTACCTAATCCTAGAGGCAATGAACAGTGTAAGGCAGTGACTTTGAGAAGTGGTCGCGAGTTGGATTCGACACCATTAATGGACGGCCAAGGTACTTCCGGCATCTCACACGCAGGGGCGGATGAGATGTTAGGCTTGCATTCCTCGCACGCAGGGGCGGACGAGGCATGTAAGGGAAGTCCCGCGTTGGTGCAGGGGGCCCAACATGGTCAAGAACAGGCTGCATCCGGCAGCAAGGAACATGGTGAAGAATCCGATGCAAGTGGAAAGTGTTCAGCAGAAGAGAAGGGTAAGAAGATAGTGGAAATGGAGTCAAAGAAAAAGATATTGACAAGTCCAGCACTAGATCCGAAAAGCAAGTTCAACTTCCCCGATCATATTCCTCCTCCACCATATCCAACCAAGAGGAAGAAGAGGGTCCCCAAAGAGAAAAGCTTTGAGTGGATGATGAACGTGATCCGGAAAGTGAATGTGGATGTATCATTGGTGGACCTCTTCACTAATTTCCCCAAGTTCTCCAAGTTTTTCAAGGATATGATGGCAAACAAGGAGAAATTGCAAGATGAGGGGATAGTGGCTTTGAGCATGAATTGTTCACAACTGATTTCGGGAATGATGCCAATGAAGAAGAGGGATCCGGGAAGTTGTGTGATTCCTTGTGAGATCGGTAACACAATCTTCACGAAATGCTTATTAGATCAAGGATCGGGGATCTCACTGATGGCTTTAAAAACTGCTAGAGCCATTGGATTAGAGGACAGAATGGAACCCATCGACATTGCTCTACAATTGGCTGATCATTCCATCGTGAAGCCCACTGGAATAGTAGAGGATGTCTTGGTCAAAGTCGACAAATTTATCATCCCCGTTGACTTCATAGTCTTGGACATGCCCGAGGACAAAGAGGTACCAATTCTGTTTGGTAGACCATTTCTTGCCACGGGAGATGTGTTGCTTGGAGCAAAGGACAACTCAGTCACGTTCAGAATTAATGGTGAGCAAGTGACCATTAATGTTGAGAAAGCGATGAAGCATCCTAGTGATGCAAAAGCGTGTTTTAGAGTTGACGTCCTCGATAAGTGCATTTTTGACAAGATGTGTTGCTCGGCAAGAATAGAAGGAAGCGTGTATGATAAAGGAAGTTTGGAGAGAGACTATGGTTCGACACTTAAAGTAGATTTTGATGAAATAGAAGATTCTCAAGTTGATCAACCAAGTCTCGAGAATGAATGTGTGGTGGATACTTTCACGGCAGATGTGAAACCTTCAATCGAAGTACCACCAAAGCTAGAATTGAAGCCACTCCCGACAAATCTGAAATACGCATTCCTTGGTGAGGGTGAATCTTTACCGGTTGTGATATCGGCGATGTTGAATGATGAAGAAGAATTGAAGTTGATAGAGCTACTGAAGTCACACAAGAAAGCTCTAGGATGGTCCATTGCTGACATCAAAGGGATTAGCCCCGCAATTTGTATGCATAAAATCTTGATGGAAGATGGAGCTAAACCGGTAAGAGAAAGACAAAGAAGGTTGAACCCACTTATGCAAGAAGTGGTGGAAAAAGAGGTGAAAAAATTGTTGAAATTTGGGATGATCTATCCCATTTCCGATAGTGAGTGGGTCAGCCCGGTGCAATGTGTACCGAAGAAAGGAGGAATAACCGTGACCGTCAATGAAAAGAATGAAGTCTTAGCAACTCGATTGGTAAACTCATGGAGAGTTTGCATGGATTATAGAAGATTGAACAAGGCGACAAGAAAAGATCACTTTCCGTTGCCATTTCTCGATCAGTTGCTAGATAGAATTGCGGGTTATTCTCATTATTGCTTCTTGGATGGATACTCGGGGTATAATCAGATTGCAATTGCCCCGGAAGATCAAGAAAAGACGACATTCACATGTCCTATTGGTACTTATGCCTTCCGCCGGATGCCTTTTGGTTTGTGTAATGCACCGGCTACATTTCAACGTTGCATGATAGCAATATTTTCTGACATGAATGAAGACATCATGGAGATCTTTATGGACGATTTCTCCGTTTTTGGATCCTCATTTGACCTTTGCTTAGAAAACTTGAGACGGGTCCTACAAAGATGTGAAGAGTCGAATCTCGTGCTAAATTGGGAAAAGTGTCAATTCATGGTCAAGGAAGGCATAGTGTTGGGACACAAGGTGTCGGAGTTGGGATTGGAGATGGATAAGGCGAAGATTGATGTGATTTCGAAGTTACCTCCCCCAACGAATGTGAAGGGCATCCGTAGTTTCCTTGGTCATGCAGGATTCTACCGAAGATTTATAAAAGATTTTTCAAAGATTGCAAAGCCACTTTGCAACTTACTTGAAAAGGATGCCAAGTTCGTCTTTGATGATAAATGCCTTGAGGCATTTGAACAGTTGAAGAAAAAGCTAGTCGAAGCCCCTATTATTATCACACTGGACTGGTCGAAGCCATTTGAGTTGATGTGTGATGCTTCGGACTATGCTGTGGGGGCCGTTTTAGGCCAAAGGAGAGATAAGGTCCTACATGCCGTCTACTATGCTAGTAAAGTACTCAATGAAGCTCAATTGAATTACACCACGACGGAGAAGGAAATGCTAGCAGTAGTGTATGCCTTTGAGAAGTTTCGTGCATACTTACTTGGCACGAAGGTGGTAGTGTTCACGGACCATTCAGCTATCAAATATTTGATGAATAAGAAAGATGCAAAGCCTCGGTTGGTGAGATGGATTCTCTTACTACAAGAGTTTGACGTGGAGATTAAAGACAAAAAGGGGACCGAGAATTTGGTAGCTGATCACTTGTCTAGACTAGAGGGATTGGAAGAGACGGAAGATGAGAGAAAGAAAAGGATCAACGAGAAATTTCCCGACGAGCAAGTGTTGCAAGTGGAAGCCCGGGAAACATATGTGCCGTGGTTTGCTAATCTGGCGAACTACCTTGTCACGGGTATTATACCAGAAGGGTTGTCTTCTAACCAAAAGAAGAAGTTTTTGAGTGACACCCGCACATATGTTTGGGAAGATCCATTTCTCTTCCGTATTTGTAGTGATGGAGTGATTCGAAGGTGTGTTGGAGAGCATGAGCACCTTCAGATTTTGTCTGCTTGTCATGATTCTGTATATGGCGGCCACTTTGGAGCACGTCGAACCGCATTTAAGGTGCTTCAGTCCGGATTCTATTGGCCATTGATCTTCAAGGATGCAAAAGCCTATGTAGAGAGATGTGACAGTTGCCAAAGAACCGGCAATATCTCGTGGAGAAATGAAATGCCGATGAATAACATTCACGAGGTAGAACTCTTTGATGTTTGGGGAATAGACTTCATGGGACCGTTTCCCAAGTCTAATGGGCAACAGTACATTCTCGTAGCTGTTGATTATGTGTCCAAATGGGTAGAGGCAGTGGCCTCGGCAACCAATGATGCCAAAGTAGTGTTGAAGTTTATCAAGAATCACATCTTTAACCGCTTTGGGACACCTCGAGCTATTATCAGTGATGGAGGAACTCATTTTTGCAACAAGTTGTTTGAAAACCTCCTAGGAAAATATGGTGTCCAACACAAGGTTGCTACCCCCTATCATCCCCAAACTAGTGGTCAAGTTGAAGTCTCCAATCGTGAGATAAAACGAGTGCTTGAGAAAGTGGTGAAGCCGTCTCGAAAGGATTGAGCTCAAAAGTTAAATGATGCTTTGTGGGCATATCGAACGGCTTATAAGACCCCGATTGGAACTTCGCCATACAAGTTGGTCTTTGGAAAAGCTTGTCATTTGCCGGTAGAACTGGAGCATAAAGCTTATTGGGCTTTGCAAAAGCTCAACTTGGATTATGATGCTGCAGCCGAGAAGAGAATGTTTGACATGAACGAAATGGACGAGTTTAGGCTTCATGCTTATGAGAGCGTTGATCTCTACAAGGAGCGTGCGAAGAAGATTCATGATGCAGCCATCAAGCCTCGTCATTTCCATGAAGGACAACTGGTCCTTTTATATAATTCTCGGCTCAAATTGTTTCCGGGCAAGCTTAAGTCAAGGTGGTGGGGTCCTTATGTGGTGCACAAGGTGTACCCCTATGGTGCTGTGGACATTCGAGATCAGAAGAGTGATTCTATTTGGAAGGTGAATGGCCAACGCTTGAAGGCCTATGTTGGAGTTGAGAGTGGCATGGAGGCAAGAGAACTGGCTACACTAGTGGATCCCAAAGTGTAGAGCAAGGAAGAGGAAGGTCGAGCCAACGACTATAAACAAAGGCGCTGATTGGGAGGCAACCCAAGTTTTTATTTTTTCTTTTATTTTTGTTTCCTTATGTTGGAGGTTTTGTTTGCTCAATTCTTTCCTCTAACATTTATTTTGAATTGAGTGTTTCTTTTTATAGGTTTTGTTTCTTTTTGTAGGAGCAACATGGAGATGTGACATATGTTGGAGCTTAGGAGGAACCACACCCACAAAGGAACTTACACCCGCCCTCCCACCCGAATGCACTATGGACTTCTTGCCAAGTTTGGGGGAGTATCTTTCCCTTTACTTTATAATTGTTCTTCTATGCATGCATTGAGGACAATGACGCATTCAAGTTTGGGGGGGTTGTCAATGATTTTTATGCTTGATGCATGTTTATTGGGTGTATTATTTGATAAAGGTGTTTTGAATCAATGTATTTGACGGGTGCATGCTTTATCTTCGGCTTTCTGGTTGGGAATTCGTGCTTGATTTTACTTCATCTTTGAAGCTTAGGATGAATGGAATGGGTGCATGAATCTATTTGAAAAAAGCATGTCGTGATTACATCCGATTTCTTGAGTTGAGGAGAGTGTGAAAATCGCATGACTTGTGGAAATTATGTTGGATTAATTTGCTTTATCGAGTGAAGTGCTTGCGTTCGTTTGTGTTAACGATTTGGGAGGATAAGGCACTAGGATGAACTCTATGGCCAAATGATCACATGCCTAGTCCATCAAATGATCCCCTAGAAGCCACCTTGAGCTTAATTCCCTATTCTTTGTGTAAACACTTAGCCAAACACTTAGCTACTTAAATAAGCTTAATTTTAGCCTCATCAATAGATCTTGCTACTATTTGGGTGCTAAATACAAGTTGAGCTTTGTGTTTTGAGTTGTGAGTGTGAGGTGGTGGATTGTAAAGAATAGACATTTCTAGACTTGATAGAAGGTGAAAAGAATGAAGTTCTAAAAAAAACAAGAAAAAAAGAAAAAGACGACCTCCAAATTCACAAAAGTCGAGGTCTTTACAAAAACAGAAAAAAAAAAGAATAAGTTGATGAAATAAAGATAGAGCTTCTATGTTTGTTTGTGTAATCTCGTCTGGAATAGACCTCAAGTTTGGGGGAGTGTGGGTTTGGTTGTAATTTTTCGTTGGTTAATCTTTGGAAGGAAGTTGTAGGAGGGAAGATTTTGGCACTCAAATGTGTAGCCTTTGAGCTCACTATCCATATTGATCCTACCTCGTCCCTAGCCCCATTACAACCTTGAAACAAGACCTTGGACCTTATCGTTGATGCTTGTGGATGTTGTGTAAATAACTTGGTAGAGTTAAAGAAGTTCAGTTTGAAATCCGTGTGTCTATGTGATTAGTAGTGCTTGATGAGTCGATGATGACGGTTTGAGTTGTTTGATCGTATGTTTGGACCTACTTTGAAGTGCACCTTGACTTGAAGTTCTAGGGGGATGAGTGATTGTTCTTGAGAGTGGGAAATTTCGATTGTAAATGTTGGGGGTTTAGATTTTGTCACTCACGTCCTTACATGATTCTTTTTGATGAAAATCTCTTTGCGGGTGAAGTTTGGATGAGTTTTCGTGCTTAAAATGTACCTTGCTCGGGGCGAGCAAGAGCTCAAGTTTGGGGGTATTTGATGCGTAGCATATTTCTTATACTTTTCCCCCTAAACTACACATTTTTATGTTAATTATAACTCATCAAGTTGTATTTGTATTGAAGTTTAGGAGGGTTGGAAGCTGGAAGTTCGCCGGGTGGAATTGGCAAAGCATGTAGAGATCAGAAATTTCGCCCGGTCGGGCGATACGCGTAAAAGCATGAGGAGAGTCCAGAAAGTTCGCCCGGTCGGGCGATTCTTGTCTCTAATTTCGCCCGGTCGGGCGTTTGTTTCTTTTAACTGCAATATTGCAGTTTTGTGCGGCGGTTTTCTTTTCCCAAGGAGAAGGCTGCAAAAGGAAAGCGACGTGAGGGAGGAAAAGGGGAAAAAGCTGAGAAGAAAGGCAGAAGTAAGGGAGAGAGGGATAGGCAGCAGAGAGAGTGACGTAGGGGAGAGCAGTGATTATTGACCAAAAATTGAGGAAAGAAAAAGTTGACTGTGGGGTGCCAATCTATATTGAAGAATTGTTAATTCTTCAAGCTTACTCCATGAATCAAAGGGTTCTTCTTCCATTGTCAATTGCTCCTAGTTTAATTATGCTTGGCTAAAAATATTGTGTTACTCCAAACATGTAATTGGATAATTTGTTCATGTGATTTATGCTATGTTCTTCTTTATCTTATGATCATTTTTACCACAATTTTAGTATTTGAATCTATTACTTTTAGTGCACCTTTTGTAGTAGATCTTTAGGCTTATTTGAATGTCTCTTTAACTTTGAATAAGTTGGAACATTGTGGTAATTAATTATCAATTAGATTTGTTCAAATGATAATTTGATAATGGATTTCTTGAGCTTATAGTAGTTGATCTTTGAGTCTCGCGCTTCCGTAGGATCCTTAGATTAATGAAAATTAGTTTATAGAATATGTGTTCAACTATTCTTAAACTATTGTTTGTCAAGCATGTTCAGTGCTAGCATCGAGAATTGATTTCATAGTCCCGTGATTCATAAGATAGAGTTTGATATTAGAATAAATCACCGTTTTATCCATGAGTGTTTGGAGTAACATGTTCTTCTCTTCATTCGTCTTACTTGTTTTAGTTTGTCTATTTGTTTTTGCATAATCTAGAAATCAAAATCTTCAAATTAAAATCCTCTTTAGTATGTGTTTTCTTTGTTTTAGAGTTAAGTAATCTTTCCTTCCCTGTGGATCGACACCTTAAATTACTACAAACGAAGCTGTAATCTTGCAGCGAAGTGGTAATATTTGGGTTAATTAATTGAACTTGAGTGCTATATTATCTTATTGTAATAAACCTAAAATTACACATCAAGGACCAAAATCATAAAATGGGCATATGTTCAGAACCAGTTTTGACCTTTACTCTACATAAAAAGAGTGCAAGCAAGCTCCTCAGTTGTCCCTTCATCTCTACATTACCACTAACATGGTGGAGCAGTTCAGCAATTGGAACGATATACTAGAATATAGACATCATCATCGGAGCCTTCAACAACGACACATAAAAAAGAAAAGCCAAAGCAAAACATAGCAAGGAGCAATGTGGGGAAAGAAAAAATTCATTCAACAGAAAGCAGAAACAGGGTTACTGCTTTGACTCTGAATGACTAGAGGGATTCACGATCTTCGAGCATTTCAATTAAAGCTTCCATAATTACGAACAAAATGTGCGAACTAAGTTTGACATTAATCAACACAGGGACAAATATTACACAGACTACAATGCTGAGCATTAATGGTGGTTACCATAAGATGCAGTGGTGATAGAGGAACAGATCCCCTCATGTAGTTGGCCAGATGTGAACTGTGCAAGAAAATTGTTTTGGTCAAGGAATATACACACACCTAACAAATAAAGTAGAAGTTATCCCAAAATGACAAAGGAGGGAAGAGGCAGCATACCAGGAAAGCAGGCTCATGCGACACATTGCGAAATCCCCCTCTTGAAAGCAGGAAATAAGGCCCCTAATTCACTGCAGAAAAGTGAGATATCTAATACTACTCAATAAAAACCAAAATACCAAGATAGTCTTAGTAAATTCCACCACAATAACAACTCTCCACAGGAAACTTTAATTTAAGAGACAGTGATATCAATGGGGAACTCAGTTCCATACAGGCAAAGGAACAGCAGAATCTACGTCCCAAGATGTGAGGCTCTCAAGGAGCAAAGGGCGAGGCTCTACATCATACGACGTTGCCTCTACATGCTAATCTGTTGGAGGGAAAATGACGACTAGGCATGCAGATCCAAGCAAGCGGCTTCTAAGGTTAGATCACAGGAGGGATTCATATAATTTTTAGAGCTAACCATTTTTGAATTATAGTAAAAAGGAAGAAGTTATTGCTATGGTTTAGTTTAGCAAAGCATGTAAGTTTGGTACAGCTGCAAGAAAGGCATCAATTCACTACCATTGTGTCTCTAAATCATCCTAGAAGGTAGATTGTGATAGTAATCAAGATATCTAATCCGTTTGTTCTCCTAAATAGCACATATAATCGAGTAATCCAAGCATTCTAATTCAATCCGTTTGTATTTTCAAAAGGGAATAAATGATAGCACAATCACAAAGCCAAATTTGCCTAGATAGTTACCCTTTTCTGTACAAAAGTAATATGTAAAGGCAGATGTGCATTCTTAGTTAGTTATTCGAAACAATGTGAAGATGACATTCCTCCCTTGAAGCTGCAACAAATCTTTAGCTATCTCGGTCACGTGCAAAACGTTATGCACAACTCTGCCCCATTACAGGAAAAAGAGCTAAAAGGTGGAGTTTCATTCAACTTATCAGCATTTTACATGTGAGAAGAACACATTCATTTGAGAAAGATCAGCTACATACCAAAATCTGCAGCAAAGCAGCATTTAAGATAGTATCACAGCAACTATTCCTGCACAAATAAGGCATGAATCAAATACTTCTTTAAACTAATCTCCATTAACATTCGCCAATCAACTCCCAAAGCAGCCATCTAATGTCTTACCCGTTTCAATTCATTTCGCTGCACCGCATAGTGCTGTAATTATCTTACCTTAGCAAGATTAAAATTTTCCTTTCTTCAAAAAGCTCCTTGAACTATATGGATTACACTGGCTATTCAGTAGACCCAAACAATTGATCAATGATGCTTATAGACTGCGCGACTTGGAAATTAAAAACGAGCAACAAAACACAATGCATAAAAGAAAAGAAATTGTGAGACATGAAAAAGGGCATGTGAGTAGAATCAAGGTTTCGCAAATAATAAGAAGGTGCTGAAAATTGAACAAGCACAGTTCAAAATCAATAGTACTAATCCTATATTGAGTAAACAAAGATACCAAAAAAGAAAATCAAAGCTGCAAAGTACATAAGAACCCTAAAACAGTCTAGTACTTGAGCTCATTTGTCACAGTCAAAGAGGGGCGGCTATTTGGAAGATAAACCAAACTGTACTGGCCGATAAATATTAAATATTTATAACAATTCAATTAAGTCACGGAAGCGCATCTAGTGTAGTGGTATCATAGTACCCTCCCACGGTACTGACCGGGGTTCGATTCCCCGGATGCGCAACCTTTTGCTCAGATATTATGTCGTTTGTTTTACCATTTGATAATTGGGAAGGGAGTAGAAATAGAAAAGCTTTAGCAAGCCCAAAAAGAAGATTGATAAAATTGAAGAATACAGTGTATGTAATCCCATCCTGATTATAATTCAACACTTCAATAACCCAAAAATAAAAATAAAAATAAAATAGCTTAGCAAGCCCAAACACACGAACGTCTAGGTAGGTTTTTTTTATTTTATTTTTATGTTTTAAAATGCTTTGTTTATTACTTCATGTTGGATGCAAATAGAAATATTGAATTATCTGAAATGGGGAATGCTATTATACCTCTGTGGGGAATTCATAATTTGAAGCATAATTGCATAGGATTTTATGGACGTTGTTGCTTCTTCAGCTGTATAGCCTCTTTATTTTAAAAAGTGATAAAAAAAACCGTCGGTTTTACTATAACAATTTCGTTTTTTTAGGTGTTGGGTTAACTGTAGGAGTTCGGTGAGTATGGGAGAAGTTTGACACGAATTCTTCAATTCGCACCCGCACGCACGACACGTAACGTTTATTTTCCGCTCTCTTTCCATATATATAAACAAGCTCAACCTCCAAAATCGAGAGAAGACAATCCGAATCTACGCCATATATTCTCCGCCCACTCCTTTTTCTCTAACTCTCTCTACTCATTCACATTTTTTCCAGCAAATTGCAGGGAAATGAGGCTTCTCAAGGTAGCCACCTGCAACCTGAATCAATGGGCAATGGATTTCGATTGCAATATGAAGAACATCAAGGAATCCATTTCTAGGGCCAAAGAAGCCGGAGCCGTCATCCGCCTCGGCCCCGAGCTTGAAATCACCGGCTATGGCTGCGAAGACCATTTCCTCGAACTCGACACTGTCAATCACGCGTAAGCGCCTCCTCTATTCTATGCTTTTGCTCCCGATTTTTATGTTTAACTACTCACAAAATAACAGGGGACTGATGATCGACGTGACGTATTAAGTGTTCAGCTACTGCGAAAATTCAATTTCAAGTGATGCAAAATCGTGACCACTGAGTTTAAATCTGTTTTGCAGTGAATCGTTTGGTTATTTCTGAATTGCTATGCTGTTATGGAAGAGTTCATAGTAGAATATGCTAATGTAAATATGCAATTAACTAACTTGATCCCTGAAATGCAATCAATTGGCTCTTGTAAAGCTCAGATAGTTTTGATACATTGTGATTGATTTAGCATCAAGCAAAATGTTGAGTTGTTAATAGCTTACAACTTGGAGAAACCTGCCCCCTTTATTATTTTTATTGTGACAATTTGAACAATCATTTTACAGGTGGGACTGCTTAAAAGAATTATTAGTAGATGACTGGACTGATGGCATATTATGTAGTTTTGGTATGCCTGTTATCAAAGGGTCAGAGCGCTACAATTGTCAAGTGCTATGCTTGAATAGAAAAATAGTGATGATACGTCCAAAGATGTGGCTGGCAAATGATGGAAACTACAGGGAGCTCAGGTGGTTTACGGCATGGAAACAAAAAGGGCCTCTTGAAGACTTTCTGCTTCCAAGTGATATATCTGAGGCTCTATTGCAGACAACAGTGCCTTTCGGCTATGGATATATTCAGTTCCTAGATGTGTAAGCCATCATGTCATCCAGCCTCATTTTTTTTTTCTAACTTTTGATGTAGATCTCTTGCCATTATTTTTAGTCCGTTGATACTAACATGATACTGGCTCATTTATCTCATTATTTTCTGTGAAATGCGCTCAAGAATATAATTCTAATTTCTGAAGTAAACTTTTAGAATATTAATAAACTAAAGATGCGTGATCTTTTTAAGCAGGATTTTGTTGTGTGTAAAACTAATATTTTGGATGAAGCATATATTTTATGAGGCGCATAGAGGTTTATTTTATCAAATGCCTCTGATGATTCATGGTATGCATCAATTCTAGTCACACCAACCAGGTTCTGCGAGTATAACGAGTTTCATCTTTGGAATAACCGGAACTCCTGTTTTGCTGCATTATGTAGCTATACAATCTGAATCAGGTTTATAATCATGCATACAAGCTATAGTTGAACACTTGAGCTTGATCTCTGGAAACTGTTCACAAATTCTACAGCTTTAACACTTTTTTGTCTTGCTCAGAGCCATTGCTCCTGAAGTTTGTGAGGAACTTTTTAGTCCCATGCCCCCTCACGCTGAGCTCGCTCTGAATGGCGTTGAAGTATTTCTGAATGCTAGTGGAAGTCACCATCAATTGCGTAAACTTGATATTCGTCTCCGTGCTTTTATTGGAGCTACAAATACCCGTGGAGGAGTTTACATGTACGGTAATCAACAAGGATGTGACGGCAGCCGCCTTTATTATGGTGGGTGACCCAGCGTGAGTTGTTTTTCCACAGTTCGTACTATGGGTGGTTACGGCTTATCTGATTTATATTCTTAAAACAATAGGGAACAATTAAGACATCTAGTACTGCCGGGGCTTTCACTATGAGCATCACTAAAATGTAAATGCAGCAAATTTTGGCCCTCCAGTTTTCAGTTTCAAGTTTCAACCTGGTTGCTTAAACTTTGATCTTTGAAATAAAGGGATAGCTTAGCACCTTAACTTTTCTATAGCCATTTCTCTTATAGTCACAAACTGTGGATATGAAACTTTGTTCCTCCATATGTCATCCTCAACCTGATTGCTCAAAGTTTGAACGTGGAAAATAGGTGGAAATCTTTGTAATAATTGCATTACTAAGTTTAGTATGTGTTGTGATATTCCGGAGTTGTTAACTTTGGTGTCATTCGGTGTTTTCTGGGAACCTTTTGCTTGATGAAAGAAAGACTCTTGGAAGTTTACTAACTTTCTCTCTCCATCCTAATATTACTATGACAATATATTAGAATGAGTCATCTAGACTCGCAAGAAGTATCGCAGTTTGTGATGAACCAGCATATTGAACTACTTGGATCTCATTACTAAATTGGAATGCTTAGATTATGGTCCACTCCTTTTCCTTGTGATGCAAATAATTTTTTGAGGAGTCTTGTTTGATAACTTCTTACGTTCAGATGGATGTTCCTGCATTGTGGTGAATGGTGATGTGGTTGCACAAGGCTCACAATTCTCCTTGAAGGATGTGGAAATGGTGGTTGCTCAAGTAGATCTAGATGCAGTATGTACTAATGCAATTTCTTGTTAGGGTCTTGGAAGAAGTTATTTGCTTAAGTCTGAACGGAGAACTACATAAAATAAAAAAAAGATTCTGTTTTTCAGAATTTGGTTATCATAAACGGTGCTCATCACATCATTTGTATAATTTGATTTACTGAAACTTCTCATTGCAGGTTGCCAGCCTTAGGGGATCTATTAGTAGCTTTCAGGAACAAGCCAGTTGCAAACCAAAAGTTTCCTCCATTGAAGTACCTTATAGACTTTGCGAGTCTTTTACGCTCCAAATGTTGCTTTCAAGTCCTCTGAAGGTGAGGAAATACCGGGTTGACAAGAAAATGTCCCAATACTAATGCTAAAACTCGTGTTAAATTCCTGTATGATAGTTCACGGAGGTAATATAGAATAATCATCCATGTTTCATGTGATGGATGACTTCAGTTCCTAAGAAACTCTTTGATATAACATTTATTTATGCATGAACCTTCACTCATGGTTACCTCTTGCATTAGAAACCTTACAAATCCAATCTTGGTTTACTTATTTCTTTGAGGCTTCTTGCATGCTCTGTTTTCTTCAAAAGAAAGTTAGAGCACCTAGATCACTTCAGCCTATTCATCGTTTATGATCGTCTTGCACATTACGAAAGCATGGGATCATATCATGTATGGGCTCTTTTATTCATTTCTTTATTTCTTTGCTATTTGTTTATGAATATATATGCCTCTGTATGAGTAGCCAAAATAAAACCATTGCAGTGGCGATACACATCTTACATTTATCTCACGTGTTTGCATCAATGAAAGTAATATACTTGGCAGGGTTGTTTATATGCCACCAGTATACTTTCACTTATCAATTATTTACTTTCTACTTGTTCTGCTTTTAGATTTCAAGGATCTAAGCTTTTTTTACCCCCTCTTTTGAAAAATTAGTTAATAACAGTATGTGCAATTGGAACCTCCAGAACAATAGTAGCTTCACTTGTTAAAGTTTACTGAGCGACTTCTCATTCTTTTCAGATTAAATATCATTCTCCTGAAGAAGAAATAGCTTTTGGGCCAGGCTGTTGGCTGTGGGATTATTTGAGACGAAGTGGTGCATCTGGTTTTTTACTTCCACTCTCAGGTGGAGCAGACAGCTCATCTGTTGCTGCTATAGTTGGTTGCATGTGCCAGTTAGTAGTGAAAGGTAAATTTCTATATTTAATTCCATCCCCATTAATTTGTTGATCTGTATTCATTGGATTAATGATTCAGTCGTCACCCATCTAATATGTCAAGCGAATAGAGAGGAGTATCATTTTCAACTTCTAAATATTTCTTCAACATGCCCCCTCATGTATAAGGTGGTTACATTTTTTGGTTCATCAGAGCTTTGCATGAATAAATGGGTAGTGTTAAGATTTGAAAACAAGACCTTTCATTTTCCTTGGTTCAGATGGTTGTGATACCACTGAAGTATCAGGTCAACATATTATATATCTGCAGCATGATGTTCTCCTCTAGCCCTTTGTTTTGGTTCTGATTACAGTGTCTATGTTATTTTTGTGATAATGAGGGTTCTAGCACTCATCCTTCCTCCTAAATTAACTCTCTGAAAGAAATGTCTATGTGGTCAAACTGACTTCGGTAATTTCATTTATTTCTGTATTTGAAGTGAGCAGAGATCTAATCATCACATGCTTGATAGAGTGGTGGGGGGGGGGGGGGTTTGCAATTTGTTTGTTTGCTTTCTGAAGATACGAATATTCTGTACATCTTTAACCATCCATTTGCTCATGTTATTCTCAACAAAGATGAAGTGAACTCCAAGAGGCCTTTTGAGCCAGTATATATTTGATATTTTATACCCTTTTCCTCTTGAATTCAACAGAATGATGATCCCTCTTTTTCACTTATTTGTCTGTTTGGCCAAAAAGTTATTTAATTGCCTTAGGCTACATAATTTTGAAAAGATAACATTGCATGTGATTGTATGAGGCCTTTATTCAATCCTCATGTGTAGAAACGGCCTAATATTATGCCTATTTTTGTACTGGTATTGATTGTGAGGTTTGTTACTTCAGCAATATCAGAGGGGGATGAACAGGTTAAAGCTGATGCCATAAGGATTGGCCATTATACTGATGGACAATTTCCAACAGACAGCAAAGAATTTGCCAAACGTATATTCTACACTGTTTTCATGGGGTCTGAAAATAGGTGAGAATATATGAGCAGCTTTTTGTACTTTTTGAGAAACTTATCAGTCTTTAGCATTTTATGTACCATATCCCTGCAAGGTCAGATATGATTTTCTAATATTGGTTGTTATCTTAGTTGGTTCATTTGCAGTACTTCATCTATTTTCTTTAGTTGCTGTAGGTGGGATCATTTTTCAATGTTTCATCTTCAGTTTCTCTGTTTAAGTTTCCATTTATTTAGCTTATCTTTATTCTTTAGGTGGGATAATTCCCTTCTTGAACTATTACATGGTGTAATATTCTTGTTGAAGCTTATGTGCGGCCTCTGCAGTTTGCATAGTCTGAGATAGCTATAAAACTAATGATTTGCAAAAGACAAATTAACATCCCCAGTCTGACCTTAGTATCAGTTTGAAAAGTTTTCTTTGGGGTGTCTTCAGCTATGAAACATGAAGCATTTCTTGTGAAACAAATTTTGTTATTATAGTTGAATAGGATGATAATTAATTGTTGATGAGCTTTCCACCTAAGTAAAGTTGTGTAGAATTTTAAAATTTTAACACTAGATGTCTCTTTTGACTACCTTCCTTCTATGGCACTGGCAGAATGTGTTATTTAACTTTTACTTTCTTTTCGTGATATTTTCTTGTGCCCTTAACTTACTTTCATTTATTGTAGCTCTAATGCCACAAGAACGAGGGCAAAGGTGCTTGCAGAAGAAATTGGGTCATGGCATCTTGATGTCTCAATAGATGGAGTGGTTTCTGCTCTGCTCTCTTTGTTTAAGACACTTACAGGAAAACAACCACGATACAAGGTAAAATCTGAACAGATGACATTTACAACATTTTTGCTTGTATCATAATTTCATCTAGGAGTAAGTATATGACTCAACATTTATGCTGTAGTATATCTGTATATGCAGGATTCCCGTAATTGAAGTTGCTTGTTGTATTACTGTTTTATTACAGGTAGATGGGGGCTCAAATATTGAAAATTTGGGACTGCAAAATATTCAAGCTCGAATCAGGATGGTCTTAGCATTTATGCTAGCATCACTCTTGCCATGGGTTCATAACAAACCTGGTTTTTATTTGGTCTTAGGGAGCTCAAATGTCGATGAAGGATTGCGTGGTTACTTGACAAAGGTACTACATATGTCTAATGTTACAATGGTTCTTGGCAAGGTCATCCTTGCTTTATATGCATTCATAATTGCATGCTTTTCAAAATCATTTTGTCAGTTTGAACCTTTACAAAGAAACTAAAACTATGTTAGAAAAGATTCAGGCAACTTTTTGCCTATAGCTTATGATTGATTTCACTTCTAATGCCTCTATCAAGCTTTTAGCCTCCTCACAACGGATGACTTCACTGAAGGATCTTGAGCATCACTGAATTCAACTTTTCCATTCATTATAGCGTGAGATTTGATGGGTGCTCATGTTTTTTTATGCAGTATGATTGTAGTTCTGCTGATATAAATCCTATTGGAAGCATCAGCAAGCAAGATTTGCGAAGATTTTTAAAATGGGCTGCTGTCCATCTGGGTTTCTCTTCTTTGAAAGAAATTGAATCTGCTCCACCCACTGCTGAATTGGAGCCAATACGATCCAACTACAGCCAGGTATCTGATCACATAGATACAAACACGTCAAACAAAGCTAATTTTTCCTTCCAATCTTTCACCCCCTTCTTTTAACTTTCTCTAATCCTGTATAATCTTTTCCAGTCATTCTGTTTTTTCGCATGTAGCCATTGTCCTTCAACACAGAGATAGTTTTCTCCTTGATGTGGAGGCGAGACGTTTTTGTGTTTTAAGTTCTTTGTATGCCACTGTTAAATGCTGATATTGTGCATGACTAATATATATATTCTTAAAACACAGCTGGACGAAGTGGATATGGGAATGACATATGAAGAACTCTCGGTATATGGAAGGCTGCGAAAGATCTTTCGCTGTGGACCCGTATCCATGTTTAAGGTTTATTTTACTTTTTGTTTATGTTATAACCTTTCGACTTTGCTCTTGACAACTGCTCACCCTTCTTCGTACACGCACTTATCTCTCTTGTGCAATTAACAAGGTTGATAGTATGAGTCAGCATTGTTAGTGACAACTGCTAATTCCAGAAATGTATACGTAGGTTTGTGGAAGCTAGGATTTATTTGCATGCATAGGGATGCTGTATTATGTGTATTCCTGTTTGCATGAGGATCCTAAATATACTTTGCAAGTCCGTGTTTCTTCAAACTAATTTTTTCTTCCGGTGATTGTCAAATTAGTTTACTTTGCTGCAATCTCTGTTTGAATACTTTCTTGTTGATTTATTTTCTGGTATCTATGGAAGAATCTCTGCTACAAATGGGGAACAAAGCTAACTCCAGCAGAGGTTGCTGAGAAAGTGAAATATTTCTTCAAGTACTATTCTATCAACAGACACAAGATGACAGTTCTAACTCCCTCATACCACGCAGAGGTACTATTTTTGGTTTTGTATGTTCATTTTTCTCTCCTTTAGCCTTCATGGGCCGGTTCTAACTATTTTTTTGTGCAGAGTTACTCACCAGAGGATAATAGGTTTGATCTTCGCCAGTTCCTATATAATGCAAGATGGCCATATCAATTCCGGAAGATAGATGAACTTGTGACACGGTTGGATGGTGATAGAGTGGCTATTGCAAATGAAGCATCGGGGCTCAGATCAGATGGTGGCATGGGTGTCGTAGCTGCAGGTTCGGGCAATCCAAGTGTTGGCTTATAAATTTTGCTATAGCCGATCGATACTCCCCTCGCCATGATGTTTGGTGTAATTTACGTGTTTTAAGTCTTTGTATATTAATGTCAACTTTAACTTGAGGTAGATGTCATTTTAAAAAAATTAAATCTTTCCCCATGTTTTCTTCTAGTGATCGAATAAAAAACAGGGAACAACACTATGTCTGTCTATAAGCTGCATATCGTAAAATATTATTTTCCATCGATTGGATCTTCTCATTCAATTCATAGCCACATCAATCAGATTCAGTATATCAACCCACAAATTGTCTATATGCTGCATTTCGTAAGATATTTATCGCATTAAGCTTTGAAAACAAAATTTTAGAAAATGATACGATTGGCAACTCACAAAAAGCTACCGAATAAATTGACTACTATTCACTCTATTCTATAGACTATACTACTCTTTCTACCATGCTTTTAACTGTATCCACATACTTTAATATCTTATCATGTTATCTTCGTTATCCAATAATATTATACTCCTATTTTCATCATGCGTACATCATTATTTTAATGTCTTGTGTGCATATTAGCAGCAATAGTATATTTAAAAATGTGCCTATGGTTCGACATTATAAATTTATTATATACCAATAAAAACGACTGTACTATCATTTTTGTTGAAATTTGAATTTGATTAACAATCATATTGTATATCACACTAAATATAGTACATAAAATTATATAGGTGATAACTACAGTAAGTTAGTCATTGTAAAATGTAAAAACTATGGATCATTGGTAGTTAAGGTATATATTAATGCTTAATAATAGTAGTACTTTTTTAGTTAACAAGGTTCTTTTAAATGGAAGTTTAATCTATTTTTATTGACAGAAGAAGAAAAACTGAACGTAAGAAAAAGATTAAAAAAATGTCTTGGGGGTATAGAGAGAGAGAGAATTGTTGAAAGAATGAGATGGGGTAATTTGAGGTACCAACTATAGAATACAAAAAGAGAGAGACAATAAATAAATGAACATTAAGTTTCACACAATTCCCTCTCTAGGTAAAAGATTTTATATTGCTTTAATGCAAGTGGATTCTTTTTTTAAGTGGTTTACAGATGAGTTGTATCCATTAGAGCTTAATCTATTCCGTGTTAAATCTTAATTAAAGTAATCAACATCTTCTCGTATCTCATGTCGATTCCACCAAAAAAAGATTCCCCCATTTTGAATTAAAAAACAACCGTGAACATACATAGTCATGTTTGCTTATAAATGGAGTGTAAATGAGTTTGAGGAAACATAGCAGATTGAATAAAGATGAGGGTGTTGAAGGTGGCGACGTGCAGCTTAAACCAATGGGCAATGGATTTCGACAACAACATGACCAACATTAAGGAGTCCCTGCGCCGAGCCAAAGCCGCCGGCGCTGCGATCCGTCTGGGCCCGGAGCTTGAGATCACCGGCTACGGCTGCGAGGACCATTTCATGGAGCCAGACACCATCACCCACGCGTGCGTACTCATTCAATAACTCATCTATCTTGAAATTACATCACTAAAAATAATTTAAAATGTGCGTTTTTATCATATTTTGTTTATTTATCTTCGCTTAGCTGCCAATACACTTGTGTAGGTGGGAATGCTTGAAGGAACTGGTGACGGGCGATTGGACAGAAGGGATGCTATGCAGTTTCGGGATGCCGGTGAGCAGAGGGCCGGAGCTCTACAACTGCCAGGTGCTCTGCCTCAACAGGAAGATTCTCATGGTGCGCCCCAAGATGTGGCTGGCTAACGGCGGCGGCAGCAGCGAGCTCCGGTGGTTCACGGCCTGGAAGCAGGCGGAACCCCGGCTCGATGATCTCCTGCTGCCGCCTGATGTAGCTCAAGCCATCTCTCAGCCCACCGCGCCTTTTGGATATGGATTCATTCAGTTTCTTGACACGTGCGTTAGTCCCCCCTCTATCACACAATTGCTCGACTTGTTCATTTCATTGTAATTTCTGGTAAATATTAATTTTCAAAATCTTATAAAAGTTGTCCCTATATTCATATTGACCTGACCTTAGTCACTATGCACCAGGACTTGGGCTGGACTAGACTGATGCATGATGCATTTTAGAATAATACTCCATATTTTACTATATAATAATGATTGTATATGTAAATTGTTTTTCAGTCAATTTGACAATTGTGTTGGTTCTTAGAGCTGTAGCTGCTGAAATCTGCATGGAATTATTTTGTCCTGTGCAAGTTCACCCTGAATTGGCTTTGAATGGAGTAGAAGTTTTCATGAATGCAAGTGGAAGCATTCATCTAGTGCAGAAGATGGAGCGTCGTCTTCGAACTATAACCACCGCCATGTCTGCTCGTGGAGGAGTTTACATGTACAGCAATCACATAGGATGCGACGGTGCTCGCCTTTACTATGGTATTGCTACCTAATATTTATGTAAACCACAACTAGTACTCGTAATTATAAATTCTCTGATTTTGGATTGCAGATGGATGCTCATGTATAGTTGCAAATGGAGATGTGGTTGCCCATGGCCAACAGTTTTCACTTAAAGATGTGGATATGGTTATTGCTCAAGTAGATCTAGACAAGGTATGAAATTCAATTTCATTCTTCCAAAACATTTTGTAATTGTAAATCATTATATACTGACTGATTATAATATGATCAGGTGGTGAATTTGAGACGCTCTCCCAGTAGCTACAAGGAACAAGCCAGTTGCAAAAACAAAGTTCCATCAATTTTTGTACCTCACAAGCTTTGCCACTCTTTCAAGCTCCAAAACTCAATTTCAACTCCAATAAAGGTAATATTATCCCAATTAATTATAGATTTGAATATGCATTATTGAGTTTGTAAAGTATAAAAAATATAGGTCGAGTATCCTTGCCGTGAAGAGGAAATAGCAATGGGAGCAGCCTGCTGGTTGTGGAATTATCTTAGGAGAAGTGGTGCTTCAGGTTTTCTGCTTCCACTCTCTGCTGAAGTTGAAACTTGCTCTGTTGCTGCTATTGTTGCTTGCATGTGCCAACTTGTTGTCAAAGGTTAATTCAATCACCTGTTTATTATACTTATATCTTAAACAAATATTCTTTCAATTATTAAAGTTTTTCTTTTATGCAGAAATTGAAAATGGAGATGAACAAGTGAAAGCTGATGCAGTGAGAATTGGCCACTACAGTGATGGGCAGTTTCCAACGAATGCTAAACAATTTACTAAACGCATATTCTTCACGGTTTTCATGGGAACCGATACTAGGTGAGACCGATAGAACCATGGCGCTATACTATTGCTTTGTCTACCGGTTCAGTTTTTAAAACATTGGTTTGATGTGATAGTAACGAAGCCTCAAGTTCAAGCAAGCAACACTCGAGGGTGGTTGCAGAGGAAATCGGGGCATGGCATCTCGACGTTGCAATAGATGGAGTGGTATCTGCCCTGCTCTCCTTGTTTCAAACTCTCATCATCCCTAAAAAGGTACATCACCTCATGGCTTTTTTCTCCAAACTAGATTAACTGTTTCTTATATTCGTAGCTTCAGTCATGTATTATATGGTGACGCTTGACAAAACGCAAAAGTAGATATATAATATAACTAATAACAGTTGTTGAGTATTAGAGGCAGGAAAATGGGAGCACAGATATTATTGACAAGTCAGCAATAGCGAAAATTAGGAGTCGAACAAGAATGGTCGTGGCGTTCACGTTAGCCTCACTATTGCCATGGATCCACCACAAATCCGGCTTTTATCTGGTGTTGAGTAGCACTACTGCCGATCAAGGATTATCTGGTAATCTAACCAAGGTCTGATAATTAATTCTCTTGCCGTTTACATTTCTACTATGGTCTAATAATACTACTAGTACTAAATTTTTTATTTTACTAATAATGATTATGGGATAAATAGTATGGTTGCAGCTCTGGTGACATAAATCCAATTGGAAGCATCAATATGAAAGATCTTAGATCATTCTTGAAATGGGCTGCAGTCAATCTGGGTTATTCATCCTTAGCACAAACTGATCAAACTAACACTCTTGAATCTTTGGTATATGCTCTTGAAATTAAGATCAACTTATTTCACTCATCATTTTCATAATTTTACTTTATCTCGATGGATCCACATTAGGAGAGGGGAATGACAGAGGAAGAACTCTCAACATATGGAAGATTGAGAAAGATTTTTCATTGTGGACCAGTATCCATGTTTGAGGTATAGAATGGAGTTCACTATTTTTCATTTTAATAGTAGTAAATGAATTGTGTTGTGACAGAATCTGTGCGAGAAATGGGGCGCAAATATGAGTCCAACACAAATAGCTCACAAACTGAAACATTTCTTCAAGAGCTATTCGATAAATCGACATAAGATGACCATTCTAACGCCTTCGTATATAATGGAGGTATACAAATTTTGATAAATATTCTTGAAATTTAGCATATCAATTTATAAATATATTGCATAGTTATTATCCTTTATATTTGACATGATTTTATTAAAATCGGGTTCCAATCAATTTTTATCAAATTGATTTTGATTATCCCTAGATTATTTTCCTATGTTGATTTAGCTAATGAAGAAGATCAAGAAATAAGATTTAATTTATGCAGAGTCAGTCATGTGAGGACAATAGAATTGATCAACGGCAAATCCTTTACAATCCAGAGTGGGCATATCAATTCAGGAAGATAGACCAACTTGTACAACAACTTGATGCTGAAGAAGAAGAAGAAGCTCTTCCAAATCCACAAATCAAAAATTCATGATTGTATATCTTATTATTCTAATGAAATTGTAGTTTTACTTTTTCATGAGTGATTGTATTTTACTCTGCTAATAGGATTTCTCCAATTTTACTAGTATTTCAAATAGATATGAGTATAAATCAAATAAAATTATTAATTACCCTAGTTATACTAAAATTCTAATTAAGGATTCTTTGGAGTTTTCTTCTTTCTTTTCCTCAAGAATTTCCTTTCAAACAAGTTATGACATGAACGTTACAGCAATAATATTTAAACAATGTAGCATTATTATTTAGGAAACAACATCAAAATTATTTCTGCAACCGAATTCTATCATTTTGGATAGATTCCATTTGTTGATATCAGGACCCCACTCTAAGCAACACCATGTTCTGGTAAAAGCATTAGCAATGGAGGGCCTTCCCCATCGGCCCTCTCAGCCCCACCCCTCTCCCCCAAATGGCCGATATATCGGCACAACGGATGGCCGATCGAAGGCCCTCTCATTTTTTATTTTTTTCAATTTTTCTTATTTTCTATATATATATATTCATTTCCATTGTTTTTTTCGAATTTTTTTTCCATCTCGTTGTACTCTATTTTCTAATCTTGCAATACAACGACGATTTGCATATTAATATTTTTTTGCATTTAAATTTATTTAATTTGTTAACATATTAAAAATTACAAGTGCTACAAATTTAAAATAAAATAAATGATGATGTGGAAATGAATTGGAAATAGGAGGCCTATGGGAGGGCCCTTCCATTGCTAATGTTATAATGGGATATACTAATGGTGTACTATTCAGCAGCAGAAATGAAACAGTTAGAATACAGAATAATTTTGCAGTTGCTTTCATTTATATGTAATTTAAGTTTATCGATCAATTATGCTGGAATATAATAATTCGGAGTATAACTTAAGGATTGCCCAAACCAAAATACATAATCATTAATTATAGTCACCAAATTCAATTATTAAATATGTTATGATTTGAGTATTAACTGAATCAGTTGATAGTACCAGCTGGTATTATGTCACTTATCTAATCTTTAAATTAGAGAAGTCCATGCTGAGATATTTGTAATCCAACTTTAAGTTTAAGTACTAATTTATAAAATTACTAATACGAATAATAAAGGATTTGTGGTAAAGAGAAGGTCTAGATGAAGGATTAGGGTTGGAGTAGGAGCTATGAAGGCTCCCCTTTTGGAGACTATGGAAGGGTGAATATTATGAATTAAGTTATGAGGTATATATAGACTTGAAAAGGATTTAAATTTGTTAAAAAGTTTCCTCCAAGCAATAGTAAAGATGGAATTTTCGTGCCCCATAGTAGAAGGAAAAGATTTGGCTTCACAAGGTAATGTCTTCTTTCCTTCTTTAAATTTCCGTCTAAACTGCATTTGACAGCTTTGTGCGATCTTCGTAAAATGGCCATAGCTTTCTCTACAAAACTCCGATTGAGATGATCTTGATACCAACACGAAGCTCTTTCGAAGATGAAGAGAATGACATATAGAACGCCCTGATCAAACTTCAGAATCTTCGAAAAAATGAGTTTGAACACAGGTTGTCGTGCATTGCTTTTTTGTGGCGGACCGCTGCACCTTGGCCAGCGGTCGCCATGCATTGATCCGAAGTTTCTGTCTCTTAGGTGGCGGTCGCCACGCATTGCCCAGCGGTGGCTGGGCGTGTCTTCATTCCATGCACAAATTTCCCGTAACAGACCGCTACAGATATGGCGGCCGCTGAGCGGCGCTGGTCGCCGGTAGTGTTGCAGCGGTCGCTGATCGCTCTTAGAAACTCCAGATTTCTTACTTCGCGTTTTGACTCCTTTTTTAAGCTCAAATATGCACATTTCTCACAAAATATGTCAAAATACCAAAATGTATAAAATATACAAATAATGGACATGTAATGCAACTTTGACGTTCAAAACGGACCAAATAATGGCCTTAAAACCGTGCAAATTCCGAGCGTATCAACTAGCATAATCTTGCACAACATGATTGTCGCCGACGAAGGACCTGAGGCGGGAAATTGGTTCGACCCTGAAACCCCGGGAAGCTCTACCGCAAGTAGTCCGCCTCGCAGTGGAGTGCATCTGTCTTTGCAAGAGCGGCTGTGTTCGGGCAACCATTAGACAATCACCGCATCACTTTCCATGATTATGCGGATTTCAATAAATTTTAATATTCGGATTTCAATTATGTATTTTTCGTATTTTCGGATGTTGTAATTTTCGGTAGACGCACATGATCGTCACTAGAGAACTCCTTCTTCTGCTTCTTTGCCTCCATTTTTTTTATGATTTGAGTTTTGAGATTTTGAATTTAGAGAGAGTGAGAGGAAGATACAATGTAGAGTTTCATTTTAAGATTTTAGTTACGTGTTTTTTATTTTTTAGGATTTTAAATTGTAATTTTCTTTTATTTAATAAAGTGTGTTTTTATTAATTGAATTTGTTGGAAATAAAAAATAAAAAATGAAATTGAATGAATAGTTAAGGGATGAGATGGTTAAGAGATGGATGAATGCATGTGTTGCCTCTTAGTTAAGAGGTGGGGTAAAAAGTGCAGTGAGACCCATGAATATTGAATGGATAGGACGGTTAAGAGACGGTATTGAGACACGGATGCGGATGGCCTTATCCACAAACGAAATATTCATCCTTTCTTATTTCTTACTTCATATGTCCTATAAAAAATGTCATACTTCCCTTTTTAGTTTGTCTCACTAAAGATGTCACATTTTCATTTATGAAAAAAATTCTTTCTCACATTAATATAAATATTATATTTTATCTCTATACTTTAAAACTCAAAACAAAACATCCTAAATTTTTGTGTCATCCCACAAGGGTGAAATCTTTTCTGGCACGGAGGGAGTACTATTTTTTAATAATGATATTTTTTTCCATTGAAATGAGAATAAAGAATACGAAGTGAAAGTTTTTTTTTTTTGGTAGAAAAAGAAAAAGGAAAAGATGAATTTAAAGAGTGACAGTTTCTTTCTCCTTTTTTTTATATATAATTAGATATTTTCTCTGTCACAGTCACAAACATTCTGTTTTCCTGCCTCACTCGATGTTTTTAAATATAAAAAATGTTATTATTTTTTTATATTTTATTTTCTATATTTTAACGGACTAATTATATAAAATTATGTACCATAAAAAAATATTTCACATACCGAAGATATATTAAATTTACAATCAAAAGTAAAATAAATAGGTGGCGAGAATGAGTAATGGCTTATGGGCCAGCTATGAAAAAAAAAACAATCTCAAAAGTCAAAATTTGCTACTAGGAGTATAATTTATGTTTTTTTTTCCTGTCACGTTACCATTTTTAGTTTTAACCACCATCCCTGCAATAAGACATCTCATCATCATCATCATCAACCATAACTTATTTTAATATTTTTCATCTTTAGTTCTTTTAATTTTCAATTTAGAAAATAAAATATATATATTAAAATGTCAATATAATTTTAAAAATACAACACTGATAATATTTTTATTTGATTAAATTTTTTTATATTTTTATTTAATTAAAATTCTTACATGAAATAGAAGAAGAAATGAAGGCATTTAGCAGACAAAATAATGTATATTAAAATTTATAAAAATAAAATAAAAACTGAATTCAGCCGCGGCTGAAATGGCAGCAATTAAGAGTGTCCATAGTGGTGCCGCCACGGCGGGGGTGGCGGAGGGGGCTGAGCCGCAAACGCGGCGTGGAAGGGGCGGTGGGGGCGGTTTACCGGCGACCGGTGCCGGCAGTGTAAATTTTTTTATTTTTTATTTTTTATTTTTTCTGAGTTTATTTCTATAAAATATATATTCTCAACTCATTTTTTTCACTCCATTCCCTTCTATTTATTTTTGTCCAATTAATTTTGTTCTAAGCCAATTAAAATATACCAACAATTGATAAAATAATATGATTTGTAACTATAGAAGTGTTTTTGTGGTTGTAGATAAGTTTTTGTGGCAGTGACGTGGCTATTGACTATTGTCCACCACTATAAACACTCTAAGAGCATCTCCAGTGTCGGACATCCGGTCGGACGTCGCGACGGGCGACCCGGACGTCCGCCATTGTGGCGTTTGGGGTCCGATACGGACGTCCCGTGAGGACGTCGGGTGTCCTCGGACGTCCCTGCGACGGGCGGGCGGACGTCCGCCACTGTGGCAAGGGTCGGACGTCCCGCTCGGACGTCCGAAATTTTTTTATTTTTTTTAAACCCTATATATACAGCTCGTTGAACTTCATTTCATTTGCACCACTTGTTGTTAACAAGTTTCTCTCTTCTTTTACTACAAATTTCATTTCTACTTTTAATGGAGAACGATAGGAACTCCCCGGCCACGAGCGAGTCGCAGACTCCGGCGTTTCCCATCGACCTGGAGGGAAACGCCAGCGGAAATGCGACAACAGTACCGGGAATGGGACAGATGGGTGGGATGATGTCCCCTTATATGTACAATTGGATGGGACAGATGGGCGGTATGGGTGGTATGATGCCCAGGGCAGCCGGGATGGGGGGCATGACCCCAAATATGATGATGCCGGGGATGGGGATGGGGGGCATGACCCCAAATATGATGGGACAGATGGGTGGGATGATGCCGGGGATGATGGCGGGGATGATGCCGGGGATGATGCATGTGGGAGGGGGTGGCAGGGGCCCTGAACCACTAGCGGACGATGTCTATCGGCCGGTTGTGGATATGCAGTCTACTGATACCCCTTCCACTTATGTTCCGGATACTCAGTTCACCGGCATAGACACTTTCTCTTTTGAGGAGTTGGGGATATCTCCAGTCAGGCAGACGCCCGATGATATGAGCGGGGGCAGGGGGAAGGGACGTGGCAAGGGCAAGGGGAAAGCCCCAGGGTCTTCCTCACGAACGGTGGCAGAGGAGGAGGATGAGGAGACGGGAAAGAGGACGATCTGGAGCCAGTGGGAAAACGTCGCGCTTGCGAAGGCTTGGATTGCAATTGTCGAGGATCCCTATGTCGGTGCCAACCAGCATATTGACAGACTATGGCGTCGGATCGCTGAAGCCTACCACACACACAAATCGGCTAGTGCGAAGCGTCGCCTTCCCGAACAGTGCCGGAAACAGTGGGAGCGGTTGAGGCCTAAGCTTAGTCGATTTGCTGGCCTCTACCAAAACAACCTCCGCCAGGCAAGCAGCGGTATGTCCGAGGAGGATGTCCGGAACCGTGCCTTTTCTCAGTACCCTGACAGAGCCTTGAAATTCAAACAATTCGACCAGTGGGAGGCCTTTCTCGTGGTGAAGGATTCCCCAAAGTTTTGTGGGGGAGTCGAATCGGGCTGGGCGAAGCGGACGAAGATCAACGCTTCCGGTGAATACAGCAGCAGTGCTGGTTCGCACGAGCTCCCGGAAGCCGATGAAGTGTCCCCGCTACCGCAATCAGACTCTCGCCGTCGTCGTCGCCCGGTTGGGCAAAAGGCTGCGCAACGGAGGGCTAGGGGAACCAGCAGCGGTAGCGGGTCGTTCGAGGTTGAATCGGAGGCCCCTGCTCCCCAAGAAGATATCGACCGCCTCGCCCGCGCGCAGTTAACGACAAGCTTGGTCCGGACCATGCATAGGTGGCATAGCACGACCGATCCGCTGTACAAGAGGATGCTGAAGGATGTCATCGATGGATGTCGGCGCGATTTGGGGATGCCCCCCATTGGAGATGATGGCGCCGAGCTTAGCGGAGGGGACGACGGGGGCGGCACGGGCGACGGTGACGGCACGGGTGACGGGGGCGGCACGGGCGACGAGGACAGCGCGGAGTGAGCCGGGCCCATTGGATTATGTATTTTTCTTTTTTTGAATGACTATGTATTTTGCTTTTTTTTCTAACTATGTTTTTTTATGTTTTATGAATATGTATTTTTGCCCGTATTTTGCTTTCCCGTATTCCGTGTCAAAATTATATTTCCGTTTTTACGTAATTAAATTATTGTGATTTTTTTTATTGCGGGATGTCCTAGTGGGAAGGGCGGACATAGGAGGGGATGTCCTAGTGACGTGGCAGTGGGATGGGAAGTCCTAGTGACGTGGCAGGAGGTGTTTTTGGGATGTCCTAGTGGATGTCCTAGTGGGATGTCCGCCCACTGGAGATGCTCTAAGGCCGGAAAAGTATTAGTATGAGGGTATATTGACTATAACACTGGTGAAAACTTATTTTATTAAATGTCACATCCATCTTATTTAGATTAAATCTATAATTAAAAATATTTACCATTTAATAACGATTAATTGAAATAAACCCTTAAAAAGTTACTTAAATTGTAGTATTTCAATGAACAATGTTAAAATTGATTACTACAAGCACAAAATTTTTATTCAATACTGCTTGATTGCAACTGAGCGCAGGTCTTCCGTCATATTATTATTAGAGTGAACTACAAAAATGTTTCCTTCACTATAGGTTTATCTTGTTCATAGTCCCTAAACTTTAAAAATATCGTCGGACATACCTGAACTAAAGATTTATTTCAAAATTGGTCATTTTGGTTATTTTTGTTCCGAAAATGCCCTTTTGAGCATTTGGGTAATTTCGTCTTTTTCACATTTTAACTGTTTCAATATGATATTATTTAAGATGTACTAAATCTGATATTATTTCAAAGTTATCTTCTTCTTCCCTTTGTCATCCTTCACTTTGTTTTTTTAATTCAATATTAGATTTAATTTTATAAAATTAAATTTAAAATTTAGAATTTTAAATATCAATAAATTGTTTTAATTAAAGTTATTAATTTATGTATTCTTTCTCATCTCATAGCTAT
Source organism: Salvia splendens (assembly GCF_004379255.2). Lineage (NCBI taxonomy): Eukaryota > Viridiplantae > Streptophyta > Magnoliopsida > Lamiales > Lamiaceae > Salvia > Salvia splendens. Next base: position 12,805,245 of record NC_056046.1, read on the forward strand.
ATATATAGAAATAAAACTATGCAGCCAACTCACACAAAACTCTTTTATAATAAATACATAAATTAAAATTTTTAATTACAAATAATTTATTAGTATTTAAAAATTCAAATTTTAAATTTAATTTTATAAAATTAAATCTAATATTGAAATAAAAAAAATAAAGTGAATGATGGAAAATGGAAGAATAAGATAATTTTGAAATAATATCATACTGAAACAGTTAAAATGTGAAAAGACGAAATTGCCTAAATGCTCAAAGGGACATTTTTAGATAAAAAATAGCAAAAATGACCAATTTCGAAATAAACCCTTAGTCCAGAAATGTCTGCCGATATTTTTAAAATCCAGGGACTATGAACGAAATAAATTCATAGTCAAATGACCATTTTTATAGTTCACTCCTCTTATTATTTTAATTGAGGCCCCGTCTCTAACTGTGAGTTCACCTATATGAACTATTTCCTATAAAAAAAATGTTTAATTGGCTGTAACATTGACTTTAAACTTCATTTCTTCATTATTTTGATTATTTCGAACAATATAAATTACCGAATAATCGTGGATAAGTGATTATGTAATACTTATAATTTGTGTTGATTCAGGGTTACCTGGAGGGGCAGGTCCAATGATTTGTTTTGTTATTTGTCAAGAAAAATAGTGGAATCCTTGCTCTCTTTTGACGCAACGAATGTAATCATTATCCTGTGTATTTTTCTTTTATTATCCATGCTAATCATGCCCAATCATTTTGTTATTTCCATTTGATATTAAACAAGTGAATAATATATAGGGGTAACAATTTTTTCGACTAAACGTGCATTCCTTAAATCAATCTTGTGGAGGTTTTAGTTAATTTAATCCTAGCTCATAGGTCAATAATTTAATGATAGTTTTATAACATGTGATTAACAAATCGGATAGTTTTGACTTGTATCCTTATGAGAATTCCTAGTTGTGGACTATAAATCCATCCATACTTATTTTCCTCATGCCATGTTAACATTTTTATCATCAAGTTCCAGTACTTACAATAGCGCATTGTCTATGAATTCGCATGCCCTAGCCGTCTATGGAGCGTTAATATATGAGGGTGGTGAGATCAACAATCCACTCGCAATAGATGGCGATAAAACTGTCGTTCGATCAACAGTTTTATCGTCCTCTATTGCGAATGTTCTAAGCTTTTTGGATACGTATGGTTAAGGGTTAAACTGGATCAATTTAGACAAATTGACAATTAATTATGAATTGTTGATACGATGATAAAAATAAAATGCAAAAATAAAAAATCTGAAAGAATCGTAATAACTACATTATGTTACATCCAACTTTTTATATCCAGTTTAATTTAATATTTTAACAAGGAAAGTAAATCTATGTGATTGATTTAAATTTATTTCTTCATTTCTTGAATAAGTTTCATTCAAATCACATATATTCTCTTCATTCCAACCAGTTTCGACTCAGAATCAGCGTTGCTGCCCTCAGTTGTACCCGGCAAAGGGCTATCACCAACACTTGTCGCATCTTGGGTTAATTTTTTTGTTGTTCTAGACTACAATTAACATTCCATAAGTGTACTAGATTTTTTTAAATTCCGGCTTTGGGAGAGACGCATGACCCTCATGCGTCGCCCGTTAATGAAACACATGACCTTAATAGAACTCCTTTGAATCACAATCCTTTGTCATTATTAAATGCATAATAATGAGTACCTATAATTATTAGTTTAACATAATGGACAGCAGCATAATTATTACAATAAATAAAGATAGCATCATCCAGCTTATATATTTGGTCACAATTATTTTCAATAATCAATTAGTCAGTAAATTATAACTATTGCAGTAGTCAGGGGAAAAAAATACACATCTTTAAATATCTATGTCTGTTACAAAACACTTTATAGCAACAGCCAACATGAATGAAATTTGAAACGCATATATGGATTTAGTAGTTACATGATTTTTCCTACAATGATCATATTAATAAATAAAAAAAATTGGAGGAAGTATCATAGTAATAATATACTATAGTAATTTGTGTATTTATTTAGTATGGAATATTGATGGAGAATTGGTAGGATCGGACGAAATTGGTATGACGAGATATGGTGTGGCACTTAAAAATTACTGTTGTATCCTCAACTTCCTTCTTTAACCCCAACGGCCATATCTCAATCCACAGTATCTCTCACCAGCAAGCAATGAAGCTACACTTGAAAATGGTAGCCTGTATTAATCCCCACCCCTTAAATTAATCCTCTCCCATTTAATTAATTCCCCTCCATTCCATTTCACAACCCCCATTTTCCACTTGAGCTTCCACATTCTGTAACAATGCCGGGTTTAGTCTCCGTCAAGACGCCGCCGCTGCGGATCACCGTCCCCGACGACCAGCCCCACACTCCCATCCGCGCGCAACCCATCAGATCCGACCCCAAATCCAGCTCCCCAGCCACGCGCCGCCCTCCCTCCCCTTCCCCTTCCCCCTCCACCTCACGCGCCAAGCCCTCGCCGGATCGGGGCTCCGCCAAGAAGAAATCCCCGCCCGAGAAGAATCTCCTCAACGAATCCTCCCTCGACAACCCGGATCTCGGCCCCTTCCTGCTCAAATTGGCGCGGGACACGATCGCGTCCGGCGAGGGCCCCACCAAGGCCCTGGACTACGCGCTGCGTGCGTCCAAGAGCTTCGAGAAATGCGCCGTCGACGGTGATCCCAGCCTGGATTTGGCCATGAGCCTTCACGTGGTGGCGGCGATCTACTGCAGCCTCGGGAAATTCGAGGAGGCGGTGCCGGTGTTGGAGAGGGCGATCAAGGTGCCGGAGGTGGCGAGGGGTGCGGATCACGCGCTCGCGGCGTTTTCGGGGTATATGCAGTTGGGTGATACGCATTCCATGCTGGGGCAGCTGGATCGGTCGATTGAGTGCTATAAAGATGGCCTCAAAATTCAGATGGAGGCCTTGGGTGATAATGATCCCAGAGTTGCAGAGACCTGCAGGTAATTTTTACTACTACTTCTTTTGCCTTTTTACGAAGTTTATTTGGAGATAATGTTGGAACGATCTGATATTCAAATTGGCAAGAAATAGTTGGTAAATTATCTTAATTTCGTTAGTCTAGCTCGATATACCGCAAATATATGATTTATTTTGTTCATTCTATAAAGAGATTTAAGGAATTTCAACGGTAGAATTAACTTAAGTCTTCACCCCTAAACTCACCACTTATACTGCTACACTTTCCTCAGCTTCTTCTCCAATTCTTCTTATACGTATGTTATTAGCTCCGGATTTTCTGATTTCCTATTCCTTAATTACCGAATAACCTACCCTCAGGGCATCCATTCCTCAGGGCATCCACAATGGGGCGCCCTAAGGTGCGCCATATGGCGCGCTACGTCAGCAGTTTTATCCTCCCACCTGCGATAGGGCGCCCTAAGGCGCGCCATATATGTTTTAATATTGTTTTGTTAATTAATTTAAATGTTTCAAATATATAATGCAAACTAATTTAAAAACACAACGAGTAACGGCTCCATGTCAGACAAACTGTACTATTCCGTGCTGAATTCGGGATCGTACTGTGCGTTGGCGTCGAACGGCCGATATTCGTCGGGTTCTGTACCTGGCCAACGCGCCTCCCCAAACATCAGACTGTTGGGACTTGCATATATTTCGTCGAAATAATAAAAATGTGAGTTTCGAGAGTGAAATCGTGAAAATGAAACGTTACAAGTGAAGGTGAGGTAGGGTTATTTATACAAAAATTAAAAAATGCGTGCCATCGTCCGCGACCATCGTCCGCCGATAACGCAATGGGGCGCCCGATGGTGCGGACGATAGCCCATCGTCCGCCTAGCCCACAATGGCGCGGACGATGGCGCGGACGATAGCCCATCGTCCGCACTTCAACCGCGGACGATGCATCGGGCGTGGGCGTAGGGCACGGACGATGGCACGTATCGGGCGTGCCATCGGGCGTCCCATTGTGGATGCATTTGAACTGAGATTTGAAGGTTGGAGAGAAAATGTAGTGCAACTTATAGATGCAGTGAATTGGAATATCTCATTATCAGTTTAGGCGCTTGCCTGCAATTTTAACTAAGAGCATCCACAACCGTGCTCTTGCCAACGAGCATGGTTATGGGTCCGGCCCCACTTTTTCTGCCTGCTCTTAAGCAAGAGCACAACACCCACAGCCGTGCTCTTCCGCAAGGACGAGCACAAGGGTCCCATCATTCTATTATTCAATTTAAATAAAAACATTTTCATAATATTAAAATTCATTAAAAAAACTAAAATAATATTACAAATTACAAATAAAATAAAAATTACATAATTAAAATCCTAAAAAATAAAAATTACATAATTAAAATCTTGAAAATTAAAAATTACATACTTTAACTGCAACAAATTAAAAATTACATAATTAAACTCCTAAAAATTAAAAATTGCATAATTAAAGACTAAAAATACCATCGTGGAAGACTATTCATCCGGCGGCACTACCCCCAATTGTTTTTGGAGACCCAATATCATGGTCTCATGCGATCGAAGTTGCGGGGGGTCATAGTTGACCTATCGGCCATATTGCGTTGCGCCAAAATCGCCCACGAGTTGGTGGGGGTAGAGGTGACGCATAGGGAACGGGAACAGGAGCGGGTTCGAGAGCATCGCTGGATGGAGTCGCGGCGCGATGGCGGCTGGCCGCCGCCTTCTTCCTTCCTTGCGGTCGGCGTTGGGAACCGCTCGGGCCGGCGTCGGGGCTACCCAAGTTAGCTCCGGCAAATTGGCTAGCCACATCTTCGGAGCCGGTGTCGGATAGGGATACCGACCTTGACCGTTTGGAGGAGTCGCTAGAGGAGGATGTTACGCCTCCCCTATACTTCGGATGCGACCGCGTCTCCTACCAAATGTTGAGGTACTTGAACGGCTTGTAGTTTATGGATTGGTAGGTCGACAAGGCAGAACTGATGATGTCGACCTCGCTCCGGCCGCTCCCCGCCGACCGCTCTTCCTGGAGGTAATACCCCTGGAACTTTTGGATTTCTTCGTTGGCTCTGTATATGGCGTTGCGCACCATACTCTCGTTGCGTTCGATTGTTCCCGCTGGCCGGTTTTTATTGTACCGGCGACAGATGTGCCACCAATAATGATCGCCGGATTGGGTCGTGCCAACCTCCGGATCTTCGGAGATTGACAAGAACGCCTAGAATAATTGTTCCATCTCCGCCGGAGTGTACAGTGTGCGGACACCGCGAGTAGGAGGAGTCGGAGTTTGAGAGGGGCCGCTCGACCTCGCTCTAGGCTTGGGTGTCCACCCGTATTGCCCTTCGGGGGCATCTTGGTCGTCGATCGGGTAAGGCTAGTAGCCACCCGGAACTCCCGAACATTGGGTTTGAGGAGGGGCAGAATATTCCGTTTTCGGACTAGGAAACGGTTGTGAATCGAACCAATCGGGGTTCCAACCGTGGGAGCCCGGGGGTGATCGCCGTGGCTAGACATTGTTATATTGTAGGAGTGGAAAAAAGATTGAGAATGGAGATGAGAGAATGTAGATGAGAATGGAGATGATAGAATGTAGATGAGAATGGAGATTAGAGAATGTAGATGAAAATGGAAATGAGAGAATGTAGATGAGAATTGTGTAGTGTGGTGTGAATTTTTGGGTGTGAAAGTGGAGGTATTTATAGATGAAAATGAGTATTTTTGAGAGAAAAAAATGAAAAAAAAATTAAAAGTGGAAAGAAAACAGATATTTTTTTTTGGGAAGTGGAAAAATATGTTTTTTATTTTTAATTGGTTTTTTAATTAAAAACCGATTTTTTTAAAAAAAAAATAAAATTGCCAACGGCTAAGCCGTTGGCCAATCCGTGCCTGCCACGCCACCTGCTCGCGGACACGGACATGCTCGATGCATCGAGCAGCGCCGTGCCAGCGGCGCTCGCGGCGGACAGCGTCTCCGGGCCGCTGGCACGGACGGACGGACGTCGTCCTGCTCACCGTTGTGCATGCTCTAATGATATAAATTAGCCTGAAACCCAAATAAACTGAGACTAAAAGAGGAGGGCTAGGGCCAAGAAGCAGAAGAGGGTAAAAAACTGTAGACCGAAATGGATCTGGGCAGGACCAGGTGGTCTGTCGGGTCAGTAGGTGTTTTGGGCAGACTGGTCCGTCAAGACATGGTAGCCTTCAGTGTTTGGGTGTTAATTTTATGTAGAAAACTCTAATTCATGGCCATTGAAGGCATTGGGAAGCCAAATCAGTTGACTTCCCAACCATATAGCATTATTCAATTTTAGATTTTTTGCTTTTTTAAAAGTTAACTAATTATATGAAGTTGCTATCATAAACAAACGGTTTACATTCAGGGATATTGATTTTCTTGTCTTTTAAAATTTTTTTGTTTCTACTTGATAGTCGAATTAGCATATGGTATCCATTTTATTTTCCTTCCTCGTCTATTTTCTCTTGTTTTCTCAATCAATGAGATGAGTTTCAATTATCAATATTTTCATCTAAGTTTTAGTTTTAATGTAGAAGACTTATCAGCACCTTGCAGCCTCAACCAAGCCCCTATTTGACTTCATTTTTCTTAGTTAATGCATTTATCTTGGCCAACACATCCTCGCTGTCAGGCCATGTGTTGTTGGTGCAGGAATAGGTCGTAGATTATCCTAGCAGGTAGGATAATGTAAGAAATAAAAAGAAGAGGAAAATTAGGGAGAAATTTCAACAAGAAGGTAGGAAAACGTGGATAAATGAAAAAAGTGAAGAAAACCTTAGTAGAAAAAATGAGAAGATAAAAGAACAGAAAGTAAAAACTAAAATGAGGAAAATGTATGAGAAAAGTAAAAAATGAGGACAATGTACGAAACAAAAAGAAGAAAAGATATGAAGATAATCTAAAAGAAAGTTAAAAGAGGAAAGACCGTAACTGGGAGAACCGAAATTAAGGAAATCCTGAAAAAAAGTAAATGATACATAATACCTATTCAATAGATAAATCATACTACTATCTCATAACTAAATTTTGATTGTTTCTGTTATCAATTGTCACTGCTGAATCTTGCAGGTACTTGGCGGAGGCCCATGTTCAAGCCATGCAATTTGATGAAGCTGATAATTTATGCAAAAAAACTCTAGAAATCCATCGAGTGCACAGCCCACCGGCATCCCTTGAGGAAGCAGCAGACCGTCGATTGATGGCTCTCATATGTGAGGCTAAGGGTGATTATGAAGCAGCCTTGGAACACCTTGTACTTGCCAGCATGGCTATGATAGCCAATGGACAAGAAAATGAGGTTGCAGCTATAGATGTTAGCATTGGAAATATCTATTCATCTCTTTCCCGCTTTGATGAGGCAGTTTTCTCCTACCAGAAGGCACTCACTGTTTTCAAATCTTCTAAAGGAGATAACCACCCTTCGGTGGCCTCGGTCTTCGTCCGGCTTGCTGATCTGTACTACAAGACAGGAAAATTAAGGGAGTCCCGATCTTATTGTGAAAATGCTCTGAGAATATATGCAAAACCAGTACCTGGAACAACTTCAGAAGAGATTGCTAGTGGGATGACAGAAATTTCAGCTATTTATGAATTGTTCAATGAACCTGAAGAAGCATTGAAGCTCCTACAGAAGGCCATGAAACTATTGGAGGATAAACCAGGGCAGCACAGTACAGTAGCTGGAATTGAAGCACGAATGGGAGTGATGTATTACATGGTTGGAAGGTACGAAGTATCACGGGGCTCCTTTGAAAGTGCTGTAGCAAAACTTAGAGCCAGTGGTGAGAGGAAATCAGCTTTCTTTGGTGTTGTGCTGAACCAAATGGGTTTGGCTTGCGTACAGTTGTTTAAGATCGATGAGGCTGCAGAATTATTTGAGGAAGCTAGAGAAATACTGGAACAGGAGTGCGGCCCATGTCATCAGGATACTCTTGGTGTATATAGCAATCTTGCAGCAACTTATGATGCTATGGGAAGGTAATAATCTCATTTCTGCTGGATTAGATAAGCATACTTACCGTGTCCACTTGAACCATAAATAAATAATGGAGGTCGAAGTCATCAGTACTTATCGTTCTCCTATAGTTTATCCAAGATATAACAACAGAAATTGTGCAGGCAATTTACTTCAATTCTCCTGGCCATCGCATATTAATTTTGTTTCATGGTTCTAAAACAAGTTGCTTGAGATTACTTCAGCACTTCCAATACGGCCAAAATATGATGTCTGCACAATTGAATTCGCTAATGTTTGCTTTCGGTGATACTTTCAGCACTTAGATGTACAGAATGTCGGTATTCCTAGAGTAACACTTTTGTTGACCATCCTTTAACAATTCTTGGTTACATTTACAGAATTGAAGATGCGATAGAAATTCTGGAGTATGTTCTTAAACTGCGAGAAGAGAAACTTGGAACAGCCAATCCAGATTTTGATGATGAGAAGAAAAGGCTAGCGGAGCTGTTGAAAGAGGCTGGCAGGTCTAGAAACAAGAAGGCAAAATCCCTTGAAAACCTTATTGATCCCAATTCCAAAAGGAGTAATAAGAAAGAGACGCCCAAGAAATGGTCTGCATTCGGCTTTAGAAGCTGATTGTGGATTTTATTTTCTCACAGGTAACTATAATTTCATACTACTATTATTTTATAAGGTAGAAGATTGTGAATGGTGTTAAGTTGTAATTTGTTGAGGCTTGTTGTTCCCATGGCGTTTGATTAGCAGTTTCATCCTCTTTTCTTTTATTCTTTTCCTTCTATTGTTTTATCTGTTTCCATTTGTTAAGTGAATTGTGTGGGAAAGAAATGTCACTTATTATCTCCCCAAGTGTTCAGGCAACCTGGATTTCTGTCCTCTTTCGATAACAACTTGGCACTTATTTATTTTTTGGGCTGAAATTTCAAATAGCCATATTTAGACCCACAAATACACTTGCACCGGAAGGGATCACCTCATCCATTATATAATACATTTTCTAATACACCATTAAAAATTTGACAAATGATCTCATTTTATAGAAAGAAAAGTTACTTTAACATATTTAATTCACTAATCTTCTTTTCTTTTAAAATATATCTCCTCAGATCGCTGCTAATATCAATTTAAAAGTATAATATTTTTGTATGTATCTTGAAAAACACCACAAACATCTCTTTTTCTAAAATCCATGAACTAAACGCAAGGTTTTTTTTCTTTATTTACATCTTATTAAATCCATATTTTTTTAATTCTAAAATACATTATTAAAGAAATTTGTGTAATTGAATTTTTTATATACGCTATGTCCAATAATCGTTTTCTTATTAATATGATTAATGATTTCAGACGACCTAGCTAGATTTAGTGTTATAATTTAATTATAATTATTTTACTTAATTCTTTTCTTTTAGGAAGAATGGCCATAATTTATAAGTAATTTCACTTATGTATAGAATTTTTTATATTTATAATTGGATTTTATACTGATACTATACTACTATATGAGTATGATATAAAGGTGTGCAAAATACTAACAATGCTATATAATTCACTTCAATTCGTTTATAATTGAGGTCGTTTTATGCTGGTTAATATGGAAAGACGTTTTCGCCTAAGGTAAAAAGTGCAGGCAGATTTATACGTTTCTTTATGTTGATATTCTCAGATATTGGGATTTAGAGTTTTTAACCTTTTATCAAGTTTGTTTTGGTGACTGCTTAGTTTCCAACATTTTTTCTGCCCATCTTATTTTTACTGCAGAGGATGGAAGGACCGGTTCGTTTGTTATAGGCAATGACCGCTTCTCTTCTTCCCTCTTGGTCTTGGATCTTCCCTCTTTTTGTGCCGACTCCTCCAACGCAAGCTTCTCCTCTTGACAATCTTGTTTTTTTGATAATTTGATGAGAAATTGAGAATGTTAATTTACTCTTTTGTACGTGAAGAGGTCGTGTAATTTGTTTTTTATCCTATTGTAAAGTGATATCATAACCGAGGTGTGTGTCAGCTTATTAGTAGAGTGGTTAATGTCTGAGGTTAAAGGTCTCGGGTTAGAGTGACACATTCGGGACTTCACTGCCTGCCCCACCCAGCACATCTGAAACAATCATATGTAAAATTACATTAATAATAACTAAAAATAGTGAATATCTCATTAGTCTCGCGTAGATTCCTAATTTTCTCCATCGATAAAAAAAATTAATTAAATATAGAGAAACTAATAACTAGTTGCCGGTTCAATTTAATCGAGAATTTGATTTCATATACTATTATCTGAATTGGGACGCATTAAAAGCATATACATCATCGCCTAACCAAGTTAATATAATTGGTCCCAAAGTTAAATTGCAGACTTAATTATCATCCTCATTTTCTAATCAAGATCCTTGTTGAGTAAGTTATAGAGATTATTATTGGTTTATTACTTAACTAAATCAAGAAAAGTCTTGCGTTACTCTTTGATGGATCGATTAAATTTTTCACTAAGGTTGAATTGGAAATTAGTTTGAACTTTGAAATACTCCATGACTCAGTCAATTAACTCCATATTTGTAATAAAATAATTTTTCATATTCTCACGAAATATCAAAATAAAACAAATGCTCTAGCTCTACGATTTTAAATTATTGGAAATCTTTGTAATAATCTTCCGTGTAATAATCTTCCCATGTCCTTTCCTTATTTCCACGTGCATAACACACACACACACACACACACACACACAAGCCACCGCAGCCTCTGTGTCAAACTCGCCTCCTATATACTCTACAAGAATTTTGCAAAAGTTCTTGACAAGTTAAGTTCTATGTTTTTGTAATAATGGAGTGCTCATTTCAGTTGGAAGAAGCTCGGTTAGAAAGGAGTTCGGTAAGCTCGGCTTACCGAGCTGGAACTAGCCTGGAACTAGCCGAGAAGAAGAAGAAGGCAGAAGTCGGTAAGCTCAGCGGTATGGAAGCTCGGTATGGAAGCTCGGTAAGGCAGCTCGGCGTTGAGCTGGAATGAGCCGAGCAGGAAGAGTTCGGTTGTAAGCCGAGCAGAAGGAGTTCGGTTGTAAGCCGAGGAAGGAGTTCGGTCTTGAACCGAGAAGGTAGGAGCAACCTAGCCGAACTAGCCGTTGGAGCAGCAGTTAGTTAGCTGAGATGTAGCGGTTATTCTTCTTGCTTTCTTGATTCTTCTTGTAGTTAGTTAGTAGCAGTTGCTACTTGTTTATAGAGCTTTAAATAGCTCACCGTGTATGTAGTTTAGTGAAGAGTTTTAATCAATAAAGAGTTTTCCAGTTTTCTCTCCAAGATTATCATCTTCAATACTCAAAGTGTGAGTGTGTGTGTTTCCTGCATTGTGTGATCTCATACAACAGTGAGTGTGTGTGTGATCTGTTTGAGTGTGTGAAAGCCTTGTGTGCGTAAATCCCAACAAGTGGCGCCGTCTGTGGGAAAGGGATATTGAAGCTGATTTGCAGAGGATCAAACGGTTTCAGAGATGGCAGCAAGGCTTGATGCAGAGAAGTTCACAGGCAAGAATGATTATGGCCTGTGGAAGATGAAGATGAAGGCGATCTTAATTCAACAAGGCTTGGCGGCAGTTCTTGCAAAACCAGATGAGAAAGGAAAGGCTCCAGTGCTTGATGAAAAAGCTCAGGCAAAGATGGAGGAGATGCAGCTCAAGGCACATTCTGCAGTGATTCTGTGCCTTGGAGATAAGGTCTTGAGGGAAGTTCAAGAAGCCAAGACTGCGGTGGAGATCTTGGACAAGTTAGATGAAGTTTACTTGGCCAAATCCTTGGCTAACCGGCTGTATCTCAAGAAGAGGCTGTATGCCTATAGTTTTTCTGGAGATAGGTCCATCATTGAGCAGCTAGAGGAGTTCAACAAGATCATTGATGACCTGGGATCTGTTGATGTCAAGATCTCAGATGAGGATAAGGCCACTCTCACATTGAATGCCTTGCCTAGCTCGTATGACCAGCTAAGTGATGCAATTATCTATGGAAGAGATAAACCTATCACCTATGCAGAAGTCTATTCAGCCTTGATGGCCAAAGAACTCCAGAAGACAGCCAACAGAGGCTCTGCAAGCTCCAATGTTCAAGCTGCAGAGGCCTTGAATGTGAAGAAGTTCAAGAAGCAGAACTTCAAGAAGAAGTTTGAGGGCCCTAAACCCTCAAGTTCTGATGCTCAGAAGGAAACCAGAGCTTGCTATTGGTGCAAGAAACCTGGACACTTGAAGAAAGATTGTCATGCATGGAAGAGAAAGATGGCCTCTGAGGGACACAATCAATCTGATTGTGTGGAGAGTGCTGATCCCCCGGCTCAACTCATGAATATCAGTGATAGTGGGGTCAGTCATAGGTGGATAATGGACTCGGGGTGCAGCTTCCATATGTGCCCCAATAGAAGCTGGTTTCATGATCTTCAAGAAGCATCGGGTACGGTTGTTCTTGGTAATAACCACATTTGTCAGATCAAAGGAATAGGGAAGGTAAAGCTAAGCCTACAAGATGGCTCTATAAAGATCCTAACTGGGGTGAGGTATATTCCAGAAGTAAAGAGGAACCTCATCTCATTGGGAATGCTGGAACAGAAAGGGTTCACCATATTGATGAGTCAAGGAAAATTGTTTGTGAAATCTGTAGATGTAGTGATGATGGAGGCTGACAGAGAGCATATTCTCTATTATCTGAAGGCTAAGGCTGTTGATGGAGAAAGCAATGCAGTGTCAGATGATTCCATAATGCTATGGCACAAGAGATTGGGCCACCCAGCCGAAGGAAGCTTGAAAGAACTCATCAAGAAGGGTCTGATCTCTGGAGATTTCAACAAGATGGACCCCTGTGAGCAATGTATACTTGGAAAGGCTAAGAAGGCACCCTATCCTACAGGTATTCACTCTTCTACAGCCCCTTTAGACTACATACATAGTGATCTTTGGGGGCCTTCACCGGTGTGTTCAATTGGTGGAGGAAAGTATTATCTAGCTATCATTGATGACTATACAAGAAAGTTGTGGGTATATATTCTAAAAGAAAAATCTGAAACACTCACAAAGTTCAAGATATGGTGTAAGGAGGTTGAGCTAGAGAAGGGTAGAAGTGTTAAATGCTTAAGGACAGACAATGGCCTAGAGTTCTTGTCTGCTGAGTTTGATCTGTTCTGTAAAGAGAAGGGTATGAAGAGGCACCGGACTGTTCCTGGTAATCCTCAGCAAAATGGTGTTGTGGAAAGGATGAATAGGACAATCCTAGAGAGGGTGAGGTGCTTACTTCTTGGGTCTGGTTTAAGCAGCAGATTCTGGGGTGAGGCTGTGTATACAGCAGCCTATCTCATCAATAAATGCCCATCTACTGCCCTGAAATCTGAAACTCCTGATTACATGTGGTATGGAGCTCATAGTGACTACTCAAAATACAAGGTGTTCGGGTGTGCAGCCTATGCTCATGCTAGGCAAAGTAAGCTTGAAGCTAGGGCTCTGAAATGTATCTTGCTGGGGTATCAGAGGGGTGTTAAGGGGTATAGGCTCTGGTGTATTGAGCCCGGCAAGCAGAAGGTCTTGGTGAGTAGGGATGTGGTGTTCTTGGAGGATCAGATGCCATTCCTGAAAGATAAGCCGGACTCCAATGAAGATGAGGGTGATTTCTTCAAGGTGGAGCCTGTGGGGGTTGGCCTAGGAGCAGGTGGAGTTATTGACTCAGGGAGAGAGTCTGATTCAGATAAAGAAGAGGCTCCAACTCAGGGCAACCAGGCTGGTGAGTCTATATCAGACTCCATCAGAGACTATCAGCTTGCAAGGGACAGAGTTAGAAGAGAAACAAGGCCACCAACAAAGTTCTCTGATGTGGTGTATTATGCTCTGTGTGCTGCTGAAGGTATTGATGGTGCAGATCCACTCACATATAAAGAAGCTATGCAGAGTAAAGATAGAGAAAGATGGATTGAAGCCATGAATGAGGAAATAGAGTCTTTACTCAAGAACAAAACATGGATTTTGGTGGATAAATCCAAGCTGAATACAGATGGAAAAGAGAGGAAGCTGATCAGTTGCAAGTGGTTGTTTAAAAAGAAGGTAGAAACCACTGATAAAGACAGAATCAGGTTCAAGGCAAGGCTGGTGGCTAGAGGCTTTACACAGCAGGAGGGAATCGATTTCAATGAAGTGTTTGCACCTGTTGTGAAGCACACTTCGATTAGGATTCTATTGGCTGTGGTGAATCAGCTTGACTGGGAGCTACAACAGCTTGATGTGAAGACAGCCTTCCTCAATGGAGATCTAGAGGAAACTATCTTCATGGAACAGCCAGAGGGCTATGTGAAGATTGGAGAAGAAGGCAAGGTGTGCCTGTTACAGAAAAGTCTTTATGGACTTAAGCAAAGTCCTAGACAGTGGAATAAGAAGTTTGATGCACAGATGAAAAAGATTGGCTTCTCCAAGTCAGAATATGATGATTGCATCTACATCAAGAAGGCAGGCAAGACTCCCATTGCCTACCTATTACTCTATGTGGATGATATGCTACTTGCAGGGCCTTCTATGACAGAAATTCAGAAAGTTAAACAAGATCTGAAGTCAAGCTTTGAAATGAAGGATCTAGGAGAGTCAAGGAAGATCCTAGGCATACATATTCAGAGAGATAGAGGCTGCAAGAAGCTGTGGATGCTGCAAACTGACTATATTGAGAAAGTTTTGCAGAGATTCAAAATGGAAAATGCAAAAGCTGCATCAACTCCTCTGTCCCAGAGTTTTAAGCTATCAAAGGAACAGGCCCCTAAAACTAAGCAAGAGGCTGATGAGATGGAGGCTATCCCTTATGCTAGTGTGGTTGGAAGTGTTATGTACACTATGATTTGTACAAGACCAGATTTGGCTCATGCTATCTCAGTGACTAGCAGATACATGGCAGACCCGGGGAAGGAGCATTGGAATGCTCTTAAGTGGATATTGAGGTACATGAAGTCAACTAAGGACTGGGGGATTGTGTTCAATGGCTGGGAAGGTGAATCTGAGGAGGTTGTGCAGGGCTATTGTGATGCAGACTATGCTGCAAACCTGGACAACAGAAAGTCTCAAACAGGTTATCTTTTCACCATGTTTGGAACTGTAATCAGCTGGAAGTCAGGGTTGCAAAGTGTTGTTGCTCTCTCAACAACAGAATCAGAGTATATAGCTCTCACTGCAGCTGTACAGGAGAGTTTTTGGATTCAGGGAGTGATTTCTGACTTTGGTTTTGACCAAAAGACAATGGTGATTCATTGTGACAGCAGCTCAGCTATGTGCTTGGCTAAACATCCGGGTTTTCATGAAAGGAGCAAGCACATAGACATAAAGTTGCATTTCATTAGAGATGAGATTGAAAAGGGGAGAGTGAAGGTGATTAAGATTAACACCTTGCACAATCCGGCTGACATGCTAACAAAGTCTCTAGGTAGAGACAAGTTTGATCATTGCAAGAAATGGATCAATGTTTGTGCAAGAACTGAGATGAGCCCTCAGGTGGAGAATTGTAATAATGGAGTGCTCATTTCAGTTGGAAGAAGCTCGGTTAGAAAGGAGTTCGGTAAGCTCGGCTTACCGAGCTGGAACTAGCCTGGAACTAGCCGAGAAGAAGAAGAAGGCAGAAGTCGGTAAGCTCAGCGGTATGGAAGCTCGGTATGGAAGCTCGGTAAGGCAGCTCGGCGTTGAGCTGGAATGAGCCGAGCAGGAAGAGTTCGGTTGTAAGCCGAGCAGAAGGAGTTCGGTTGTAAGCCGAGGAAGGAGTTCGGTCTTGAACCGAGAAGGTAGGAGCAACCTAGCCGAACTAGCCGTTGGAGCAGCAGTTAGTTAGCTGAGATGTAGCGGTTATTCTTCTTGCTTTCTTGATTCTTCTTGTAGTTAGTTAGTAGCAGTTGCTACTTGTTTATAGAGCTTTAAATAGCTCACCGTGTATGTAGTTTAGTGAAGAGTTTTAATCAATAAAGAGTTTTCCAGTTTTCTCTCCAAGATTATCATCTTCAATACTCAAAGTGTGAGTGTGTGTGTTTCCTGCATTGTGTGATCTCATACAACAGTGAGTGTGTGTGTGATCTGTTTGAGTGTGTGAAAGCCTTGTGTGCGTAAATCCCAACAGTTTTAAAAGGTTAGGTAAATCCTAAGAATAAGGGATAAAATCAGAGTAAAAAATCAAATGGCAGTAATTAGAATTGGCCTACTATGAAATGATCGGAATTTTTTGCTAGGTGATGTCCTTTTTTACGGTGCATATAACAAGCAAGTACTACTATTTCGTGTTCTTTTGGCGTTCATATCAATGTTTCTGCTTTTGTTATAATCGTGATTATTTGCTCTTCCATTTAGTTTAGGTGTTTGGGTGTTTCTTTTCGGCCATGATTTGTAAAGAAGATGCTCGTATTATCATCGGTATTTTAGGTCATTATCTCTCTCATACTTCACAAATTTTGCATTAAAATTTATATCATCCATTACCAATATTATTATTCAAATTTTGCATTAAAATTTATATCATCCGTTACCAATATTAGTATTATTTTGGACGGATGAGTATATTACTACAAGTTTACAACTACTATAAGAGCATCTCCAATGGCGGACGTCCGGTCGGACATCCGCGATGGGTGACCGGGACGTCCGCCATTGTGGCGTGGCAAGTCGGATACGGGCGTCCCGTAAGGACGTCGGATGTCCTCGGACGTGCGGGCGACGGGCGGGTGGACGTCCGCCATTGTAGCGTGGGTCGGACGTCCGGTATTTAATTTTTTTTTAAACTCTATATATACGGCTCGTTGAACTTCATTTCATTCGCATCACTTGTGTTAACAAGTTTCTCTCTTCTTTTACTACAAATTTCATTTCTACTTAATGGAGAACGACAGGAACTCCCCCGCCACGAGCGAGTCGCAGACTCCGACGTTTCCCGCCGAACTGGAGGGAAACTCTAGCGGAAATGCGACAACGGTTCCGGCAATGTCGGGGATGCAGTCCCAAATGGCGTGTGGGATGGGTGGTATGATGTCCCCGTACTTCAATATGTACAATTGGATGGGTGGGATGAGTGGTATGAGTGGTATGATGCCCAGGGCAACGGGGATGGGGGGCATTACCCCAAATATGATGGGGATGGGGATGGGGGGCATGACCCCAAATATGATGGGGATGGGTGGGATGATGCAGACCATGCCTGGGGGAGGGGGTGGCAGGGGCCCTGAACCACTTGCGGAGAATGTCTATCGTCCAGTTATCGATATGTTGTCTACTGATTCCCCATCCAGTTTTGTTCCGGAGACTCAGTTCATCGGCATGGAAACTTTCTCTTTTGAGGAGTTGGGGCTATCTACAGTCAGGGAGACTCCCGATTATGTGGGGACAGCGGCAAGGGGCAGTGGCAGGGGCAAGGGCCATGGCAAGGGCAAGGGCAAGGGCAAGGGCAAGGGGAAAGCCACGGGCTCTTCCTCGCGAACGGTGGCAGAGGAGGAGACGGGAAAGAGGACGGTCTGGAGCGTGTGGGAAAACGTCGCGCTTGCGAAGGCTTGGGTTTCAATAGTCGAGGATCCCTATGTCGGTGCTAGCCAGCATATTGACAGACTGTGGCATCGTATCGTTGAAGCCTACCTCACACACAAACCGGCTGTGGCGAAGCGTCGCATTCCCGAACAATGCCGGAAACAGTGGGAGCGGTTGAGGCCTAAGCTTAGTAGATTTGTCGGCCTCTACCAAAACAATCTCCGTCAGGCAACCAGCGGTATGTCCGAGGAGGATGTGAAGAACCGTGCCTTTGCGCAGTACCCCGACAAAGCCTTGAAGTTCAAAGATTTCGACCAGTGGGAGGCCTGTCTCGTGGTGAAGGATTCCCAAAAGTTTTGTGGGGGTGTCGAAGCGGGCTGGCCGAAGCGGACGAAGATCAACGCTTCCGGTGAATACAGCAGCAGTGCTGGTTCGCACGAGCTCCCAGAAGCCGAGGAAGTGTCCCTGATACCTCAATCATACTCCCGTCGTCGTCGTCGCCCGATTGGGCAAAAGGCTACGCAGCAGAATGCTAGGGGAAGCAGCAGTGGTAGCGGGTCGTTCGAGGTCCAATCGCAGGCCCCTGCTCCCCCAGAAGAGTACGACCGTCTCGCCCGCGCGCAGATAACGACTAGCTTGGTCCGAACCATGCATAGGTGGCATAGCACGACCGATCCGGTGTACAAAAGGATGTTGAAGGATGTCATCGATGGATGTCGGTGCAATTTGGGGATGCCACCCATTGGAGATGATGGCGCCTAGATCAGCGGCGGGGACGACGAGGACAACTCGGAGTGAGCCGAGAATGTATGACTATGTATTTTTTTGTTTTATTACTATGTAATTTTTTTTTCGAAGCATTTATGTTTTTTTTAATGAAGTTGTTAATTTTTCTCGTTCGTATTCGTGTTGAAATTTTATTTCCGTAAACGTAAATTATTTTATTTGTGGATTTGTGATTTTTTTTATTGCGGGAAGTCCTAGTGGGAAGGGCAATGGGAAGGGCGGATTGTGCAGGGGAAGTCCTAGTAACGTGGCAGTGGAATGAGAAGTCCTAGTGACGTGGCAGGATGTGCTTTTGGAAAGTCCTAGTGGATGTCCGAGTGGGACATCCGGGCATTGAAGATGCTCTAATATACAGTGAATGCCCCATACACAAAAAATTCCCCGTGCAAACGACAAACGTTGGGACTCATTCAAGAATCTAGAGACACTACTACAAAAGCAGCTACCTTTTAAATGTGTAAAAATCTTAATGGGACCAACTTAAAATGTGAAACGAATCAGATATTATACGAGGCCGATTATATGCATATTATAAGTGCAAATGGTTAAGATACTATTTCAAAGGTAATTAAACAAATAGTCGAAACTTAGTATTGAATCAAATCATAATTCAACAACCACTGCAAGTATACTACTATATATGAATGAACAACATAACATAAAGGGCAATTTGCTAATTCTAGCTACCGCAAATTTTACACTTGTACAGCTAGAAAGGTGTGACATTAATATTCACAGGCTTTTATCAAAGGATGTGAGCAGAAAGAGTTATTCTACCAAACCCCACAGCATGTACTACAAAAAACTCTCTGGCAAACTGAAAAGGCTGCCCAAAATAAACTAAATTTACAATTACACATGAATTATCCTAACACAACAAGAATTTTCTATCATAACTTACCATACCTGATTAATACTTCTAATATTCTTGTCATTCACCTGAGCTTTCACAAGAGCTCCCAAGATTGGCCATAATGTCATGCACCAATAGCCTGATAATATTGCCACCAGATGATCCTGATACATCGAAGCATTCCAGCAAATCAGCGTCGCATGCGATTAGGACCCACTCGTGATCGTCATCAAGATATTTTATATCAAAAGTGCCAAGCTCTAATTTGAATCTCTTCGCCACTTCTTCTTTTAACTTGACAATACCGGAATCTATTGCAAGGCGGAATCTGATGATGTCTTCTCTGTATGTGGCTTTTATGGTGATTGTTTTCACTTCTGGCCTTGCAGAAAACCGTGGCATGCGTTCCTCGGCTGGAGTGACCATGCAGTCCTTCGGCATGGGATCGGGAAGAGTTGGTCTTGTCCAACTGTACTCTGTGACGTGCTCTTCAAATAGCGGTTCACCAGCCGGGCACAAATTCCGCAGATCATGTGAACTTCCCGCATCCTCAACCAGCATTGCTCTGAATGTCCCATCGGGTGGTGGTATAAAATTACCCGGGATTGGGAATGCGGAAGATAGATTAATTTCTCTTGTTTGTTGACACACCCCTTCGTCTGAGCCTCCTAGTTTTATGCGGTGCTGATCCATAGGTGAAACTACTGGATCATTTTGGGGGGAGGTCTCATTTCTGAGACAAGGGCTACCTTGACATGAACCTTGGGAAGTAGGTGTTCCCGTGCTCTCTTCTCTCGATCCACTCCCAGTTCTTGATCGGTGCGAGCCCTCACCTGCCACAATCCCGCCTCCATTAGGAGAGAGTTTCTCATATTTTGTGTTCCTTTCTCCAACAAAATGATTTGAGGCCTCTGCCTGTTGTTCATCAGCTCCATGGGACTTAGTAGCAACCTCTTTCTTCTCTTCCTGAAATTCACATGGTCCAGAGCCAGGTGAGCTTTGCTGGTTGGTTCCATTCATATTTGGTGCCCAAGAAATTGGACCAACCGTAACAGGAATAGAACTTGTAGCCAAAGAAGTCAAACTGAACGTTCCTTCACCACCTTGTACAGATTCAATTACACGCTTTAGCTTGGAAAGAGAACGATTAACCTTATTTATCTTGCGGGAAGGCCAGCGAGAGATTCCATGCTGCCTACAAATACGCTTCATTGTAGTAGGGCAAACTGTAGAGAAACAATGTGTAAGTGAAAAAGGTTCATTGAATTTCAGCCAGTACAAACACAAGAGGTATATAATACGTATCACAGATAGAAAAATTAAAGAAACGGGTTTAGAGAGATGTGCATACCACCAAGACTCTTCGCTGCATCCTTAAGACTACCAGCAAAATATTGCTGCAGAACTTCTAAGCTAATTGTTTTCTCTGCCTTACCCCGCTTTCTCTCAGGCTTCTTGCCTACATCTTTTGCTTCAGCAACAGATGCACCATTCTGTTTTTCAGTAGGGCTACTTGCATTCCCTTTAACATTTACACCACTAAATTCACCCATCAATAACTGCCCGTTCTGTACAGAAGGAGGCCTAGGTGGTGATGTAGCTGCAAAATCAGGCCTCATATGAAGCTTTTCATCCATGGAAGCCTTGATGATCTCAATGGACATCCACTCATGGTCAAGGTCTTTTCCTGAAGCAACCCTTAGGCTTCCAAAATGCTGTTTCACTGTCACTAAAAGGGAGTTCAACAAGGTCTGCTGGTCCTCATAGCTTTCAACATTACGGGGAAGGAAAAATTCTAGAACATAGTCGTCATTTCCAGTATGATTACTTTGTAAACAAATTGCAAAACTACTTTTCAACCCAAACATGCGAGCATAATGAACTAGTGGGTACTCGGTCTTGCAAAACTCCGTAATATCATGACAAAAACATGAATTAAGGGATTCAAATGCCCTCCCAGAAACACCCTGCCCCTTTTGCAAGTGATGCTCAGCACAGGCGTCTCGGAAACCCCACATGTTCGCATCCACCACATAGAATGCTACATCAGTTGTTGACATGCAAACCTGTCCCATGCAGCTCCCATCAAAGCTACTGCAGCTTTTCTTAAACCCACCACCATTTGCTAGTATGCTGCGATGCCTGCATGGAACCCAAGTCTGAGCTAGCGGTAGTGTGTGAGTTTCACATACCACTGTGATTATCTCCAGTATTTCTGCCAATGCATTCTGGCGACCTTCATTACATATCTGGTATACAAGAATGATGTATACATAAAGTACTCACAGAGATAGTTATATGTAATCTTAAAAAGAACAGCCTTATTTACCTGTGTACTTTGATGATCCAATATCTCTGAGCTTTTCAGATTTACTGCCTGCAGAAGAACTAAATTCGCGTTATGAAGGAATCCATGTACTCATGACAAAATTTGTGGTAACACACTAGGGATTTAGGAAACCAAGAAGTAAAATAACTTCAAAAACCTTTTAGCAGAAGCAATGTCTAAGACCCTAACATACATCGTCTTTACAGCAACAGTTTTCATCATGAATCTCATCAGCCTAGTTTAGCTTACAAACAGTAAATGGGCTTAAAAGAAAAATCACCGACTAGGAGTCTTAAGGCCCATGAACTTATTGGTTCCAGATATCAAATTCTAAGAGAATGTGGATCTTCTATCTAAATAGGTAATAGAATGATCATCATACACATGTAAATTTTCGGTAGACTGCTAACAACATATCAGAGGGGCATGTACATCAAACAATTTATGCAAGGGTATAGAAGACCATGGGAATCAACTCCAGTATTTATATAGAAGTACTAAGCAGGTTCTGCTCTGGTCTCTTGCAGATTTGGTATAAAAGTCACGTAAATGCAGACATCATATACCTTAATTAATTTTACAGTAATGAGCATTGAATGGAAGCCCCTACCAGAAATAACTACGAAAAAATAGAAGCAACTTACAGCAAGGAATATCAACTGAAGAGCAAAAAATAATAAAAGCTCATGGATGAAAATAATAATCATGATGGCAACAAAGTGAGCTTCAAAAAGTACATCTACTGAGGGAGGGAACACAAACTAACCTCAAGTGCCTTGCAGACTTTATCCACCTCTGGAGCATAGTTAATCTTCTGGGATGTCATTATAAGTTCTAGAACACCTACACAAGACTGCCCAGAAGGCTCAAATACTGGCAAAGCTAAAGTTCCTCTGACATTGTAATTTAAAGCATGGCTAAGGCGAGGAAATTCTTTGCTGGTATAATACTGGACATTTGGTGTCCATTCCGGCAACTTTTGCCGAAACACACGTCCTGGAAGTCCGAGGTCCCCGTCAGTATCTCCGTCCACTGAGAACATATACGACAGAGAAACCAATCTATACTGATGGAGTCCATTACTATTGGGGTCAAGTACAAAAGGTTGGCCTGAAGTAGTTAGAACATATCGGCTACCATTCTTGACTGGCGCCCAAACCTGAGCCAAAACATGCTGCTCAGTCAAATCCTTGAAATAGCGAAGAGCCTGAGTCATCCTTTGCTTTATTATGCAAGATCCATCCGGATTGTCAATAGGCACCAACCCCATCAATGGAGTAGGCAGCTTTTTCTTGTCATAATTTTCATGTGCACCTTCGGTTGCTGCATCGGGATTACCAGAATCTGTACAGAAAGGCGCAATCATTAACTAAAACATTTCCCCCCAAAAAACACAGGGTAAGTCGAGCAATCTACTCTAATACAGAAGTAATTTCATAAGTATTTTTCTCGATTCATGAATTGAAGAACAATAAATTATGAAACAGCCACTACAGCAGCTTTTGAATTGCCATTAGAACAAGGCAGTGTGAAGCTCCAATCGAAAAGTAAACTTTCTCATTTATAAGTCAGTTAAGTAAAATCCAAATAAAACATAAGTAGTAATTATCTACATAAGATATCAAATCAGAAGAATTAAAGGCGTTTTGGGTGCAATACAAGATGGAGTCAAGTATGTAAATGAAAATGAGTTAAGCAGAAGAATCGGTACAGGAGAAGATCTTGGAGGAGTCGGAGAAGCGAAAAGCGGGAGCAGCGACGGTGTTATTGTCATCGGAAAAGGCCCAGAGAGGGGAGCAGGGCTGGTCGGAGGTGGAGAGGAGGAAGGGAGGGGCGGCGAAGATGTGATCCAAGGGCCAGGAGGCGTCGAGATCGAGATCGAGATCCATGAGGAGGTCCGGGGGGTGAGGAGGGCGGCGGGAGGAGTCATGTTGGGGCATATTGATGAGTGGAGGAGAGAGAGAGATGGTGAAATGGTGATTCCAGCTCCATTTAGCAAATATTGGGGGAATCTATAGTAAATAGTCGTCTCTCTCTCTCTCTCTACTCTACTTGCTCAGGGATAAACAATGGGGAATTGTTCCCCTGTTCCACGCCCTCTCCGGCCCGGCCCCACTCTTCTCTTTCCCACCATTTCTATATTTTTAATTGCAATTTTATTTATTTTTGGATCTTTCCATGATTTTGATTTACGAAATTAGTTTATGGATAATGTAATTACTCACTATTAAATTTTGCTACTAGAAAAGTCAGTCCTATTTGAGTTTCTTTTGGATAATATTGTTTTTTATCTTCCGTAACTAACTTTTAAAAGAATGGAAGAAAGGCTGTAAACTAATTTTGGGAAAATGAGGGTAAAATATAGTATTCGTCAAACTGTTTTACAAAATGGTGGCAAAATTGAATTTGGATTAGTTTTGTAATTTTGTGAGGAATCGAGGGAGTATTGGTAGGCGTGCTGTACGTAAGAATTGCCCATACGGTTAGGGTTCATGTTTAAACTGCAGCTTAATTAAACAATGAAGAAAAAATGAAAAGATCTTTTTTCTTTTTTGTGCGTGTGCGAGTTCGGTGTCCACTAAATGCAAGTTCATGTTTCCTAACAAAATATGTTCACTAAATTATCTACATTTGGAAAATGGGTCGTCTCATAATATTTCATATAAAGCCAACCGTATTTTCTAATTTGATGATTATAATACATCAAATTATTTTGTATACATCAAGGAAGCCCGTGACTGCTGAAATATTGTCAATAAGGAAGCATAAAATATACCGGAATTAAGGTCACATGAAATATGTAGGGGATGTATATATATTGTCATTGTAATCGTAAAACATTAAATTAAATCTAAACTGAATTTTGTACAAATAGAGTTTTTTTTGTTAAATCCTCTACCTATCCAAGGCCCCCACACATTCCGGTCCGACAGTATTGTGAGGGGTGTTAAATCAGGATACGCAGTGACCCGCTAAGGGGTTTCGTACCCTCTAAGAGGCCTCACACTTGTGCCTGAGAGGTATCGCAGGGCCGGTCCGACAGTATTGTGAGGGGTGTTAAATCAGGGTACGCAGTGACCCGCTAAGGGGCTGCGTATCCTCTAAGGGGCCTCACACTTGTGCCTGAGATGTGTTACAGGGTGTTAAATCAGGGTACGCAGTGACCCGCTAAGGGGCCTCACACTTGTGCCTGGGAGGTATTGCAAGGGTGTTAAATCATGGTACGCTGTGACCTTACAATTGTGTCTGAGAGGTGTTGCAACTACACGACAGTAATGAGATTTGATCCTTAGCCAATCATACAAAAATCTGTCCCTCCGAAACCAACTGCGCTCTACCTATATCATAGTATAATGTTGCTCATGTCAGAAACATAATTCTCCAGACACCGGCAATAACGTACAAAAAGCCATTTCTAGCTTTTCATATCCTAGTAATTGGTGTCTTTTAATAGTAGTCTTTTTTCTGTATATTGCTATACATAGTTAGTGAGAAAGTATAAGCACAAAAACTCTGTACGTGGGCACAAGTCTCAATTACTCCCTCCGTCCTTGAAAATTTGTCCCAATTTACCATTTAGGTCCGTCCCTGAAAATTTATCCCACTTCAAACTTACTAAAAATAGACATATCTATTTAGTCCTCCACATTCTTGTTATTTGCACTTTGCCCCTCTCAATTACAATCGAGTGATGCATTTTGCATTCCACCCTTTCGCCTCCCTCATTACTCCACCGACGCCTTCACTCTACACAACCACCCACCGCCTCCTTCACCAATGCACAACCACCCACCGCCCTGCGAGGTAGAAAATCGACGCCTTCCCCGACCAAGCAGTCGGGGGTAACAACGGAGGAAAAGTGGAGAAAACGCGGCGGCTACTGTGAAACAGCAGTGACCACGCCGGAGAAAGGAACGACGGTCGCGAACACGCCGGAGGAGAGAGAGGAGCAAGAGTCGGCGCCGCTGCCTCCGAGTTTTCGACGGTAGGCCAGAGGTTGGGAAGGTCCGAGCTGGCTGGTTTGGAGAGAAAATCCGAGAGAGAGGAGGACCGGCGACAAGGGGGCCGGAATCTCCACCGTGCGTCCGCTAAGTCGCCGGGAAAAGGGGCGCCGATCGAAGAGCTAGGGTTTCGTCTGGGAAATTTTGAGGAATTGGGGAAGAAAATAAAATGTGAATTAAAGGGGGGGTGTTGGCTGATGGGTGTTAGGGAGTATATTTAGTTTTAGGTCAAATGCATTATTCTATTTGGATGTAAGGGAGTATATTTAATCACACCTCATTTAAACAAAATAAAAGAAATGCATCCATGTGGGACCCAAACTCCACTACACTCTTTCATTTAATACAAAGTCAAACAACTCCTTAAAACTCGTGCCCGGTCAAACCGGGACTAATTTTGGGGGACGGAGGGAGTATTATTTAGAACATTTTCATTTATATTAATTTTACCATCTTTATTATTTAGAACATTAGAGCATCCGCAGCGGTGCTCTGGCGGAAGAGTAGCCGCACGCAGTACCGTCGGCAAGAGCACGTCTATGCTCACCGTTGTGCTCTTGCCGACGGCACGGCCGTGCCGAAGAGCACGCCTACGTGGCGCATTCTACTTGGACTTGTTTTTATTCCATTAAATGTATTTTTTTAAATCATAAAAAATTGAAAATAATCCCGAAAAAAGAAAAAAAATATTTTCGGATTCCCAAAAATATAGTCGTTTTTTTACCTTTTTTCAAATTTTGTTGATTTAAAAAAAATATATTTTCGGATTCCCAAAAATATAGTCATCTATAAATACCCACATTCATCATCCATTCTTTACATCAAATTATCTCTCATTCATACTTCAATTTTTTTATTATGAATTTAATTATATATTTTTTAATTTTTAGGATTTTAATTACGTAATTTTTAATTTTTTAGTAATTTGTAATAGTATTTCGGGTATTTTTAATGCATTTTAATATTGTAGAAATGTTTTTAGTAATTGAAGTATTTAAATTGAATAATAGAATTGTGAGACCCTTGAGCATGCTCTTGTGGAAAAGCATGAATGTAGGTGGTGTGCTCTTGCGTAAGAGCATGGAGTAAAAAATGAATAAAAGTGGGTACGGGCCGACATCCATGCTCTTGCCAAAAAGCACGGATGTGGATGCTCTTATAGTGCAGACGCATACACATGTATCCACCTCAAATGTATAATTATAGTACTATTTTATAAAAATAAACTTACATTATTATAACTTTGTAAAATCTTAATTTTAAAGAAATGAGAGTCATAGAAAAGTAAATTTATTATGAAATTGATCGGACAAAGCTAAATAATTCATTTATTAGAAAATAAATGAGGGAGGTATTTTTTTCTGAGTGGGAGGCCCCTTATGCTTTGCTTCCTTGTTTTTATCTGAGTAATAATTCAATCAACTGTGCAATTATTAATAGAAATTTATATAAGTTTTTATTATATGTACTGCAAGTGCAAGTGGGTGGATAAAGGAAAATAGATTAGAGCTTTGTTATGTTATATTTTATGTTAATGTGTTTAGGAAACTTGGTTTGCTTGACTGGTTTCATAAATAAATGAAAGTTTAAACCTACTTTAATCATGCCCATTAAATTACATAATTTGATGGTGATTTTTTCGCTAATAAAATGTATACATGGGAGATGGACCACTTAATTAAAAAGATATTGCTAACCCTGGTTCTCACAATTGTGCATTGACAACACATATTTAAATAATAGTATTGCAATGAAAGAGAATATTAATATCAGAGTTTAGATAGTGAGTTCATGTTAAAATAGTACTATCATTCACTCTTATAAAAGAGAAGGACCTTAATTCTTTTCTTAAGATTTGCCAATAATGTCATGATCGCTTCCCTCGATTTGCAGGAAAAAAAATAAAATAGAAGACGTCAAACGAAGTAATTTAAGATATTTTTCAAAACTTAAGTCGCAATATTACAATTTTTTTTCTCATCGAAGTAAAAAAAAAACCTTCTTCATCTCTCGTTTATTCACTTCAAACTAGAACCCATTTTCACCTAATAGTTCCCTCTCTAAAACAAAATTTATGTTATAAATCCTCCGATGCACCAATTTGATAGGTCTCGTGCTAGAATCAAAAGTCACAAGACTCACAAGTCAACTATGTTCATAAATGAAAGTATAAGAGCATCTCCAGTGGGCGGACATCCCACTAGGACATCCCAAAAACACCTCCTGCCACGTCACTAGGACTTCCCATCCCACTGCCACGTCACTAGGACATCCCCTCCTATGTCCGCCCTTCCCACTAGGACATCCCGCAATTAAAAAAATCATACATTTACAAATAAAACAATTTACATTTAAGGAAATAAAATTTGACGTCAACCCCTCCGAGTCCAAACCTCATACATTATTCGAAAAAATTACGGGAAAAATTAACAACTTCATCGGAAAAATTAACAACTTCATCGGAAAAAACATACATGATTCGAAAAAAAAAATTGCATACTAATAAAAAAAAACTTCATACATTATCACGTCAACCCCTCCGAGTCCAAACCTCTTCGATGATATCCTGCTGAAGTCGAACATGGGCATCTGTTTGCCGCATGTCGGCAAATGCACGCAGCCGCGCGACCTCTCCATGAGGTACCCCCATATTCACATTCGCGGTGGCCACGCCGTGACTTGGACCTGCACCCATATCATCTTCGTTGGTCCACTGAGTCAGTTCCGCAGCTTCATTTTCGACAATCATGTTGTGCATTATGATACATGCGTACATGATATCGCCGATGTTGGGAATATACCACTGCCGTGCAGGACCCTTCACAACCGCCCACCGACTCTGGAGCACACCAAATGCCCGCTCCACATCCTTGCGCGCTGCTTCCTGACGGCTCGCAAAGTATGTCTTCTTTTGTCCGAACGGATGCTTGATTGACTTCACAAAGACGGGCCAGTTTGGGTATATCTCATCCGCCAAATAGTACCCCATATTATGCTGGTTGCCGTTGGCGACGAAACTGATGGCGGGACCAACGCCATTGCACTGAGCGTTGAACAGGGGCGACGACTGGAGAACGTTGATGTCGTTGTTGGACCCGGCGACTCCAAAATAAGCATGCCATATCTACAACCGGTAGTCAGCTACAGCTTCAAGGATCATCGTGGGATGCTTGGCTTTGAAGCCGGTAGTGTACATCCCCTTCCAGGCGGCGGGGCAGTTCTTCCACTCCCAATGCATACAATCTATGCTGCCCAACATCCCAGGGAACCCGTGCACCGACCCATGCATATCTATCAGCATCTGGCAGTCTTCGGGGCTCGGACTCCGAAGATACCGCTCCCCGAATATCGCTCTCACGCCCGCGCAAAAATTCTGCTGACACTCGACGGCTGTCGACTCGCCAATGTGGAGGTACTCGTCAAACATGTCGGTCGCGCCTCCATACGCCAATTGTCTGATTGCGACAGTGCACTTCTGCAAGGGCGTGAGTCCGGGTTTGCCAGCTGCATCCTCTCTGATCCTAAAATACAGGTATCTTCTCTCTAAAGCACCCACGATGTGCAGAAACAGCGGACGATGCATCCTAAAGCGTCGCCGGAATAAGGCTTCCCCAAAACGCGGTTTCGGAGCGAAGTAGTCCGCATACAACCGAATATGTGCAGCAATGTGGTCACGGGGTACTTGAGTTCGACGATGGATCGGCCGAGGTACCGCCGCCTGCTGCCGCCGCTGCAACCTCTGTTGTAGCAGCCTCTCTATCGCACCTTCAACAACGACCTCCAACTCATTCTCGCTATCACTTTCACTAGACATTCTAGATATACTTGAAATTAGAGATGTAGAGAGAGTAACTTGTTAACACAAGTGGTGCGAATGAAATAAAATTCGACGAGCCGTATATATAGAGTTTAAAAAAAAATTAAAAACGGGACGTCCGACTGGACGCTACAATGGCGGACGTCCGCCCGCCCGTCGCGCCGACGTCCGAGGACACCCGACGTCCTAACGGGACGTCCGTATCCGACCCTAAACGCCACAATGGCGGACGTCCCGGTCGCCCGTCGCAACGTCCGACCGGACGTCCGCCATTGGAGATGCTCTAAGAACATCCACAACCGTGCTCTTGCCAGCGGCACGGTTGTGAGCCCGACCCCACTTTTTCTGTCTGCTCTCTGGCAAGAGCACAACACCCACAGCTGTGCTCTTCCGCAAGGACGAGCACAATTAATTTAAAATTCAATTACACAAAAACATTTCCATAATACTAAAATTCATTAAAAAAACCACAATAAATATTACAAATTACAAATAAAATAAAAAAGACATAATTAAAATCCTAAAAATAAAAAATTACATAATTAAAATCCTAAAAATTAAAAATTACATAATTAAAATACTAAAAATTAAAATTTACATAATTAAACTCCTAAAAATTAAAAATTACATGATTATTGGCTAATATTACCCGAGGAAGACTACGCATCCGGCGGCACCAACCCCAATTGTTTTTTGAGACCCAATATCATGTCCTCGTGCGTTTGAAGTTGCGTGGGGGTCATAGTTGACCTATCGGCCATATTGAGTTGGGCCAAAAGGGCCCACAACGAGTTGTTCGAGGTGGAGGTGGAACATAGGGTGCGGGTTCGGGGGCGGGGGCCGATGGAGTCGCGGAGCGCCGGCGGTCGGCAGCCGCCTTATTCCTTCCTTGCGGTCGGCGTTGGGAACCGCTTGGTCCGGCGTCGGGGCTACCCAAGTTAGCTCCGACGAGTTGGCTAGCCACTTCTTCGGAGCCGGAGTCGGATAGGGATACCGACCTTGACCATTTGGAGGAGCCGCTCGAGGAGGATGTTACGCCTCCCATATACCTCGGGTGGAACCGCGTTTCCTGCCAAACGTTGAGGTACTTGAACGACTTACCGTTCAAGGATTGGTAGGTGCTCAGCGCGGCAATGATGATGTCGACTTCACTCCGGCCGCTCTCGGCATTCCGCGACTCCTGGAGGAAATAGCCATTGAACTTGCCAATTTCTTCGTTGGCTCGGCCGATGCAGTTGCGCACCATACTCTCATTGCGCTCGATCGTTCCCGGCGGTCGGTTTGCATTGTACCGGCGAGAGACGCGCCACCAAAAGTGATCGCTGGATTGGTTTGTGCCAACCGCCACATCTTCGGAGATTTCGAAGTACGCCTTGAACAATTTATCCATCTCCGCCGGAGTGTACGGTGTTCGGACACCGCTACGAGTAGGAGCCGGCAGAGTTTGGGAGGGGGCGGTCTGCCTAGGCTCCGGATGTCCACCCGTATCGCCCTTCGGAGGCACCTTGGTTGTCTATTGGGTATGGCCGGTAGCCACCCGGAACGGCCGAATCTTGGGTGAGAGGAGGGGCCGAATATTCCGTTTCCGGACTAGGAAACAGTTGTGCACCAAACCATTCGGGGTTCTAACCGTGAGAGGGCGGGTTGTCATCGCCTTGGCCGGACATTGTTAGGGTATGAGAGAATGAAGATGAAAATGGATATGGGAGAATGAAGATGAGAATGGATATTGGAGAATGAAGATGAGAATTGTGTAGTTTGATGTGAATTTTTGGGTGTGAAAGTGATGGTATTTATAGATGAAAGTGTGTATTTTTTGGGAGAAAAAAAATAAAAAATAAATTAAAAAAGTGTAAAAAACGGTAATAAACGGTTATAATTTTTTTGGGAAGTGAAATTTTTTTATCGGTTTTTTAATTAAAAACTGATTTTAAATTAAAAAAAAACATTTAAAGGCAACGGCTATGCCGTTGCCCAATCGCCGCGCGACACGTCAGCTGCTCGCTGGCGCGGCGGCGAGACACATCCGTTCCAGCGGCGCGGAGGCGGTGGAGACGACTGCCACCGTTGCGGATGCTCTAAAAAGGAGCAAAATCAAGATCTTAATATTCTTCTTTAAAGTTGCTTATTACTAGCCGAATTTAGTGATATACTATCAAACATCTCCGAGTAACCAATTTGATTGAAAAATGTGGTATAGAAGTTATCACACTTTAAAATAATGGATTCCAAATGATCCTAATCTATTCACACAACACAATTCTTCTTTAAATATAAAAACTGATACATCTGGGGTAGGGGGATGATCAAAAGACAAATAAATCCCTTCCCGAGATAATTACGAAGAAAAATGAGGCGCCCCAAAAATATCTACAGATTGACGTCGAAATTAAATAAGAGATTAAATAGTTATGTGTATATATATATATAGTCGCTATAAACTATAATTAAGTTATACTACTGGAGTACTATATAGATAGAATCAAAAGGAAATATTTGTTGAGATATTATGGCCCATGTTTGATGGTGACTTAATAACGTTCACTCGCCTCTCTCCACATCAACTTGCCTCTTGTTTTGGAGATTCCTTGGTTGGGATTGGACTCATCTTATAATTTATCAACCAATCTATTTTTATTCTTTCACCTTTTCCCATATCTTACTTATTTATTTATAATTTCCTAGTACAAAATTAATAAATAGTAGTATACAATATTGGTTGTTGATGGGTGGGAGTGGCGACTACAAGTTGGCACACAACTTCTCTTTGAATAAATAATGTTCCAATATATTAAATCGAATAAAAATTATGAAACATACAAAGGAGTTGTGTTCTAAAATCTTCCAAAGAATAAGTGAATGAGGTGGAACAGGACCAGCAGTTGGGACCAACGTGTCTAAACCAAGAATTATTCATCTAGAGAGATTTGTCCAAATTCCATATCGTGGAGAAATATTGATCACAAATTGCAAGTGTTTTAAGGGGAAATAATGCTAATTGACCATTATCCATTATGACTACAAATGAGTATGAAATCAAACCAACAGATAGTGAAATTCATCCCCATGCATAACACATGCACAAGCTTCACTTCAACTCAAAAATCTAATGATGCAATCAACTAGTTTTTTTTTTCATATTACTAACATGACTTTTAATTTGTCTTCACATTGATTCATCTATATACTTTTTTGTCTTAGTTATCTATGTTAAAACAAGGATATTTGGGTGGTTGACTCTGAAGGGTGATTCCATTATTTATTTATATAATCAAAGATTGATCACAAAGTAAGTAAAAGTCAGTTGATGCAAATGCCACTACCGTGCCGTATCTAGTAGTGCCTGTCCATATAAATACATTTCTTACTAATAAACAATGAAGGTCAACCAAATTTAGTATGTGTCATTCATACTTAAAAGGTAGTGATATTGACCTGTTAATTATTTCCACATTTTACTTCAAATTTATAATATGTTGTTTGTCAAGCTCGATTGGGAATTCAATTCCATCTCATTTCAGGTACTTAAATAAAAAAATTTAATCATAGCCAATTTTTATGCTCAATTAAGAGAATTATACAAGTAAATGAAACAACGACCAATCCTATCTGGTGATTGGATGAGTAAGTCTGTTTGGATAGGTTTATAAAATTTTAAAACAACTTGCTGGATCGAAGCTGTAAATTAATAAGTTCATTCAGAGTATTTATCTTATAATATCTTACTTACTCTAAAGATGATCACACAACCCACGATTATATATACTAATCAAAGTCCGCAAAAGATAGTAAATGTGCACATCGTGATAAAATAATTGAAATAGAATATACGATAATAGTAACTTCTTTTGTCATGGCATGAGTAAGCCTCATCCAGTGTCCAAAGTGAAGGGTGTGTTGGATCAATTTTTGTTATAGTATAATGGCATGCAAACTGCAAAAACTAGAACCCTACACCCTAAATGAAAGGTAAGGGTTCTTAGCCATCCCTGAGAGAGCCCCACCAGGCCACCACATTTTTTTTCATCCATCACTTATCCTTGATTCAATGGCCACTAAGGTTGCCTAGGATGGGATATCTGCAGTGAGACTGTTACATATGATGGAGTTTTTTACTACAACTTAGGCCATTTTCAACCATTTGCACCAAACTCAAATCCATTTTTCAGTATATGTCACATCAAATCATAATTTTACTTCAACCATTTGCTCCGAACTTTTTATATTTTTTCATATTTACCTACTTTTTATATTTTTTCAATCTTACCTATATATTTATTTAAATTAGACATTAACCCCACAACACTATCCATAATTTATATACAAATTTCATATTATTTAATTTATTTACTTATAGTACTCTTATTAAATATTAATGTTATAATGTTGGGTATTTGTAGCTGATCCCAAGAGCCCAACCAATAAATGGTCCACACATCTCGAAGCCCAGAGAACAGGCCCAAGTCAGCTGAACAACTAGAGAGTTACACTTTGTAATCCATGTTATAACTAAGTGAGTATTTCACAGTCGAGCAGAGTTCTTCAATTAAGTAGTGAGCCTGAGAGTTTGTGATTGTTGTAATCGATTTCTTGATTGCATTTGGAACAAACGCCTTGCCTTTGTGCGTGAATGTAGTGAATCGTACTCAATGGCGTATCCAGAAAATGATAATCATGGGGTCGGGCAAAGCAGTAAATCAAATATAATAGTTAAATAATTATTTTTAAAAAATATATTATTATTTAAATAGCTTTATCTTATAATGCAGCAGCGTGTGATGGTTGACTTTTATGGGGAGTAATATTTTAAAACAATTCAAAATTATTACTATATTAAAAATAGTTGTCAATATCTCTCTCAGTTGTTTATTGCATGATAGTTGATCTCTACGAGAATCTATATTCTGAAAATGATTCAAATTTTTTCATGCGAGATAGGAGTAATTACAATTTTATGTTATCAACATTGAAATTGGAGAAATAATTTTTTGGATTAAAACATGCCACACATTCAAGTATGTCTGTGTTAGATACAGAGAAACAATTCTCCATTTCTTGTTTGACATTAGCACTAGAAGCATTAATAGAAACTCGAGATATTTTTTTAAAAAAAATTGTTATTAACCTGAGTAAGGACAAGACGAACAAAATAATTAAAACAATACTTAAATGTAAAGGCAATAATTATTATATCTACTTAAATTATAGTAAAATATAATAATTATTGATCAATTCATTACTGTTGTGAAAAAAAGAAGTATAGATTACACATACCTCTAAGAAACTCTCATAATAAATATTCGCCGACACACAAAACCTTTTGCATTCTATGCCAAATTAACTATGGTACACACTTTTAGGCGTTTTACAGGTTGGAAACTGGGCTAATTAAATTAGTGAGAGGCAGGCCCATTTTGTTAAGTTCAAGAGGGCGCAGTGGGGTCGGCAATTGAGGGAGGGTATTATCCGGCGATTCTCCGGCCACTAGACCCCACCTAGATCCGCCGATGCGTTGTTTATTTGTTGATTGATTACAAGATTATAATCATCATTACATGATGTACATTTACAAATTATTAAAAAAAAGTTATTAATACTAATAATTTATACAACTACAATTAATTAATTAAATATGGAGTAAACAAAAACCTAAACTAACGCCGAACACTTCAGCTTCTTCCTTTCTCTTTTTCGTTCTTCATTTCTGTGACCGCAAGTTTCCCCTTTCTATAGGATTTGTATGGGATGTAGTTATTCCACAAAATCCAGGGACTGGGTATTCCTATGAAAATTTCTCTCTTTGATTGAGCTATTCTTCTCTTGACCTGCATTTACTGTTTTACTTATTCTTTGCTTCTATTTGCCTTTTACAGATCATCCAAAGGATTTGCATTTGTTAAATTCACATCAAAGCAAGATGCAGAAAAAGTATGTTTTACTGAAAGAAATTTGATATGAAATTTCCTATTCAGTAATGTGGTCAACTGGCCTAGGATGTATCTTGTCATTTTTTTGCATTATAGATAAAGAACCCAAAATAAAGAAAGAGGATAGGTTAAAGATTGGTGATTGAGAGCATAAAACTTGCCTAATACATGAGGTTCAGCTTGTATGATGAATAATGTACCTAATGTAGAGATATCTTGATGTATGCAGCCTGTGTTGTTGTTGCCTGCTGCTATTATTCTCCACGGATTTGTTGTAAGTTTTGATGGAAAGATAGTCTGGTGCTTGGGGTCATACATGGATAAATAATACGATAACATTTGTGCCATATACGGATTTTGGGAAAGGGTAGAAAAGTGTATAAATTTGTGTCATTTATAACATGCAGACTTTCTGGCGTCTAAATTTCAGCTGTGAACATTAGACTTTTCAGGGCATGATAAGTATTGCTACATCTTTGATTTTACTTGTGCAGGCCATCCAAAATTAAATGGGAAAAAAATTGGTAAAAGACCAATTGCTGTTGATTGGGCTGTTTCAAAAAAGATCTATGCATCTGGCAATAATACTTCTGCCGCAACAGGAGATGGTATTCTCTTTTACTCCTATTTGGAATCTACCGTGCTTTCTCATGCTCTTTATCTTATTGACTTTTGTCTCTTTTTTCAATTGAACACTCATGTTCCATGAGTTTTTATTTTCCCTGTGCTTTATTCTGCTAGTAATTTTATGCAGTGGGTTTAGCTATCTGTTTATATATAGTGCACACTGGCCACTGCCACACCACTTAATTTTCCATCTTGTTTTTAGTTTTTTTGTACTTTATCACTTAGTTAATTGCCTTATCTTGGGTACTAGTTAAGATGGCATTTTGGATTTGGATACTAAGTTAAATACAATGTGGGATTTATTTATTTATTTTTTGCAGGGGAGGAGGAAGATGATGGAAGCAGTAGTGAATCAGATTACAACGATGATGAAGAAACGTTGAGAAAATCTGAAGTGGATGGTGATAATTCTGCTGATGAGTCTGATTCCTTTGACAATGAGAATAAAAGTGAAATTAATTTTGAAGAAGAGGCAGAGATAACAAAAAATGTACTTCAGAACATTATTTCGTCATCTTCTGGAAATGTTGCTAGTGGTGATGATTTAGAACTGTCTAAAGAAAACATTGATAAATCCATGCCAGTTGAAAGTAAGTCATCTGATGTATCGAACACCCAGGTTGCCACCACCACTAGTGTTAGTGAAGAAAAACCTAAAATAACAAACCCTCAAGGAGAAGAAGAGTTTGCAGCAAATGATTTTCATTAGCAATCTTCCCTTTGATATCACTGTTGAGGAAGTGAAACAACGTTTTTCTGCATTTGGTGAAGTGGAGACTTTTATGTTGGTTCTTCATCCAGTAACAAAGTAAGGACTTTGCATTTTGTTTTATGATTTACTATAATCAAGGTTTATGTGAGCTTATCATCTCTGCAGGCGCCCAAGAGGAACTGGATTTCTCAAGTTTACAACAACAGATGCAGTTGGTGCTGCACTATAAGCAGCCAACACTGTAGCTGGTCTGGGGATCTTAATTAAAGGCTGACCAGTGAAAGTGCTGAAGGCTCTGGACAAAAAAACAGCTAATGATAAGGCGCTGGATAAGGCGAAGAAAGAGGATGGTGACCACCGCAATGTATACCTGGCTAAGGTTGTCTCCAGATTCTTCTACTTTCTTATTGATCGTCTTCTTATTAGCCTTTGAATGTTGATCTAGAACATAACAATGCGCCTATAGGTCTCATATGCTGAAGTGTAATAACAACCATATTTACGTTTGGTCAATTCTCGACAGGAGGGTTATATAATGGAAGGAATGCCTGCTGCAGGAGGAGTTTCAGCAAGTGATATGACAAAAAGGAAGAAGTAAGTGTTGCGATCTCTTTTATGAATATGTTCAGACCAAAATTTGGAAGCATGGACATTTGTATGATTACATGAAAAAGGCATAAATTAAATAAAGTTGTCTTTTCCACCAACTGTGGTTAAAATTGTTACCTTCCAGACTTGAAGGTTGCTTCTACGTGACTGAAGCCTGTTAGGCTATGAAAGAGTGAAAAACATCTAGTAGTACTATTTTATTATAATTGGCCTTAATTACTCCTTTAAATACATAAGATCAGATGTATATATCAAAGATTAGTATCACTGATAGAGTTGGTTATGCATCTTCTATAATAAAAAAAAAAGATTGTTGTCCCTATCTTGAATTTATTTTTCTTTCCTTAAGTTTACTACGATGGAGCTATCATGTGTGGTGGCAGTTTTTTTTGTCTTTCCATTTATGATGATCCTGCTGCTGTCTCATATTGTAGGTTGCACGAAGATAAGATGTCTAAGCTTCAATCTCCAAACTTCCGTGTATCAGACACAAGGCTTATTGTATACAATGTGCCAAATACCAAGAATGAAAGAGATCTGAAAAAGCTTTTTTTGAAAGCAGTAATTTTCGTGCAACAAAGCAAAAGCCTGTAATTCGACAGGTTGGAGCCGTTATTAGTAGCTAATGCAGTTATGTTGACAGACTTGATTTGTTTATTTGACATTAACTTATTTATTTAATTGTTTCTGCAAGTATAGATAAAGATCTTGAAGGATTCAAAAGTCCGAAAAGCAGGTGAAAAAAGTCGTCCACGTGGGGTGGCTTTCTTAGAGTTGACAGAGCATCAACATGCACTCGTGGCCCTGAGAGTTCTTAATAATAACCCTGGTCAGTCTTTCTCTAGCTAATTATACTATCAACAAGGAGCAGAAACTTTTGCAATTTGTCTCAATAAAATTAATACAGCATTCTTGATGGCTTATAGAAATCTTCGGACCTGAACATCGCCCTATTGTGAAGTTTGCACTAGATAACGTGCAGAAACTGAAACTTCAGGCAGAAAAAGATTCAAGCACAGCAGCTGCAGGGTCCACATGATACTAGAAGGATTTTTCGGCAAAATGATCATATAGGCGGAGGGGGTTCTGTTGGAAACTCGAACCCAAGAATACGCAAGTTTAGCGACGGAGATGCCTCAGTGAGGACTTGCGATAACAAAAGAGGGGAACTGGCAAACAAACATAGCGAAGGAATGGTTGCTGAGGAAGGCAGCAAGAAATGGCAGAAAGGTCCTAAAAAAGTTGCAAAGAGCAGAGTTACTCCGTCCGAGAACAAGTCCAACTCCAACATGAAAGTTTCTGGTCAGAGGAAAGGTAGAGAGGCTGGTGGTCAAGAGTCTATACAGGGCAATACTGTGACTAAGAAAGAAGGAAGAGATGCCGGGATGCCAAGAAAAAGGATGCCTCGTCACCAATTTGAACAATCAACGGAAGGTGATGGTGGTGAGCGGAACAGGAAACGCAGGAAAAGAAGCGATGTAATATCCGAAAAAAAAAATAAAAATATAGAATTTTATTCTTTTAGGTAAGGTTTGAATTTTTGTGAATATCTTGTTTAAAATATGGTTGGTAAATCTTTTTTGTTTATTTTATTTTTTTTGTGGATATGTTTTTACCTAAGCATTTGTTAGTTGGGATAATTAATTAATCAATGAATTAAACATCCTAATTAACTAATTGTTTTCTCTCCCTCTCCCTCTCTCTTTTTCGAAACCCCCCCCCCCCCTCTCCCACTAATTTCTCAACCTCTCCCCACTCCTCACAACCGATCCAAAATAGAAAAAAAACTATCTACTCTCTCTCAACCTTTCCCTCTCACCGTCGCTCATTTCTCTCTCTCTCGAAGTTGTTCTCTCACCGGTAAGGCTTCTCTCTTTCTCCCCCTCGGTTCTCACCTTTTTCCTTTCACTCCCTCTCATCGAATCTTGGATTCTTCAAGGTGTTACTCTCTCTCGTTGTGAATCGGAGTCGGAAGAGGAAGTAAAGCGTTTGAACTACGTTTGAACTATCCGGGAAAGGTAACCCAAGACCCTAACTCATGATAATTTCGAAAACACATGCATTTAGGACGTTTTGAATGTTTTAGATGCTGAATAGGCTTTGTGATTATGTGTTTGTGTGGGGTATGTCTTCGGTGGTGACTGACAGTGGGTTCCGACCCCTTTTTGACTGAGCAAACGATCTCCTTTTAGTACGAAATTTTAACTGTTTAAACTTTGGTGTGTCTTCTGTGTGGTGTGTAAATTTCAGCTTCATTGGATGTCGGATGATTTTATAATGATTTTTGTAAGTAAACTGCGCTTTTCTGATGGATGTATGTTTTTGGGGGATGTATTTGTGTGCAATGGGGGTGATTCTGGGTGCTTCGATAGTGTGAGGTATGTGGATGTGTTTGGCCAGGGGATGGCTCGGGGAAAACAGCGTTTGGTTCGGGTGGTTTGTGTGTGTTGGCCGAGAGTTTTGGGGTTCGGCCTAGGGCAGTGTTGTGGAGAGTTTTGAAGGGTTGATCCCATGGGTTTGGGTGTGTTTTGGGATGTAGAATGTATGGTGGGAATGTCGTATAAGGTTTGAGAATCGTGGGTTGGGGGAAAACGGGTGTACACTTGATCGGGCCAGGTGCCGAGCCAGTGCCGAGACAGGTGCCGCGCCAGGTGCCGAGCCAGTGCCGAGACAGGTGCCGCGCAAGGTGCCGAGCCAGATGCCGAGACAGACGCCGAGCCAGTGCCGAGCCAGGCGGCCGAGACGGTCGGCCGAGGTGCCGAGCCAGGCGGCCGAGACGGTCGGCCGAGGTGCCGAGCCAGGCGGCCGAGACAGTCGGCCGAGGTGCCGAGCCAGGCGGCAAGACAGCCGGCCGAGGTGCCGAGCCAGGCGGCCGAGACACCGAGCCAGGCCGAGACGCCGATCCTTTTTCCGAACCTTTTCCGAGCCAAGTGAGCCGTTTGCACAGTGAGGGTATGCCGGGAGTATGAGTGTTGCGTGTGTGTCGTGTGCGCGTCTTGAGTATGTTGTATGCGTGTCGGGTGCGTGCGTGGTGTGTTCCGGACGTGTGATTTTGTGTGATTGGCTTATAAGATGTTGTTAAGTGTGTGTACGTGTAACGTGCTAGATGTTGAAGTCATCCACGTAGGAATCATGCATTGTCTTTTAAACCTCGTCTTTCCTGACTCTAATTATGATATTTATTTATCTTTCAAAAGGGTGATCTTTTACGAGGAAATTGTGGTTGAAGAAGGGAACTATTTAAAAGCTAAGCAATTGAGGTGGGCTTTTCTACCCTACTATTTTGTGGGTTATCTTTAATACGGACGTTGTTCCGGAAATGTTTATGGAGATGAACTGTTTGTCTTGCCAACTGTTTTGTTTTGAAACCTATCTGAAGTGGTTTACCACATATGTTTAATCGAATTCGGGTCTGTTGGGCTGCGAACCCTCAGGCTAGTGTACACGAGATCGGGAGCCATCTGAGAGCAAGTTGGCCGGTCTAGTTGACCTGGGGTGTGGCCACGCCCCTTGTCACCCGTTGGATCAGATAGTGTATGATGGTGGGAATAAGGGTGGCAATATCTGAAAATGACTGCACAGTCGAATTTATGAAATATGTTTTAGTGTACTTGGGTTATTTTCTTACACTTAAAACCCCAAGGTTACACTGATATGGCATGACAAACTATGATTTTGGCGTGTGTCCACTGAGTGCAATAAGTACTCAGCCCTGCATGTTGTTTTCTTAATGTGCAGGTTGAGCGACGATGGGGATGACGGATGTTGAGCAATTAAAGTCAAAATTGTGTTTTTACTTTGCCTTTTGGATGGTGTCGTGTCGTCATACCCGGCATTATCTATCTCTTGGTCTTTTCCGCTGCTTTGTAATCCGATACAATGTTTTCATTTAAACTCTGTTTACTTTAACTTTAGAAATGTCACTACAGTACATTGTTTTGAAGTGAACTTCCTCTAATTAAACGTTTTCGGGTCAAGTATTCTTGTTCTCCCCTCTCTTCCCCGCTTCTTTATTCCTCCCCTAGTCGCGGTCCACCGTACTTCCTATCCTTAGGAAATGCGGGCGTGACAAGCGACCCAGAGGGGCGTGATGTAACTGAGAAACTGGACAAGCTGATTGAACAGTACAGGTCCAAGTTCACTGGAAGCAGCTCTACTCAATCTGAAAGCAAAAAGCAAGGCACTAAGAGCCTTAAGAGATGGTTTCAGTCATAATCCTCAGTGTTTACCTATTTTTAGCTTTATGCTTGTTTCCTTGAAATTTTGATCCAAATACACTTTGTTGTAACATGAAAAGGAAAGAAACAAAACTACACTGAATGTTTTCGGTGCATTAGATTATAAATTATTGTTTTCCAAATGCACGTAAACACCTTACATATATCGTCAATGTAAGTTTGTACATACTTTGATTAGATCATCGTCCATGATGGGAGCACGCTTTAAGCGTATACAATTGGAGCTTTGTACTATATCTAATATTACTAATTTAAGTTGGATATTGACTTACGTATGATCACTAGATTATTTTATCAAGCTTTAATTAATTAATTAATAACGAGTAAGAACATTGTCTTAGTAGTCAAAATAATAGGTTAATTTCGTAAATAGTTACCAAACTATGTATAGTGTTTATATCATATTGATTGCTAAAGTATAATTTCGCTGGGATGGTGGAGTCGTGGTCGGCACAACCAGCGACGTGCTTGCCGCTGCGCTCGTGATGAATACTTCCAATCACATCCACACGCAACAGGTCGGCAAAGTCACTCACCGTTGCAGAAGTGTACTTCTACCATTCGACAACTTGCTATCGGGCAATCGGCATATATTAGTATTTGAATGTGGGGGAGCCCACTGAAATCCTATGCCTCAAAAATTTGTGTGTTGCCCTTGGTG
This sequence comes from Salvia splendens, assembly GCF_004379255.2. Lineage (NCBI taxonomy): Eukaryota > Viridiplantae > Streptophyta > Magnoliopsida > Lamiales > Lamiaceae > Salvia > Salvia splendens. The sequence goes on from NC_056046.1 coordinate 12,847,275, forward strand.
CTGCTTTCGGGGAGAAATTCCTTCGGGCACCCACCACCGAATATTGTCAATGGATGTTTCATCTTCACGAAACAGTTCACGGATTTCCCGGCATGCTTAGCAGCATTGACTGCATGCATTGGAAGTGGAAGAATTACCCTACTACTTGGAGGGGCAACACTTAAGTGGCCACAAAGGCGGCGACCCAACGCTAATCCTTGAAGCGGTCGCCGACTACTGCCTATGGATTTAACATGCATATTTCGATGCGACCGGATCCAACAACGACTTGAACATGCTTTACTCTTCCCCCTCTTCAAAATCTTTTAAACAGTGTAGCACCGGCGATCGACTTCATCGTCAACGACCGTTAATAACACATTGGGGTACTATATCGCCGATGGTATTTACCCAAGGTGGCAAAAGGATCAAAACCTTCCATGCCCCACGACAGATTTACAGGTTGTACTCTTTCCATTAGTCCATAAGGATCAGACACCCATATTCCAAAGACTTTCGTGAAGACGCTCAACATTGGATAGATTAGTTTCCCTTTTTTATAACCATAAAAAAGATATCATACAAATATAATTATTTATATTGTTCAAAACATTTAACTATATCAAATTACTAAACCCACACACACAAAGAACACAAAAAAAGCCATATAAGACTTTGATCAATTTCTCTAAATTTGTAATTTCATTTCAAATTACTGTACGATTACCAATTTCACCAATAGACCATATATAAACACTTGAACCTTATTTAATTTGCTAGTGCACATCCTCTGTCTAAATAGGACAACCGGGTAAAACATTTGGAAATCAAACTCATTAGTTCAAAATTATAATAACAATTTTCAAAAAATACTTTTTGACAACAAATAAATTATTCTCAATAATATATTATTTATAAACTCGAAGATACAGTGTATTACAGCTAGGCTGGCTGTGGGAAGGCTAGGGTATTGGCTAGGCCGTGGAAAAAGTCAAATGATGTGACAGGAAGAATTTTAGGCTGAGCTGTTGCTATTGTGAGTAGAGTAGCGGCACATATTTTGATATGAAGTAAAGGCAAGAAGAAAATATGTATGAATAGAAACTGGATTGAGATATAACTTAACTCGAAATACAGAAACAAATGAAAGAGACAATCCTCTCAGGAGGCCAATAATCCTCTCATCGAGGCCTACCTTATACACCGATAACAATTGATCTTTTCTGGATACGTTTCTCAAAAACCTCCATAGGTTATATAGGAGTTTACAATATAATAATCCCACCAAACTTGAACCTATATGATTCCAATAAATTCCCAATTGATTCAAATCACATCATATTTATTCAAATTAAATCTAATTTATTCAAATCCCTCCAAATCCTACTTACTTAAAATAGTGCATAATCATAGTATTTCACAGTCTTAACTCTTGGGGCTGATTTTATTCTAATTTATTTCCTGAAATTATTCCATGAACAGGGACTGATATCATATTTAACACAAATACAATTGAAATAGACAAATAATCAAATGAAAGAGAGTATGGGGACATCACAAAATAACATACTGTTGCAATGTAACATGAACAGTTGAACACGGAGTTTGGACAACTAAACCAAGAGGGAGAAAAGAAACACGTGACATTTTTGAATAACAAATCAAGCACATGCACACTGATGCACAGGTGAACCAGACTCTAGATTTATTAATCGGAAGAGAAACAAGCATGTTACCAATTGACTTGCGATTCATTGTCAACGCATTGGATTTAATTTGCAGCTACTTGCATAGAGAGTAAGACCCTTTTTTTCTCCAGAGAGAAACTACTTGCTGATGCAATGGGCCTTTCAAGCATTCTTAACAATAGAATATAGTGTTGATGCAATGAAGTTACAGGTGAACAGCAAGAATATTAGCCCAAGATAAGTTTCCGCATGGAAAGATAGTAGTCGAAGTACCTTTATTTCACTTTTTGAAGAAAAACTACAGCGTTTATATATTTACGTAATTCAAGTCAGAGATGAGTTAGCATTCTTTAGGAAGTGAGAAGCTCGGCTCAAAGTTTACAAAAAGTCATAAAAAGTGGTGAGTTATTGCTTATCTCGTTCCTCCCTCATCCCCTGGTGCGACAGAGTATTCGCATGAGATAGTCTCCACATTGGCATTGTTCAACTTAACCTTTGTCCATGATACTTTCCACATCTGCAGTAAGCTGACCCTGAACACAAGGTAATAAGCAACTCGTCAGTCAACAGGTAGAAAACCAACACAATTATTAGTCATTTTTGTTGCCAATTTCTTTGTATGCAAACTTCTGGCTCATATAGTTAAAGATTGCAATCGCTGTTGACACATATGTCAATAATCTACATTCCATATATTACTCAACAACAGCTCATTTAGAAACGATCATGTGATCGCAAGCCTAAAAAAATCACAACTAAGCTTAAAGCCAATCTCCTAAATAGACCAAACAAGCAACTTATGTTTTCAGTTTGCATATAAACTACATTTGCATGTTTTATAGCCCATAGGAGGATTCTTGTCTTTGTTGTATTGGAAGGAAGCACACTTGCACAGGATTTTGCATAAATTCCTCGGAATTCAGTTAATGCACTCATCTCATGCTACGGTTGAATAAGAGCATCTGTAAAATAAAATGATACCTTTCTTCAGCAACCTCCCTCTTTGCAAGCATAAGAGTCAAGAATACAGGGACAAGAGCAGCACATAAATGCTTAAGTGTGTGCCCACTCATAATGTGGAAGGTAACATTATAAATAGGTACATCAGCTGCTTCCTCAATTTTGGCTAAGATATAGAACCCTGCAAAGATGATGAAGCTATTTTGAGAATGTGAAAACTCATTGAAGGGGCTGCAGGATTTCAAATACAGACCTGCTGCCCATAACCAATATGTGGAATGTGTGTACATGGGAGGTAGTAATATAGCCATTAATGGGATAGCAATGCATGGAACAAACTGGATCACAGCATATGGACGGAGGTCGTCGAAGAACCTGTAAGAAAAGGACAGCAAATAGCTCTTATGCAGATGAAGGAAGCTAACAATCTAAAGCTTAAGTACAATGTCAGTAATTATATGCCTACCAACCACCACAGCCACATCCCACTTGTCAAATTTCGTGATCATATAAAATCTGAGCAAGAGATTTGGAAGTCGGACATGTACATACAATATAAAAGCAAGTTCACTGCTTAATCCATAATCAACCCATACCTTCTAAGTTAAACTTGTACTAATCGTTTATGGCAACAAAAATGTATGCAAGTAAAAATAGAATAGGATCACATGTCATTAACAACCAAGGTACCATCTCATACTATACAAGTAAGCTTACCTCCAATATAAAATGCTGACTACACCCGCCAAGGTTAGAGGTATAATAGAAAAGGTTCCCTTACGTGCATCCACTCTCTCAATGATGAATATAGCAATGATAGATGTAAACGCCACAGTCATCTACATTACCACATTGCAAGGGTCATTCTTAAGATCTGTTACAAATTGAAGCAGGTACTTAAACTGAACTAGACATAATATATTTAAAGAAAGCTTACAGGTAAGCGATCCCACACAAGGCGGGCATCATTAGGTTCCAGGTGATAGTAAGAAGAACCAAAACCAACAGCCGCCACACCTGCGAAGAAGAATGTCCAGCCAAAAAGCTCACCTGGCAAGCTTTTAGATCATAAATGGAGTAATCATTAGCAGTTAGAAAGTGACCGTCAAAAAGAAACTACAGAGTCACGGAAAAAATTAAAAAATCATGAATATATGCACCTTAGCTTAAAGTAGTTCCCGTAATAGCAAAGTACAAGGCCAACTACGCCAACTACGAGGAAGGGGAAGTTTGATATCACGTTCAAGAAATTAGGAATTCCTGAAAAAGATGAAATGACAAACCAAAAAATTGTTATAGCAGCTACGGATGTAAATTCTTTATATTCTTTTAGGATAAAGTAAAAACTATGTTGTCATAAACTAAAATAATTATAACACTTTGGTACACCACCAGAAACAGTGTGGAAACGAGGCCGTAGACGAACGCGTGATTTAACTTTCAATTGAATACAAGGCTACGCAAATTCATAAAAAAATAGTTTTATATACGAAGAATCAGGTTAAGTGAGAAAAATATGCAAGTGACAAAAAATTGAATACCGGAAAAGGAACATCATCTGTCAATTCTAGAAACCCCCAAATTTCAGAACGACGGAACTCCCACAAAACTACTACTACAGTACTACTGCACTCAGAAATGAGATCAATTATCTGAAACAAATACTAGTACTACTAATAAAATTCAAGGTTGAAAAACGAGCAAATAAAAAATCACCTAAGAATTCACGCTGATCGGCGAAATTGTGGTATTCTTGAGACTGCGGAATTGCTGGAGTCACTAACATTAGTACCACAAAACAAAGGATTGCGACACCCCATGCTGTCGCCGTCCGTTTCCTCATTCTCAATGGCGAGGCGGATGGATCAAAGGCAAAATTCCGAGTGATCGCGTGATTTTCTAATTACTCCTTTTTTGGGGAGTTAAGATTGAGGATTTGTTTCCACTTTATTTTTTGAAGGCAGAGAAGGTCTGCTGGTATCTTCGGCTCGCCGTCGTCCACGCACTCGTTAGCTCACTGATCGTTTCGGGTAACGAGCTCTTCAATCCCCTAAAGTGAGAGCTTTTGGATGGTAATTTGTCGTTCAACTGCAGCGCAGCGGCGCGCCTCTTTCCGGCGGCGGAGGGTAGCTGTTAAATCGACGAGCACGGAAGCAGGTGCAGAGCTTCGGCTCAGTCCCGTTTCCTTCTCCAAAGGCACAACAGCGTGAACCGATCGATCAAACAATAATCATATGCTATTCTATGCACCGTAGCTTTCGGGTGAAATAATTGATGTATGCAGATGAAATCAGGGAGTTTTGCAGAAATAGGAGGAGGAATATTTTGATTGAGATAGATCCGTGTGCTGAAATCGATATTAGCAGCAGATCAAGAGAAATCGAGGCTCTGTGTTTGAGTGAGTGGTTGTCGTAGATTGTGTGAAGAATTGAAAATAGAAATCAACAAATGGAGAGCTAGGGTTCTAGAGGCTTTTGTTCAACAATTAATCCCAAGTATATTAAAGAGCATATCCAACGCTTTACACTAAACTCAAACACATTAAATGACAAATATAATTTTACTCCAATTATTTATACTAAATTTAAATCTAAAAAAATAGTCTCTATATTATACATTTATTACTCACAAATTTATGGTTTTGTTTAGCGTAAACCTAAAGATATGTATTTTCACTCAAAAACTAAAAACGGGATTAATTTTAGAGTATTATTGAAGCTAATTACCTATCTCATTTTAGATTTTAGTGTGTCATTAGAGATGATCTCTATTTTTTTTTTGAGTAACCTATCTAAGTTTACCCTAAAACAACTCAAATCACCTTTCAAATTTTGTAAGTAAAAAATGTACATATTCATTTTAAGTTTAACATAAATGATTAGGGTAAAATTACTATTTAACGTAGCATTTACATTAAAATAGATTTAGATTCAATATAAATGATTGAAGATGCTCTAAATTTGTATTCCAAAAGATACACGCCCATTTTACTTGTATGGAATACTTAAGTGGAGTACTAGTATTACTCATCCATTAATGTGATTAATGTATAACTAAATTTTAATATAGAGAATGTCATTGAATAAAAAATGTAAAGATGAGATTGAATGAATTTTGAAAACATCGCTATGAGTGTTTTGATTCGCTTTGTTCAAATTCATAGTATATTTTTTTGTTATAGTACTACTTGTTTTTTATCCAATATCTTTTGCTTGTTTTATTTATTAAAATTTTAGTAAATGTCAAATATGGTCCTAAACATATGACGGTTTTACGATTTTGGTCCTAAACATTATGTTTTGAATTATTGCATCCCACACATTTGAACTCGGACCACAATCAGTTCATGTTGGACGTCTCCGTTAAAAGTAGACGGTCAACGTCTTTTAAACCAGTTTTGACCCAATTAAGTTATCAAATGAGATTATTAGCGCCCTAATTATCTCATTAATTTTTATTAGTAAAATAGTGAAATTAAAATACATAATGCAAAACAAAAATACTTCATCGTCATCTTCTTCATAGAAATTCATCATCAATCATCATCTTCTTCTTCAGAGAAATAGAAAACTTCACAAAAGAGGAGCACAATATTTACAAACGCAAATTCTTCTTCATCATCATCATCTTCATTGGTCCAATAAAACCTTGCTGAAAATCATCTAATTGGATCTCACTAGAAGCTCGGAACAACGCTGTACGTCGCAGACTCCACCTCCAGCTCGACCGCTTGATTCTCGGCCTCGTCTCCGCTTACCGGATCGTCTTCTCGAACCTCTTGTTCTTCCTCTTCTCCTGTACCCATCACCCTCGCTTCTCTGTCCGTCCCACCGCCGCTGCCACCGTCGCGCTCTCGCTCCCATCCGCCTCTGGCACCACCCCCACCTCCACCGACAACACCTGTCAATTACAGCTCCAATTTGCATTAATTAATTTCCAGCATTTCAACTGAATTTGGGTTTAAATTAGGGTTTATTTTAAATCCTCAATTACTCCATTGAATTAGAGTTTGAAAGGAGCATACACTTTGGCTGAACAGTATTGGAATGAAGGGGAGCATAAAGGAAATGAAAAAACCATTTGAAAAAGCTTACTTATCCTTTTTTGGTGCGTTCATGTGCTTGATTTTGAGCTTAGGATTTGGATCTGTGGTGGATTGATCCGTGTGGTGGTTGTAAGTGATAAAGATGAGTGGAGAAGTATATTTCTGTTCCGTAAGGATAAGCGGTGCCGACTGGCGGTGGACCGGCAACGGCTGAGTAGCCTTTGGGCTGTGAATTTGGGGCGGGATGGCCTGTGACAGGCCTATTGCGATCTTCCATTGCGGGAGTCGTGGCGGCTTGGGGAGAAATGTTTTGGATTTTTAATTTTAATTTTTAGAACAATACTAATTTTTATTTTTTGAAATAATAAAAAAATCTAAAAAATGCTTAATCCGGTAAAAAATCGGCTAAATAGCCATTGACTGTTACTTTTAACGGAGCCGTCCAAAATGGACTGATTGTGGCCCGAGTTCAAATATGTGGGATGTAATAATTCAAAACATAATGTTTATGACCAAAATCGTAAAACCACCATATGTTTAGGACCACATTTGACCTTTAGTTAGTAAAATTTTACATTTTTATTTATATATTAATGCCTACACTAACACAAAACCATATATAAACTGAAATTGTTACATGGAGTATTTCAGTTCCCGCCAGTAGTAACACGCCAAACGCCGCATTTTCCATACGCCTCTTCCTATTGCGAATACGTTCCCTATCTTAAATTCTAAGAGAATTGAACTAAGTTTCCGGTAATCGATCCGCACAAGCACAAAATCAGTCTCTGCCTCGCAATGGAGGAAGCTCAGCGGTGGATCGTAACGTACACGAATCACGTTAAGCAGAAGCGGAAAGTCTATCACGACGGCCTTCTAGTTGTTCAATCATCTCGAAATAAGGTTTTTCCTCATCCCCAAAGGAATCATACAACATTGATCTATTTTATGCATATCATTGTTATGCCAATTGGATTTAGGGTGAGTGTTTGCTGATCTCATATTATGGTGCACGGTTCTACTTAAGTATTATCTCTGATTGCATTTTGCCATAGTTACTCCCCTCTCTTGCTCCATCGCATGTGGTATTTTATCTGTGAAAGAAGGCAGTGTTGTAAATAGAGGAAAATTTAAATGCGACCTTCTAATTCGTAATGCCAGGTTAGGTTGGTTACCTTTGCTGATAATCTTGTTGAGTTAATTGCTAATACATATTGAGATAGTCTGATCAGCTTACAGTTTCTGTAACACAAATCATACAGTTTTTCAAAACACGCCTGTTATGTTGTAATGCTATCAGAAAATTTTTAAACCATTCAACTTTTCTACCTTCTGTTTTTTTAGTTAAATTGAATTGTTAATATCATTGCAGACACAGTACCAGCCACTTGTAAGTGAAGTGATGTTAAGTTGTTTAGTTCATATTAACTATCGAAAGATAATGAGAGCCAGATATCCTCCAGATGTAATATTTCAACTAGGTTTTGTTATTGAGCTGGTTAGCTAAATGTCTTTTCCAGATGAGATGGCATATGTTTTGAGAAGACATTTTATCAATTCAGAATCTCAGTTCCAGATTTTTTTTTTAATGTTTTGTTTCAGCCATGATATGCATTAGTGCCATCGCTGTTTGGTTCAAATATGAAATGCCATCATGATCAGTTCATGATGTATGATGAATGGGACAAGCTCTTGGAGACTAGGTTTGTGAAGAAAGGTGATCTCATCACATCTGGTGAAACTATCACATTTGGTTCTTACCTTGCTGACCTTGGTGAGCTATGTCAAGGCCATCAACATACATCTATTTTGAAATCTCAAGATCAGGGTGGGAAATTTACAGAAACACCCAGTTCATGTTACTACAACTCCCAAAGTAATATATAGACTCCATTACCTTAATCTTTTGGTTAATCTTCTTTAATTATACTGTTTGTTTTCCATGAAATTGTCAAAATTGGAGAAAATTTGTATTTCGTGCATTGCCTCATGATAAATAACTGTACACTTTTTTGCTTCTGGAAAAGATAGGAAGCCTCTGGTTGGGAAAAGAAAAGGGCGAGTCATTAACATAAGCCCTTCACAGAAAATGATCAGAGGTTAGTTTAAAAATATCCATCCTTTCATCTTTAATTTATAGTTAAAATTTATCCACATATTTTTCGTATTGGATGTATCAAGTTAAAAAACAGCACATCTTGGTGGTTGTGGGAGAAGGCAGCAGCTAAGATTTGTATAATGCCTCTTATGAATAAATGTTGTCCATATAGTGTATTGGTGCTGATCATTGATTCCATCCGGCTTTCTTAATTATTAACTGGACTTTCAACTGATGCTTATTTTAGATTTCAAGAAAAGTGAAATGAATAAGTTTGGTTCCTCACCAAATTGTATGGATATGACAACACTCAGCACAAAAGGTAGATTGCTAGCTTACCATAAGTCCATTTATTCTTTTGGATTTATCTAGTTATTCTTTTAATTCTTCGAGAAGTCCTTGAAATTAAAAAAGATAAAACATTTTCTTCTGTAAAGAATGGCAGGTCTTGAACACGTCACAAATAACACAAAAGGCAAAGAAATATCATGATGGCTTTCTACAGCTTATAATTCGTGGATCACAAGGAAGACAGGTATCAACTAGTATAACTAGCTAGGTTTCTTTTCTTTTTGTGCATAACCTCATCTGTGATCATGCACATGCTTTTGTGAATGGTAAACTGCATCACATAAAATGGTAATCAGTACACTTATTATGCAACTATAGATCAATGTTTTACAATTCCTTTCAACTTTTTTCTGTCTTCTCTTGTTTCCTCTTACCTACCAGAGTTTAATCTTTTGAAAAATAAGTTCCTCACGTGCTTTGTGTTACAAAGGAAGATGAAGAATATTTATTTAGTTGATTTCTTACTATCACTCTATGTTTTAATAAGACTATCCCTCATTGTATTCTGTACTGCATCACAAGAAATCAAAAGATATTTCTTTAGTATATGCTGCTCATGTAGACTGTTATCCAGTGTCCAGGATAATAAGAAGTTGCCATTGAGTTGAGTTTTATCTTATTGAAGTATAACTCAGTTGCATTTCCTTCCTCTTGTATTTTGTTTTTATCAAGTGTAGTTTGTTTTTAACAACTCCTATTTTAAGCAACTCTAATTTGACTCTTGATTAATTTACTTCAGGTTAAGCTCTACGATACAAACAGGAGACACTTAGATGGCAGGTTTCTGAAAAAGGATGAAAAAATTTGCTCTGGTGAATCACTAATTTTGGATGGTCATTTAGTAGATATTGGAGAGCAGGAAGAAGATCACACGCAACCAACTGACTTAAACATTCACGTAAATAGCTGGAAAAAGTAATTTCGTGGATTGCCATACCAAAATCCCGACTATTAAAACTTTTCCTGCTGGTATTTACCCTCCTTCCATGTTATAACCCTGCTTTTGGGTAAAGTAGAATGTTGTATCACTTCTAGTTGAATCTTCATGTGCTCTTATTACTTAGTTGTTCATATTAGAGCTTGGCTCATTTCTATTTAGTAAACTCCCCACACTGCTACATGTCAAAACTAGATTTTTAGCACAGGATGAACAAATAGAACCAGTCACTGGAAGATGTCATTTTCAACTTTAGCTTATCAATGGGAAACTTCAGTTGGCATTAGCTGAATACACCATATATCATATTGGTTTTTTTAGTTGGATATCTTTTCTGTTATGAAGTTAAAAGGGTCTATAGTGCAAATCCAACAGTGTTCTTAAAATTTTCTTATCATGTACTGCTGCAATCTGAATCATCATCTTTCTTTCGGATTTTGTGTAAGCACTTCAACTGCAATTTAAAGCTGAAATAACACTTAATTAGCAGTCCTTGCATCTCCCTCATCCTGTATAATCACTTGGAAATTTGCTGTCTTCAGTCTTCATTCTTCAAATCTAATCAGATTTCTTATAGCTTTTCTCACAACTTATATTGTCTTGGGTATCAAGGAAAAACACCAGGTGGCACCTCTCAAGGGAAACTTACTAAATTAAGTGATCCAAGCTACAAGTCAGAAAACATCAAATTATATGTGGGAGATGCAGAGCCTAAACGTTCTGGTAAGAGGTCTCTTGATATGAAAGCACAACCATAGGATCTCATACTCTTTTCTGAAAGTCTACTTTCAATCTAAAGAAACTTTTTAGTTATTTTGGGTATTAGCTTACTTGTGTTCAGTGCAGTAAATGAGAAAAATAATGAGCTTAACATTTAGTCTGCCTATTAGTTTCATATATATCTGATTACTGGTACCAGAAGGCAGATGCTAAAGGAGCTCCGAGAGACAGAAATTTGCTTCTAGTAATTTATCTTAAGCCAATTGCAAAATATTCTGTGTCTTGTCCTCTCATGATACGAACGTTGTTTAGCGATAAGCTGATTTCTGCTTTGATAATGTTACTGTTTGTGTGATTAATTTCTCATGAACCTTTCTTAGATAATAGAGACTTGACTCATAAAAATTCAAACTAAGCTCTGCAGGCCACCATTTTATAGTCTTCTATTATCTTGAAATGGTGATTTACATACTACTATGTTTTATATTTCTCCTTGATTGTGATTGTTTTTCTTTCATTTGAGGGCAATGCCACTTGAACAAAATCCATAGTTTGTTACATTTAGTATGACAATAACAATGCTTTTTTCATGCATTTCCAGCAGTGCAGTTTTTCAGGAAGACACATTTACTTTTAACAATTAAGTTCCATTATGCATTAGATAAGTTCTTAAGCAATCCGTTTGGACTTCGGAGTCACTGAGATAATGAGATTGGTGCCAAGGATTTTTTTGAGCACCGTGCAATAAATTAAATATGACCTGATCATGCTCCCATTTGCTGTTAAAATAGTGCACGTGGAAACCATAGCTCATCTACCTTCATGATGAACCATTCATTATAGTTTCTGTTTACAGAAAATACTTCTAATACCCTCTGTCAAGTCATGGATATTGGTTTCTTGTCTTGTTTTCTTTTCCGCCAACCGACATGAAATTATAAAAAGCACTTATTAGTCTTCATATCAGATTTATAAGAAAGAAATAGGATTTTTTAATTCCATTTTACAACATTTTTTCTGCTGTCCTATAATTGAAGACTGAAAAGTATTTTAATTCTATGACAGTCTGCGATATATTGTCCATTCTCAGACAACCAAGTGAGGGGAAGACTGTCTCTGTGAATAAGCCTTTTACCGAGGAATGTGCTGTGTCACATCCTTCAAAGTTTCTGTCTGGTACCAATAATCATATAAAAGAGGAAGAATGCAGTGGAACTGCAAGACAGGAATTGAGACAAAAAGGGTCAGAGCATGATATCGTGATTAAGGTTATAAAATCTGAACCTACTGAAGTCGAGATAAAAACTGAAAAGAGTGAAATTCCTGAAAATGGAAGAGTACCTCCAGCTAGATCTTCTAGCTTTCATCTCAGGTATAAATTTGCATTCATGCTGTTGTATTTGTGTATCAGGCAAAAAGAGGAATTGTCTTAATCATGCCACATTTTGGTTTGGTTGAACAAGATGCCTCTGGTTTCTGTAGCATCTGCAACTGGAGCACAACTTCTCTAGGAACTGATACTAGTTTTAAGATGTTTATGTAGACAAGTCTCTTCAATGAAAGAGTCAAGAGTGGTTCTTTAGTTCTGTCATTGAGAGATTACACTAGTTCCTTACTAAAAGTAAATTGACTTTCTAAGGTGAAGTGCTCTGGTATCAAAATTAGCATTGATATAAACATGAAATAATTCTGGCAATGCTTCCTGTCTGTTAAGCTAATACTGAATCTCTGATGGCTGAAAACACCCAAGATTCTTTTGCTCGGATGATGCAAACTTGTTTCCTCTTGACTGTGGCATACCTGTCTTATAGTATTTAATTAACCGAGTTACACTGTACTAACGAAGCTTTTTTTTTAATTACAGACCACAAACAGTGAACTTTACATCTCCTGTCTATGATGCACGTTCTTCATCTATGAAGTCTTCATGAAGAAGCCGCTGCTGCAGTGAATGCTGATTGCCAAAAGGAAGTCATAGATCTCACCAGAACATGCAATAATCAAGAAGAAGAAAACATATTCCCATGTGAAGGTGAGTTACTGCTATACATCCCCCATCACCGGACAAATTATTGATGATGGTTGATTGCATTTTCATCTTGCAGAGGTTGTAGTTGGATCAAATGCTGCACTAAACATTGGTTTGAGCTTCAGGAAATCAGCCGAGGTGAAATTCTGAAACATCTTGATTTAAAGTTTAATTGACTAATACTTCAATGCTTTGGTAGTTAAACTGCAAACCTGCTAGTTAAATTTATGAGATGGCTAGCTTAATTAACTTGAACATGTAGTCCTTTGTGTCCTTTATGCATAGAGCTACTGAGGGTTTTTTGAATATGCGTTCACTTAAACCTTTAGCAAAGTTAGCTAGAAGCCAATTAAATTAAAAGAACGATCAAATATTTAAATTTGGAAATAGGAAGGTTTATCACCTCTGGATGACTATTGATAAAGCATAGACTAGTCTAATTCTCGCTTACTAATCTTTTTTAGTGGAAATACACAAATTACCAACTCACAGTAATAATATCCTGCATGAGCACAAACCAATAAGTCTCTATTGGTGCACTGATTTTAGTGAAATTTCAGTTGCCATCTAGCACAGAAAAGGCATCCTCATATTTGAAAATATAGTGAATAAAGATGTTTCTTTTTGCCTAGCTGCAGAAACACAAGAAGGGAAGCAGTTCTAGATTCAATAATGATCTCAGAGAGGCAAGTCTCAAGACAAAGGATATGGATGAGATCCCGAGTTTTGATCTTGGATTTTGAGAGGAACCTTGACAGAATAGTGTGCCACAGAGCTTGAGACCTTATCATCATAAAGCTCCTATATACTAATTGTAACCGTGAAAATAAGAGCTCAACTTCCGATGTCGTAGGAACCCTTTATTACAACCATATCTTTGAATTGATATAGCTGGCTGCCTTGATAATAAATTTATAGCAGCCAAAAGAGTGTCTATCTATCTATACATTGTTTGGAGCTTATGATTCTCTTTTGTTGACCGATGAGCACTAAGCAAAGCTCTGAACAGATTCTTACTTCTTTTGGTATACGACTCTATCATCTGTCCTTCCCTCTTCGTGTCACCAATTCTGCTCACTGACATAGCTCTTCGTGGCTCTGTTGGTCTCTGCCATTGCATCTACCAAAGTTCTCCTACATTACTAACTTGAAACCATAATGTTGTAATTCATTCTTGGCTTACCTGTTGATTACTGTACAAAGGGGTAGGCGAGACTGATCTCTTAGCAGCAGATCCGGACCTTTTGAGAGGAAAACTAAGTGGTGAAACTGAACGCTTCCCTGATTTACATGAAAACATTAACCTCATAAAGAGTCAATTTTTAAAACGCTCCTGCATAGTTTTATCTACCAATATACAAATAGAAATCTAACATACATCCAATTCAACTAGTGCAAGTGATTTGGACACAGAATGAAATCTTGAATCAACGAAAGAAAGAGCAGAAATAGTGGAGATGCTAATATGCAAAAGCGGTTAAGCCAATTTGCAGAATTGTTCAGATTTTACTCACTAACCAGTTTCTTTCTTAGACATGGCTCGTGTGAAAGAAAAGTGGGCAGGATTTTGAGACGGTTCGTCGAAAGAAACCCCCGGATGTCCTTTTCTGCACAAGTAAGATTGGCTTGATGAGTCTGAGGTGAAAAATGCAATGTGTTCTTCTTTGTGTTAGATTGTACCTTGATAACGGTGGCTGATACTTTAGTCGAGCTGCTTGAAAAGCTTTAGCAGAAGGAGTATCTGGATGACTAACAAGTCAGTTTACTGCTGAGCAACTTGGTGTTCAAATAGTATATCCGATGCTTGAAAATCTAAATCTCCTCAGAATGAGCTTTAATTTTCTAAATGCAGTCCCTACTACTAATTAATATGTTATTTTATTTTCTGTTATAGACAATAAAAATCCAAATATAATCTGATGCACACACACCACATAAGATAATTCTTATCTTGGACATAAACTACTTAGTCAGAATATGATTTCACAACCTAATACAAATATTATTTACTTGATGTCTTGATTCATTGGAATATGCCACAAATTAATCATCTATTCATACAAACAATCCATGAAAAAGACAGCAAAAATAAGATAAAGAGATGATGCCCAACAAGTTACGAAAATATCCAACCTTGCTTGGTATGATACATATCATACCGGGGATGCAAGACGTGATCTCTATACATCAACTTCGATTTCCCAATTTCGGAAGACTCTGCAACAGAATTAAAAAATATCCATAAATGTCATATATATTTAAGCAAATTTTGAATTCTGAGATAAGTAGAAAATAGAATAACATAATTGCCTGGAACAATGTACTGCTTATGGTGCTTGGGAGCTTCAACCATCAACGAGTGTTGTGATACGCCTCTCAAGTCGACGAATCCTTGAAATGTGCTAAGTTTCTACAACACATCCCACACCCAAAAAGACCAATAAAATCTCTTAAACTGTTGGTATTTCTTTTGTTATTGATGAACCTCTTAAAGTATCACTAGTTTCTTCCTTTCTTACATAAAATTGAATAATCTAATCAAAGTAGTTATAACAGTTTTACCTGTTGAATGCAAGAAAATCTAATACTTGTGGCAGAGAATTCATCAGCCTTCTCATCCAAGAATTTGTTGAGTTTATCAGCTATGGACCCCAAATGGTCGACCGTGCTCACCACAGCTTTCGTGACATAATCTTTCGACGATTCCATCACACTGCACACACATCATCATTCTCAATATATATACAAATTCAATAAAATGTTACAAACTTTTGCAAACCAGAGAATACCATACAGTATTTGGTGATCATCTTTGTCATAAGATGACTCAAAATACTCTGCTGCTGAATACAGCTGATTCTTTAAAACTTTGAGATCCTGAAAAATCCCAAAACAAATCAGAATCACTACAAAATAATGGTTCAAAGTGGTAGTTTTTTTGGTAGATAGGAAAAACCTTCAAGCTCTCTGCAAACTGCAAACTACGCTGCATGAAGATTTCATCATAGTTGGAAGCCTTTTGAGGGGTACTAATTGAACCCATTCTTCTCTCTCTGTGTGAAGGTACCTAAACAAGAACATGTGGGAAAACCATAAGTGGACAAAGTGGAATCAACAAAAAAGTTATAAGACATAAATTTCTTACAAATAAATGAGTGTGCAAGATTGAATAGAAGCAATAAATGATGTGAGAGAAGAGTAGTCTAGTTGGCCGCAAAAAGTTAATATCATCAAAACATATCCATCAAACTAACTTTGAAAATGAAAAATGGGTTACATGTATTTGGTTGGAGAGTGGAAGAATGATTATAACTGCACAAAGGGATGGAGACTGACAGTGTCATGTAGTGTAGACTACTACAGAGGATGTTGGCTTGCAAGATATGGAAAGCATTAATTTTACTAACATAGGAGTATTAAATAATCAAGTGAAAAGTATAAAAAAAATAATAGCCCAACAAAATATCTTTAGGATTGATGCATCTGAAAATCTCATAATAATTCAGAAGGCAGAAATGAATAATGGATTTAATTACTAAATTCAAGATTTACATCTATGGTTGGATGTTATCATTTTCTTCATAGTTTTCATCACGCCTCTTTATTTGATGACACTCAATTTCATAGATATCATTCAAATGGGAAATCTTTTAATTAGTATATTGTTTTTCCATGTTAATTACAACGATTCCTCTAAAATTTTTTTTCTAATAAGCATTTTATAAACGTTTCTGGGTGTGAAGAATTTACTGTTGGACATGTGAGTATGGTGGTGGATGTAGCTGCTTTATAAGAGAGATGCCTTTAATTCTAAATAAATAATACTAGTATTATATATCTTGATTTAGAGATATTGATAAGAAATAAATGACGGAGGCAGCCAAAATATATCTACTTTGCTGTCAGCAAAAGCATTTTGGTTTGTCATATTGTACATTGTTTTATCACTTACTGAGATATAAAGCATCTTAATTACTTCTAATGCATTCATAATCTGCCACATATTTCTCAACTAACCATTTTTCTTAATTACTTCTCATGCATTCATAATCTGCCACATATTTCTCAACTAATCATTTTTCTTAATTACTTCTCATGCATTCATAATCTGCCACATATTTCTCAACTAACCATTTTTATTGTTGGGTCGTGATACCGCCGATCTCACACACGCACGAACGAGGAAATAAAGCACGCAAACGATATAACGTGGTTCGGTGATAATCCACCTACGTCCACGGAGAAGATGACCGGAATCTTATTGATGGAACTCTCAATACAAGAACTTCACACTCACAATCTATCACTCTAAGCAAACGCTAGCTAGTGCAAGAATTCTCTTCTAATTGTGTGTGTAATCTGTGTTCTGCGTCTCTCACTACTGAGCTCTATCGAGCTATTTATACAAGATGCAATCAAGAAATAAAATCCAACTAACTCTATTTCCCAAAGTTAGTTATAACCGCTGCTCGGCTAAAACCGAACTGCCATTCTTGGTTAGCAACCGAACTGCATTTCTCGGCTATCAACCGAACTGCCTTTCTCGGTTATCAACCGAACTGCCTTTCTCGGTTATCAACCGAACTGCCTTTCTCGGCTAGCTCAAAGCCGAGCTTTATTTCTTGATCTCTTCTCGGAGCTGCCGAGGCTCCACCACTCGATCACAACCGGACTCAAAACCGAGCTTCATTTCCGAGCTCAGAAGCCGAGCTCCAGTAGTTTGCATGGACACACTTTCACAAATCTCCACCTTGTCCTTGCAAAACTTCATCAATATCTGGATTCCCTTCTCAATCCTTGTTACAAGCTTCAACACTCCACAATCTCAACCAACTTCAAACAATGTTTGAATTTCGAAGTTGGCAGAGATTTTGTCAACATGTCTGATGCATTTTCTTCGGTAGGAACTTTCACCACATTGATCTTTCCACTTTGAATCTCATCTCTGATGAAGTGTCTCCTCACATCTATATGCTTCGACCTCTCATGGAACATTTGATGTTTTGCTAAACATATAGCCGAGTTGCTGTCACAGTTAATCTTCACTGCTCCCAGCTTCATTCCTAAATCTTCCAAGATTCCTTGCAACCATTTTCCTTCCTTTGCAGCCTCAGTCAGAGAAATATACTCAGCTTCGGTTGTGGACAGTGCAACCACAGACTGCAAATTTGATTTCCAGCTGATTGCTGTGCCATATAGTGTGAATATGTAACCACTCTGAGACTTTCTGTTGTCTAAGTTAGCCGCATAATCCGAGTCACAGAATCCTTCTAGGACTTCCCTCTCCTCAGACCAAACTCCACCACCAAACTTCAAGCCAACCATGACAGACCCTTTCAGGTATTTCAGAATCCACTTTAGTGCTGCCCAGTGATCCCTACCTGGATCAGCCATATATCTGCTTGCAACGCTTATGGCATGAGCCACATCCGGCCTTGTACATATCATCAAGTACATCACACTTCCCACTATATTTGCATAGGGTATCCTGCTCATCTCTTCTCTATCTTTAGCTGTCTTTGGCATCTGTTCTTTACTGAGTTTGAAGCAGCTAGCCAATGGAGTGGATACTGACTTTTCACTCCTTACCTGGTATTTTTCTACCACCTTTCTGATATAATCAGCCTGAACCAATTTCAGTTCTTTCTTCTTTCTGTTCCTGACAATATCCATACCCAAGATTCTCTTGGCTTCCCCAAGATCTTTCATATCAAATCTCTGCTTCAACTCCTCCTTGACAGACAGCAGCTCACTCTTGCTTGATCCTGCCAGCAGAATATCATCCACATACAGCAGTAGATAGGCCAGTATTAGATTTCCACTTCTCTTGACATACACGCAGCTATCAAAACTGGATCTCTCAAATGCCATCAATTCCATCTGCTCATGAAACTTCTTGTTCCACTGCCGGCTGCTTTGCTTGAGCCCATATAGGCTTTTCTTTAACAAGCAAACTTTCTTTTCTTCTCCCGGCTTCTCAAAACCCTTAGGCTGCATCATATAGATCGTTTCCTCTAGATCTCCATGCAAAAATGCTGTCTTCACATCAAGTTGATGCAGCTCCCAGTTGAAATGAGCAGTCATGGCCAATAAGATCCGAATGGAAGTGTGCTTCACCACTGGAGAGAACACCTCTGTGTAGTCAATACCCTCTACTTGTGTGAATCCTCTAGCAACCAGCCTTGCCTTAAACCGTATGCTTTCAACTTCCCCCACCTCTACTTTCTTCTTAAACAGCCATTTGCAACTGATCAGCTTCTGAGTCCCTGGATCAGTCACCAAAATCCAAGTCCCATTTTTCAGCAAGGACTCTATTTCTTCTTCCATGGCCTTGATCCATTTCTGACTTTCCTTGCAACTCATGGCTTCTTCATAGGTTGAGGGTTCTGAAAACATGAGTACTTCTGCTACACATAGAGCAAAGAAGCTCATGTCATAATCTGAGAATCTGCTAGGTAGGCCTGCATTTCTTCTTGGATTTCTTCTGGCCCCTTGAGCTGCAGCAGCTTGCTGCACTGGTGACTCCTGCTCACCTGTGTTCTGAGTATGTTGAGAGCTAGTTGCTCCACCTTCTTCTTGATTTCCTGTGATCACAACATCCTCATCAGTGTCTGTTCCAGCAGATTCTCCACCAAACTCAAGGTTTTGCATTTCAGAGCTACTGCCACCACCAGAGGGCTTCCCATCATCTTTAAATGGCATCTCCTCTTCATTGAATGTCACATCTCTGCTCACAATGATATTTCTGCCTTCTCTATCCAAATTCCACAATCTGTATCCTTTTACCCCATCTTGGTATCCCAACAACACACATTTCTTTGCCCTTGGCTCCAATTTACTCTGCTTAATGTGTGCATAAGCAGCACACCCAAACACCTTCAAGGCTGAGTAATCACCTAGGCTTCCATACCATCTTTGATCTGGGGTCTCATTGGATATAGCAGATGATGGACACTTATTGATCAGATTAGCTGCAGTAGAGACAGCCTCTGCCCAGAATCTCTTTGGCATTCCAGAGTAGAATAGCATGCACCTCACCCTTTCTAGCAATGTCCTATTCATTCTTTCTGCCAGCCCGTTCTGTTGAGGATTTCTTGGCACGGTCCTATGCCTTCTTATCCCTTTCACCTTACAGAAACTATCAAACTCCGCAGACAGAAACTCCATGCCATTATCAGTCCTTAGATATTTAAGCACTGAGCCCTTTTCATTCTCATATCTAGCATGCCATTCTCTAAATTTTTCAAAAGCTTGGGACTTCTCTCTTAGAATGTAAATCCACACTTTTCTTGAGTAATCATCTATGATGGAGATGAAATACTTACCTCCACCTATGGATTCAGTTTGGGATGGCCCCCACAAGTCACTGTGGGCATACACAAATGGGGCTGATGAAGTGTGTTTCCCACCAGAAAATGGCAGCTTCTTTGCCTTTCCTAGAATGCAAGATTCACATTTCTTTAGGCTGTCTGATGCACTTAACTTCATCACTCCTTGTTTAGCCAGCTCTCTTATGCCTTTCTCACCCACATGTCCAAGCCTGGCATGCCATAGATGCAGGTCTTCTGTCTGGGCAAGATTCACAGCATCAACCACGGTTTCACCCAGCAAATAGTATAGGCTGTTCTTTCTCTGGGCCTCCATCACAATTCTGGTGCCTTTTGTTACTGTGAGGATCCCATCACCAGAGTTGAATCTGCACCCTTTTGACTCTAGCATTCCAAGAGATATTAAATTTCTCTTGATTTGAGGAATGAATCTGACTTCTGTGAGAGTCTTCATACTCCCATCCTTCATCCTCAATCTGATGTTCCCAATGCCCTTGACATTGCACACTTGATCATTTCCTAGCATCACTGATCCTTCCCAAGCTGATAATTCTTGGAACCAAGATTTGTGTGAGCAAATGTGGAAGGAGCACCCTGAATCCATGATCCAGCATTCTTCAATCTTGGCCCCTGAGTGGACATTCAAAGCTTCATTATCTTCAACATCCTGAGCCAGATCAGCAGTCTCTATGTTCCCAGCCTTTTCTTGCTCTTGTTTCCTCTTCCAAGCAAAACAATGCTTCTTTAAATGGCCCGGTTTCTTACAGTAGTGACAGCTTCTCTTCTCCTTCAATACTCCACCTTCTTCCTTCTTCTGGAACTTCTTCTTGGAACCCCGTTTATTCTGATTATTTTTCACATGCAGACTCTCAGCTACTGGATCAGTTTGTTTGTTATTAGCCTTCTGCGATTCCTTCATCTTCAATGCAGAATGAATCTCTTCATAGGTGACCTTGGTTCCTCTTCCAAGAAGCACTGCATCCTTGAAGTGCTCATAACTTTTAGGCAGGGAATTGAGCAACATCAATGCCTTATCCTCATCTTTAATGACCTCATCGATATTCTCAAGATCATCTATGCATTTCCCAAACTCCTCGAGCTGTTCAGAAATGCTCTTCCCATCTGAAAACTTGAAAGCAAGAAGCCTTTGCTTCAAATGTAACCGGTTCGCCAGAGACTTGGTCATGTACAATGACTCAAGTTTCCCCCATACTCCTGCAGCCGTCTCCTCCTTGGAAACTTCCCTTAGCACCCTGTCCGTGAGGTTCAAGATCAGGGTGCTATAAGCCTTATACTGCATATCTTGAAGCCTTTGCTTCTCCTTTTCATCAGTATCAGGTTTGCCTTCTTTAGCGTCACCTTCATTCTTCAAGATATCCCATAGGCCTTGCTGCATCAAGATGGCCTTCATCTTCAGCCTCCACAGCCCAAAATCGTTTCTCCCGGTGAACTTTTCAACCTCGAACTTGGCTGTAGACATTTCTCAAAACGAGCGGTGGGCAATCGCCAAGATCAGCTTATACAACGGAACCTCTAGACACGAACTCACCCAGAAACCAATCAATCGGCAAATCGTGGAAGTCTTCCCACAGACGGCGCCACTTGTTGGGGTCGTGATACCGCCGATCTCACACACGCACGAACGAGGAAATAAAGCACGCAAACGATATAACGTGGTTCGGTGATAATCCACCTACGTCCACGGAGAAGATGACCGGAATCTTATTGATGGAACTCTCAATACAAGAACTTCACACTCACAATCTATCACTCTAAGCAAACGCTAGCTAGTGCAAGAATTCTCTTCTAATTGTGTGTGTAATCTGTGTTCTGCGTCTCTCACTACTGAGCTCTATCGAGCTATTTATACAAGATGCAATCAAGAAATAAAATCCAACTAACTCAATTTCCCAAAGTTAGTTATAACCGCTGCTCGGCTAAAACCGAACTGCCATTCTTGGTTAGCAACCGAACTGCATTTCTCGGCTATCAACCGAACTGCCTTTCTCGGTTATCAACCGAACTGCCTTTCTCGGCTAGCTCAAAGCCGAGCTTTATTTCTTGATCTCTTCTCGGAGCTGCCGAGGCTCCACCACTCGATCACAACCGGACTCAAAACCGAGCTTCATTTCCGAGCTCAGAAGCCGAGCTCCAGTAGTTTGCATGGACACACTTTCACATTTATAATATAATTATTACAAGCCACACACGTCTATATATGTTCACACACGTGTGAGATGTATATATTACTCCTATTTCACATTCTACAAAAAAATAATTGCAGTATACATTTTTTTATCTTACAGTTCACATACCCAAATTAGTTTATAGTAGTATCTATGATAAATTTCTCATTTTGAACATTTTTTTTACTAATACTACTTTAATCATTTTTTTCTGTCACGCCCGCATTTCCTAAGGATAGGAAGTACGGTGGACCGCGACTAGGGGAGGAGTAAAGAAGCGGGGAAGAAAGGGGAAAAACAAGAATATTTGACCCAAAGACATTTAAAAAAAGGAAATTCATTTTAAAACAAGGTACTGTAGCGACATTTCAAAAGTTTAAGTAACCAGAGTTTAAATGAAAACATTGTTTCGGATTACAAGCAGCGGAAAAAGATCAAGAGACAGATAATGCCGGGTATGACGACACGACATTATCCAAAACAAAGTGAAACGCGTTTTGACTTTAACTGCTCAACATCCGTCCTCCCCATCGCCGCTCAACCTGCACATTAAGAAAACAACATGCAGGGCTGAGTACTTATTGCACTCAGTGGACACATGCCAAAATCATAGTTTGTCATGCCATAACAGTGTAACATTGGGGTTTTGAGTGTAATGAAAATAACCCAAGTACACCAAAATATATTTCATAAATTCGACTGCGCAGCCATTTTCCGATATTGCCACCCTTATTCCCTCAATCATACACTATCTGATCCAAACGGTGACAAGGGGCGTGGCCACACCCCAGGTCATCTAGACCGGCCAACTTGCTCTCAGATGGCACCCAGTCTCGTGTACACTAGCCTGAGGGTTCGCAGCCCAACAGACCCGAATTCGATTAAACATATGTGGTAAACCACTTCAGATAGGTTTCAAATCAAAACATTTGGCAAGACAAACAGTTCACCTCCATAAACAATTCCGGAACAGAGTCCGTATTAAAAACAACCCACGTAAAATTAGGGTAGAAAAGCCCACCTCGATTGCTTAGCTTTTAAAATAATTCCCTTCTTCAACCACACTTTCCTCGTAAACGATCACCCTTTTGAAAGATAAATTGTATCATGATTAGAGTCAGAAGAGACGAGACTTTAAACGACAATGCATGATTCCTACGTGGACGACTTCAACATCTAGCACGTTACACGTACATACACTTAACAACATGTTACAAAACAAACACACAAAGTCACACGTTCGAAACACACCCCGCACGCAAACGACGTACCCAAAACGCGCACACGACACACGAACACAGCACTCCAAGTCCTGGCATACCCTTACTGTGCAAACGGCTCACTTGGCTCGGAAAAGGTTCGGAAAAACTCGGAAAAAGGATCGGCGTCTCGACATGGCTCGGTGTCTCGGCCGCTGGCTCGGCACCTCGGCCACCTGTTCGGCACCTCGGCCGCTGGCTCGGCACCTCGGCCGCCTGCTCGGCACCTCGGCCGCCTGCTCGGCACCTCGGCCGCTGGCTCGGCACCTCGGCCGCCTGCTCGGCCCCTCGGCCGCTGGCTCGGCATCTCGGCCGCCTGCTCGGCACCTCGGCCGCCTGCTCGGCACCTCGGCCGCTGGCTCGGCACCTCGGCCGCCTGGCTCGTCCCGTGCACACTCACTTTCCTCCAACTTCCGATTCTCAAACCCTATACAACATTCACACCACACATTCTCCGTCCCAAAACACACCCAGACACCTGGGATCATCCCTTCAAAACCCCACCACAACACTGCCCAAGGCCGGCCCCTAAAACTCTCGGCCAACCCACACAAAACCCTCGAACCAAACACTGATTTTCCCGAGCCATCTCTTGGTCAAACACACCCACATTCATCACAAAAACATAGCACTCAGAATCACGCCAATTGCACATGAAAACATCTCCCAAAAACATACAACTCGCGAAACTGCGCAGTTTACTTGCAAAAATCATAATAAATTCATACGACATCCAAAGAGGCTGAAAATTACACACCACACAGAAGCCACATTAACCTTTATACAGTTCAAAATTCGTACCCAACGGAGATCGTTTGCTTAGATAAAAAGGGGTCGGAACCCACTGTCAGTTACTATCAAAACATGCTTGACAACAATCACATAGCCACAAACCCTATTCAGCATCTAAACCATCCAAAACGTCCTATATGCATGAGTTTTCGAATTAAACAAGGGTTAGGGTTTGGTTACCTTTCTTGGATAGTTCAAACGTAAATTCGAAGCTTTCCCTACACCGATTTACAACGTACGAGCGTAACACCTTGACGAAGCCAAGATGATGATGAGAAGGGGATGAAAGGGGAAAGGTAAAACCGAGAGGGAGAAGGAGAGAGGGAGCTTACCGGTGTTGAGATTGTGAGGGAGAAGAGAAAAACCGATGATTGTGATTGGGAAGGGGAAAAATATCGGTTATGTGGGAGTGGGGGCGGTTGAGAGAATCATGGGGTGATGGGGGAGGTTTTCTTTCGAAAAAGAAGAGAGAATTGGGGAGGGAGGGATTTAATTTGTTAATTAGGAGTTTTTATTCATAGCTTAATTACTTAATTCCATTTTAATTTGCCTAGGTAGAAAATACCACATCCACAACAATCAAATAAACACAAATAATATTTTCCACACCATATTTTAAACACAAAAACATAAAAATTTCATCCTTAATTAAAAGAATAAAATTCCACAAATTTTCGGGTATTACATTCCTCCCACCTTAACAAAATTTCGTCTCGAAATTTGTTAGATTACTCAAACAGCTCTGGAAACTTCTCTCTCATCTTATCTTCTGATTCCCATGTTGCCTCTTCGGTTCCATGATTCCTCCACCGTACTTTCACCGAAGCAATTGACTTATTCCTCAATTCTTGCACTCTTCGATCCAAAATGGCCTCGGGCTTCTCCTCATAGCTTAGATCGGGATTTAGGACCATCATCTCTTCTTGGTGAACTATGTGTGTGGGGTCAAACACGTACTTCCTCAATTGTGACACATGGAAGACGTTGTGCACATTTCCAAAGCTTGGTGGTAGAGCCAACCTGTATGCTACCACGCCGACTCTATCCAAAATCTCGTATGGACCAATAAATCGGGGTCTCAGCTTTCCCTTCACTCCAAAACGAGTTATTCCCTTAGAAGGGGAAACTTTCAGAAAGACCTTTTCCCCGACCTCGAACTGTAACTCGGTCCTTCGAACATCCGCATAAGATTTCTGTCGATCTTGTGCCTCCTTGATCCTCCCACGGATTTGTCGGACAATCTCTATCATCTCTTCTACAGAGTCTGGTCCGAGAATTCTTCTCTCACCCACTTCATCCCAATAAAGTGGCGATCTACACTTCTTTCCATACAAGGCCTCATATGGGGCCATCTTGATAGTCGCCTGGTAACTATTGTTGTACGCGAATTCAACCAATGGCAACACTTCTTCCCAACCCCAGCCTCGATCAAGCACCACGGCTCGTAGCATGTCCTCCAAGGCTTGTATCGTTCTCTCCGACTGCCCGTCGGTTTGAGGGTGGAAAGCTGTACTGAAATTCAACTTAGTCCCCAACTCGCGTTGCAGGCTTGTCCAAAATCTAGAAGTGAATTTAGCATCACGATCAGATGTGATTGTCGCTGGAACTCCATGCAAGCGTATAATTTCCCGTACATATACCTTAGCCAACTGGTCGGATCCATAAGTAGCGCGAACCGGTACAAAGTGGGCAGATTTGGTGAGACGATCTATAATCACCCAAATCACCGTGTTCCCTCGCTGGGATTTTGGCAGTCCTATCACAAAGTCCATTGCAATATGTTCCCACTTCCATTCCGGAATCTCGAGGGGTTGCAATTTCCCATAGGGCCGTTGGTGTAGCGCCTTTACTTGTTGACACGCTAGGCATCTCTCCACAAAAGCTGCAACATGCTTTTTCATACCGTTCCACCAAAACTGTCTTTTCAAGTCTTGATACATTTTGGTGCTCCCTGGATGAGCAGCGTATGGGGTTTCATGTGCTTCTCTCATGATTTCCATCCTCAGGCCTTCATCCTTAGGCACACACAACCTTCCCTTGTAGGTGATACCGTTATCCGCTGCCTCACGGAAACTTTCGGGTTCACCCGTCCTCACTTCTGAGCGAATCCTTTCTAGTAGCGTATCTCGCCGTTGAGCTTCCACAATTCTGGCTCTTAAGTCGGGTTCCATCACCAACGTGGCTACTATCCCTTCCACAGTCTCGGGCATTCTCACCACTTCCAAGCGCATCTTACTGAACTCTTGGATTATACTCTCCTCGATAGTAAGAAAGGTGGCCAGCTGAGATTGAGACTTCCTACTAAGAGCATCGGCCACTACGTTTGCTTTTCCCGGATGGTAATTTATACCACAATCGTAGTCCTTCACCAACTCGAGCCACCTACGTTGGCGCATATTCAGCTCCTTTTGCTCAAAGAAGTACTTTAGACTCTTATGGTCCGTGTATATCTCACAACGGACTCCATAGAGATGGTGTCTCCAGATCTTCAAAGCATGTACCACGGCTGCCAGTTCCAAGTCATGCGTCGGATAATTCAGCTCATGGGGCTTCAATTGTCTCGATGCATATGCAATCACTTTCCCCTTCTGCATAAGCACACATCCCAGTCCCACCTTCGACGCATCCGTATATACCGCATAGTCAGTCTCTGGCTCCGGCACAGCTAGGATTGGTGCGGTGGTCAATTTCTCCTTCAACAACTGAAAGCTCGCCTCACATTCTGGCGTCCAAATCATCTTGACTCCCTTTTTCAGTTGTTGCGTCATTGGCCTTGCTATCTTCGAGAATCCCTCGATGAATCTTCGATAATAGCCCGCCAGTCCTAAAAAGCTTCGGATTTCATTTTGTGTAGAAGGTGGCTTCCATTCCTGCACTGCTTCCACCTTGGCCGGGTCTACACGAATTCCATCTGAGGTTACTACATGTCCAAGAAAGTTCACTTCCTTGAGCCAAAACTCGCATTTACTGAACTTGGCATATAGTTTCTCGTCCCTTAGAGTTGCTAAGACGGTTCTCAAGTGCTCTTTGTGCTCCTCTTCGTTCTTTGAGTAAACGAGCACGTCATCGATGAAAACCAGGACAAACCGATCCAGAAATGGATGGAACACGCGGTTCATAAGGTCCATGAACACTGCCGGGGCGTTCGTCAGTCCAAAAGGCATTACAACGAACTCATAATGACCATATCTTGTTCGGCACCAAGTTCGGCAAGCTCGCCAAGCTCGGCAAGTTCGGCAAGCTCGTCAAGCTCGGCAAGTTCGGCAAGCTCGTCAAGCTCGGCAAGTTCGGCAAGCTCGTCAAGCTCGGCAAGTTCGGCAAGCTCGTCAAGATCGGCAAGCTCGTCAAGCTCGTCAAGTTCGGCAGCTCGGCTGTTATGACAACTCGTTTCCGGCAGCCGTTAGATCTGTTTGTTAGTCAAGTTTTAATCCTAGCCGTAGGATTGAAACTAGCCGTTAGTTTTAGTTTCTGTTAAATAGTTTTTTTTCAGTAGTTAGTTTTACATACTGTAGCTCATCTTCTCGCTCTCGTTTTTCTCATTCCAGTGAATAAAATTTCCTTTACAATTTCATTCCAATCTTCAACCGATTGATCTTGCTACTCAAATCGTTCCTCAATTGTTTACAATTGGCGCCGTCTGTGGGAATCGGGAGGCGCGATTGATTTCTGATTTGTTCTTTCGGTGGTGAGATTGGAGGGTGTTATGGCTTCTAGGTTTGAGGCCGAGAAATTCACGGGTAGGAATGATTTCGGCTTATGGCGGATAAAAATGCGGGCTATGCTGATTCATCAAGGCCTTGCTTCGGCGTTGGAGGCGGGCGGAAAGGAGGACAAGTCGGAGAAAGGGGAGAAGATGGATCTTGACGAAAAGGAGATCCTTAAACGAGCTGAGATCGAGGCGAAAGCTCATAGTGCAATTGTGCTATGCCTCGGGGATAAAGTTCTTCGAGAGGTTGCAAAAGAAAAGACTGCAGCCGGAATAATCGCGAAGCTCGAAGACTTGTACATGGCTAAGTCCTTGGCCAATAGGCTGCTCATGAAGCAGCGGTTATACTCCTATCGATTCTTGGATGATAAAGGGATATTGGAGCAACTTGAAGACTTCAATAAGGCGGTCGATGATCTTGAAAATATCGACGCCTCGATAGGGGATGAAGATAAGGCAATATTACTTTTGAATGCTCTGCCGAAGTCATTTGATCAGCTACGAGATGCCATATTGTATGGCCGAGAGGGTACTATCACCCTTGTTGAAGTTCAGTCGGCCATAAGAGCAAAAGAAATTCAGAAGTCAGGCTCTAAGAATCCAGAGGCTATGGCTGAGAGCCTAAATGTCAAGAAGTTCAAGGGAGTCAAGAGGTTTCAGAAGCCGAGCCAAGAAAATCAGAAAACTCCATCAAATAATCAAAAGGAAACCCGCTCATGTCATTGGTGCAAGAAGCCGGGTCACCTCAAAAAGGATTGCTTCGCATGGAAAAGAAGGCAAGCAAATGGTGGTGGAAACCGTGTTCCATCCACTGACTGTGTTGAGGAAACTGATGTGCCAGAAATTCTGAATGTGATGGAGGGTGGTCTGGGAGGATCTTGGATCATGGACTCGGGGTGTAGTCTGCATATGAGTCCGAATCTTGGCTGGTTTGAGGAGATCCAAGAGATGACTGGATCGGTTATATTGGGCAACAACCAAGTTTGTACCATCCAAGGTATAGGCAAGATCAGGCTGAGAATGCAAGATGGATCTGTGAAGATTATAAGTGAAGTGAGATATATACCTGATATCAAGAGGAATCTCATTTCACTTGGGCTTCTTGAACGCAAGGGATATACATTCTGCTCTACTGGGGGAAAAATGACAGTTTCCAAGGATCAAAGAGTGGTGATGGAAGCTGAAAGGAGGGGAAGCTTGTACTATCTACTGGCTAGTGTTGAGATCCCTACTGCACAGGCAAATATTGTGAAGGCTGATGACTTCAAAATCTGGCATATGCGGCTTGCTCATGCAGCTGAGGGAAGCATTAAGGAGCTGGCCAAGAAGGGGATTATACAAAGTTCTGGGCAGATGGACACTACTCCATGTGAGGAATGCATTTTGGGTAAGTCCAAGAAACAGCCCTATCCCAAAGGCAAGCACACTTCCACATCCACTCTTGATTATGCCCATAGTGACTTGTGGGGTCCTGCATCTGTGGTGTCAGTAGGTGGAGGGAAGTATTATATGAGTATCATAGATGACTACTCTAGAAAAATGTGGATATACATTTTGAGAGAGAAATCAGAGGCTTTTAGTAAGTTCAAGCAATGGTGCCTGGAAGTGGAGAAGGAGAAGTCAGTGGTTCTTAAATGTTTGAGGACTGATAACGGCTTGGAGTATCTCTCCAAAGAGTTTGATAACTTTTGTAAGGAGAGGGGAATTAAAAGGCACCGGACTGTACCTCTGAATCCTCAGCAGAATGGCATAGCAGAAAGGGCAAATAGAACCATATTAGAGAGGGTGAGGTGTATGCTCCTCTCATCTGGACTTGAGAAGAAGTTTTGGGCTGAGGCTGCATCCACGGCTGTGAAACTTATCAACAAATGTCCCTCATCAAGTATAGAGGGAGACACACCTGATTTTAGATGGTATGGCAGCCATGGAGATTACACCACATTGAGAGTGTTTGGCTGCAAGGCATATGCTCATCTCAAACAAGGGAAGTTGGATGCTCGGGCTATTAGGTGTGTGATGTTGGGATATCAACCTGGGGTGAAGGGATATCGTTTGTGGTGTGTAGAGCCAGGGAATCACAAGATTGTGATTAGTAGAGATGTTGTATTCTCTGAAACTGAAATGCCTTTTCTGGATAAGAACAAAGTGATAGTTGAGAAGCCTGATTCTGTGACTGATTCTGTTGATAAAGCTGACTTTGAGGTGGAGCATGGGAGGCATGAGAAACGTGGGGAGAGTGAAGAAGTCACTGAGCCTCAGAGTGCTCAGAATGAGACACAAACACAGCCTCAAGATAATCTGGAAAACTACCAGCTGGCTAGGGATCGAGTCAGAAGAAAGATCAAGCTGCCATCAAGATTTGATGATTCTGAGATGCTATTTTATGCATTATGTGTGGCTGAAGATGTTGAGTATATAGAGCCATCCTCATATAAGGAAGCAATGGAGAGCAAAGAATGGGAAAAGTGGATGAAAGCAATGGTGGATGAAATTGATTCTCTACTGAAAAATGGCACTTGGATATTGGTTGAGAAACCTGATGGAAGGAAGGTTATCAGCTGTAAATGGATATTCAAAAAGAAGCTGGAAGGTGCTGAGGGTGATCAGATCAGATTTAAAGCCCGGTTAGTGGCTAGAGGATTCACTCAAGAGCATGGAGTTGATTTCAATGAGGTCTTCTCACCGGTTGTAAAGCATTCTTCCATTCGAATGTTGCTGGCTTTGGTTGCTAAGTTGGATCTGGAATTGGAGCAGCTTGATGTGAAAACGGCCTTCTTACATGGAGGACTAGAGGAAACAATCTACATGGCCCAGCCTGAGGGCTTCATCAAACCAGGGAATGAAAATAAAGTATGCTTGCTGAAAAGAAGTATATATGGTTTGAAGCAGGCTAGTAGACAGTGGAATAAGACTTTTGATGATTATATGATCAAGATTGGTTTTCAGAGATCAAGTTATGACTCCTGTGTATATGTCAGAAAAAGGGGCATACATCCTACATATCTTCTACTTTATGTAGATGACATGCTTGTTGCTGGAGCTAGCAGGAAGGCAGTGCAAGAAGTGAAGGATGAACTCAATGCTGCGTTTGAAATGAAAGACCTCGGGCCAGCAAGGAGAATCTTAGGCATGAACATTATCAGAGATAGAGCTAAAAGGCAATTATGGCTCACACAATCTGATTATATATCAAAGTTGCTGAAAAGGTTCAAGGTGGAGAATATGAAGGCAGTTGGCTGTGACAATAATAGTGCCCTATTTCTGGCCAAGCATCAAGCTTATCACGAGAGATCAAAGCACATTGATGTGCGGTATCACTTCATCAGGGAGGAGATTGAAAGAGGCAATGTGAAAGTCTTCAAAGTTCATACTTCAGAGAACCCGGCAGACATGTTAACTAAACCATTGCCTAAGGAAAAGTTTCTGCTATGTTTGAAACTAGTGGGACTGGAAAGGAAGAGTTTGGTTGGTGATTGAGCAATCAAGGTGGAGTTTGTTGGTAGATTGTGATGGCTCAAGCACCAAGTTCGGCAAGCTCGCCAAGCTCGGCAAGTTCGGCAAGCTCGTCAAGCTCGGCAAGTTCGGCAAGCTCGTCAAGCTCGGCAAGTTCGGCAAGCTCGTCAAGATCGGCAAGCTCGTCAAGCTCGTCAAGTTCGGCAGCTCGGCAGCTCGGCTGTTATGACAACTCGTTTCCGGCAGCCGTTAGATCTGTTTGTTAGTCAAGTTTTAATCCTAGCCGTAGGATTGAAACTAGCCGTTAGTTTTAGTTTCTGTTAAATAGCTTTTTTTCAGTAGTTAGTTTTACATACTGTAGCTCATCTTCTCGCTCTCGTTTTTCTCATTCCAGTGAATAAAATTTCCTTTACAATTTCATTCCAATCTTCAACCGATTGATCTTGCTACTCAAATCGTTCCTCAATTGTTTACATATAGTATGAGAGATACGGATACTTGGACAGGATTAGTGTGCAAGAATTTAATCCAATGTTGAAATTGTAACCCAGCATAATAGCATTCGTATACATGTAAGAATAATTTAGAGCTCACTCATGTTTATATTTTCATGCGTTGTCATAGGATATGAGTTAGAACATAATTTAAATTAAAATATTTTTAATATTCTAGCTATTTCCTAAATTAATTGGAGTAATTATGTCTCTTTGCTAGTATCCTCAAACGCGGGTAAGAAAACGACTAAGTTTTCACGCCACATTTCTTGACTATTTATGAGTCATAAATATGTAGCTATATTTGGTAAGATCAACAACTTTTTGAACCCTAATAAATAGTACTTTCAATTTGCAAGTATTACTTGTGTTTGGATCTTATTGATAATATAACCAACATATTGATATAAGACCATTAGAATTTAGAAGTGTGCTTTTTGGTCCTAAACTTTTTTTGGATCTTGTTGATATTATAACCAATTGATATAATTGCACATGGATGAATGTTCGGTTGCTTAACGATTCACTTATTCTGAAATTGGTCGAGATTAAATTGACCCAAGATCATCATTGAAAGCAAAAACTCATAAGTCAAAAGTAATCCTACGTGACATTGTCTTGAGATTAACAATCCCTATCTACCTATAGCTAGCTAAGCGAATAATATTCAAAAATCGATCGTATCTAATCCATCAATCTTATTTAATGGTCTCATTTTGTATAAATATCTTTTTACCTCAAGGCTCAAGCTCTTGTATTCGGTCCAATAAGAGCTCCAATTTCTTGAAATAGAGTTGCATATATTTAAGTACTAATATTATTACGATAAATAATTCAAAAATATATTATCCAGTCCTTTTATTGAGTTATTCTAAGATTGAAGAAAGAGAAAATGCAGATTAAACTGTCCTGAAGTTCAATTAGAGTTACGTGCTCCAAACGGTACTAATGTGGAGTCCTAAAAAGTCAAACATTTGATTTGCCTATTCACGAAAATTTGGATGACTTAATTTAATGTGTCAAAATTTGTTAGACAAATTAAGATTTGGATACAAATAAACTCGTTTAATACTACATATATATATAATTTTATTTATATTGACTTGTAATTTTGTTTGGATCTTGACCTATTTTATGAATTTTAACGCACCCTATTTTATAAACTATAGCCTAAAGATATTAATTAATATTCATCTCTTTCATCGAACTATAGACTTTCCAAACTATTAGCAATTATACATATTTACACGAGGTCACAATTCACAACAACCAATTCCAACTAAATTAGTAAAGGTTTCCTTTTCTTCAATAGCTGTATCAAATTGAATATTTTGAAGTCAATTTCAGAAAATGGCGCTCGGGGTTAGAATAGTTAATGTAAACGTACAAATATATGTCAATTAATTTACAGAATGGAAATTAATTATTTTGGGTAGCTCAGAATTCTTTATCAAGCAGTTGAATTATAGTGATTGATAAAGAGAATCATACTTTCTCATTTCTCAATCTCAATTATTATAATTTAATTAGTGTCGGTGGATTATGATCGGATCTTTTTATCATTTGGCAAAAAAGTAGTGAAGAAAGCCGCCTTTGAAATTGAATGATGTATTAGTTTGATGATTAAATTGACAAATAGTAGTATTAATTATAATCATAAATTAATTTTGATATTATGATTTTCTTGGGAAGCAAAGATTTGCTAAGCCTAAATCATTGCACAACTTTGTCGTGAACAAAGTGATGATGTGGCGAATTTTTGATGGGAATAAATGCAAGTAATAAATGATCACAACACGGAAAATTACGTGGTTCGATTTACTGAGGTAAATCTACGTCCACGGGAAGAAGAGAGGGCAAATTTGTATTGCTTGGTCTCGCTTACAGATTACAATACTGATTTGCTATAAGATTCAGGATCTAGAGAGCTTAACCCTGGTCTATCTGATCTAAGTTCTATTTATACATTCGAACTAAGATCGTGGTTTGCAGCCCTGGTAGTGGGGTTGATAACTGCTTAATACCACTAAATAGATCGTGGGTGTAGTGGAGGTCGTGGAGATCCTGCATGGGTCCACTATCTCCTTGTTCGGTCGAATACTGAGACCGAACTGCTGAGACCGAACTGCTGAACTTTGCCGATCAGCTTTTGCCGATCTGAGAGTTGAGCTCGATTGGTCGGCTTTTACCGAGCTATGGGCTGTGACCGAACTCTTTGGTTGTGCCGAACTGATACTCTTTCTTGGGTTTTGGGCTGATGGGCCGTCACTGCTATTGGGCTCGCAATTATTGTTTAGTTGTTTAGTTCGTATCCCATCACCACCCCCCCCGAAAAGCGAAGTGAATCACTTCGGCATTTCGGATAAGTGTAAGGGGGAGGCTGACGTCAGGGGACGTGCTCCGCACGTGTCTGCATTAAATGTGACAGCAAATCCGGCCAGAGAATCCAGAAAAAGTGGGATTTGAAACGGTGCGACGAATTTGAAATGCCTTTGCGAGTCTGATAAATATTTCCTCTCTTCATCATTGGAATACTTTTGCGATTATTTCTTCTGTATTCTCTCTCTTTTTCGTAAAATTTTCTTCCGCTTCTTCAAGAATTTCTTCAGACTTTCGACCATCAAAGAGTAAGAATCATGTCTTCTTCTTCTGAATCTGTTTCTGAATCAGGTAGTGGTAGGAAGGGGGGTGAGGGGTCTTCTGGCCGGAAAAGGTCCGGGGAGAAGACGGTAGAATATTTTCACAGCATTTTGAGTAAGGATACTGTGATATCCTTACACGGAAAATATTTTCTTCCTGGGGGGTTATTGGTGATTCCCGACGACATTCATAGGGCTAACTCGCCGCCGTAGGGTTATGCCACCGTTTACGAAGCCTGCTTAGAATGCGGGCTTCGTTTCCCTCTTCCCCCTGCCTTTGTAGAGCTGCTTGATTTTTTTCAACTTCCTTTAGGTCAGGTGACTCCAAATTCTTGGAGGCACTTATCGGCCTTTGCTGCCGAGCTGCGTAGACTAGAAAATGATCTGTCTCTGAGGGCAATCCTTAATTTCTTTCAGTTTAAGAGAAAGGGATCCTGGTTTTACTTGATCCCTTTACAGCCCTTCAGAGCATTCTGTAAAACCAAATGGCCGAAGTGGCAAAATCTTTTCTTTTTTTATAATAGGACAGCGGCTCCGGACTTTTCCTGGAGAGGGCCGAAGTCCGTAATTCCTCATCCTCGGGTAGAACCGTTGGACGAGCTCGAGGGCGAGCTCAATAAGATTCCCATGATTAGGAAACAGTACTCGGAATCTGAGCTCGTCAAGGGTGACTTCGTGTTCGATATCTCGTCTTCGGACGAAGAGACTGAGGGTGAGGATTTCTTTTTTATGCTTTACTGCTTTAACGACGAAGACTAACCTTGTTTTCTTGCTTTTTGGCAGTGAACATGCTAAACAAGCTCGGTCGCAAATCCTCCGAATCTAATGAGCCGGAGAGACAGAAAGCCACCGGCTCGGCGTCTGATGCCGAGAAGAATCCGAAAAGGCAGAAGACCTCTTCTTCGGATCCAAAAAAGCCGGAGTCGACTTCGGCAAAGGGGAAGGGGAAGATTCAGAAACCCCCAAGAGCGCCGGAGAAAGACATTGTCTTGGCGGCCCCTTCGGAACATGTCTGTGAGCCTTTTGCATGGCCAACGGACTTTGTAGAGGTGAATTCTCTTCTTGATTTTCTGGCCTTGCTTTTTTCCTATATTTTTTGTGGCCCCTCTGTTGACTTTTTCCTTTTTCCATTTTCAGAGGAACAATATGCTCTCCAAGCTCGTCGCCGTTGAACTCTCCAAAGCGTCCAACGATTATGCTGAGATGCAGAGGAAGTTGAATGCTGCTCGTCACCAGGCCGAACAGGCTCGGGCAGACTTTGAGAAGGCAAGGGCCGCTAGGATCTCGGCTCAGGATGAAGCTCAGCGTGCCAAAAACCAGCTCATCATCCAGAGAGAGCAATCTAAACAGAGGGAGGCAGCCGCCATGGTTGCTCAGGGGGAGGCTCTCCGTGTTTTCGCGGAGAAACTCTTTTTGAGCAATCAATTTTCGGCCTTTATCGGTGATCTGCTGAAATTGATGACCGATAACGCTGAGCAGGGACCCGAAGTCGTCCTGCCGCTGTATGGCCGAGAGATTTCAGCTCGTCTCCAGAGTCTGCCGCTCCTTGAGGAGCTTGCTTCTTCCTCGGTCCTGCTCTCTGCTGAAAGAGTCCGTAACTGCTGAGCTGACCGGGACGAGAACATGGAGGCCATCTTTGCCTCCTTGGGACCTGTTTCACCCGCTTCAATCTTTAACGAAGAGGGTGGGCAGGAAAACGAGGCCGGCAAGGAGACCGAGCAGACGGATCAGCAGGCCGGCGACGGGCATGCCGAGCAGGAGGTGCAGCAGATCGGCGATGGGGGCACCGAGCAGGCTGGAGGGAGTAGGGGGGCCGAGGCTGAAGCCGAAGTAGACAAGGAGAAGGAGGCTGAAACCCACAGAGGAGCCGGAGACGAAACTGGCGGAGTATGATTTCGTCTCCCTTCTCTTAGTTTAGTTTCTTTCTCTCCTTGTAAAATGGCCTTGAAGCCCTCCTTGTGTAAAAAATTTTCTTGTGAATGAAAAAATTCTTCTTTCTACACTCGTGTCTTCTTTATAGCTTTTCGTAATCTCTTTTACTCCTGTTGTGGTTTACTGCCTGCTCGGTAAACTGAAATGCCGAACTGACATAGCTGCTTTGTATTCTTAACTCTAAGGAGCTGGAGGTACTTCACTGGAAGCGGCTATACTCTTCGGCTTTAAACGAAGCTGAGAAAAAAGCCATAGATGACCAGGTGAAGTATGACGAACTCTTGGCTCGGTTAGTGGAGCTGGAGTCCAACAATAAGGACTTAAAGTCCATAAAGAAAGATCTGGATGCCGAGCTGAACACTGTCATCGCTGAGAGGACTGCATATGAGGATTTCATCTGCGGGCGCGGGGGAATGACCATATCTGAAGTTCAGAATCAAGTTGATGAACTGTGGGAGGAGCTTCATGTACTCCGGAAGAACAATGCGCTGGAGAGCTCGGCTTGCCAACAAGTTGTGAAGTCATTGCGGCGCTTGGCTTCTCGGTACGACATCATTCTTTCCCGGCGTCCCTCAATCGAGAGATTCCTTAGGCGTTTCCCGCCAACAGATGCTCACACTCCAACTCAAACCTCTAATCCACTTGCTCAAGATTCTACTCCAAACCAACAACGGACTCAGGATGAACCGGAAACGTCAAGACGAGAACGTACTCCAAGTCAGCAACGGACTCCGGAGCAACCGGGAATGTCAAGACGAGAACGCCCTGAAGTTCGTAGAGGAGTTGTGATTATGAGTGAGCAAGATCAGCGGATGCTTCGTGAAGAGACTCTTCGCCGCCGAGGTGCTAGAACTTCCCGGACTCAGGGAAGGGGCGGTAGGTCGATCAGAGCATCTCGTCGACCTACTTATTCTTCAACTGTTCGGAACACCCGAACTCAGCATCATGAGGATTTTTTGGATAGGTGGCTCAACTTTAGCAACCGTGGACAGTAGAATAGTCCTTTGTAATGGTGTAACGCCTTCTCGTAGGGCGGCGAAATTGTATGCCGAACAAGACTTAATAAATGAAATTTTTTCATTTCGCTTCTATCACTGCGTATTTACAGTTCAGCGATTTTTTATTTCATTTATTGTACTCGTCCGCGGTCTTATGAAGAAAACTCTTCTTTGGCCGGACTCGTCCTCAGTCTTATGAAGAAAACTCTTCTTTGACCGGACTCGTCTTCGGTTTTATGAAGAAAACTCTTCTTTGACCGGACTCGTCTTCGGTCTTATGAAGTAAATTCTTCTTTGACCGGACTCGTCCTTGGTCTTATGAAGTAAACTCTTCTTTGACCGGACTCGTCCTTGGTCTTATGAAGTAAACTCTTCTTTGACCGGACTTAGTTTGTGTCCTTATTTGGCGAGTTTTATCGCTTGGATTGGACTTTCCCTTTGTGTCCTAATTTGACGAGTTTTATCGCTTGGATTGGACTTTCCTTTTGTGTCCTAATTTGGCGAGTTTTATCGCTTGGATTGGACTTTCCCTTTGTGTCCTAATTTGGCGAGTTTTATCGCTTGGATTGGACTTTCCTTTTGTGTCCTAATTTGGCGAGTTTTATCGCTTGGATTGGACTTTCCCTTTGTGTCCTAATTTGGCGAGTTTTATCGCTTGGATTGGACTTTCCCCGGTTGACCGAAGTGGTTTTCGGCTTATTGCAGTCCGTTTCAGACGAACTGCTTGTTTCTTAAGCTGAATTGTGGTCTTGTATCTTCCTTAGAAGCTTGGACTCACAATTGTCTTTAATACATGATCTAAAAAGGGGATCAGCCTTTAAAGATCAATATACCTCAGTAATATTTATAAGAGACAAAACGCACATAGAGACTAAACGCACATAAAGACAAATAAAAAAGACGAAAAAGATTTTAAACTTTTATAAAACGACCAGCATAAAGGACAAATAGAAACATGAAAGCACATATCCCTAGGACCGAACTAGATACAAGACTGACCGGACCTTGTCTCTTACAAATGGAACTTCTTGAGGTTGGAAATATGCCATGTTCGGGGTACTTGTTCTCCTGACATGTGAGTCAATTTATAAGACCCTTTTCCCAGGACTTCTGACACCCGATACGGACCTTCCCATGTGG
The DNA here is from genome assembly GCF_004379255.2 of Salvia splendens. Taxonomy (NCBI): domain Eukaryota; kingdom Viridiplantae; phylum Streptophyta; class Magnoliopsida; order Lamiales; family Lamiaceae; genus Salvia; species Salvia splendens. Next base: position 12,886,009 of record NC_056046.1, read on the forward strand.
GTTCAAGTTTGCCCAGCTTTTCTGCTCGGCTTACTTCATTGTTTCTCAATACAAGATCTCCCACTTGAAACTGCAGCTTTTTCACCCTTTGGTTATAATACCGGGTTACTTGCTCCTTGTACTTGGCTGCTTTTATGCAGGCAAGTTCTCTTCTTTCTTCGGCAAGATCTAGTTCGGCTCTCAGTCCGTCATCATTCAGTTCTGTTGAGAAATTGAGTGTTCGGGGGCTGGGTATGCCGATCTCAACCGGAATTACGGCTTCAGTGCCGTACACTAGACTGTACGGAGTTTCACCGTTGGAGGTTTTTGGTGTAGTTCGGTAAGACCATAGGACTTGAGGAAGATTTTCTACCCATTGTCCTTTGGCTTGTTCTAACCGAGCTTTTAATCCTTTCACCAAAATACGGTTTGTTACTTCCGTTTGTCCGTTTGCTTGTGGGTGAGAGACCGAAGTGAACCGCTGTTGAATATTCAACTCTTGGCACCAATTCTTGAATGTCTTGTCGGTGAACTGAGTCCCATTATCCGAAATGAGGATATGGGGTATGCCAAATCGGCAAACTATGTTCTTCCAAACAAAATCCAATGCCTTCGAGCTCGTTATCGTAGCTAATGGTTCAGCCTCCACCCACTTTGTGAAGTAGTCCACGGCAACGATCAAGAATTTCATTTGCCGAGGAGCTTGTGGTAGTGGTCCTACTATGTCTATGCCCCATTGCATAAAAGGCCAAGGGCTTTGCATAGCACATAGATCGGTCTGCGGCATCCTTGGGATATTTGCATGGATTTGGCACTTCGTACATTTCTTAACGAGCTGTACTGCTTCTTGTACCAAAGTTGGCCAATAATATCCCCATCTCAGAACTTTTTTAGCTAAAGCTCTAGCTCCGATGTGGCTGCCGCACGATCCTTCATGAACTTCTCTAAGGATGTAGTTCGTCTCTTCTGGTCCTACACATCGCAATAACGGTTGAAGGTAGGACTTTCTATATATGACTCCTTCATGAAGTTCATACCGAAGTGCTCGGCATGTGATTTTCCGAGCTTCTCTCTTGTCCTCGGGCAGTTGTCCTTGATCTAGATACTTTGATATTGGCGTCATCCAGTTCGGCGAGCTGGTTACTGAAAGTACCTCAGCATCATCAATGCTTCTGTGCGGTAATTCCTCCACTTTTGAGCTCGGATATGAGGCCAACTTGCTTAAAGTATCTGCTCGGCCATTTTCCGCTCTGGGAATGCGGATTATCCGAAAATAAGAGAAACTTCGGCTAATGCTTTGCGCTTTGTCCAAGTATTTTTTCATCCTTTCATCTCGGGCTTCACTTGTACCCAACATGTGATTCACTATGACTTGTGAATCACAATGGATTTTGAGAGATTTGATAAATAGACTTTGCGCTAACCGAAGTCCGGCAAGAAGGGCTTCGTATTCGGCTTCGTTATTAGTGGTTGGGAATAAGAACCGAAGTGAATAAGTTACCTCGTGTCCGTCGGGAGCGATAAGTAGAATACCAGCTCCACTCCCCGTCTTATTCGAAGCTCCATCTACGAATCCAATCCAACAGTCCGGCGGCTCTACTTCGGGTTCCTGGGGCTGTGTTGGTTCATCATTGGTAGGGCTTTTCTGTTCGGCAATAATAGGGATTGCTTGATCGAACTTTGCCTCTACCAGAAAATCTGCCAAGGCTTGTCCCTTGATGGCTTTCCGAGGTAGATATTCTATTGAATGTTCTCCCAACTCTATGGCCCACTTGGCAATTCTGCCTGATGCTTCAGGCTTAGTCAAAACTTGCCGAAGTGGAAGATCGGTTAAGACGCATACCTTGTGAGCATAGAAATATGGCCGCAGTCTCCTTGCTGCATTTACTAATGTCAGAGCAATTTTTTCCAGAGGTTGATACCTTGTTTCGGGACCTCTTAATGCTCGGCTTGTAAAGTAGATAGGACGCTGCTTTAGGCCTTCTTCTCGTACAAGTACCGCGCTAATGGTTTGATCTGATGCCGCTAAATATAAGAATATCACTTCGGCATCTGTTGGAGCAGAGAGAATAGGGAGTTCGGCTAAATAACTTTTGAGTTCGTCAAAAGCCTTTTTCTGTTCGGCTCCCCACTCAAACTTTGGTGCCTTCTTCAAAACATTGAAGAACGGCAGTTGCTTTTCGGCTGCTTGGGAAAGGAATCTATTCAGTGCGGCTAGACATCCAGTTAGCCTTTGCACATCATGTATGGACTTCGGCATTGCCATGTTCTGAACAACTTGAACCTTTAGGGGATTTGCCTTGAGTCCGTCCTTTGAAACCCAACAACCCAGAAACTTTCCCGAATCTACCAAAAAGGTACATTTTTGGGGATTGAGTTTGAGGTTGGCTTTTTTGAGCACGTCGAGAGTTGATTTGAGATTGTCTTCGTAATCCGAAGTGCTTCTACTTTTAACAACTATGTCGTCAACATAGACTTCAACCTCTTTTCCGATCAGGTGCCGAAATAGCTTGTCTACCATCCTTTGATATGTGGCTCCGGCATTCTTTAAACCGAATGGCATCTTTTTATAAGCAAAAATGCCGAAGTCAGTAATGAAAGCCGTTTTTGAAGCATCATTCTCATCCATTAAAACTTGGTGGTATCCTTTATACAAATCAAGAAAACAGAAAATTTCGAAGCCTATCAAAGCTTCTACTTTTTTATCTATGTTCGGAAGGGGGTAGCAATCTTTAGGACAGTGCTTATTTAGATCGGTAAAATCTATGCACATCCGCCATCCTCCTTCTTTTTTCTTGATCATCACAGGATTGGCCACCCAAGAAGGATATTTTACTTCGAATAATACATCCGCTTTCAGTAATTGGCGGACTTCGTCATGGATGACTTGATTTCTTTCTGCCGCAAAGAGTCTTTGCTTCTGTTTTATAGGCCGGACTGAAGGATCAATATTTAACCGATGTGTAATTACCTCGGAAGACACTCCGGTCATGTCCAACGGAGACCACGCAAAGACATCTTTGTACTCTTTGAGGAGCTGGACGGTCTTTTCCCGGAGCAGAGGTGTTCCCGCGAAACCGATCTTGACCGTTCTGGATGGATCATCTTCGTATAACTGAACTGTCATCGAGTTCGGCTCCGGTGTGACTTCGGTCATTTCGCCTGCCTCTGACTCCGGCTGCTGTGATTGCTATGCTTGATGGTGCCGATCTGATTGCTCGGCACTTTTAAGCGCAATCTGCAAACATTCTTTTGCTATCTTTTGATCACCTCGGATGACTGCAATCCCTTCTTTAGTGGGGATCTTGATTGTGAGGTGATAAGTAGAGCAAATGGCCCGAACTGTGTTGAGCCAGTCTCTTCCCAGGATGATGTTATACGGGGACCGAGCTTTTACCACAAAAAACTTGATCATCGTACTGGAGCTAGTAGGCGCTCTTCCCACCGTAATCGGAAGGCTGATAGTACCTTCAGGGCGGGTGTCTTCCTGGGCGAAACTTTTCAGAGGAAGTGGGGCCGGACTGAGCCGAGCTGGATCCACTTCCAGTTTATCAAAACATTCTTTAAAAAGAATGCTAACCGACGCTCCTGTATCCACAAACACTCTGTGGATCAGTTTGTTTGCCACTCCGGCTTGAATGACAATCGCGTCTTGATGAGGAGAAATGGCCGGGACGGGATCTGCATCTGAAAACGTGATTACTTCCTCCTTCTTCAGCCTTTTATGCATAGGCTCCTCTCGATTGACGCCTCTGCGTTATGCTTTTAGAGACGACTTAGTCTTCCCGGCTGGGAGAGCGTCAATAGTCTGGATTACTCCGTCATATTGCGGCTCGTCATCGTCTTCGGGATCCTGTTGCCTTTTAGGATCCTGAGGAGCGCAGTTCGCACCTCTCTGTTTCTTATTCTTCTTCGGCAGCTTGCTTTGGTATTTTTTTAACGTCCCTGCTTTCACAAGAACATCAATACCTGCTGCCAAATTTCGGCACTCCTCGGTATCGTGACCGTGGTCTTGATGGTAGGAGCAGTACGTATCCTGACTTCGGCGCGTGGCTGATTTCGTCATCCGCTTTGGTTTTTCGAACATATCAGAATGCAGTTCGAAAATTTCCGCTCTCGACTTGTTCAATGGTACGAACTGAGCGGGCGGTTTCTCAAGATCGAGACGTGGTCCCAATCTGCCTTGTACCGGTGCCCTTTGAATTCTTTCAAAAGGAGTCCGGCGAGGAAGCCCCTGATCGCTATGATCGGGCTTCTTTTTGTCTCCTCTGGATGAGCTGTCTAAAGACCGTTTTCGACGGTCTGCCTCATCGGCACGAGAAAACTGGTCCGCAATGTCCCACATCTCTTGAGCTGTTTGCGGACTGCACTCAACGAGCTTTCTGTAGAGAGCTCCGGGCAGAATTCCATTTTGGAATGCCGAAATGACAAGTAGATCATTGAGATCATCTACTTGTAGGCATTCCTTGTGGAATCTCGTCATGAAGTCGCTAATTTTTTCATCGCGACCTTGACGTATAGAAAGCAGCTGAGCCGAAGTGATTCGGGGCTTCCGCTTTCTGGAAGAATCTCCTGTGAAAAGCATCCATTAGATCTCTGTAAGATCTAATGCTCCCTTGAGGGAGGCTGTCAAACCACCTTCTTGCGTTCCCGATAAGCAGCTCGGGAAACAGCTTACACATGTGAACCTCATTGAGACCTTGGTTCGCCATATTATACTGATAGCGTCCCAGGAAATCATGAGGATCCACTAACCCGTCATAAGTCATTGACGGAGTTCGGTAATTCTGTGGCAATGGAGTTCTGGTGATATCATCCGAGAATGGAGTCTTCAGCGCTCCATACATAGCGAATCCGACATCTCTCCGGTATGGTGGAGATGGAGTTCTCCTGTGATTTCGGTAACAAGGAGGAGAAGGAACATGTCGGTGGTGAGGATTCTTTCTCCTGGAAGGTGCGACACTACTGCGGTAGTGACTTTCATGTCTGGAGACGGAGGGAGAATCCGCCGTTTTCTTCTCCGGCTTCTGGCTCTTTTGCAGGAATGTTAAGAACTCATCCTGCTTCTCAGCCAAGAACGACTTGACAGCCTCATTCAAAGCGAGCTGCTGTGGAGACTCGGTGCGATGACTTTTTGAGTGGTTTGTTCTTTCACCGTGAGAACTGGAGGTAGATTTCTCCCGAGGCTGTTTTCCGGGCCTACGGGCTGGACTAGCTTCCTCACGTTCATCACGGACGGAAGTATGGGTATTATGTGATCTGGTATGCATTTTTTGGTGGAAGAGGATCAAAAACTCTCTTTTATCACAGTTTTGGTTCTCTGTTTCCCACAGACGGCGCCAGTGATGATGTGGCGAATTTTTTATGGGAATAAATGCAAGTAATAAATGATCACAACACGGAAAATTACGTGGTTCGATTTACTGAGGTAAATCTACGTCCATGGGAAGAAGAGAGGGCAAATTTGTATTGCTTGGTCTCGCTTACAGATTACAATACTGATTTGCTATAAGATTCAGGATCTAGAGAGCTTAACCCTGGTCTATCTGATCTAAGTTCTATTTATACATTCGAACTAAGATCGTGGTTTGCAGCCCTGGTAGTGGGGTTGATAACTGCTTAATACCACTAAATAGATCGTGGGTGTAGTGGAGGTCGTGGAGATCCTGCATGAGTCCACTATCTCCTTGTTCGGTCGAATACTGAGACCGAACTGCTGAGACCGAACTGCTGAACTTTGCCGATCAGCTTTTGCCGATCTGAGAGTTGAGCTCGATTGGTCGGCTTTTACCGAGCTATGGGCTGTGACCGAACTCTTTGGTTGTGCCGAACTGATACTCTTTCTTGGGTTTTGGGCTGATGGGCCGTCACCGCTATTGGGCTTGCAATTATTATTTAGTTGTTTAGTTCGTATCCCATCAAACAAAAAAAATAGAATAACTTTCACGTGAATAAATCACTACTAATATTCGTCTTTAACATCTAATAGAATTGAATTTTTATGTAATTCGATTAGATGTCACAGTTAGTTGCGACAATTTACTTCGCGTGATTGCATCTCATCAAATAAAGCCAAGAAAAAATAATCCAACCAATAAATTACCCCAATCAATTTGATTTTCGAATCTATAATTGGTTAATAAAATCATCAATTTTGGTCCTTTTGTCAATAAAATAAACAGGGTGGGGAAGATGAAAGGGGAATGGCAGCTGTAATACGACGCTGATGGGGGACTACTTTTTTCCTGACTTTTATTTTTGAAATTATATTTTACCAAGTCTATGAATAAACATATACATTTAACAAAATAACTAATTAAAGATTTAGAATGAAGACCACTAATTTGTTGATACCAGCGTTATTAGTTAGATAAATTAGGATTTGCATATCTTTTCTATATCTTTGTTTTCTTGTTCATTAAGTTATTATTAGCATTATAAATTGGAGTTATTGTAATCATTTGAGAAATCAATCAAAAATATCAATATTATCGTTCATTCTCTTCTCCAAAGTGAGAAATCCGTCTTGCTCGACGGGCACTTGCACGTGACAGACATTTATCGATCGCCGATCTACGGACGCCGATCAACCCTATAGGGGATTTATCCTATCATTTGTGTTGATACTGGGGGTGTGAAATTGTGATGCATTTATTAATAGTTTAGCATTCTTTTTATCAACTTGGACGTAGATAGAGGGCCCACAACTAAATTCTTCTAATGTTTTCGAGTGTAATTTTGAAGTTATTTCATGTTTTTGTCTATTCTTTCACATCCACAGCTGGCCAATGATTATGCATACTTATTTGTTTTCTCTGATGTGAGATAACCAAACAAAGTTTAGGTTATAATATGAAAGTTACTCTAAGAGCATCCACAACCGTCTTCTTATCAGCGGCACGGTTGTGGGCCCGGCCCCACTTTTTCTGCCTGCTCTCTGGTAAGAGCACAACACCCATAGCTATGCTCTTCCGCAAGGACGAACACAATTAATTTAAAATTCAATTAAACAATAACATTTCAATAATACTAAAATTCATTAAAAAAACCTAAATAATATTACAAATGACAAATAAAATTCAGCCGGAAACCGCGGCTGGTCGGCAAAGTAGTCGGCAACGAGCCTTTCGTGGGCTCCCTCCCGGTCACGATGAATGTAGCGCCGATTTGATCTGGTTCGTTGAGGAGGAGGAGCGAGGGTATTCGCCGCGACATATGCTTCGTAAGCGGCACGATGTTGTTCGTAGTATTCTTGTTCTTCGCGTTCCGCTTCCGCCATAATATGGGTGAAATCCATTTGAGGTTTTGAATGAGGGATGAATGTGTTGATAGTTTGTATGAGAATTAAGAATGAGAGATGAATTGATGTGATAAATGGATGATGAATGTGTGTATTTATAGATGATTTTGGGGGAAAAAATAAAAAAATCAAAAAAATTCAGAAAAAAGGGAAAAAAAACGACCATATTTTTGGGATTTGGAATTTTTTAATTATTTTATATAATTTAAAAACGATTTTTAAAATAAAAAATAATAATTCAAAGGCAACGGCTATGCCGTTGCCCAATCATAAGCCGCCACGTCGCCTGCTCGCTGGCACGGCGCTGCTCGATGCATCGAGCAGCGCCGTGCCAGCGGCGCGAGCGCAGCGGCGGCGGTCCTCGTCCTCGCCGCTGGCACGGACGGCGGCCTTCACTCCCATCACCGTTGTGGATGCTCTAAGGATAGGTTTGGGTGAACTTATTTATGAATTAGTACACACTAAGAGAAAAGATAAATGTACATAAATATAAGTGTAATATCTTAAGAATATGAATTATAAAAATATTTGGATAATCGAGCTAGTAAGTAAAAGAAAGCATTATAAGTTAAGAGAGATAAACTCATAACCATAAAGGAACTTTTTAAAAGATAGAAATTAAAAGAAAAATGTTGCAAATGTTGAGAATGTGTCAATTGTCCTAATCAAAGAAATAACAAATCATAATAAATTTATATTAATATATTTCATTAGGATAATTGACATTCCAACATTTTTTCCTTTATCACTTTTCTACATTATCCACATTTTCTATTTTACTCTCATATTTGACCAATTACGGTATTAACCTTTATATCATCATAAACAAAACTATTTTTTTTATTGAAAAAAAAATATAAAACTAAAACTAACATTCAAATAACTTTTTCAGTTTATATTTATTCACATTTCTTAAAACTTATAAAAATACATTTATACTGAGGGTGTGTTATATTTTACTAACTCCCTCTTAAATTGCTAACTACAATTAAATGATAGGCATTAGACCACTAAATCAAGGTATAAAATCATTCATTCACGAATATCAATAGAATACAAAAAAAATTTCAATTAAGTATATTAATGTCAATTAACAAAAAAGTTAGTTATAACCAACTTTTAAAAAATATCCCAAAACGTTAAATGATTATAACTATCCCAATTTATATTTTTTTTACACAAAATATATCAAATTAAAGATAATTTTATAAGGATTCTAACGAAATCTCACTTGCATACGTTTCGATGTCAAAATTTGAATTTTTGTTTGAATTTTCATATTTTTGTATCAAAATATGTCAATATAACATATATATTCAAGGAATCATGTTGATATTTTTTATATACTATATTAATATTTTATCCAAAATCCTAAATTTGGTCATTCTTCTAATCTATTTAAATTTAAACAACAATAAAAGAAAATTATACGTGGCAAATCGAGGAGACCCTTATTCTTATATTCGTAACTGTAGTAAAATTCATTCAAAGAATGATCACAACTTACTACTTTTCTAGAATTAATTCTACTATGATATAGACACACAAATTTCAAAGGCCTATTGAGTCAAATGAATACCGGTTGAAAGTTTGAAACCACAATAAAACGGATATTCAAATTCAATTATATATACGCAAGCACATATACATTCATAGAGAAGGAACTTGAAATTTTTATTTTTAATATAAACCTCTTATTTTAAGCACTTGCATACCTGCCATTTGATAATCTCTCCTTTTTCAGCAAGAAAATAAAATGAAGTGCAGATGAAGAATAAAGCAAGCTGCTATATCTTAAATGTTCCATGACAGAGAATCTGTCATCTAATCTTGTCTTATCCTCTATAAGATTTAATTTAACCATGCCAAAAATTAATAAATAAAAAGAAGTTGCAACATTGATCTAACTAACATGGAGTACTTAAAGAGGATAAACCCCCAACATATATCTGTGCAAATAAACATGTCTGAAAGATCATGGAAACTGGAACGAACCTCCGATTCCAGTAGCGCCCTCCGGGGGAGAGATGGCGACCCAGAGAAGGGAGATGGTGATGGCAATGAGACCCGACCAGACAAACACGATGGTTGGGGTCCTTCCTCGTCTCCCCATCAGTCCCTTGGCGAATGGATACAGATGAGCCAACACCCAGAAACTAAAGAACACGCCTCCGAGCAAACGGCTCCACTGCGGTATGTTGCTGTATATAGTCCGGCTGACGCCAACAGCAATGGCTATCAAGTTGGTCATCATGATGGTGATAGGTGGGATCATCAACGAGCTCCATTTCAGGATGTACAGATCCGCGAATTCATCATCATTGTCGTCGCCTCCGGATTTTGATGTCAGAGTAAACGAGATCTCGATCCCAGCAATCACCTTCAGTAGACCCTGAAGCACGGCTGCAAGATGAGCGCTCGTGCCTCCTATCAGCCAGAATTGCTCATTACGCCACCACTCCTCTAAGTTGATGCCCGACCATTTTATCTCAAGCACGGCCAATGCACAAAGTGTCAAGGTGATGACGAGGAGGTATGTGAGGAAGGTCACGTCTAGACTCTGGACAATGAATTGACCGGAGAAGAGTGATAGCGCAGGAAGGAAGCAGTACACGATCAGGAACAAAGAGGTGAAAGGATAGATACCCACATTCAGGTAAGCAATTCTTTGTAGAATCTTCATTTTTGGACTAGCTAGCACGGCATTGTTACGGGAAAAGAAGATCTCGACTGACCCGGTGGCCCAACGGAGGACTTGATGAAGTCTGTCTGTGAGATTGATAGGAGCAGTGCCACGGAAAGCATCCCTCTTAGTAACGCAATATACAGATTTCCAGCCTCGATTGTGCATCCTATATCCTGTCACCACGTCTTCAGTCACTGACCCATAAATCCATCCAACCCGGTTACCCCACTCAGTTTTGTCTTCATACCAACACGAGATCACGCTAATGGCTTCAGCAACCGTTGATGCATCAAGGAGTTCCCTAGGAATGGTAAGAGCACCAGGTGGTCGTCCGTTCTTTACAGCAGGATGATCGGCAAGTGGTCTCCCTTGGAACTCTGCCACTGGGATGGAATCGATCAGGAAGCTCGAGTTACCAAATCTTTTAGAGAAAAGAGAAGGATTCATTTCATCATCATCGTCATCTCCCATCCTAAGAGCTCTGTGTTCCTCCGGTGCAGTTTTAATCGTCGCAGTCTTCTTCCGTTTAGCAAAACAACAGCTGCAACAGCCAGAGTGTTCTTTTGATCGGGGAGGATCAAATCCATAAAGTGCAGTTCTACGGAAGAGGCATCCAGTTCCAACATAAACTGGACCCTGCAGCCCATCTAGAGCACGCATGTTAACATCAAAGAACACAGTATTATGATTTGCATAGCGATCAGATGGATCTATTCCCTCAAACCTTTGAGGAAATTGGACATAGCATATACGGTCTCCACCACGATCCATCATGAAACACATGCCTTCTCTTATTGCCTGTGAGTTGTAGATGTAGTGATCACAGTCAAGATTTAAAATGAATGGGCCATTAGACATGATGGCTGAAGCTCGAACGAGAGCATTCATGGCCCCTGCCTTCTTATTGTGATCATATCCTGGACGCTTTTCACGAGAAACATAGACAAGCAGGGGTAGCCGAATGTCAACTTCTGTAAAATCAAGTGGGCTACTATCATCAGTTCCATTTAGAGGATCATCACTTGGTGGTTTCAACATGACCTGCAGTTTCGTAGTTACAAAAATGTTAATGAGTCAACAATACAAAGAAGTTAAGAGGGATGAACAAAATATAGTTTCTCAGTAAAAGGAAGTAACAAAAGTTCAAGCCTTCAAAAAAATCCCCAAAATAATCAATAAGCATAGAAAATAGTTGCTTGCCAAAGTGCAAAAATATTGCTTTCACAGCTCCTCAGAATTGTTTAATTATACCTACGTCAATACTGTAATTAAAGGCGATTTATGAGTCAGAAGTGACAATTAAGTCAACTGGTTTAGAAAGATGTTATGCTAAAACGAAATGGCAACAATCTTGAAGGATTTATACATACATACTAATATCCAAATCATTTGAGCAGAAAATATAACAACTATAAAGAGCATATACCTGTATAATTCCTGCATGGTCACCCCTAGAGTGTTCCGGACCAGAAACCACCCAAGTTCCCGGCCAGTGAGTCCCATCTGCCATCCAAGTTGCTTTAGAGACCTTTAAAGGTTCTAATATTTCATCCGCGGCAGTCTGTCTCCGAAGCTTCAAGGCCTTGATTTCTTCTCTAGCATTATATGCATCAGAGCGACGCCGGATTGAATCAGGAAGACCATTGATCCGAACCTTGAATTCATCATACTCACGCTTAACCCTTCTGCGATCCTTTACAAAATCAGGGCGCACTTTATTCTTAAATGGGTCTTTTTTCAGTCCGAAATAAGAGTCTGGATTTCTTGGTTCAATATCATGTTTTCGACAGAATGGCACCCACAAGTTAGCAAAACTTGCAGCTTCTGCCATGGCCTCAAATGTCAAGAGGGCACCTCCATCATCTGAAACATAACAGGAGAGCTTTTCGACAGGGTAATCAGCAGCAAGAATAGACAGAATAGTGTTTGCCGTAACAAGTGGAGGTTCTTTTTCTGGATCAGCAGTAGAAACAAATATATCTATTCCCGGAAGATCGGATTTTCCAGTTGGATTGGCTGGGCTGGGTGTTTCAAACTTCTCTTTTAACACGTTAAGATCAGTAGCACGATTAACAGGGCAGAACTTCGGAAGTTGGTCGAGTAACCAGGAGAAGGCAAACCAAATCTCACAGATGATAGACATCAACCACAGCCACCTTGCATCCTCGTTAGGATTGCTGATCCTCCATTGCAAAAATAGACCAAGAATAACCATACGGATAAAAATTAACAGCCTGGAGGAAGAAGAAATGAAGAGAGATGCTTGTCAGCTTTTATACCATATCCATTCAAATTTATACAGATGGGTTATGCCCAATCAAAATAATAGAAATAAGAACAATGAAAAAAAAGGCACTTAAAAGTCTGCATCCAGACATTGCAGGAATATGTTCAAAATCATTTATCACTGCTAGGGGATTTCTTGTACAGATTTTAATGTAGTCTCATAAGTCATAACCACATTGTAAATGCACAACCCACAAAATCTGGTTCTGAACTATAACAGACAACTTAAATTATTCAAGATGTATCCTCAGGTAAGAAATGAATTGCTTGAATTTCTACATTATCATCTAATACACCTTACGATTTACTTATTAAAATACCTGATAAGTCAATTCAAGATAGAAATTGTACGAAAACACACTACGAAAATCTGAAAATGCTATCAAGCAAAATATAAAAACAAAAACAGCCAACGTATTTACCTATATGGACTGAGTACTGCAGCTGGTATCTTCAGTTTACGGGTTAGAGGTCTCCATGGCTTGTTGAAAAGTTCTGGAGGCTCGCCTGTTTCGTCATTTTGATCTTCACTTAATCCCCCATCTTTTGGCCATATGGCATTACCATATCCATAGGTACCCTTAGTCTCAAACAACCATCGATTATGATCAAAATCCGTCCCTGCTTGGCTCCTCATTAATCCAGACTGGCTCCGCACTATTGCAGACCTGTTGGCTGACTTCATTAAGGACAACCTCCTTTCCATTTTCGACATTCCAGCATTAGATGGAAGAGGCAATGGCTGACCAGGCTCAGCTGACTCATCGGGCAATTCTGTATTCTTATATGGCTCTTTACAACCAGGACAGATCCCTCCACCAGCCTTGACAGAATCAACGAAGCAATCCCTGCATATCTTGAAATCACATTCACATGGAAGAATATCTTCACCCCTCTCGTCACTCATAACTTTTCCATCGCAGCCCTGTATAGCACAGGACGAACCTTTTGCCCCAGCCATCTGAGGATGGTTTGCTTCAGATTCAATCACCTTATCCATCAAGTGGGCACGGGTAACGCTGTTGTATCCTCCGGTGAACAAAGAGCTAGACACATATTGCTCCTCGACCCTCTGTGAAATCAGAGGTTCCCCCCTAATGGTCAAAGAATCCATTGGTTGATTATCAGGTGTTGGTGGTATATGCACTGTGTACTCCGCAAACTCAGCACCACTCATCTCACTATCAAGACTTTCCCTTGACAGATTCACATATCTGCCCGACGATGTTCTTCTTGTGAAGGTTACACTGGGAGGAATCAGGCCCCTCCCTGGCTGCGAATCAGAGGGCCTGAAGGATCTTCCTGCCATTACCAATCTATGCAATAACAAAGTATCTACTCACCAGAACCTGAAACATATCAAAGAGCCAAACATCAAATATTTAACTCTTAAGTTATGAAACACCAACATGATGTATATTCTGCTAACGGTCAGATTACTTTTCACCATTTTTAAAATCAAACATTCTTTCTCCGACGATCTTTTTTAAAGTGAAAAAACACCATCCCAAGACCTTTAATAGACCAAAATTGAATATAGCTTATTAGAATAGATCACAAAACACTTTCTCTGTCTACAACGTTACTCATTCATTTCTTTCTACAGGAAAAGCAAAAAAAGCAGCTGCTTTTTTGGCCAAATTCAAATCTTTGCCAGTAAAAGAACTAAATAAAATAGTTGTGCAAAGTCGAGATAATCTCAACCACAAAAAAGTTACCTATTTTCTGTAAAGAACAGATAGAACAGATATCAGAGATCACACCATGTGCACCTAATGGTCTCAATCTTCAAAACACAAAACACCTCAATACGAAAGAAGATGAGCAGATGAAGAAGTAAAACGCAAGGAAAGGTGTTGAAAACGTGTGAGCAAGAAGAAGATCGTGTATGTACAACAAGAAAATGGATGGAAATATATCACATCATCTATGCTACTCAGTCTACTTAAAAGAAGCGAAGACCATTTCTGTATATAAAAACAATGAAACGGCCTCCCTCCAGAACGATTAAGAAACTTTCAAACGCTAGTAATTAAATAATGGGACAAATTTATACATACGGCAATATACATTCATTATTCATTTCCCACACACACACACGGTTTGCAAACAAATTTACAACTGTAACACACTTGCTATATGTGACCCGGTCACTAGTTAGCCCTCTCTCTCTCTCTAAATTTTCCACACCAAACCAAACCAAACCAAACCAAACCAAAGACTCAGTTTCTAGGAAAAAAAAGTATAATAGAAACCTAACGCATTCAAACGGCATTAAACAGCCGTCTAAATTCCCCACTTCAACAGAATGACACTCATTCTAGAACAATGAGCTAAAATTAAGATAGCGGCATCTCACAAACAGACGAGATCTGAGCATTCAAGACAAAAACTATACCTTTGAAAATTTAAAAACTTAAATGGAAATAATCTAGCTCATGGAGAAAAGTTGATTTTGCGGCGCTAGCTTTTGGAATTGAAACATGAAGAAGCAAAGTAGGTTGTGTATTCAGTTGTTCGTTTGTGTTTTTGAATGTGAAACAATGGCGGAAATGGTGGTGGGGCAAAGTGTTGAAGCGAAGAATTGAACTTTTTCTATTCCTTTTAGCCGTTTTTAGTGATTGAGTTTTGAAATTGAAACAAGATGTAGATAGATTGGACGGACAGTGAGGCGAAGATTGAGGTTTAGTGGGAATGTCCTCGAACAAGGTCAGGATCCTCTGCTACTATATTACAATTGCTAGAACCGGCATGTAGAGGATCAGATAAATCAATACTATATTTAGTCCTCACACCTGTCATTCATCTACACGCTTTTATTTTCTTGTTTATTCAATTCCATTAAATTCTTTTATTATTGATTCAATTCAGATTTTTTAACATTCATTAAATTCTTTTATTATTGATTCAATTCAGATTTTTTAACATTCATTAAATTCTTTTATTATTGATTCAATTCAGATTTTTTTAACATTTATGTACAGGTATAAATTAATAAAGCGATCACGTTCTTTTATTATTGAGTTAATTTGATTGTCGAATACTCCTACTTTATAAAACTCACTACTTATTCAAGCTTAATTTAATTTGTGATAAAACTTCAATAAATACTAGTAGTATAATATATTTACTTAAATTCATCATTTTCTTTTACCAGGTTTAATTTTTTTTTAAGAATTCATATTACTGGAAAGTAGCGTAGTGTTTGCTGCAAACAAAAAATGACGTAGTTAAATATCATTTCTTTTCAAGAAATATTTAACGGAGAAGTGAGGACTAAGTAATTTTGAGGAAAGAATATTGACGGAATATTCTAAATTATATTGTGTCGTGATATCTCAAATTCCATGCTGAACAGGATTTGATATCCTAAAATTCTCAATTTTTAAATTAGGTAGTTTTCGTCTGCAAATGTAAGAGATACGTTAATAGAAAGCTGGAAATAATTATCCTCAAAGTTTAATTTTGTTTGGTGGATATTTACTTTAATGAAAGGGACCCTCAAAAAATTCAAATTTTTGTCCGACCAAGTTAATTATTGGTTCAATAAAGGTAGCGAAATTGAACAAATTTGAATTTAAAATGAATATTCTACTGTACAAGTTGTAAGAAAGAATTATTTGAATATTTTTTCCGTTGCCATAAATTGCAAAGAGAAAATGAAAATTTTCTTAGAGCATCAGCAATGGAGGCGTCAAAATCGCGACGCCGATTTTTCGCCGATGCCGGTTCTGACGCCGAACCATTGCGACCGGCGTCGGTGAAATCGGCGTTAATTTCGGCGTACCCATACCGATTCGTGTGGTGACGCCGGTTCTAACGCCGATCCTCACGGCGCCATTATATGCCCCTGATCGGCGTCAGACCGGCGTCAGAATTTAATTTTTTATTTTTTTTTCGAAAACACTATATATACGCGCTTTGAACGTCATTTTCATTCGCACCACTTGTTTTAATGAGTACTCTCTCTATCTTTCTTTCTGTACAAGATCAATAATGAGCAATGGAGAACAACTACGCAGGAACTCCAGTGACTATCGGGGGATGGTCTCAGACTCCCCCGACTCCCGGGGTAGGGTCTCAGACTCCCCCGACTCCCGGGGTAGGGTCCCAGACTTCCCCGGCTCCTGGGGGAGGTGGTTGGCCTCCGATGACCGGGTACTACAACATGTACCCGTGGCAGCAGATGATGCCGGGGTGGGCACCCGGCATGCAGCCCCCTATGCAGATGATGCCGGGGTGGGCACCCGGGATGCAGCCACCGGCGCAGCAGATGATTCCACCGCCGCAGGGGACGCCCGGGGGGGGGGGGACAACGCCTATCGGCCGACTTTTGATTTTTCCACCGGTTCTTCGCACACATCGACCCCAACAGATGCACAGTATACGGAGACCTTCTCCTTAGCGGACTTGGGTTTTGATATTAACGAGGTTCCGAAAACTCTCATTCAAAGCCAGGGAGTAGGGCGGGGTAAGAAGAAGGGCAAGGCCAAGAAGGTCGGCGAGTCGTCGCACCCGGAGGAGGATAGACGGGTCCGGAGGAAGTGGACGGACGCGGAGAACGTTGCGGTTGCCAAGGCGTGGGTGAGTGTCTGCGACGATCCTCTCGTTTCGAACAACCTGAGGATCGTCAACTTGTGGGCCAAGATAGCCGCAGCCTACAGGGTTTGTACGCCAACGCCCTCCGCATGCAGACCAGTTGCCAAACAGAGGAAGACTGCGGGAGGATTGCGGAGAGAGCCTACCCCGATCCGCAAAAGAAGTACTATGAGTTCACCTACTGGAACTGCTACGTTGTGCTCAACGAGTCGGAGAAATTCCGGGCAGGTGTCGACGCTGGCTGACCGAAGAAGCAGAAACTGAACTATACCGGAGATTATAGCGGCAGCAGCGGTGGTTCGACAGACCTCCCCGAGACTGCCCAGGAGGTCCCGACCCCTCGTTCGTTCGGTCGCCGACCTCGCCCGGTTGGCCAAAGGCGGGCGCAACAGGTTGCGAGGGCGGGCACCTCGAGTTCTCAGGGGGTCCATTCGGCATCCCCCCTCGGCAGGTCTACCGAGGAGCTCAAATTCTTCGCGCGCCAACAAACGCACGCTCAAATGGTGAAGACCTTAGCCGACTTCCAATCGGCGGTGGACCCCTAGGTGAAGGATTATCTTCGTGTATTGCTCCAGAGCCAGCGTGAAGAATTGGAGGCGATGAGGAGGGAGACCGACGGGAATAGCAGCGGCGTAGGTGGCGACAGAGGCGGCGGCGACGACGGTGAAGAAGGGCTGGGCGACGACGGAGACGAAGACGGCGGCGAGGAGTGATTTTTTTTTACAATTGTACTTTTTAATTATTGTACTTTTTTTAAAATTATTGTACTTTTTTAAATTAATGTACTTTTTAAATTTTAATAGTATTATTCGAATTTCTCGTATTTGTCTCGTAAATTAAATTCCGTATGTTGATACAATTGTAAATTAAATTATATAATTGTTATTAGTGATGTGGATAGGTAGTGGGAAGGCTATGCGAGGGCTATTTGATGTGGCAAGCTGATGTGGCAGGAGAATTTTAGTGCTGATGATGTAGCAGTGTGAAGGCTATGTGAGAGCTATGTGAAGTCCAGTCTCATTGTGGATGCTCTTACAAAACCGAAGAAGATGGACTACATACCTTGAAGTCTGGTTAAACAATGTTTTAAAATTAGTCAATGTAATGTTCAAATTGAATTGGATAAATACATACTATGTTAATTGGCCATTCTAATTTTTAAAACACTGAATTTAACTCTTGCTATTTCAATGGAATCAAAACCAATTACTATTAACCAACTAAAACAACGGAATGAAATTACCATGCTAACTGTTGATTAAAATTTACAAGTAAAGTTGGGATAAAATAATAAAAGCACAAAGAAGAGGGGGTAAATTAAAATATTTTGGACTCCGTAAGCAGAAACTGTAATAAATAGAAAATTATGTATTTAAATGAATAAAATGAATATTTTATTTAAAAAATTGAATTATGTTAACTTACTCCATAATAAGGATCATTGTAAGCTAGCATCTCATTTGAATGACAACTCAATGTTGTCCTTTTTTTCTATTTTTGTGAGAGTACGTAGAATTTTACTATGTTGTAGACATACTTTTACTTAATTATACTTTCTATGCCCACCTTATTATTAGCTCATGGTGTTCATTTTGTTTATCTCTTTTCTTATTAATTTTATTACTATTATCGATATATTACAACTTCAGGCCCATATATATGTCAGTGTGAAATGCAAGACTTAATAGTGACACCCCTATAGAAGCAATGGCAAGGTACACTACTGTAATGCAATTTTCTCATAATTCCTCATATAAACTTTTTTCTTCTCATTTGATTGAAACAATAATTAAATTAATTTTTAAGAATGAGTTCCGGATAAGGTCAGAATGAAAAAAAACCCTATCATATGACATTCATACCAATTCAAAATTTAAGCATATCCTTAATCATCCATTTTAATTGTGTATAATATGGATCACTCAGTGTCACATAAAATAGTGAAACTCAAAGGAAATATAAAATTGATCATCCATTTTAATTGTGTATATATAATGATTAAGTGCTTGTATACAATATTCTTCGTGGTCTTCTTGGTTTTTGCTATGACCTCCAGTAAAATGAAAAGTTACAACTAAAGTTTTCCAACAGTTATTAACGATAAGCAGTACTTAATTAAAGTCTCAAGTTCAAAGATCAAAATTGGCGACTGGCGAGACCACAATTGTAAGGATATAAACTAGTCGGACATATATTATGTTTATTTTAATTGGAGAAAATATGAAAAGCAAGAGGACATATATTATGTTTACATATTTCATACAAAATATTTTATCTTTGTTTCAATTTAGTACAAAAATTATTAAGTTTACGTATTTTATACAAAAAGTTACATTAATGTTTCAAGTTAATACATTCTGTTAAATATTTTAAACACCATTAGTTAGTTTATAATTTATCCAACTTATCATCATAATAAAAGAATAATTAGAGATTTCATACAATTAATCACTCTAAAAAATTAACATTCAATGTCAATTCTTTCATCAATTGATCGTGGTTTAAAAAAATTATGTCTCTCAATATACTCTATTTTTTTTATTGTATTATTTATAGAACACATTATAAAATAAGTCCATATTTCATCTTTACAAAATGGCTAATCTGAGCTTCTCATAGTCAATAAGTCAATATTTAATTTTTCATTTTTACAAAAAATGCAATTCGCTAATTTGACGGTGAAGAGTGGTGAATTTTTTTCTGTGTTTTTCATTTTTTTGAGTAATAAAAATAAATGTGTTTGAAATAATAAATAGAAAGTTTTAATTTAAAACTTTTGTACAAATTGAAAACATTGATGAAACTTTTTGTAAGTACAATGTAATTGGAAGTAAAGGTGTTAGTAGGGACTTGACAGAATGTATTATTTTGGAACACTAAGTAAACTTTTTATATGAAATATGTAAACTTAATACTTTTTGTACTAAATTGAAACAAAAGTAAAACATTTTATATGAAACATGTAATTACCCCGAACAAGAGTACGAATGCACTAATATTGAACCCATAATTTTAGCCTTATGATTGAGGAAATCATCAAACAGGATATCCACAAAGAAACTTAATTTTGAAATGGTTACTAGCCTATAAAAACATAAATTTTCAGTATTTACTTTTTTTTATCGAACTTTATTTTAAAATACAAATACACGAACTTTGTATTTTTCTAGTTTTTCCCGGTAACCAAAAATCACTATTGGTATGGCAAACTAGAATTTTCATGACAAATGAAAACGACATTGTTTTGATTTAATTATTTTAAAAGAATAAAAATAAAATTAAATGTTGTAGTAATTGTCTTCCTCACCTATCTCTCTCCCCCTTTCTGTCTCTTTTCTGTTCTACATTTTGATTTCTCTTTCTTGATCAATGCTCTAGTGAATTTTCTCTTCCACATTTTAGCAACGGGCTAAGATTTGGCAAAATCAATTTTAGCAAAACCTCCACTTTCTGCATTGATTTCTCTTCCTAGCAAGTGTGGTGATTACAATTTTGCATTGGCCCCAATGAACTAATTATGAAGGCTGAAGAGTATTAATTCTGCAATATTTTTGCTATTTATTTTAGGTTATGCCGTTTCACTGCAGAATGTGGAAGTTTGCTGTGAAATTTTGCTTGCCTTCTTAGAATTGTCAAATGAAATCCCAAAACCAAACGGTGGGTACTTTTTTAATAACAATGAATAGAGTGAAAGAGAGAGAGAAATGAGAGGGAGGAGAAGTGAGGAAGACGAAAACAATAAATAGAGTGAAAGAGAAAATAGGAGGGAGGAAGATGATTACGTGAAATTTTATTAAAAAATTTTAAAAATAATTTGATCAATATGATGTTGTTTTATTCGCCACATCATTTCGAATTTGGATTTTGGGGAATAAGTAGAAAAACTCAAATTTCATATATTTGTATTCAAATAATAAAGTTTGGGAAAAAATCAGAAAATATTGCAAGTTTTTGTATTTAAATATAAATAATCCAATTTTCTCAAAATTCTTATAAAAATTTTCCATTCTCATTTGAGTTGAAAATATAATGAAATTCATTTTATGATAAAGAGAAAATTGTTAAACAATATTTAAATGTGATAACTCATTCACACCAATTCGAAATTTAAGCATATCCTAGACCCTCCATTTTAATCTAGTATATATATGGTGTGTCACCTAGAATAGTGAAATTTAAAGGAAAAATATATCGTACAACGATGAAGATTAAGTGCTTGTATACAGACAGTATTACTATTGGTGATGGTCGTCTTGGTTTTTGCTATGTCCTCTAGTAATTATCTTTTTGTTTTACCATATATATTGATATATAATTGTAATTTTTCATTCTTATTTAAGTTTTTGGAGTTAAATGGTGGTGATTTTCCATGGGCAGGACTTGTTCAACACCAAGTCATACGTTCAAAGGTCAATGCTGGCGAGACCACAATTGTAAGGTAATCTGCGAAGGCGAATGCGAAGGTCTTTGGTGTGTAATTTTCTAGTTTAAATATCAACTGTAAAGCTCACACAAGTTAATAAATTGACTCTAATATTACAACGATACTGCAAGAATACAACTTCGTGTGTAGTACTTTGAGTGTCGAACCACAGGGAGACGTTTGGTTATTTAACAAGAATTGACAAGATTAATAAACTAACTTTAAGAACTAAAGTACGAAAATAGAGAAACTCAAGAGATAAAGAACATTGCTCCTAACAACATTCGGATGAATCACTATTGTATCGATTCTATATTCAAGTTCATAAGCTATTGAGAATGATGTATCAAATTACACTCTAAAAGTACTGAACATACTTAAAGAATTATAGTACTAATGCTAGCTGAACACATAGCCAAAAGTACATACTCATTAGACTAATATTCTTGCGGAAGCGCGGTAAATACTAGACTAACTTCTCAAAGCCGACAAATATTATGGTTAGCTGAACACTTAACACATAATCAACTTCTCATCAAACTAAACTCCCACGGATGCGTAGTAAGTATTAATTCAATTTCGAAGACTTTTTTACATCAAAATTCACTTGTACATTTATCTCTGAACAAGATAAAATTAACAAGTTTTCCATCTAAGTTTTCATCCAATTTCCAAGTTAAAGAGACATTAGAAACAGACACATAATATACTACATTTGATGCATCAAAACATAGCATATATAAAATCTGAACCATAGACGAAAACCAAAGCAAATGATTAAATATATAATCTCTACAATAAATTCTTCCTACTAATGTTAGGAGCAATGGAGAAGTGTTGGTATGGCAACCGACGTTCATATGGATTAATAATGAGAAGAGAAGATGATAAATTAGCATAATTAGGTAGCACAAAGTCAAAGAGTGGTGGGATCGGATCGCTCACAATATTTCAAATAAATATAGAAGGTAGCAAAGTTTGAGTTGGACTTCTCTTCCCATATATAAATGTGATGATTAATTATATTCGGGTGCACATACGCTACGCTATTTCCAAAAGAGAGGGCATATTTAATTACAATAAATTAATATCCCAAACGAGCTGTATAAATAAGTGGCCTCTCTAGCTACAAAAATCACAAGCAACAAAATGAAAACTAAATACGCGCTTTGGTTTATGGTGGTGCTTCTAGTTTTGGGGTTGGGCTCCGGTAATGATATACTCCTAGTAACAATTTAATTTATATGCTTGGTTTATTTGTAAAATATGTATTTATGTATTTATTTATGTATGGAAATGATAGAAAAGGCAGAGGGAAGTCCATGCGTATCGGCGAGTTCAACGTATGGGGGTCCATGTGTGAACCACACTGCTCAATGCCACCAAGCTTGCCTCAATGAGGGTTACACCTCCAGTTTCTGCGGCGGCTCCGACGGAAACCGTTGTTTCTGCACTAAACCCTCCTGCCGTTAATTTGATCTCGTCTGCATATACCATAGTCATAGTGTACGTTTACTATACTCATCTCTTGCTTGCTACTAATATTTAGTTATTCTCATTGGCCATGTTTGTCGAGAGTCATGTTTTTAAAACAATCAATAATACAAGTAGAAAAAAAAATGGATGAAAATCAAGAAAAGAGGGTGATTTCACTTATTTGAGTGCCCGTCAACTCATAAGATGCCTTTGTAAGTAGTACTATTAGGTTGCAAACAATGGAGAGAAAATGAATAATTTATTATAAAAATTAAATTATGTTATCACTGCTAACATTGACATCTAATTTGAGTGACGACTGTGATAATTTTTTTATTTTTCTGGGAGTATGTATCACAACTTCTAGTCCACATATATGGTCGTGTCTCGTGTCGTGTGAAATGCAAGAACATATAAGCCATTATGGCAAGGTAAATTGTAATAATGCAATTTTCTCAAAATTCATCTTTTAAACATTTTCTTTCCCATTTGATTTGAAAGACTAATTAAATTCTTTTTACAAGAGTGAGTTTTGGATAAGACAAGAATTTAAAAAAATTATCACATGACATTTGGATGTGATTACTCATTCATACCAGTTAAAACTTTAAGCATGTCTTTAATCCTCCATTTTAACAGTATATATATGGATCCACTCAGTGTCACATAAAATAGTAAAACAAAAGGAGAAATATAATAGTAGTATATAAACTTTGTCAAACTATGAAGATCAAGTGCTTGTATACAATATTGCTCTTGGTCTTCTTGGTTTTTGCTATGAACTCTGGTAATTATCATTTATCGTATATATAAATACTATAGTCATTGCATTTTTTCATCCTTATTTAAGTTTTTGTGTTATTCAATCGAAAAGTTAAATGGTTGTGATTTTTCAGGGGAAGCCATGGGTAGAACTTGCTTATCACCAAGTCATAAATTCAAAGGTCAATGTTGGAGAGACCACAATTGTAAGGTAATTTGCATAGGTGAAGGTTTTGAAGAAGGCAAATGCGAAGGTTTACTACGTAAATGTATATGTCTGAAAACTTGTTGATATTTTCCTATGGATTTATCAAGCTATAATAAACGATGTGTATGTCATCATTTATAAATGAAATAAAGTTGGCTTCTTTATTTTATGGTATAAACTAGTCGGCTTTATATTATGTTTATTTTCATTGGAGAAAATATGAAAAGCAAAAAAAAATGCACTAATATTGAACCAATAATTTTAGTCTTATTATGAATGAGAAAATCCACGAACTGAATATCCACACATAGACTTAATTTAAAAATGATAAGTTTATATTAGTGGAATTGATTGGGGCAATCAATTCCACTAATAATCAACCACATTATATTTCTTCCAAGATAGTCCCAGTCCCAGTCCCAGATCCTAACTTTAAACATATAATTTTTTTATAGATATGATGATGGTGATGGATAAACATTTTTGTCTATACAAATATTAATTGAACTAGATATCACATTCAAGAACATGTCAGAAAAGTACCAAACTGTCATATCCTAATAATGAGGTAATTAGCTCATTCAAATTTGATGCTAAAATAAAATGCTAGATAGAAGACATGCTAAATGGAAATTAGCAAGAGTGCAGTTACTCTATGTTAGTTATTTAGTCTAAACAAATTTATCGCTCTATATCAAGGGCACGAAGAAATGGATTATATGAAAACAAATTTATCGATCTATATCAAGTGCACGAAAAAATGAATATGAAAAATATGCAGGGATATTGTTTGCTTGTATCGACAAACTGTACAAAAACTCAAGATCGTGTGACACTTTTTAGAATATCTAATCTCAATGTTATTTCTGACCAACGAGAAGGGAGATAAGATTGCTCCTTTCCAGCTCAACTCATCAGTGGTCCAGTCAAAAACATCTCTAACCTGCGACATCATCGTGGAACTTCACTACCAATGAGTGCATCATAGAATATATTTCATTATTTCTAAAAATTAATACCTTTAGAAAAAGCAAAAATGGCTCAAAAGTGCACTATAGCCATGGTTGTGTAAGAAGGACCGTCGGGCTTGATGCGTTGAGACCTTGTTTTCCATATATTGCAGATTTGAGGACATCGTACTGTTGGCAGATAGATGAATATAGCAACTCCGAGTACGTAGACTTTGCCTGCCAAAAAAGCTCGAGGTCAAAAAGATAACTTCTTGGTAGGTATGTGATTAAAAAAGCGGATGCTCAAAACTTACACATGTAGAGACTAACCCCACAAGAGGGGAAACGTCCATAAACTATATTGAACAGTGACTAAACCTCTTTAGCAGAACTATTCGCTGCAGATGCCAATAACTCGAATATCACTCTTTCTAAGTTAAACAGATTCTACATAGGAGTATTATGTAATGTCCAGTTTCCTAAGTACTCTGTATTTCAATCTTCAAGTAATCTCATCTACCATTGGCTCTTTTTTTCTTGAGATTCCATATACATTGGGTAACACCTCTAGTACACGCAATTCTTTGATTTAAATGTAATTAAGCCAAAATATTTAAAGAAGTTACCTCATCAGGATATTCCAAAGCTGAATAGATTTTGTGATAATCGATTGACGGTGCAACTGATACCCCAACTCCATGAAAGGATATCAATCGCCGCTCACCAATCTCTTTCTCCACCTAAAAGGAGTTTGATGAGTATATCGTTATGGATAGGTAAAAAAGAACTTCTAGTAAAAATGTACCTCCAATGGAGGGGGCATAAGTTCATGGCACATTAGAGCCATGGGGTATATATGACCAGGAATTCCAGCATGTTCGACAAGCCTTCTCATGTTGTCCACTGAAGATGAATCAAAAGGTGCCTGCACCATCTTATATTAGCATGGGTAGTCAAACTAGCACTACTAAGAAAAGTGGGCAGGAAAAGACAAGGATTATGAACATCTTTTACAACCATCAAGAAAAAGTTACTTCCCAGTGGTAAAGATTGTGAAGCGACAGCACATGATGGTGCTCCAGAATCACTACTTCTCATGACTGGTTAGTAACCAACGATCAAAGATGCATTAAAAATCTAAGGAAGTCTTCAAAGAGAGGACAGGGTCCAATCCTCTTAATCTCAAATCATAAAACTGCCATTGGTTGAACCCTATCCACCCACCAAGGCAACACCATAAGTTCATAACAATATTAACTACCGTCAAAGCCTCTACCTCACCATCACATCCAGAGCACATCATTGGCCCACTTGATTACTCAATGACAGATATGGGCATCAAGAGAGAATGCATGTTCAGCTCAATGTGTAATTTCCTAGATGTGGACAAGAGGCAAACATCAAAACGTCACCCAGAAGAAGTCTTCTAACATGCTCCCCTGGGGCCCTACCTAACTACCCCATCTCGAAAGACTTCGAATTTTCCTCACCATAATCTGCAAACAAATTATTGTGCAAAATTTTCCACACAAAATCATTTACTGCATATATATTTAATATAAATACATAAATAAAAGTTGGGCTTCAACTCATACTACTACTATTTAACAGCATACAAAGGACAAAAATTGAGTTCATAATGCTCATAAAGAGCATTATTATGAGAAACAGCAAATAATAGTAGTAAAAATACAAGCATGAGATCCAATTTTTGACAAGGTAAAACCAATGCAACACATTTTTTAATCCACCATTATCATATTTTGTTACTAAACTAATTTTAACAAATGAGGCAAACTATGTGAATATGGAAGAATACGTACTGGACGCCATTCTTTCGTAACAGGATCTGGGCGGTCCCTTCCACCACTTGGAGCTATCCATATTATTTTTGCTCCCGACCTAGAACATAGACAGTAAGAGAATGACTCCCTTAAAATCAGTTGGTAGATTGAAGTTAAAGATGAATACCTTCCCACAATATCGATATCAAAACTAAGAATCCATATTATTTTCATTCTACTGTTGGGAAAATGGATTTTATGAGTGTTAAGGAAGCATCTATCTTTTCATAATTCAGCTCAGCTGTCAAATAGATGAGTTGGAAAAAGTCATCCAATTTTCTTCTTCCAAAGTAATGTAGCTCATTATAGTGACACTCTCTCATGATGATAAAAAAAATTGAATCTGTGATGTTCAGCAGCAGCGGATCAGAACTATTGCTATTTGCTACTGCTGTATCAACCCATACATGCCATAAATATGACCAAGTGGGTGTGGGGTGGTCCAATTAGCTTCTCACAGGACTCGTTATTCATCCAATAAAAAAGTGATGTTAGTTTAAACACAGACCTATCATTCGTAAATTGTAACTGTCCCAAACAGCTTTACTCATCAATAATCACATACTCAGATATTAACATATTATGCAAATAGACTCATCACAGACTCACAATGTGCCAGCAATAAACTTCGTACTTCATGAGTGGACATTTCATTGAAAAAACTCTCCTTATTGTTGGGTTAAGATAGCATGTATAACTAGATGTTCACAAAGAAGGTAGTCTTGTTAAGGAAGTCATGACAAGGACTCTTTTGATCATACGCTTGATGAGCTGAGCAGAAGTTCTTATTTTCTTGTATTGCCACCAGGAAATAATTCCCTTCAGTACATGTTTCCTACATCTCTTTAATGATACCAATAAGTACAATAGCATTAAAAAAAACCAGAGCAGATAGGAAGATGCACTACTGGATGTCTTTTTAAAAAGGGTAAAAAGGTGTTTAAAACTAGGCAACTTGTTGTTCTGCATATATGAGTACAATGAACTACATGAACGACAACTCAAATGTACCTCAAAAGCAGCGCCATTTCTTTTAAGCTTTTTGTGTTTGCTCTTCTCTTCATATCAATGAGCTTAGGATCATCACCCATGTGTTTTTTGGAATACACACATAAAAGATTCCTGACAAATTAGAAGTTCAGAAAATGAATAACTTTGTAATGAAAAGTTTTCATCAAACAAAATAGTTGAGAGCAGTAAACCTATAACCTGCCCATACTAAAGGGTTTGCATAAGGGATCTGTAATAACCCTATCTCCAGCAACATATATCTGCATTACAGTTAAAATATGTAGGCAAAATTACTATTCCTAAATATTTATCATTAATGGCATTATAGTACTTTTTTACAGTGTTTTTAGTATTAGTTACCAGATTCTCAGCAATGAATGAGTTAGTGGATTCCAGCAACAAAGCTATAACAGCTGGATCTCCTTCAGTCTGGTGGTTAGACATTAAAATAACATTCTCACCCTGAAATTTAGCAAAATGAAGTGCTTATCAGAAATAGAAGCCAAATAAAATAGAGCAATCAACCGAATAAAACTGCCAAATTTTTAGCTGGGTGCATTTTGAGAAATATGGAAATTTGAACGTGCTTAAGAAGTCTGATGATTGGCTTGGCAAGAACTATTTTATGAACATTCATAAAGTGGAAACAGAATGTGGCAAGAAAATGTAACCAAAAAGAGGTTCCTCAGGTTGAGTAGAGTCACAAACAAGTAGAATTCACAGCATACCTCCCTAGTGCTACCAGTATAAGCTTTACATGCATATCAATAATGACATGGAGCTCTATAATTACATTGACTGGGCCATCTACTCAGCAAAAGTAAGGAAAGTTTTCTAAATATTAGTAGCAAGAAGCCAGCTAGATGCTGATACTTTGAAGTATTACTATTTACTACGCAACACAGAGGCAAGATAGCTTAGGCTAAGAGTACTTGGATTTCTTTTGATGTTCATTTTCTGCCAAATAAGACTAACAGCAATTCTGAGAACACTGGAGCCAAATATAAAGATATTTAAAATGATCAAGTAAAGTACGAAAAACGTGCACCTGCTCAAGCTTCTTTTCAATTTCATTGACTATGGAGTTGTTCCCAAGAAATGAATTTCTGAAATTTATAGTTAACTAATGTTAAATGCAGCTAGAAAATCTCCAAAGCACAACTAGACAGTGAACTATATAACAGAAGGGCAAAAAGATTATAGGGGGGTACACCCAAATCAATGTCTGAAATCCACAATTTGTGAAGGTTCCTGATATGATATTGATATTTATTTTTATTTTAACGGTAATCTTTTACTCCCTCCGTCTTAAGTTAGTTGAGTCGTATAGCATGGGATGTATGGACCAAGCTTTTATTTCTGGTGCCCTAGTTACTTTTATCATTGAAGTAGTAGAGTTTAGACATTCAGGGAGCGGGAAAATTTGTGTTGAAGTTTAATCAATGACTGGCTGAGGCAGGCATCGCCTGTGAACCTCTATGTTTTAGGTGTTATCTTTTCAATTCTAGTTCACTCTTTCAGAGTCACCTTAATTCTATCACAATTTTATAGAAGTTATACAATATACTGAAAGCATGTAATTGTTCTTCTCGTTGTAGAAATGGCACAGTAATAATTCCTTTGTGGAACAGTGTAGAAGCAACAATTTATTTTCAATAGTTACACCCACCCAATACAGATTGTCATCTGGCAAACATTAACAACTTCTTATACCATGCCACCCTGAATCTATTAGAAAATGGGATAGTAGGATGGTTTAACAGCCAAAACTTGATTCTTAAATACATCTTATTTATAATTACACAATTAAGCGCCTGGCGGCATACAGTTTCCTTACAGTGTAGTGTAGCGACCTCATCAGAGATATTTAACAAGAAAGATGATGCATAGAGCTGTTTCTATCCAACTGAGAATGTTTTACAAAAAAAAAAGAAATGGTAACCGCACTTCCTCTACCATGATATAATGACAATATGTGAATATATCCTTGGATGGGCTCAACGCTAACAGACATACATAGTTAATAGCTAAGTAACATTGAGATAAGACAGGAGGCAGATGAAAATATGAGCTTTTAGAAGCATATAAGATTATTACTTCATAGCAGAAAAATTGGCAAAAGTTAAGAACATAGAAAACAAGTCCTAAAAATATATAGCAGCAGAATGACACAGTTATTACTGCACAAACAAGTACATGGAGTCTTATCAATAAGTAAATTACCATAAAAAACTTACAGTTTTAACCAAAGCTGTAGCTCTTAGGGAATCAAACTATAAAACTTGGACATTTTTTTCCATTACAGATCTCTATCTACCACACTTTCCTGGCTATCTTTCACTTGCAATAGTAATACTCTAACTATGTTAACAGTTGACCACATCAATATTGTTCAGTATGCAGCAGAAAAATTAAAACTATACTAGACTAGCTTTATATAACTTTATAAATTAATTCTTCAGAAGGCAAGGGAGGAACTGAAAATCTATCATACACTGATTTTAGATTGGCATTTGCCAAGTCTAGCAAGCTCACTATTTATGGAATTGTAACCATACAATTGAGTGTATAGGATAAAAATCAAATGGTAAGTCAACCTACCTGAAATCCAATAAAGGTCGGATATATTTCTGACCAAACGTGTAATAATCAAATGGCTCCCGAATGGCATTGTGATGTGGTGAGAACTGAAATGGGTCCTATGAAATTGATTTCCAATTCAATAAGAAAGCTGATGTTGAGAAGTCACATGTGTAAAAATCTAGATGACAAAAGGTAGCAGATTAACTACCTGCACGTCTGAGAAAATACGATCTAAGGCCATAGCCATATTAGACATTACAAGCTCAACAGCTTTAGGATGTCCACTTCTCAAAACCTGAATTTTGAGAACCCGAGAAAAAAAAGATATACACAGCTCAGGGTTCATGATCTTACAAGACATAAAAAATAACAAGATAACTTAATAACATATGTTATCACTCAAGGGGACTTCTGTAAGCATGTTATGTATTGCATCTTAAAATGAACAATAACAAAAGTGGAAATAGCTAGAGCATGTATGAAGTTGCAGAGGATTGAAGAGAGCATTTGAAAAAAAGCTATGTTTCCCCGCCATCACCTAGAGCAAGCCATCTGAAAATATAGAGCAGAAGGTACCTAGTTTTTTATGTAAATAACATGCTTAGCTTCTTCAAGCACATAATTGATAACTCAAAGGAATTTTCCAAACAAACATGTTTAAACATAAAAGACAGAGAGTAATCGAATTTCAGGGACCTCCTGAATTTGTAGATGCTCAAAAGAAATGCAACCAGAGATACTTTATAACCAGATGGTATTCACAGACTCTGGAGAACTAAAGTAATTGAATCAAGTCACACATTTTTTACAATTATAGCTAATAAAAGAAAACAGTCCATGGAAAAATCATTTATTTGTTTAATAAATGGTACATGAAAACATTTTAAAAACTAATCCCATCTTGGTTCCCTCTGATTTATGACCATGTTTCAGAAGCCTAAAATTTCTTTCTTAGGAGTCTACTCTTCTGAAATAAAAGGACACAGTATATTTTTTCTAGCCAAAATAAATGCATATTAAAATTAAAGAATGCAAATCGGCAAACCAGCTTAATAGATCCAACTTGACATCTCATTCATCTAAATAAATATTCATGTATTCCCCAGAGTCTTGCTTTCAAAGCAGCAAATCTAAAACATAAAAATGTTAACCAACAGAAGTCAAAAATTGTAAACCAACCAACCGATCAGCTTAATTGGTAATTCAAAACTTCACGTCTTACTCATGCAAATACACTCTCACATGTCCCTGCGGGATCTTTTCAAATACTTAAATATGAATACATATATAATATTGGAAATGAATTTAATCACGAAATGTCACGTCATTTTGACATATTGTGAAAATGATGGAAAAAGAAAGAATCTCTATTTCCCTAATAAAGTGATGAAAAACTTCAGTGTGCACAGCAACCGTTTAATTTCATCCTTTTGTATATTTTGTTCATATCAATTACTCTCTTCAAGAGCAAACAGTTCCACGACTCCAGTTTACATCAGCGTTAAATATCACAGAAGGTGAAAAGGAAAATAAACAAATTTGTCAATACTGAAGTGAGGTTTTCACCATTTCTAAAACTTAAAGCTCTGACACCAGCAAAATAACAAAACTTACACACCATATTTTGCTACCGTAGCTTTCAACCTCATGTCATTACAAAATCATGAGGATGACAAAAATATCTTAAACAACAGATTCTCATCATAAATGGCCCAGTAATTGACAACTACATATTTTCACTATTAACAGGATAAGATTATTTTACTGCATCTCGGTAATTGTGATACAATTCTGCCATCCCCTGAGCTATATTAATTGGCAATCTTCCAGCTTCTGCTTCTTTTTGTATCACCAAAAGTAGGTCTGGAATATAAATTCATATCAGAACGCTGGAGCAATTTGTGCATATGCTGAAATCTTAAGATTCATGCTTATTAAACTGCAAATGTTGTAAGACAGGAGTTTTCCACTGAGGCAAATAGGAATATTGAAATGCTACAAAACCCTAATGTGAGGAAGCTGTAACAAGTTGGTAGTTACAATAGATGATTCGTATCAATTACAGCACCCAAATATCATCCTAAACAAGGAAGCTGTGACTTGTAACATAACAGTTGGCCACAAACTTGCTTAAAATTGATTTTCATTTTAACCACCTACTCCATGCTAAATTCCTACGCATGCAATCAATTGTATGTAGACAGAAGTAGCCAGAAGAAAACAAAGATCTTTTTACTTTTATGACAACACAACCAATTATGCATATTTTATTGAATTGTTATACCAAAGCTTTCTACAGACTTTTTGTCATAATATATAAAAACTTCTGAATTTAACTGAGGTCCTTTCCAGATGATTATAGATGTAACTTACTAGAGCAGGTTCAACCAGGAAGAGGGGAGGTTGAAGTGAACACAAAATTAAATAGACCAACGATTTCTCATATTATGCATATTTCATTGAGTTGTTGCACCCAAAGCTATCGCATGCTTTTCTCATAATATAGAAACACTTCTGATAAATTGTGGCTTTCCAGATGCCCATAGATGGAGCAGAATGTAACTAATTTGAGCAGGTAAGTTCAACCCAGAAGAGAGCAGGTTGAAGTGATCACATAACTAAATGGATCAGCATTTTCCATGATAAATACTTTCACATTTTACTTCTCATATGTTTCCTTGTTTCTCCCAATCCTCTAGTTTCGCAACTAATCTTTCCGAGTAACTCGTACTAAGACTAAAGTCTGACACTTCAAAAATGCTTAGTGGTGGGTCCTCCATGCTAACTGCAAGATAAGCTTCAGCAGGCCAATGGGAGGTTCAGAAGCGACTAACTTTTCTGTTTCTCCCATCTCATAAATCTCTCGATTTTAGTCTTGCAATTTTTTAAACCTGAACAGATCATCTTGGAAACAAACATACTCTAGATGTCCATTTTTGAATTGCAAAGTGGTTATGATTTCAGTAAAAAATTGGTGCAGGAAGCTGTTCATATTATGCTCACTAAACTTATTGTCTTCGAAACTAAATCAGCTAAGCATATGTAAATGGTTTATAACAAGCTCAAGAAAAAAGCCAGAATGTGTTGAATGGAATAAGTCAACCACTAACTGTACATATTAAGGTATTGATTTTGCAGTAATATAACCCAGGAAGCTTAGTTCAATTGCCCCTGTCATTAACAATTTCAACTAGCTCTTTCATCTCCAATTTGCTAAAAATTTAAAAAGAAATTAAAGAAACAGGTATGTATTGAAACTTATGCACGTGTGGCCATAAAAGTATTACTAAGTGTTTCTTTATACGCTTAAGCACGATACCAAAAATTAACTCATGGCTGCTGATACAAGTTTGCAGAAAACAAACAAAATTAATGTAATCAATTGACATTTTGACAGATATTGGAGTCACAAACACGCAAGAAACTATTAAATACTCCTACATACGTAATGCCACAATATATCCAATCACTCAATTTTTTACGCACCGAGTTTAACTCGCTAAAAGAGTTTGAACATCCAGACCAAGATTTCAACAATTAAAACAATAAATCAGCAAAAGAAATGAAAATACAGAATGAATGCTACTTCAAATTATATAGCGAAGGACCTTGTTCGGTACGCGCGTCAAGAAATGACGGAGGCGGCGGAGATACGTCGTGGTGATCAGAGGCGGAGCTGGAGGCGACTTCCGGCGTGGAAGCCGCGGCATTCAAGGAGCTCTTCCTGTGGTCGAGCATCTCGGAAGTTCCCCAGGGGTTGGAGGCACAGAAAAGAAGACATGAAGAGCGAGTCCGGCTCCGAGCTCCGCCACAGCCGAGAGATATTACGAAGTAAGAGTATTTTGAAGAGGAAACCCTAGGTGCAGTTGAGCAGCAGTAGAGCTTCGCTGTAGACGGAATAGAGAGCATCATTGAAATCGTTGGTTGGGGTGTGTGAGATTGAATGTGTGAAAAATGTGTGAAATTTGTGAAATCGGAACAGGATATAGGAAAGCATGCGAATGGGAGATAAATTCGTTTGGAAAATCTATATATACTTTAAATTTTGTCGATTATAAATTAAATAGCACAATAGTTAATTTGTTACTTGCAAATGAGAAGTTCAATTTCCTAATTGTCATTGTTATGATATGCATCTTTTTATATGAGTAGGATTATATATTAATTCAGCAAGTGTGCATCGCAGTGGTCGGTGCACACATATTCCTATATTAGTTCATAATTAATTACATATAAATTGATTAATAATTATTACAATTTTAATTATATTAAGAATAGTAATTTTATAAATAAATAAATAAATTATTATAACAAGTTATTCAGTTAACATATTTACTCTGCGATTATTCGTATTAAACATATTATTGCAACTTGACTTTGTTCGGATTAATACTTAAGTAGTACTAAATTACCCGGTATAGAAAATTTCAAAAATTAAGACTTTGAGGAGATTGGATGAGAGGAAAATTTCATAATGCATAACGAGTTGCAACTTTCAATTTGAAACTTTTGTGTTGTTCACTAAATCGTTGTCTTAAATGATTTTAAATATATGATTTAATTGTGAATTGACTTGAGCTTTAAGTGAATGTGATGTTTGAAATTTAGGTAAATATATTCTTTACCCTGTCATTTTTTGCCCCTCTCCCCCAAAAAATGTCTCAATCGAAGTATAATTACATAAATTATTTATCATTTTTAAACAATCTTAGTTTTATGTAAAAGTACGCGTACCAAAGCTTCAACAGAGCATGTCAGCTTGGATATACACAATTACGTGAATTTCAAATATAACTATATATAAAAGAAAACAAACAACTCAAGTTTCCATGAGCATAAGTTATACTCCCCCGTTCCACTCTAAGTGTAGTATTTTTAACTTACAAAATTGATCAAAGCCATAACTGAAATGCGACATGGCCATAGATCACAGAGCTTAGGTTTATGGTTACGCAGTATAAACCACATAACTATGTTTCACAAATAGACAACGAAACTGTTGGTAAAACATTTCCCACTTCAACCAATAAGCAACGAAATAAGAAGTCATATTTACCTTGAAAGTTCTAACAAATGTTAAATTGTTTCCAACGCCGTTGTGATTAGTGATGGCGCCAACGGAGGCGAGGTTGAGAAAAATGGGTTGATGTGATTTTATTTATTCTTTCCCCATCAAAGCCATGCTGTTGGTGCACCTGCTTATAATATCTGTTGTTAAAATTCAATAGTTTACAAGCGTGTCACATAATTGCTAAAATATTAATAGTAAGCTGTTATTTGGTAATCTGAATACTAAGAGTGCAAATTTTCCTCTAAAGTATTAAAGTACTCTAAAATAGCACTTCATCCGTCCCATAGTAGATGTCACACTTGGAAGATGGCACGAGATTTTAAAAGATGTTATTTTGTGCGTTAAGTGGTGAGAGAATATAATTTTATAATTGATGTGAGAATGAACTATTTTCAAACGAAGAAATGTGACATCTTTTGTTGGACAAACTAAAAAGAAAAGTGTGACTACTATGGGATGAGGAAGTATTCAATTTTTAGCCGAGTTATTAGATAAACCATAAATCTTCCTCGAAAAAAGTGATGAATCCTCATCCCCAATCGTCAAAAACAAAGCATCCAATCTCTTGCCTAAAATCTTCTTTATCTTTTCATCTAATTTCTTCAGAACCACAATAAATGCCTCAAAAGCAGGCCACAACAACATTGCAATCGCACCAATAAAAAGGATAGTTCAGAAACATATTTCCTAAAAATATTTCAGTATCTCAGTTACAGGCCAACTGCTGGTGAATATCTAAGTAAAATGTTTGAATAAAGTCCCATGACAATGATTCCCTCGGAGTATAACTCAAATCTTGACAAGCTCGTCTCTTTTCTGTGACACCGATTTATCCTAGGAAGTTGATAATGACCAAATGAAGCACTAGATTGCAGAGTACAAAATCTGCAAAAGCACGTTCAGGAGGCAAATCCTGAACACAAGAAGACTTAAGTGACGGGAACAAATAAAGTTATCAACTCAAGAAAAGTTGAAAAGACTCAGAATATAATATTGATCCAAGCTTTATTTCTTAGTATTATCCGCTATTAGTCTACAATTGGTGCTATTAATCTGATCTGTTACTAAGATTACAAGACATTCCATTTCAATTTTGTCTGGTAAGAAAAAGACACAAGAGAAAAGCGTGTTTTGAGAAAATCCATAAGTTCCGGGAGTTCAGTTAGATGACAATTGATATTCCTTTGCTCAAGGTTTTCAAATTAATGCTCACCAGAAAACTAAAAACTTGATAACGAAGAACTAAACGTTAAAAGTAGAACTAATAGCTCGAACTTTCAACCTTTGAATTTTCATAAATCTTATCAAGAAAAGATTGATTCCTAACACCAGAACTTGGAGATCAGAGCTTTTACAAGATGCATTACCTTGAATTCCTTGTTGTCTTTGTTTACTTGAATTCGGAGGCTAACTGTGACACAACAATAGAAATCCAGTAAACACTTTGTATTTCAAGATTTGATCAACATCTTATTGCATAATGCATATAAAATAAGAACGTGCAATCCTACATACCAGCAAGGACAGCAGTCCCCACACACGAAAGTACACCAGAAAGAAAGGAGTTAAATGGGAATGACCCGACAATAGCCATGTAAGCAACCTGGTCAGAAACAGAACATTGGATTTCCATGTTAAAAAAGAAACAAATTATTTAAAGACAAGTATGAGGGTCAGAAACGAGTTGTTTTAGCATGATTACAAGATCAAAGTACACTAGTTAGCTAGTCAATGTACACCTGATTTGATTGGCAGGAGTTATATTAGGACAAAGGGCAGAACAGGTTGAGCCATCTAAGTTCTATCATTTCTTCATATATGTTTAACTCATTATCGAATATTGATACCCATAAACAAAACCCATACGATATCACCACATCATACAGCTCTTTCAATTGCTAAAACGAGTGCAAACATAATACCCATCATAGTGCTGATATCCTTTATAATCTTCAGTTTCTTGATCAATATAAAAGATGGTACTATATGTGTCTCTAGAAATACAACCTCAGCATGTGGAAATGGAATTACTGATAAAGTCATTCATACTGTATGTGCATAAAAATATCAGTGTTGTCAAAATGTCGTTCGGGTCGCCCGGGTCGCCTGGGTCGAGACCATCACCGCCCCAACATGGGTGGGTTGATCGAGATACAGGGTCGCCGTTGGGTCGAGTGGGTTGCCTGGGTCGCCGTTGGGTCGAGTGGGTTGCCTGGGTCGCCGTTGGGTCGAGTGGGTCGCCTGGGTCGCCGTTGGGTCGAGTGGGTCGCCTGGGTTGCCCTAAACATATGCTATCTCTGATTTTCTCAAATCTCTCACATGTTTTCTGACTCTCTGAATCACAATTCTCTATATATATGCATGCACCACATCAAACTTTTCAACCCTACTTTCTACACTTTAGAATTCGGCCTCTTCACTCCTAAACAAATAAACAATTCAAAGATCTTTTGCTGCCACCCTTCATATATTCCTTTGTTTTGATATTTTCAGACAATGGTATCAATTATTTATTGTGTT
Organism: Salvia splendens; assembly: GCF_004379255.2. Lineage (NCBI taxonomy): Eukaryota > Viridiplantae > Streptophyta > Magnoliopsida > Lamiales > Lamiaceae > Salvia > Salvia splendens. The sequence continues at coordinate 12,923,707 of NC_056046.1, forward strand.
ATGACTTATGAATTGTTTTGATATTTTGATCATTTCTATTTTCCACTTTATCTCTATTCACATAAATTGCGTCTACATTTATATTATTTGATATATTATAAACATTAGAGCAATATATTTATTTTATTTAATATTAAAAGGCAAAACAATTAGCCTAGATTTGTGGGTCTCTCGACCCAGTCGACTCGTCGACCCGCGACCCGAATTTTTACCTCATCGACCCGATGCGCCCCGCGACCCTAACAACACTGAAAAATATAGAAAACAAATGGAGAAAAAAGAATCTTCTCTTCTGTGTCCGCATAGCTGTAGGGTCATGGAAGCTCAAGAGTCAATATTATGGTAACTTGTGCATTTTCAAACATAGCTTCGCAAAGGAAAATCCACTAATGACTATGAGTTTAGACATTATTCTTAGATAGACCGATAGCTTCATAAAGGAAAATCCACTTGTGAGTTTAGACATTATTCTTAGATAGATCGATTCAATCCCAACATGTCAGACACAGTAATCTAAATAAACAGTAGGATATAGACCAGCTTGTCTGCACAGTTTATAAATCACATTGTCGAAGACCGGAGAAATCAAATAGCTTCCAAGCTGAGGATCTAGCCACAACTAAGCACAACGTTTTATGATAGTTGGTCAATCGTGTGAGACTATCCTAAACTATCAGTTGTATGGGCACTTCAAGTTAGAGCTTAGAGCTGTCAATTATTAGAAGGATTATGTGAATCAGTTTAATAAAAAGGATCAAAAGAAGTGCATGAAAATTAAATCAGATGCATTAGGAAGTGATTCTGAACATCATCTATTTATATCACCAAATATTGCAGTGACTATTCTCAGTATGCATATCTCCAGATTAAGACCAACTACATTGAATTTGAAAAACACATTAGCTTTATAAACTTTGATTCCCCTAACATATCCATGTTAGCTCCACTTTACAACACAAACAGATCATATACTTAACTTTTTACAGAAAATTCATAAATGAAACGCTAAACATATCTACTTCATAGGCCAGCATCTGCTACATGACCCCAAGCTAGACAAGCATCCCAAAGTATTCCATACACAATAACCCAACCTCACATCAAAAGAAACTTTATTATCATTTTCATTTTCATTTTCAGTTTCGCTTCACCTAAAAAATTCCAAATTCTACCCATCCCCCTATAAACACTTTCAGATCTAAAACCTCCATACCTCAAAGAATGAAAAAATAAAGGAAATTAGTTAAAATGGTCAAACGAAGCACCGTAACTACACATGTCAAATAAATTCTTGTCATACCTGGATTACAGCGGTGGCGACAGCGAACAGAATATAGAGATCAATTATCTGAAAAATAGTTCCAACAATTTAACCCTAAATTGCTCGGAAAAAAATAAACGAAGCATCTGCAAATACAATAGAATGGGGAGAGAGCGAGAGAGGAGACCTTGAGGTTATTAGGGGTTGCCGCGTAGGCAGAGCGGAGAGAGTGAAACAGAGCGTGGGCATCTTTCGTGGCAGCCGATCTCCCCATCTCTCACACTTCTAAATCTCTCTATTTTGTTTTGAGAACAGTGGCTCTGCAAACTGAATCCAAGTCTTTGTTAAAGTAAATTAGCTGGGGAAAAATACCGAAATGTCGAAATATCGGTCTTATCGTACCGAAAAAATACTGAAAATACTGAATTTTCGGTATACCGTGATTTTCGGTACGGTATGATACCTTACTGAAATATTTCGGTAAGGTAAAGGTATGAATTTTTATATACCGCGGTATACCGCGGCATACCGAAATTCGGTATATACCGTAATTTAAGGTATATACCGTAAAATATGAATATAATAATATATTAAGTATTTTATATATTTTAAAATTATAAAATTTATTGTGAAATATAATATAATACGAATAAAATATACTAGTATTTAATACCCCGTATATTATTTAAATTACTATAAAATATAAATAGTATTCTAAAAACTCAAATATTCAATTTTTATTGATATTGAAAGTAAGGTATACCGCAAAAGTATGGTATACCGAACTTTGGTACGACATACCGAAAATGAGGTACGATATCGGTATGAAAATTCTCCATACTGAAAATAAGGTACACCGAAGTTCGGTATACTGAAAATTTTGGTAAGATAAATGTATGATTTTTTCGCATACCGAATTTACGATAAGGTATACGGTATGGTGGTTTCGGTAGGGTATACCGTACCTACGTACCCCTATATGATAATTCAAACCTATTATCACACAGCAGAATACGAAATTATCAAAACTATTATGAAAATAAATTGTGAATATATCTATTTTCACATTTGACATTCATTTTCCTAAATATTCTATGTTTTATACAAATTGTTTGGTCTAAACTTATTTTTAAATATTATAAATTCTGAAAGCTTATAAGTTATAACAACTAATTTAGTGTGTTTAAAAACTGATGTTTAGTAGTAGTAGTAAGTAACAAAGTATTGATCCTACATTAGTCTTATAACTTTTGATCTTTGAAAATTTCGAATATCTCAAGAAAGAGAGTTTTGAATCCCCAATTTTCTCTTCCCAACTTTAGAAGTTGAGAAGATTATAAACGAAGCATGATTAAGTTTGAAGAGAGAAAGTCTCGATTGTTTTTATTGTATGAATCAAAAATTGAACTACAAAAGAGTGAGCTCACCTTATATACGTGGTGAACTAATTCTGTGAGCTAACACAAAATATCTACAACAAAATATCTAATGCCAGCTAGCTATAACAAACTTTAACTAACTAACTAATATAGCCGTTGGTGGTTGAGCTAAGATAACCGGCACTCTCGAAGCTTCCATCCTCTTGACTTCACGTGTGCATGGCTGCTGATGCCTTTATATCTAAGAGCCCCCCTCAAGATGGACTATAAACGGTTGTGAAATCCATCTTGGACAACAAGGTGTGAAAGGGAGTTGATGCCAAAGGCTTGGTGAAAATATCCGCAAGCTGCAAGTTATTGTGAACATGGACAGGTTTGATGATGCCTTCAAGTAGCTTCTCTCGAATGGTATGACAATCGATTTCTATGTGTTTAGTGCGCTCATGAAAGACCGGATTCGAGCTGATATAGACTGCCGCTTGGTTGTCGCAATAGAGAGGAACGGGTTGTTTGACTGATACACCAAAGTCTTTCAATAGAGCTAGAATCCATACCACTTCACAACATGCTAAGGCCATCGATCTGTATTCTGCTTCAGCCGAAGACCTAGAAACGGTGTGTTGCTTCTTTGAGCGCCAAGAGATTAGAGAGCTTCCCAAAAAAAGGCAAAAACCTGAAACACTCCTTCTTGTATCTGGGCAGGCAGCCCAGTCAGCATCAGAGAACATGCTTAGGTCTGAAGCTGACTTTGCTGAGTAGAAAATGCCATGGCCTAGTGTGCTTTTCAAGTACTTGAGAACCTTTTCAGCTGCAAGCATGTGGCCCGAGCAAGGCTTAGATAAAAATTGGCTAAGGTTATTCACTGCAAAAGTGATGTCCGGTCTAGTTATGCAGAGGTAAACTAGGCGGCCAATGAGTCTTCTATATGCAGTAGGGTCAGTAAGTGGTTCCCCTTCATCTTGTTGCAGATGTTTGGATGAATCCATGGGTATGGAAGAGGGTTTACACCCAAGAAGGCCTGCATCGGTGACAAGATCTAAGGCATATTTGTGTTGGGAAATGAAAATGCCACTGTTGTTTCTAGCAATCTCAATCCCCAGAAAATATTTTGGAGAGCCAAGATCCTTATACTTGAAATGAGCAGTGAGAAACTCTTTGAAGTGTTCTATCTGCACATCATCAGTGGAAGCAATAAGAATGTCATCCACATATATAACAATTCCAAAGAAAGAACCATCATTGGAATGCTTGTAGAAAAAGGAGTGGTCCGAGGCAGATTGAGAGAGACCAAAGCCAGATAGAACTTGTGAGAACTTCAAATACCATTGCCTAGAAGCCTGCTTTAGGCCATAAAGAGACTTCTTCAGCTTGCATACAAGCTGTCCAGAAGCAGCAGTCTCTGAAATGATCAAACCGGGTGGCAATGTCATATAAATTTCTTCATCAAGCTCACCATATAGAAATGCATTATTGATATCAAGATGAGCAAGCTTCCATCCACGTATAGCAGCAAGAGCGAGCACCATCTTGACAGTGGTGAGTTTTGCCACTGGTGAGAAAGTATCATGATAGTCTACACCGGCTTGTTGTGTGAATCCCTTGGCAACTAAACGGGCTTTGTATCTCTCCACTGTAGCATCAGCCTTAAACTTGATCTTGTATACCCACTTACAAGAAATTGGAATTTTACCCGGAGGCAGCACTGTGATTAACCAAGTGTCTGTCCTTATCAGAGCTTCTAGTTCTTCTTGCATTGCCAACACCCACTCAGGATGTGTAGCAGCTTGTTTGAAGGACTTGGGTTCAGTGAGAGTGGATAGAAGGATGATGAATTTCTGATAAGGTTGAGAAAGCTTGGCAAGAGAAAAATAGGCAGATATGGGATATTTAGAATCAGTCACCACTGAGTTGCATATATAATCACTGAGGTGTGTAGGTGTTTTAATAGTTCTTCCCGAGGATGACTGAAGAGGAGTTGTGGATGGAGCATCAGTGACAGAGGTGGATTTTTGCTGAGGCAGAGGTTTTGAGTTATTCTGAGGCTGAAAAATTTTCTGAGGCAGAATGGATGTTGGAATATCAGAGGTGGAATTTAAGTGAGAGAGTGGGAATTCATTTTCATGAAAAACAACATTTCTGGAGATGAAAATGGTATTGTTTTCCAGATCCATGACTTTATACCCCTTGTATCCAGAAGGATAGCCAATGAATATGCACTTTATGGCTCTAGGAGAGAACTTGTTTCTGCTTTTGTCAAGAGTGGAGGCAAAACAAAGGCATCCAAAAACTTTAAGGTGAGAGTATGTTGGGGATTTGTTGAAAAGCATCTGAAATGGTGTCATTTTATTAGGTAGTACATAGGAAGGAAGCCTATTAATGAGGAAAGAGGCTGTAAGAACACATTCACCCCAGAATTCTAGGGAAAGATGTGATTGAAAGAGCAGGCTTCTTGCAACATTTAAGAGATGTTGGTGTTTTCTTTCCACTCTTGCATTTTGCTGAGGGGTTTCTACACATGAGTGTTGAGACATTGTTCCATAAGTGGATAGAAGAGAAGTGAGATTGAATTCGGGGGCATTGTCACTTCTCAACACTTTAATTCTCTTGGAAAATTGAGTGAAAACAGTGGAAAAGAACTGAGATAGGACAGTAGGTACTTCTGATTTTTGAGATAATAGGAAAGTCCAAACAAAGCGGGAACAATCATCAACAATAGTGAGGAAATATTTGAATCCATTGTGTGTAGGGGTATGAAAAGGTCCCCACACATCACAATGAATTAAGTCAAAAATGTTCTGAGATCTGTTTGAAGAATCAGGAAATGGTAGCCTCTTTTGTTTAGCTATTGGACAAATATGACATGAAGTGGTTTGAGAGTTTGAAGCAGGTAAAGAATTGGACAAGATTTTGAGTTTATTGAGTGAGGGATGACCCAAACGATTATGCCATACATCCAAACTAACAACTGAATTAACAGATACAACAGAAGTTTCAGTGGATGTGTGAGTATTTGTCATACTGGAATCAATGTGAGATTGAGCTAAATCAAGGATGTAGAGATTTCCAACACGGCTACCCTTCCCAATCATGATCCCCAGTGAAGCTTCCTGGATTAGAAAATGAGTGTGAGTGAAGGTGACAGTGCATGATGAGTTGTTGGTTAACGCACTGACAGAAAGAAGATTAAAAGAGAAAGATGGAACATGAAGGACTGATGTTAGAGTGATCTTTGGAGTGAGATGGACAGTACCTATGTGAGTGATGGGGGCAGTTTGACCATTAGGAAGGTTCACAGAAGCATTGGAGACAGGTGAGGCAGAAGACAATAGGGAAGGATCAAAGCAGACATGGTGTGTAGTACCTGTGTCTAAAATCCATGTAGATAGACTGGATGATGAAGATAATGTGTAAATAGGAGATGATAAAGAAATCGTACCAGAGAAGGGAGGAGATTGAGATTGGGAGATTGACTGTGGAGTTGGAGATGAATTTGGAGCAGTGAGGTTTTGAATGTGATTCTGAGTGTGGAGTTGGCTTTGCAATAGATTCACAAGCTGCTGGTATTGATCCATAGTTGGTAAATTTGTAGCATCAAGCTGAGCTCCAGACTTAGATCCTCTCCAATCAGAAGAATCAGAGTCATTTTCCACAAAATTGACAGACTTATGCTTGTAAGATGTGGATTGATTGAATCCACCAGATTTCGGTTTGTCTCGGCCATAACCTGGAGGAAAACCATGAAGAAAGAAGCATTTGTCTACATTATGGTTAGTTTTACCACAATGAGTACATAAAAATTTGTTGAAGCCTCTGTTAGTATTGGAAGCTGCATTTGCGTAGGGCTGTTCACTTGCAATAGGAGTTGGAGCTGGGGAATAAGCTGAGGAGATAAGCTTTCCATCAATGCTCCGTTGTCTCTCTTCCTGAACCACTAGAGAAAAAACCTTAGAGAGTGAAGGCAATGGAGAGATTGCTAGAACATTAGATCTGATCTGAGAATAAGATGCATTTAAACCAATGAGGAACTGGACTGTGCACTCATCTTCCTGGTGCTGATGCCATTTAGCAGCACTATGGCATGTACATCGATTGCAAGTACACCACGAAAGAGGCTGAGAATTTTTGAATTCATCCCAAATCGATCTCAAAGTGGTGAAATATGTGCTCACATCATTGTTTCCTTGACTGAGTGACATTAATTGCTGCTTCAGTTGGTAGAGACGAGCAGAATCTCCAAGAGAGAAGCGATCCTTTAGATCTGCCCAGATTTCATAGGCATTATCTAGAAACATGATACTCGAACAAATCTGAGTAGAAACCGAATTGCGTAGCCAAGCAACGACCATGCTATTGCACCGGATCCATGCGTGATACAATAGATCATCACTAGGCGGCCGAAGGATAGATCCATCCACAAACACTAGCTTGTTCTTAGCTAGTAAAGCTGTGGTGAAGGAGCGACTCCACGTTGAATAGTTAGAACCAGCCAACAACTGAGGAACGAGAACAACACCGGGATTATCACTAGGATGAAGGAAGTAAGGACTGGTAGAATCATCAGATGGAGGAATTTGAGGGCGATTTCTGGTGTTCATGATGATCGGAAAAAAAAACAGAACAGAAAGAGAGGTGAAATCAGAGAAGAATAGCGGAAGATCTTGTTTTCTCCTGATACCATGAGAAGATTATAAACGAAGCATGATTAAGTTTGAAGAGAGAAAGTCTCGATTGTTTTTATTGTATGAATCAAAAATTGAACTACAAAAGAGTGAGCTCACCTTATATACGTGGTGAACTAATTCTGTGAGCTAACACAAAATATCTACAACAAAATATCTAATGCCAGCTAGCTATAACAAACTTTAACTAACTAACTAATATAGCCGTTGGTGGTTGAGCTAAGATAACCGGCACTCTCGAAGCTTCCATCCTCTTGACTTCACGTGTGCATGGCTGCTGATGCCTTTATATCTAAGAGAAGTTTGATAATTTAGTATCACACGTATTTGGCTAGAAGATTTAAGGTTGAATCTCACTAGTGGAGTTACGAGAGTAGCAGCTCCTCATCTACACAATAACATCAACATAGAAAAGGTGACCCTTGATACTTAAGAGTACGCCTAGGATCAATTTATATGATTTAATGTATGTTAAATCGCATTTCAGATTAGATTTTAATTTCTTGCAATTAACTCATGAATTTTCAGGAATCATCCTATGAAATCGGAACGGGGATCTTCAAAACATCCTAACAATTAGGTAGTGTTGTTCAATTTGTCGAGTCTTTTTGATCAACATTTAGCAGACTTGGTCTCTGAATAAGAATAAGAATAATTGAATAACTTGCATGTTTAGTGTCTATAAAAATATATAATGACTCAAACCGCACAATTCGAGTACATTACATTGGTTGAAATGTCTGCCAATTAATCTCCAGGTCGAACACATGACAACTCCATTACTCTAACTTTTATCTTCTCCTTAGTAAAGTGGTTGTCCATTTCAAACGTGTTTGATTATATCATGTTGAACCGGGCTTACAATTATACTGATGCGGTTGTGTTATCACACAATATCTGATACGTCTTGATCTGGTTGTTGACCATACACTTCGTTGTTACGGCGTTGATTGCGAATATATCTCCAACTCATCTATTTGCGCACCGTGTTCAATGCACCCTTCTTGCTCATAATCGCCAAAATTAGCAACATTTTAACATGCTAATCACATCCTAAATTATAAAATTAATCATGTATAATTCACTCTAGCAATGGTCTGACATCCAAGTGGTGATAATTCGTCGGACAAAAATTTACCTGCGGAGAAAGAATAATTTTGAGGTTTGAATTTTCGGTACAGTTAGTTATATATAGTCATAGTATTTTTAAGAATGATGTGTGACCACAGGCTTTTGACTTATACTTTAGAGAATTTTGATTGAATTGCCATTGAAAAATTGTTTCGGTTAATGTTATACTACTATAATAGTATGTGTTGGTTGTGGAATTAGAAAAAAAGTTACAAGGTAAATAGGTAGGTTTTTGTTAAAAATATATTTGCTTCAAATTTGCTTCAAATTTTTAACTTTAGACGCCTCTTACCCGTCGTATGCATATTTATTTACGGATGTGTATTTACCAACTGATTACTGATTACTGATTACTGATTACTGATTACTCTCCACCGTTAAAACATGTGTTTTTTGTAGTGAAAATTTATTGGTGGTTTGTTAAGCTATTAACGAGATCGCACACACAAGTTAATTCTTATATTTCAGTTTTTGAACTAGATGATGCTTAAAACTTCCTAGTTATTAAATTCCAAATATGATGATGCTTATAACAAGATAATGCTTACAAGTTCAACAATTAATAGCGAATGAGGCATATCAATTATCAAACCTACATCCTTTCATGTTTCAAATTGACTTTTTTTTTCATTTTCTAAATATTCCAATCATACCCCAATCATTTAATGAAAATTATGCAATGTAAATTTATATGAAAGGATAATTAGCGAAATATTTATATGATAACATCAATTTAATTTGTTCAAATTAATTCAGTTAATATATGAACTAGTGTATATAATGATTATTTCATATTCTATGATCATTAGTCACAACGTACGTAAAATAGATTTCCGTAAAAAATCAACGTGTTACACGTCAATTATTAACTTAGGAGTTTGAAAGAATCTTAGCTAACAAAAAGCTTTATTACTGTACTTTAGAGAAAATTAGGTTAAAAAGGAAAATTTGGGTTGTATGTGAAAATTGAATGAAGAAATTATAGATTGTAAAAGTCATTCATAGTGGCCTAATTGCAGGCGAATATACAAGCTAGTTAAGTTGACCTCTTTGTTGATATCAAGGATGTTAATGTTGTGTTGTGCCCACAGAGAATGGGAGGGCCACTATACTATGCATGTAGTAATTGAATTCAAAATTTATTGTAGAAATCCCCCTTAGGAAATGGGATAAATGGAGATGTTAGATAGGTAAGTATGGTTTGTTAAGGGACAAATGCACACGTTAAAAGCTTACACCAAAATTTCCTTTTCTCCCAAAGGATACAGGAAAAAGGAAAGAGTGGAAAAGGATCACTTCTCTCTCTTTCCATCTCTCTTCATTAGCTATCTTTTTTGGCTCTTTTCATCCTACCCCCACGTCCACAAACCCCTCTCTTTTCCTCTCTCTCTCTCTCTTCTATCCCTACCCTACCTCTCCCAATAGCTCTTCTAGTGTCATTTTCTCATATATACTTCACACAAAAGAAACAACCATTCACTTCAACCTTACCTTCTCTCTCTCTCTCTCTCTCTCTCAATCTCAAATTAATCTCTGCAACTAATCTTCTCAATTCCTCAACAAACAAACAATCCTCCATATCCTCACAAGTGAATTATTTTGGCGAAGAGAAAGAGGGGAAAGTGAAGAAGAGAATGGAGCTGTTTCCGGCACAGCCAGACCTGTCTCTGCGGATCAGCCCTTTAAACAGCACGACTTCATCGAGCTGGAGAAGAGGGGAAGAAGAAATGGATTTGGGGTTTTGGAAGCGAGCTCTCGAGTCAAGAGCCTCCCTCTCTTCAATGCCCAAGCCTGACCTCAACCTCTCTAATCCAGCCAGGGTTTCCGACACCACCAACACAGCCGCCACCCACCAACACCACCACCTCCTCCACGGCCGCTTCGCCCGGCCGCAGCTGGGGGAGGAAGTGAATTTGCTGAGGCCGATTAGGGGAATTCCGGTGTACCAAAACCCTCCTTCTTTCCCCTTCACACCTCATTATCACCACCATCAGCAGCAGCACCAACACCAACAGCATCATTTGGAATCATCTTATAATCACATCGCAACCGCTGCGTCGGTGGCGCCCTACACCTCCCAAGGCCTCATGCGATCGCGCTTCCTCTCGAGATTTCCGGCTAAGCGGAGCATGAGGGCCCCACGGATGCGCTGGACCACAACCCTCCACGCCCGTTTCGTTCACGCTGTTGAGCTCCTCGGCGGCCATGAAAGTAGCCCTCTTTTTTCTCCTCTCTATCAATTTTTAGGGCTTTTCTTGCTCGTTTATCTCATAAACAAAATCACAGCAAAATAGGCTATTAACATGTTGAATTTGTGTAGGAGCTACGCCCAAATCAGTTCTCGAGCTCATGGATGTCAAAGATCTCACCTTGGCTCACGTTAAATCCCATTTACAGGTGATAAAATACTCTTCCTTTTCCAATTAACCATCTTTATTTCGCAAAATTCAACAATTTTAACGATTCTTTCATTAAAGTAGAAACGGATAGTGAATATGTCAAAGCACACAAGTTCCAAATTCCGATGATTTTATTTCTATGCTGCTAAGGCCTCTCTCAACATCCTTCCTCTTTAGCAGATCTACCAGCTTTTTCACTTGGAAGAACTAACCATCCGTGTAAAGGACGAGTGTGTTTGTGTGAGAGAGAGAGAGAGGGCAGTAACAATTGAAAATAGTAGGTAGTCCAAGATAAGTTATGCAGACAGAATCATATCACAATAATACTATGTGATTTAGTTTGTATATGAGAATTCTTTTGAAAAACTAACTAGTAGTTGCATATGTTTTGTAAAGGATTGGTAGAGAGAGAGAAGAGAAAGGACAAAACACTATCATTACACAATGATATATATACATACACGTTTGAGTAGAAATCATCTCTGGCAAAAAACAATGTTTTAAACCTCGAAAAGTGTAGACATTGAATCACATGCATGCAAGTATACACACACATATATATGTATATACACACATCATGAGATGACATGTACTAAAAGTTGTTTGTCATTCATTCAGTTGTATTTCACAACATTACAACTTATATTTAATAGCCTTCTATTTTTGCTCTTTTTATTTTTCATGGAAAGCTTCATACCATAGAATAGGCTTGCAGATGTACAACATTACAACTTTTCTGATGGGCCTTAGTTTTTGCAGATGTACCGCACAGTGAAGTCTACTGATAGAGCCTCAGCTAATTCAGGTTAATAAGTAGTATTTGATGAATTTCTTTAATTAATATTAGTACTATGTTTTAAGTTTTATAAAATTAAAAACTATTTTAGAATGTGTAGGAAATTTGGAAGCACTCGAAAATGGGTCTTCGGGGGATACATCAGACGACTTCCTCTTTGATAATATTCAGAATTCACACAAGTCTGAAGTATCTGTGGAGAAGGGAAGGCAGTTTAATGTTGATCAAGAAAGGGAATATAGTGTTTTGTGGAGCAATTCCTCAAGGTATATAAATCCTTCAACTCAAAGTCACTTTATGGAGTATTTAATTTTTCAATCTGCATCTTTCTTAGTTAAATGCTTATTAAAGGTTTATGTATAGTCTTTGTGGTAAAATCGTGTAGTCATACAGCATTAGTCATTGTATTAAAGTGTAATTTGCTCAAAATAATGAAAAGATGTATACTTACTTAACTTAAGAGTAGGGGGCCAAAACAGAAGTATATGAATGTGAAATGACTGAATAGATGTTTCGACTTTTCAATCAAACATGTGCAAGTTGTTGTACATAATCAGCTAAGTCTATTCTTTGGCAACTAAGTCTAGAATCTTTGAAGGAACATAATCAGTAGTTACAGTTGTGTAGGAGGAATAATTATACTGAAATAAATATGAATGAATTTGCTAGCTGCAACTGTAGTTCAAAAAAGGAAATCTTGGATATTTTAACTGCAGAATTAGTTAAAAAGGGTTTAGGGCATATCTTGTAGGAATAAACACAAAAAGAAAAGGAATCTTTCACCATTTAGTACAGGAACTCCATAATTGGGCAAAATTAAAGTAAAACAAATAAAAATTAATTAAATTAAATTAAATTAAGCACGGCTTCCAAGATTTTGAAATTCATATGAAGAAATTAGCCTAAAAAGGACACATCTCATCCTTTGGATTTTGTGGGTACAGACCTGAGATGGGACCCAATTAAGAAAACTTACTCCCAAAGATTAATATTGTACTCCCTCCGTTCCATACTAATAGAGTCATTTTGTCATTTTAGTACGTTTCATAGTAATAGAGCCATTTCACTTTTTAGTAAAAGTCAACACATTTTTTCACACATATCTTACTCTCTCTTACTTTTTTTTTTCTCTCTTTATCTCTGTACATTTTTTTCATTTTTCACTTTATCCTCTCTTTATTTAACTCACCTAACACAATTTTTCTTAATCTCCGTGCCGAAAAGAAACGGCTCCATTATTATGGAACGGAGGGAGTAGTACTAATTTAAATGGACCCGTCCATTTAGAAATCTTGGAACTAAAAGCTTCTGCCATTTGAGACTTTACTTTATTCTAAAGAAAAATTAAAGTTAATTACAATTACAATAGGGTGTCACATGGGTTTCACTTTATTTTTTGTAAAGTCTATAAATCATTAAAATTAGGCATTAGAAAGATTGCTTTCTTTTTGATGCGTGGATTATTTTCTTTATAAATATATGCCATCCACTAATTGAAGTTATTGTATACAAATTGTAGCGGGCAAGAAGCTTGGTTGCATGGAAGAGAAGTAAACGTACAACCTCACCTTCATGAGGTACAACTCTCGGACCGACTTGTAATTACACAAATGCCCTTTCCCTTTTGAAAAATCTGTGTGTGTTTGCGTGCCTGAGAAATGTTGATGTCCATCATAGTGAATAAAGTAGAAATAAGAAGCATTTGTGACTAAAGCTCTTGTCTCTCTGAGAGAGTTCATAACAGTTGATTTGTGTGTGTGTGTGAGAGAGAGAGGACCCTAAAAAGAAAAGTGATGTAAAAGTTGCTAAAAAAAAAATCTTCCTTGAAAAAGAAAATTTTCTCTTTAAGTTACTTTCAATAAAGAATGGAACATGAGCTAGTGCAAATCCCATAATGCATTATAATTATAATACTATTATATAACTATACCTAGTACTCCAAAAACTTGATCATCAATGATGCAAACATAATTATATATATTTAATTAAGATGATTTCATTTTTATTTGTGAAATAAAATGAGGGTATGTGTGTGACTTACATTGCAGAAGGAGATATGTGATGTGAGCTCATCATCAGAGACAAGCAGAAGCCCTAAGAAGAAGATGAAGCCTAATTTGGAGTTCACGTTGGGGAGAGAATGATGCATCTTGCTACTCATTTTCAAATCATTATAAATCTTCTGACTCAAGAGAATCAGGTGCCCACTGAGATAAATCTGAAAAGAAAAAGCAGATAAAGAAAGACAGGGAGACAAGAAAGACAGAAAGCATACAAAAGGGAGATAGGTAGGAAAAAAAAAGAGGCTAATATATGCTTGCTGTCAAGGTTATCATCTGATTCTCATCATTACATTTTCATATATTAATATGTATTCTGAGCTGAGGTAAATATTAAGATAATGTAATTCCCATCGGTTTTCTCTTATTTAAGTAACTTATGTTGTTATTGTTGGGAGCCACTTATTTTGACGAGAAAGATATACTATGATCATTTCATACTTAATCATCATCTTAAAGAATCATAAGTCTTGAGGCTTTAAATACCCTCCAATCAATAATCTAATACTAATTTATGAGGTTAATTATACCTTTATCATCTAACTTTTAATGAAGCTGCAAAAATAGTGTGACCTTCAAAATAAACCACAACTTTTTGAAAAAAAATGTAAATAATAGTCTTGGCCTATAATTCCGGGCTCAAAATTCTGACATGGAATACCAATTCGACGCCGTTTTGATGTTTGGATGGAAAAACAAACTCACAAAAAATCAACTTGGGGTCGGACCTTCTACTTCATAATTTTCAATGCAAAAGTATAAGTTTCATCTATATTTGAATCTTTTTCAAAAGGTCATAATATTTTTTTTTAGATATTTGGAGAAGGTCATACTATTTCCATTCAAAGATTGAGACATAAAGTACAATTAATCCACAATAACTATACTTATTAAGTCATGAGATGTCACTACTAAATGAATAAATGATGGATTACCATGCTTAAATCAATCAACCCTTCTGAATAAGGCAAAGTTAAGTATCCAATCTTTTTTTTTTTGAAAATGGTTTAATAATGATTTCTCATCTATCCTTGTAATGACTCAAACTCTTAATTTATTGGACGGGGGAGAAACGTCTTACGAACTGAACTACACTTATCGTCAAATCAAGTGTCAAGTTTGTATGTGGTGGAATTCCCTTTTTTCTTTAGAAATGACAAGTGTTTTCATCTTTTACTAGTCAAGATCACCTATGTATTCCTTTAGCCTACATGTATTGCGTGTTTAGGCCAATTTGAATAAAAGGACATCGTTTTATGAATAATTACATAATTGAGTAATAGTATACTACATAAGATGGGTCATTTCAAGATATATAGAAGTAAAAAGTAAGAATTAAAATAGAATTATATAAAAGAGGTATTAAATCTTTATCCTTAAGTGGTGGCAGTGTCACGTGCTGGAGAGTCCTTTACACTTTTTTTAGCCTAAAAATGAAATGATTTACGCTTTAATGAATACCAACAAAGGCAGTGAAAGAAACGTACTATTATTATGGACTGCTAAAGGAGCTGGAAAGAGTGTACGAGGCAACACCTTTGCCTATTACAACCATGCACAATTAATTAACAACTGATTTTATTTTAAATATAAATAAAAACAATTCCCACCTATCATGATTCTCTACAATTAATTGTGTATTAGTTGAAGTCTTTACTCATATTCAATATGCCCTAGGCACACCTAAACTCTATGGGGGTGGTGTGGTCAAGTGGTATAGCATTGGGAACCCTTTGAATTGATTTTTACATATATACTTAATAAATTTAGTGCACTTTGTCAAACTTAGGATTATTGATTTACTTAAATTTGCTTCTATAACCTGGCTATTGAAATTCGACTATATTATTAAATACACCAGTTCACTCAATTTATTCCAATATAGGACAAATTTCATATGGAGTATATACATTTTCCATAATCTAATTAATTAATATGGTCAAAGTTCAAATTTTCAAGTAGGCACATCCAAATGTTTATTATTAGCTACTACTAATAGCCCATTACCAATTCTCTTTATTTTTTCTAATACTAATACCTCATTACTAACTCTTTCAACTCAAATCTATACACTATCATTATTTTAAAATATACTAATCTATATTCTCTCATTTAAGTGCTCGATTTCTTCATTCCTAATTCTTTTTTATTTTGTTGTATTTAGAAGGATGAAATAAAAGTGGATCGGTTGACTTAATCACGAGGTATTTCCATTACATATTCTATTAAGCCTCCCATTTTCGTACAATTCTAGCAGTTACACTTTTATTAGACTGTAGGAGTAATATTTTAAAATAATAATAATGTGGTCAAAATTAGTTCCCTCTTTGTAGCACACGTAGGATTGAACCGTGCGCTTCTTGGAAGCTATAGAAAGACGCAAAAAAATAAAAATAAAAATAATAATAATGTAGATGTTACTATATCCCTAGTCAAAACTTATTTACCATTCTCGAAGCAATAAACTAGGACTACTTTTTCAGATTTTGACCAGAAAGCAAAAATAAAAATAAATTCGGTTGGAGAAGAATTTTTGCATAGAATAATGCTATGCGGCCACATTCACATTATGGCCAGCCATAAATTAATTAAATATAAAAAAAATTGATTTTTTTCAAAATTTTGGTTTAATACTACTTGATTTTACTTTTATATTATCTTCATTATATATTGTTCAACATGTTAGTGTTGCTCTTTCGTAGTTTTTGCTCAACTTATTACTACTGTCATTTCTTGATTGTTGCTCAACGTATACAGTAATTCGTGATATTAATGTGTTTTACGTAATGGAATTCAAATATAAGTATCAACTCACAAGTCCATTCACACACATATAAGTTTATATCGGTAATTCTAATTTTTTATACATATAAATGGACTAAATTAACTCTTTATGGCCGACCACATTATGGCTATTTAATATCACTCTTTTGCATAGTCATATATTTGTAGCAAACTCATTTGATTACATGAAAAAGGCAAATGCATGTGGCTCCAGACGAAAAGAAAAAATTAGACTGAAATGCAGAGGGAAAACAGTAGAGAGAGAGAGAGGGAGGTCGGTGTGCAGGACAGTGCCAAGAATGTCAAATTATTTAACCATCATTACACTATCATTAAGCATGGGACCCACCCTCCTGACACGTGTCAGGATCGCAGATGGCTTGAAGAAGGGTCTAGGCCGTAGGATGTGAAGGGCCTGTTTGGGGACAATGACTTATGAGTCCGGATTTAATATTTTGCCATAAATAATATTTGGCAGAGGGTTTGGTTGAGTAGCTCGAGGCGCTTTTTGCATGGACTAGTGGGCCCCTTGCCCATGCACTAGGCCCCACCCTTTTTGCAGACTTGATAACTATGCTACTACTTTTTCAAGTCTCAATTTTTCAAGCTCTGCTCCTTTTATTATTACATATTTACCGGATGCCACACCAGTCTCAGCTATTTTCTATATTGCCCCGGTTGTTATTTTTTTACTAATAATTAATAGTTCTATATCTATTTTGTCTTTGCTATTTATGAGCAATAAATGAATAAACAACTGGCGAGATTCCTTTTGCTGTGATTGTACCCAGTTATATGTATATGCATGTTTGCCTTTTTTTTCCATTAGTTTACTATCATTGTTTATGTGATCATAATGTTACTATAACCCAAAATTAATAATTACAAAGTTTTTTCCAATTGCCATAGAAATCTGGCGCCCATCCCCATCCGGAATCAGAAGAAAGGGAAATATGAGTGGTGGGAGACTATCATCCAAACTTAACCTTATTATATTTTTGTCATTGGATTGTTTTTTGTTTAGTAAGAATACATAGATAATTTTAATGAATGGAATGGAGAGCCCGCCTTGAATGCTGGGCAGACAGGGACATGACTGCCTTGAGAGAGAGAGAGAGAGAGAGAATGGTCTCAATCAAGAGAGGCCCCTCTCTCTTCATTCCCAATTCAAACACAAATGTAAAAACACTACTACTCATCATACACTGTCTGTCTTTTACTAGTGATCACACTGTTTTTCTTATTTTATTTTTCAAGTCATAATTTATGATTCAATTTGGTTTTTGTTATGAATACCTACTCATCATTTATTTGTTTTTGATAATTTTTAGGACTTGTAGTAGTATGTACCAGAGCTAAGAATTAGATTTTAGGATAGATAGGAGTTTGTTTTTTGAAGAATTAGATTTTGAATATAGACAAAGGAATAAAGAATAGAGAGAAAAAAACAAAGAGGCATAATATGGAATGTGAGTGGGGCAGGTGAAGGAGGCGTCAATCATAAAGCAATGGATTGCAAAATCATTGAGCGATTTCTGTTCCCTTTCTCTTTTTTAAGAGATTGGATTTTATAGTTGTTTGCTTCCGCCTTTACTGTTAACCATTCTACATGACAAGTCGCTTGCTGTCGCCCGTGTGCCTCTTCTTTATTTCAATTTTCAAACCCTACTTTTCTTTTACCCCTTCCTAAATTCTAACTACACACTACTATGATTCATATAATCCTACATATATTAACTAATTTTAAATTTAAAATCCAAATTATTTTTGGTTCAATTTACTGTGAATATTTTATTAAGAGAAAAAACTTTCAGATTGGCATACAACAAGCAAAAGTTCGTGACAAACCGTTAAGAGTCATACTACCAAAATCCAAACACAAATAAAGAAAACCAGGGACCCAACCAAACCGCAAAACAAAGACAGAGCCTGAGATCTAATCAAGCTAAAGAAAACAACCGCCAACACCCTACAAGCTTGCTCAACGACGACGATGGAAGCAGTTGCGATGAAAATCCTTGACCATTGTTGCAAGTATGAGAAACTTTTCATCATGTGTTGACCTAATAGATGGCATCGATTTGTTGGTTTGGAGGACCTGCATCATTGAAAATAAAGTTCAATTAACATCTAATTCACTAGTAGCTCTAGTCACAGTAGTATTATTGAATAGATCTTGTGATTTTTCATCTATGTCTAGATTGGCAAAACTACTATTATCTGTTTGAAATTCGAAATCATACATCCCAACATAAGATTATTGTCCTTGGCAAGAATTATTATACTATGTATATTCCTTAACATACCATACAATGAGTCTTCTAACTTATTTTTAATTTCTGGGAGTCTTATCTCAAACACCTCGCCACTTTCCAAATCTAAATCTCTAAGTGCACTTACATCACAATCACAAAACTTTTATAATACTACATTTCTTAGAACGGTTAACATTGGTCAATTTCCATTTTGGATCTTAACATTGTTACAATAAAAACACCAATAGAATATAAGTAAAATGTTTAAGCCATTTTTCAATCTTATAGTAATATAAAATAGCCCCAAGTCTCATGTTCTTGGTATTTCTGATACATGTCTTATAATCAATCGCTACATACATGCAATGCTCTAAAACATGCACAAAAGTACAGTGATAAATACCGGATACAGTTGGACTTTAAAGCTTCAAATAATTTAAATAGATCATTGCTTTGATCCCAACAAGAGAATGTTGGAACTTCTTAAAAAATCACATAAATACTCCTTATGTTTCTAAAGTAGATTCCAACATGTCGTAAGTTGAGTTCAAGTGAGTTGATATATCCATATGAAAATTTGTAAACCTAATATTCTTACCATGACAATATTTCTTCCAAGCTTTATCTATAGAAATCTTATTATGAATTTACTTAAACGCTAGTCTAATGGGATCTATATGCTTTTGCCATAAATTGATTGTGGGTTTGGATTCCCTGCTATGCACTCAGCCACAACAGGGGGTGATGTTACATCATCCCCTGTTGTGCATTGTGTTATGTATGTAGCAACATCCCCTATTGTGGCTAAATGTACAACAGGGGATCCAAACCCATTAATTGCATGTTAAACACATAAATTTAGAATATGAGCTATATATCTAACATGAGAATTTTGTCATCAATAACAAAGGAACATACATTGATTAGTTCTTCTATACAAGCATTATTAGCACTCGTATTAATAAAATCAACATAAATATTTATCGATTAATTTATACTCATTCAGAACTTGAATAATTAATTTTGTGTATTTATCCAAAATACGTGCTTGTGCAGTGTGTGTTGTCGGAAATTTCTTAAATGCAATTAACCATTTGTGCATTGTCCAACTATTGTAAGAAAATGCATGGTACACATGGAAATTATGTGACCTAACTTAAGAATATAAGCTCCTAATTGAACATTTTATGGAGGTATTCACGAAAAATAGATCGAGTCACATAATTTTTACTTTTTTTTTGTAATTAGCAGTTTGATTATACACCTGTTGGACACTATATTCAGTTTCGTCACCATGAAAAAGCATTGAAATGTAAATATTTCATTGCAACAAATCTTGTCATAAAATCCTCAATTTTAATTTGCAGGTTGCATCTGCCCTATAAACTGGGAAATCGGAGGTTAACCGTCGGTTTCAGTTCATACAATTTATGAACCGTAACTAGATTTGGTAACCCGATAACACGATCAAGATTGAACTGTTTGTGCTCAGTTCCGGTTCCAATTCCAACCCGGACTTGGCAGTCCAGACCCGACGATTAACTATCGATCCGATTTAAACATCCACCACTATTTCCTATCCACTTCTCCCTCCAACTGATTAATTTAAGTCATGGAGTGAATACGATTATAGCATTGAGTTCAATCATTTTAAATTTAAAGAAGCACTATTATACATCTGGCTACACCATGTATTTGTTGTTAACTATATATTCTAGAATTTATCTGAGTGAAAATACTAATTGAGCATTTATAAACCAAAAGTAAATTTCAATTAGGAATTAATTAAATCATAATTGGACATGATCCTAAACTAAAACCTACAAAAATTTATAGAGCCTATAATTAATTAATCAATTTCATAATGAATTTCAAATCAAAATTGAATTACTGGCCAGTTAGTTAATTTGTTAAGCACTTCGATAAGTTAAAAGATATGCCCATAGATAAATATACCATATTTGATTTTAAAGCCCAATAGCTAAAGATAGTCTTGTGATAAATTACTTGGGTCAACCCATTTATTAATCTTGGGCCTTTACTTTGTTAATCATTGGTATTTATTCAGTACAACAAAAATGGGTTTAAAATGTAGAGATATGTTGTGTACATAAAATCTATATATGGTCAAGTAAGTTTTACAAGAAGAAGAAGTTTAACATTATAGAAGAAAACTTCACCTGATTCGATATATATAGTGTTGCAAGTGGCAATTTGAGAAAACACCATCAAAATATAAATTTTGTTTATGGAGAAGTGTCACTAATTATAACGAGTGTCAAATCCTGTCTCGTTGCAATTCAATTGCAATTATAATGTCATGCTTTGTCTCATTATTCATTACATAACTATATATTATTAATCGATACATTTAAATGATAATAATGGGAGTAACTTTTAATATTATTCTATCATCCACTCCATCTATAGTCACCTAAAAAGTGATAAATGTTGACCAAAATTTGAGCAGTGCCAACCCCTGCATAATTATGGGATGAATGCTGCAAAAGTAGTTGAACAAAAATGTTAGATTCAAAGGGTGCCAAATGTTTTGGTTTTAGTGGAAATGTCCGAGACATAAATTAAAATTTCATTATTTTGTAGGGTAAAGTTTCAGGGTGTGCATCTTGATGCCCACTTTAAATTATACTCCTATTTCATGATTTATATTTTTCATTGGGTGCATTATTATTTATTTGGGCCAGGCCAACTCAATAAAAAAATGATCAATTTGTCATTGTTTAATGTCACACGTCATATATTTACTATAATGATATTTTTCAATGTTACGTTATGTCCTTTTAAGTATAGATATAATTTGATGTCTTATTTATTATGAGACTAATTAGACATGATGAGTTTTGAGGAGGAAGAAAGCATCTACCTATTTCGTAGATCTTATTCATTCTTACTATAATAAAATTAGATTTTTAATATATTTGGGTGGGTGGGAAAGACATGCGTTGGATGTGGACACACGTAACTGTTCTTATTAGTATTATATTTATGATTGACTCTAATAATTAACGTAGAAACAGTTTATTTGGTTGAATTTTCTACTAATAATAAATAGAGACAGTGGTTGTTGTTGATGACCAATTCATATTGCTAGATATTGTTGACCAATATAAGAATTTCCAAAGACAAATTGCTGATAAGTATAACAGCATTTTTGGTGTGATTTTGAAATTTCACTTGTTACACATATGGAGTATTATATACTCCTACTTTACTATAGAAAGTCATATTTTTATGCAAACTAACAATCAGCAACTACATTTCAACTACTGTCTCGCCACCTCCACTTGTGTTTTTTTTTGTCACAGTGAGCCTACTTATAAAGTCGATTAATACGATAAGTCATTAAAAATTATTAATAATAGAGTGTATAACAAATTCTTTTAGGGTGTGTTTAGTACAATAGATTTTTCATTATGTTATAGCTGTAATATTATGCAGTTGAATTTGAAATTAAGTATAAAATATTATACTTAATTCAATTTCAATCTTTTGTTTAATAAAATTAAACAATTAATATAAAGATGCAATTTAAATTTAGAAAGTGAAAATAAATTCAATCACATTAATTAAAACATAATGAAAAAGATACTAAAGTAGACATTGTAATATAACATAAAAATAGAAAATAGAAACAAGAGGAAAAAACAACTACGTAGTGTGTTCAATGTTTATGGCATGTGTGACTGAGGACAAAGGGAGAAACATGTCTCCCAAAAAATTTGGATTTCCAAATATTTATTTTGGGTACAAAATCCAAATTGTTAAACTGGGAGAGCATAGAATTAGAATTCAATTCAAAATCCAAGCATTTTTGTGGTATTTATAATAAATTTGAAGCTCTATTTCCAATGTAAATTTCTAATTTCATGTTACTAACCACCAAGCAACTTAATACTTTCTGAATCTGACTCGTACAAAACACATGTATCTTACAAATAAAAAGGTTAAAATAAAAGGATGACTAACTTTTTTTTTATGTTTAATTGATTAGAATAATATTTTATTATTTGAAAATATCCAAGAGAGGTTAATAGAGAAATTTCATAGGCTGTCATAGTGTAAACTGAAACTGCAGTGTGTACATTAATAATTCTTTTATTAGAAGTACTATTACCATTCAATTCAATATTATACCAATTAATTAGCATCAACGTGTTAAATGTTTAAAGATTTTGATAAAAATGTGACTCGGTTAGTCAGCCATAGAGCTGAGAAAATTGAAATAAGATTAGGAAAATCTTTGATTTGGGTGATTGTAAATCTTAAACACAAATGATTGGGTCAAATAAAAAAGGTTATCCTCCTTTAAAGCCGAAAGTTCCTCTAGTTTTCCATACCAACCAACATTCTTCTTCTTTTGGTGTGACCGGATTCTCTACTATACTTTTCAACCTTTTATCAAATGATTAAATATTATCTACATTTAGGAGATTCCATACATATACTATCAAAAAAATTAAATGTTATTTACGATAAATAATCTCAAGAAATTGCTTCAAATAAAATGAGAGAGACGTTTAAAGTCGAGATAAGACTTGGACTCGTTTTCTTCATACTATTAAAATTATATTATTTCTTAGATGAGTAATCTAATCTTCACATGTTACTGACTTAATCTTAAACTAAATTTATCATAATTTATCTTATATTATATTATCATAATTACTACTGTTACTACTACTTAACAAGACAACTGCGTCCGAATCTTATCCCCATGCTCTTTTGAAGCATGCCACAACATTTGCCCACTTTTAAAGTATTATTTCCTTGAAATTGCATTTTTTCTGATAATACTTCATTGTATTTCAACCATATTCGTTCAGTATTTTACAGACATTTAGATTTCAAAGTTATTATTCTGGGGCGCCATATTCTTTCAGTTGACCTTTTAGCTTATTCATATGTACCAAATCTTTTATATTTCGGATAATTATTTTTTTTATTTTATATTGAATAAATTTTAGATAGATAAAGAATAATATAGGTCATCCACTACATACTGATTGATTCAATTATTTTAAATTATTTGATCACGCTCCTTTATTTCAAACAAGATATTACATGCGCATGCGTTTAAATTATTGTATCCTCTATAAAATCAGTGTATTGTCTACAAAAATAATTGCGTTAACTATAAAATTAAATACTCCTTCTAATATTGAAAACGATTATCCATTCTCATAATAAATGGTAGAAGTAAAAATTTTAGGGCATGCGTTTAATTTTTTGTCTACAAAAATAATTGCGTTAACTATAAAAATAACTACTCCATATAAGATTGAAAACGATTATCCATTCTCATAATAAATGGTAGTTATATTTTTTATCTAATTTATTTTCTATATAAATTATATTATATCCTCTAATAAATGGTAGTAGTAAGATTTTTAGGGCATGCGTTTAATTTTTTGTCTACAAAAATAATTGCGTTAACTATAAAAATAACTACTCCATATAAGATTGAAAACGATTATCCATTCTCATAATAAATGGTAGTTATATTTTTTATCTAATTTATTTTCTATATAAATTATATTATATCCTCCAAAAATATACTCCTACTAGTTTTATCATTTTAGGCGGTCCTTCAAAATAGACCAAGTCTAAATAGGTAAAGTTTTAACTAATTACACACTATTAATAATGTGGGCCTCATAATCCATTAGAGCATTAGCAATGAGGCACCCTAAGGCGCGTCCTATGCACCGCCACGTCATCATTTTTATCCTCCTACCCTCTCACCTGCAATGGGGCGCCCTAAGGGACGCCCTAAGACGCGCCCTATATGTTTTACTATTATTTAGTTAATTAATTTAAATGTTTTCAAATATACAATGCAAACTAATTAAAAAACACAACGAGTAGCTAAAAACCGGCGAAGACTGCATTGATTAACAAAAGTTACACGATTAAGTTGGCTAATCTACGCAATTCCCAACTCCCGGTGCAACTCATCGATCAACCCCTTGAGGTATTCGGCTTTGGCGGGGTCCGTACACTTCTCGAGGGCCTTGTGCGTCTGCAACAACGTCCGCGCCATCGAGGCTCTTGCCAACCACACATACGCGGCGGCCGTCGGGGTCGGGGTCGGGACCGGGAGCGGCGATGGGTGGCGGCGGTCGAGGATGATGTCGTCATCGTCTTCCCCTTGTTCTTCGCAGCCTTGACGCCTATGGGACGTCGGGAGGACATCGGTGTGCTGGAACTCTCCTCCTCCGTGTACATCCGGTTGAGGTCCACCGGACGAGTTCCGCTTTCGCTGCTCGCGTAACCACCAGCGGCGGTGGTCTTCGTCCTCTTTGTCGCACCGGTGTGCAGAATCCCGCCTTGGAACTTCTGCTTGTCTCTCAAGAGCGCCCAGATGCCCAAATGCTTGAAGTCGTCGTACAGGGACTGGTATGACAACAGCGCTCTATCGCGCACGTAGCTCAAGCTCTGGCTACTCCCCTGCTCCCTCGCGCACTTCTCGTACTCCGACGCGAACAGGTTGACTTGCTTCTTCACCTGATCCCAGTGCTTGCGGAGCTGCTCCCGTTGGCGCTTGTACGCGCTCGGCGGCTTCGCTTCATTGTAGCGCTCGACGATGCGCTCCCAGTACGCGAGCTGCTTCTGGTTGTTGGCGAATATCGAGTCCTCCGATATATCCACCCAACACCTCGCCAAGACGAGGGTTTCATCCGGCTGGTAGTTTGTACGGCCGGGGGCGTACTCTTCATTCATTGCCGGAGGTGTCAAATTGTTCGCGCGGTGCCGGATCCGATTCTTTTTGGCGGGGGCGGCAGCGGCGGCGGTGGCGGCGCGGCGGGAGGGGGGGCGGGTCGGTTTGGAGACGGCTTCATGTCAGCCAAACCATACGAATCCGTACTGAATTTGGGATCGTACTGCGTGTAGGCGTCGAACGGTCGATATTCGTCGGGTTCTGTACTCGGCCAACGCGCATCACCACTAAACATCGGACTATTGGGACTTGAATCCATTTTGTAGTAAATGTGAGTTTCGAGAGTGGAATCGTAAAATGAAATGTTACAAATGAAGTCGGGGTAGGAGGTATTTATACAAATTTTTCGAATTTAGCATTTAAAAAAAAATCAAAAATGCGTGCCATCGTCCGTGGAGCCCACAATGGTGCTCGATGGCGCGGACGATAGGCCATCGTCTGCGCTTCTTCCGCGCCCGAAGCTTAGGGCGTGGGCGTAGGGCTTGCTATCGGGCGGGCACCCACAATGGAGTCATCGGGCGCGCCCGATGACGATGGCACGCATCGGGCGTGCCATCGGGCGCCCCATTGTGGGTGCTCTTAACACTACTCCACAACTTCCATTACTTTTCCTTCCCTCTCTCTCACTTGATCTCCTCTCTTACTTTACAAATTGCACATTGAAATCGGTGTTATATACAAATTTATCTAATTTTTTTAGACGAAAAGAAAGTAACTAAAAGAACACTTTTTTCCTGATTAATTTTATCATTGCCAACAAAAACAATCAAGAAAAATATAGTCGGCTAATGGTTCATTTAGAAGGAAATCTCATGATTTTAAAAAAGGCGAGCCATATAGTCGGCTTGACAAACATAGAATTGAAAGATAAGAATAAATATGAGGTGAGGTGGAAGTGAATAAACCCGTGATACAACTCCACGTAAAGAGAATAAATGGGTTTGACATGATTTGATGGCATTCAGCTAAATGCGGGAATTTTAAAAGGAAAAAGGTCTGTGTAGCGGCGGACTTAATCAACAATCTGATTAGGCCAAACAGGTCTGTGGATACGTGTCAAATGCGCATACTTCGTGTCAGCCGTTTTTCGAAGCCTTTCATCACCGTCCATGCCGCCAACATCCAACGCCTATCGCCTCCACACGTTATCATATCCAACCAACCAACAATTCTCGATCACATGCCTTTTAGTTTTTACCAATCCAACCCAAAATCCGTGGGTGGGTCGATCTGAATAGCCTGATAAAATTAATGGATTAGGGCCATAATTTTATATCCCAAATACAAAATAGGTTAACCCGAATGGGTATGTGAGTTACGAGTCGGCTCGGTGGGTTACAACTTTTAATTAAAAAATATTAAGTTTTAGGGGTTGTTTGTATTCTTTAATTTCATGTGGCACAATAATTAGTCTTTTTCAATATTCATTATACACTTTTCCACTCGATCTCATACTTTCAAGTTCCATCTCAACTCATTATTCCATCGCCACATCATTTGCCACTACTGTCTTACCACCACCAAAGTCAAGAATTTTGATGCAAGAGATTATTTTGGAAAGTTATTAGGCTCGAATAGCCAAATGGGTTAGCCCGAAACTTGGCAGGTTAGGGTTGAAAATTTATGACCCGAAAAATCCATAATCTGAATAGCCCGACAACTTGATAGGGTTAGCCTGAACCCGAATGGGTTAGCTGATTGACATCCTAGCTTTTACCATCCAAACCACCGCTTTTCCCGGTCGTGACCAAGTTCTGTTGCGGGGCACATTCGGTATTTCATTGTCTGTAACGGCGCGTTAAATGGCGGCAGCCGTTTGGTTGAACCAACCCAACAACTACCACTTTCCTTCGTAGTTCACACTTCTTTCCCCCTTTTTAACTTTACTCAAAAATATTGTATTTTACGTAATTATTAATCCCCGTTTATTCCTTTCCAAATTGGCACTCTTAGCTGTAATTGCTTTATTTAATGGAAATTAATAATTAATTAACAACTTTGTTGAGACACATCACATTGAAACTATAAACGATGACTCATCCCTTCTTTTACAATTTTCAGTTTTTTCCCAACTCCTTCTAACCTCCTACTTTCTCTCTCCACACCTCTCTCCACGTAGCGAATTCGCAGACTGCCGGCGAGGCCACTCGCCGTCAATTGCATTTTTTGTGTTGTGTCAATCGCGCAATTCTGATTTGTGAACCTGACTCGCATCGTTCCCGGAGTTATTATCAGAATGCGGATAGTATAGTTCCGTTTGGTTGTATTTTATTCTTCCGAGAAGACGGAGGCTTGAGATAAACATTTGGTGGATGAGATGGTAATTTTTATTTAATTGTTTGTGCTTGATGTGCATTTCTGGTTGATTTATGGACTCATGAGGAACGATTTTTTATGTGCCAAAAAATTAAAACAGCTTATTTTGAAATTTCGGCCTGTTGAGAGCTTCATGAACTAGTAGGAGTATATTTTTAGCTGCAAATTTGCATTGGATGAGTGGCTGCCGTGGCCATGAAAATCAGGCATTTGATTGGCGCCTCTTCTAAATTACGGAAATATTTCTCTTTTTCATGTACTCATTTGGATCGGTGGTTATTCCATATGGATACAAGGAATGCGGTTTTTGTTAAGTTGTCACTGCTTCGATTTTGGGGATGAGCGTTCTTTTTTGATTTGTTCATTTTTAATCATTCTTCTTTATTTCTCTATTTGGTTTATTTTTTTTGGGAGTTTTCATTTTTCTGTACTTTATTTCCTATTTTATTTCTGTTTGAAACTCTATGTACATACCTAGGAGTTTTTGCATTTTAATTTGTCTGGTTTCGGTGCCATTTATAGATTTTACCAGCCTACCTTTCTGACTTAATTGGTGAACTTTTAGGATGTCTCATTTTTCTGGAAATTTTAATTTTCTATTCCATATTCTCATGTTTGACTTTTTTTCCTACTCTATAACAAAGGTTGAAGATTTAATTGGTGTAGATGCATTTAATATATTCTTAATCTTAGATAATAGTTCTAGTGGAGTCATCAGAATATGTTTTGTCTCTACAGTGAGTACAGATGAAACAACGATTATCATACGACGTTTAGAGAAAATAGAATCGACATCAAAATGACAAAAGAGAATTGTTATTTCTTATACTAGTAGGAGTATGTTTCACCAATTCCCCTTCGTGGGTCTAGGTATAGCTTGTTCTAAATGATGATAAATGCACAAAAGAGTGCGTCAAGTAGTTATTTTTTCAAATTTTGAACTATTATAGATGCAGCCTTTTTTTCTGTTCCTCAAATGGGTTGTAGTACTTTGTTTCATGCTTTATTGCTTTGATCAAATGCTTTACTTAAAATTTGTTTTGTGCATGTTTTACATTAATGATTATGCTATGTTTTGCAGGTGGAGGGAAGAGTTTGTTCTTCTAGACAAGCAAAACTGGAATTTTTAAAGCATAAAATGTTAAAAAGGAGGAAAACAGAAACAGAGAATGAACCTTATGTTGTCAGCAAGACGCTGAATAGGAGTGGTGGTGATGCTTTAAGAACTTCTGCTTCCTACGGTGTTAGTTTGCACAGTCATGCTGACCTACCAAGATTTGGTAACAGTTCTTCCACTATGGAAGATGTTTTCTCGAAGAGGAAAGTGGCTAAATTTGATATTTCGGACCTCGAATGGACAGAGAAAGTTCCAGAGTGTCCGGTTTATCGTCCAACTAAAGAGGAATTCCAGAATCCCTTAGTTTATATCCAAAAGATTGCCCCAGAAGCCTCTAAATATGGTATGTTCAACACCTGATTATAACATATGAATTTTATTGAATTATTTTGTTGCAATAAGAATTTTGTGATGTTGGGCCTTTGTTGCTGATAAAGTTCCTGTTCAGTGACTTCTTTATTTTAGTAGTTAGCAGTTGGCTACATAATAAATGGCCAACATTAACTATTTGCTTTTGCAATGGCTTCTTTCATTAAGATCATGGCTTTTGTCATCCTTAATATACCTATCTTTATTATTATTTTGGAAGAGAAACAGCTAAAGTTATGCTTCAATCTTCAGGTATTTGCAAGATCATATCCCCTGTAAGTGCTTCTGTTCCTGCTGGTGTAGTTCTTACAAAAGAGAAGGCTGATTTCAGTTTTACAACTAGGGTACAACCACTTCGTTTCGCTGAATGGGATAGTGACGACAAGGTTACCTTTTTCATGAGTGGGATGTGAGTTTTCCCTTTATTATCTGCATTGCTCTACCCTATTCCATTGTCCTTCCAGGCTTTAAACTTGATTGATGATTTTCAGAAACTATACTGTTCGTGATTTTGAGAGGATGGCGAACAAGATTTTTGCTCGTAGATATGGTAGTGTTGCGGGCCTTCCTGCCGCATTCATGGAAAAAGAATTTTGGAATGAGATAGCTTTTGGAAAGACTGAAAGTGTCGAATATGCATGTGATGTCGATGGGAGTGCATTTTCATCTTCTCCGAATGATCCACTTGGAAAAAGCAACTGGAATTTTAAGGTGTTCTTCTCATAATAAAGGTTTTAGTCTTTTTTTTTGTTTTCAAATGGAATTTGTCTGACAGACAAACTAGATGTTAATAAGAAAATAGGATATTTTTGGTAGTACAATATTATACTATCATCTTTTCCATATTTCCCCCCTTTATGTTTGTTTTTTTTATATCTAAAACCTCTCATGGTTCCATTTCTTGTATAAGAAAATCCTTGTGGAGGGCTCTTCCATGGAGTGCATTTAGCAATGATTTTTACTCTCTCCTCCACCTTTTATCTAAACATTTGAAATGTCTAGCCTCTATAAGATACTATATCCACTTTCACTGTCTTTTTTTGTACACATTGATGTCTTGATCTTCTGTGGGGACTTGATTGTTAGTATCTTATATATTGTACTTGTTTTCAGAAAATCCCTCGGCTGCCAATATCTACTTTGCGTCTTCTTGAGACGGAAATTCCGGTATGTGCTACTTATTTCTTCAAAATAGCTTTAATTTTTTTTCTCTTTCCAGACTGATATGTGGTTTATCTTAGGGTGTCACTGAACCTATGCTTTACATAGGGATGCTGTTTAGTGTTTTTGCTTGGCATGTGGAAGATCATTACCTGTATAGGTATGTGTTTTTCTACTTAAGAGGCATGGTGTCTGATATGATTCTTAACATTGGCTGATCATAGTTTCTTATACGTGCAGCATCAATTATCACCACTGCGGGGCTGCAAAAACTTGGTATGGCATTCCAGGTCATGCAGCTATTGATTTTGAAAATGTGGTAAAGGACCATGTCTATGCTCATGATATCTTACCTGGTGACTGGGAGGATGGAACTTTTGACGTTCTTTTGGGGAAGACAACTCTTTTCCCACCAAACATATTGTTAGAACATGATATCCCTGTTTATAGAGCTGTCCAGAACCCTGGGGAATTTGTAATAACTTTCCCTAGAGCTTATCACTCAGGATTTAGTCATGGTACGTGATAAATATGCTGCTTCAGGTTGAAATTGGGTGGTTCTGAAGTGGGTCGTTCTTATAAATATGAAACAATTTCCTGTATCTTTCAGGTTTCAATTGTGGTGAAGCTGTTAATTTTGCAATGGGCGATTGGTTTCACCTGGGATCAATTGCAAGTAGGCGCTATGCACTGCTCAACAGGATGCCTCTTCTTCCCCACGAGGAGCTTCTCTGTAAAGAAGCAATGCTACTACGTTATGCAAGACCTGAATTTGATGAGCCAGAGCACACACATGGAGATTTGGTATCACAGACAAGCATAAAGGTTTCTTTTGTTAATTTGATTCGGCTTCAGCATTATGCCAGATGGTGTCTGATGAAATCAAGAGCATGCACGGCCATCTCTTCTTTCTCCCATGGAACAATTCTCTGCAGCCAGTGCAAACGTGATTGTTATGTAGCATATCTGAACTGCCAGTGTTACTCGCACCCTGTATGCCTCCACCATGGTAATACAGAGTTCCTATAGCTTTGATTTTTCTCATAATATCTTTTGCTAGAATATTTAAACATCTTTCTGTTCCTTAACAGATACAACATCACTTGATTGGCCTTGTGGAAGGACTCCAACACTTGCTGTAAGAGAAAACATTGTAGAAATGGAAGCAGCAGCCAGACACTTTGAGGAGGAGAAGGATATATTGCAGGAATTTGAGCGGAAGTATGGGAACAGCGGTGATTTTGGTTCACTATTTTGCATGTTCTCAGGAGATGAAAATGATGGCTACATCCCTTATGGAAAGATTTCTCCTGTATCAGACGAAGAAATTTCTGAATGCCGATCTGTTTTAACCAGTTGCAGCAAAATTACTAAGACCGAAATTACGGATGCGTCTGTTTCTTCTATGCTACTGTTGAAATCATCTGAAAGTCTCAAAATGATGGCCAAAGTAAAGACTCAATATCCTCTTAGAGTTTTTGTTAAATTTTATTCTTTTACTGAAGAATCATTAATATTTAATGAAATGCTGAACTTGTTTACTTTGGCAGGCTGGGCAGGATAATGGAAACTCTAACTTCGAGGGTAGCATACATGCAATGCCTTTTGAATATTCCAAACCCTTGAGCAGAAAGCCTAGATCCGAAAGGAAGGTAGTTCAGGAGGTCAACACTACAAGTGCTATTCATGAAGATGAGTCGGATTCAGAAATATTCAGGGTTAAGCGAAGATCGTCTTACAAAGTTGAAAGGAAAACTGCACGTGATTTGACATCTTTAAACACTGACCAGCAGGTATTATTACATTTCATGTCTGGGTTGTTTGATTACATATTTAGCATTTATTTGGCCGTATTTGTAAACCTCAAATTGGAAATTCGCTATAATATGGAAGACTATTCAACTTTAGCCACATTAAAGTTACCCCACCCCTACCCTCAAGCTCCCATCACTCCCGCTGCCCACCTACACACAAAAGAAGGAAAGATAGAAAGAAGGGTGTAAATGAACAGAAATAGAAGACAATCACATACTGAATATGTGCTGATCTAAAGATTTTGCAGAATATAGTCAATGACAGTTATAGTACTGTTAATACCACTTATTATTTTGAGCTGCTATTATCCCGTAACTCTAAAAATATGCTAAGATAATTAAATCATGTTACTAAGTCGTTCCAACCTGTCTTCTGACATAGTTTGTATTTGTTTACCATCCACACTGGTATCTCATGTACACTATTTAATTGAGCTGTGAACATATATAATGGAGCCTTGGTTTGGCTGGGTTGATCTCCACAATAACTTTTGCATCAAACAGAGCTAAAAATACTTGGTTCTTTAATGGAAAATGAAGCGGTGTACTTTGATTGGTCAAGTCCCACTTTGAGTGTTGAGATGGGTGTAGGATAATTCATTTGAAAAACACTAAATCTATTATCTATATCATCATCTCTTTGTGCTACAAACTACCAAGTATTATCTATATCATCTCTATGAACTTTCACTCAATGGTTTTACTTATTGCAGTAATGGTGACACTTGTCTCTTGATGGAGTGTTTTCTTTCTGAAATACTGGAGTTAAGAGTAATATCTTAAACTAAATTTTGGGACTTCGTTTTTTGTTAGGGTTTCAAGCGACTCAAAAGGCAACTGGAAGTGCAGTGTGGAATCTTAACATCATCAGGCTGTCCTATCTCTGATGATCAAAGTCACCATTATGTTATGAGCTCTACTGAATCTAAAGCTAATTCCAAACTAGCCATAAGAAGCACTTTTCCTTCCATTAAGTTCAAACAAATGCCTAAAGTTCTAGGTGCAGAACTGCACAGAGATCAGAGGCATCACCATGAGTCGAGAGAAAATCTAAAGCACAAGGGACAGAAAGCCAAGATGAGTGACTGTTTTAGGTGGTGATAGAAATTGAAACTGGAATAGGTGATAGTGGCTATGCAGCTGAAGAATCTTCAACCTAGCTAACTTGGCTAATGACATTCTTTTTCGGGGGATCTAACAACACGGAGGTTAGACATACGTTTTGATGAAGCAGCGACATGAAGTTAACTAAATATTAGAAGTAAAATTATTCTTTGTGCAAGCTCCAAAATGTGGACAAATTGCACAGTGATTCTTTTGCGGTTGTCGGCTGGGGATTTAATCTTTGGCAGGAGAACTCTCTCATAAGTCATAGGTACATACAACAGGTAGGTTTTAGGTCATGTACATTTGCTAGTGTAGGCAATTCCCATTGATGTTCTCATTTCTGCTGCTTCTCTTATAGGGTTCTGATATTCTTTCTTGTAGCTATTGACAGTCAACTATATTGATAAAATCTCAGAAACTCCTTGTTTCGTTGTGTGTTTCCAGCTTCTTATGCTCAGTATCACGACATATTGCTTGTTTTTTTTGCAAGAGCCGAGGTGGACTCGATATTATTGTCTCTTGATTTCGTTTAGGTTCATTCAAGGAGTGTGTTTTGTTTAATGCATTAAAGAATGTAGTGGTGTCGCTGGCCTCTAAACTGCTAGTTTCGGTACAGAGTCGCCTGCCTGTTCTGGTTCCCCAAAGGTGGAACCCACGCATGAAGTTCAGTGATTTTTGTTCAAAACTGTTAAAAGTGTTTTACAGGTTTTTGGATTCCATTTAACAAAAATGTTACCATATCATAATCTATTTTCATGTGTTATTTCCATAAAGACAAGCTTCACCAACAAGAACACAGAGCTTGCATTAATACACACAAGTTCAAAAACTCAGTATTCTTTCCTCCATGCCTGAAGCTGGTGCTCAAGATACAAAAGTTTCAAAAATTATACGATTCTGTCAACAAATTGTTTTCGGGAGATTCTACGATTCCTCTAAGACCCTGAAAAGAAGCCAGTAAATTAAGTTTACTAATGATCAGAATGGAAATAGTTGAACAGGATAGTAAAGAAATCAGGAGGTTCACCTAAAAACAAAATAAAATGTGTGTGTGTTTCCATGTGGTTGTTTTTACAATTAGACAAACTTCTAACTATACTGATATTCATCCAAGGCCAACATAGGTTTGATTTAAATTGTACTAGCAGTCAACACAAATCCACGTTTAGATGAATTCTTGAAGACCCATCCAGACTTCAAAGGGTATATAGATTATTCAACTCAAAACTCTTTCAGCACTGATGACCGCTAGCATGTAGAGCCTCATCAATAATAACATATACTTCCTTCGTTCCATGTTAATAGAAACAATTCTTTTCGTCACAGCAGATTAAAAAATAAAATTTAATATGTGAAGTGGAGTGAATAAAGTTAGAGAGAGGATAAAGTATGAGATAGAGAGTGTATTTTTTTTTTCCAAATATAGCAATGACTCTATTATGTTGGAACATCCAAAAAGAATACAACTCTATTAATGTGGAACGGAGGGAGTATAATATTAAATCACATAGATCATCTACTATAACCATCCATGAACTTCCTAAAACATAGCAGGGAAAAATATTAAGTAATAAATAGATGAGGTACCATGAGATTTTGCATTGTATTTCCAGCAAGTTTAAATTGATCCTGTACCAAATCATTGAAAACAATTAATTAGGAAAAACAGGTTGCTACAAACTACTTGATTGTACAGTTAAGACCAAACATCAGATACGGCTCGAAATCACTCAAGATGAGGAGACAAAGTGTCATATATCTTCTGAATAACAACTGAAATGAGCAAGATTGGTTTTAAGAAAAACATGGGTCTCATATTTTTTCTTGCCTCAAAAGGCATACCTAGAAATTGGAAAGACGAGAAAAGGACATTCGATAAGAAAACGTCAGCATGTAATTAATGGCTTTATCACAAAAAAGAAAGGGGAGAAAAAAAATTACAGGCGCAAAAGAATAGCCAACCTGAATTCTTTCTGGCATGGGCATCCTTTTTCCATTTACAATGCCACACAAGTACATCACGCCAGCATTTGCAAACTCCTATAAACAGCATGAATGATCAAGTATTAACTGCTGCAGAGGTGCAATTTTGAAGCACCAGTATTACATTCTAACATTTACTTGCTTGTTAAATTCAAGTCGGAGAAGTAACTTGCAGAACCAAAAGATAGAGAAGATTCTAATACTCAGTTGAAAAAAAAGTAGTTCACCTGCTTGTCTTCTAGTGAATGCAGTTTTCTGTCCTGCAACAGGACATACAAGGTAAGATTCAAAAGGGGGGGGGGAGGAGGGAAGCAGTTCAAAATAAATAACAATTAAACAAGTGTGAACCAAGTATGTAAAGATGATGCCGGATCCCAAACAAAGTCCCATGCCTTGAATTCATGATATAAAGCAAAACTAACTTGAATTCTTGGGATAGCGAAACCAGGGAGCTAGAAGGTATGGGGCGCATCTATTTCATGTTGGATTTACAAAGAGTTCATGGATGTTAAATAAGCAATATGATTATTATGGAAGCATTTGATATATAACATTAATTATGGTATATGGGTGATAATTCTTAACATGAGACAGTTGCGCGACACGAACATCAAATAGAAATAACGGGATAAACACATCTACAAGTGTGGCAACTTAATGACTATAAGCAATATAAACATTTCTTGTACTACTGGCAAGAAAATTGAGGACCAGAATCAACAGTCAATAAAAATAATCCCATACTAATTACTATGCTCTGTTTCTCCTTGTACATGTTACCTTCTTCATTTTACTTACAAGACACGTTAAGAAACATTTACATGAAAATGTTACAACCTATTTAAACAGAACTAAAAGATAGGGTAATGATTTGAATAGTGAAAACTGACCAAACCAGAAACAATCTGGTGCAGCGCGTTCAGATCAAAGCTTATTTGAGAGAGATCAGCATGTGCATCAGTGACCTGTTCCAAGATTATAATTATTAATATAAATGATTATTATTACTAATAAATTACTAGTAAGAAATAGAAAAAGAGATCAGTGGTACAGCATGTACCTCACTCCTAATTAATTTCAAAATTTCTATTTGCTCATCGATTTTTCTGTAAGTTCTCAATTCTCTGAGTCAGGTGCCTTTTTGCTGCCTGCTCGGAAATCATATAAAAAATCAATCTGTAAGCAATTTCATATGAAAAATAGTCGGACCACCAAGGTTGTAGCTAGTATAATGTTTCAAGTTCATGTTAAACAAGGATATTCTGTTACAAAGAAACATGATAATAAATAACTTTAAAACAGATTAAAAAGCCAAGGCATGTATTAAAAAACTACTATTACTTTGCCAATCAACATACAAACACCAATACCCATAAAACAGACACAATAACCTTCTTAACAGTTGATATAGTTCATAACGAAAAAATAGCTCATACTTACAGCAAGAGCATCAGACACATGATCCAAATGCTTTGTCAAGTTTGAAACAGCATTTGTCATATTCTGCTTTGTTACGTACATCAGGTCTGAGAAGGAAAGACCCTGACATTTGAAGATGGAGAATTGGAGGGGTCATATCATGAAAAAGGGAATTAGTCACTAAAGAACAGATGCTGGCAGAAGAAAACATAAGACAATAAACAAGAATAACCTTTAAAAGTAGAAAGTCCTAGGCATGTAAATGAATGTAATATATATGTTCTAACATTCCACCACATGTACCCATAACCCACAGCCCCAACGGCAGCAGCTGGGACAATTAGAGATGCTAAGTTACCTACGGCAAAGAGATAAGGAGTCAACACTTACAAAACTATAAGGGACATATGTTCTAACAAAAACACATGATACTGACTCTGGGTAGAGTTCCCATTTAGAACTGTAATCTGCCTAGATGAGGCCAGCTGGCGAACCTCCATGGCTAATCGACGTACCTGAAAATGATCAAACCATATATCGAATCTGCAGGGCAAATCTTTTGAAATATTCATGGACATTACACTAAATATTGTGCTCATAAGATGATTTTAACAATACCAAGTTACTGAGATCCTTAACAAAAATGGAGAATGAGACCCAACATTTCGGTGGACATGAAAAAAGCCAAAATCCAAAATTAAATCCATTTGCACATGCATGCAGAGAAACAAAGACAATACCTACCAGATGAAAAACACACGAAAGAGGATGATATCTTAGTAGTTCTAAAGATAGCTTGGATAATGATAAATGCCTAACCACCATCACCAATGATTGTACACAACAAGCAGGTACTTGAGTAAGTGACCAAAAAAATAACAATAAGCTCTAAACCAGTAACATCAAGATGTAATTTCATCCGCTACCAAGCACAAACCTGGGTGGCAATAGCATCAGAATAATCAGAATCCCCCTCCGACTCGCCTGATTTCTCCATGCCTTTAACCAAATTCTGCCGAGTATCCAGGAAACATTAACAAATTAATCAGAATCAGATATTCATCAAAATAAAGGTTGTAGCTGAAGAAACTTTAGTTCACAGAGGTCACCGATGTAGCAAACAATCATGATACTGCTAACTTTAACTGAGAAATACTCACATTTAATGTTACCTTCAGCTACTAGTCTATTAATTTACAGAATCAGAAATCAGTTTCTCTGAAAATGATTTTAACAAAGCGCCTCTCCTCACAGAACTATTTCAATAGCATTCCCAGATTGAATTTCGTAAATATCAGAAAAAGATACAAACTTTGAACCAAATTACAAAGAACCCGTACATCATATATTCAGATTTCAAATACAACTCAAAAGAAAATTTCCAACACCGTACTAGTTCGAAAGGAATGGAGATGGAAAATTCAATACCTGCAACTCACCCAGTACATCTGATAATTTGCCATTCTTCAATAGTATAGTTCCCGTGTAACCTAATCTCACAAGAAAAAAGCAAAGCAAAATTTACCCCCTTCTAAAATGAAACTACAAGAAAAAAATGGTAAATAAAAGAAAGGGAATAAAGTACCAGCTCCAGCGATTAGGAAGATCCTGGATAATCCGATTCCAGCTTGCATAGCCATGGCGGGAGAGATCACTGAAATTGGATTTCAGTTCCAAAGAGAAACGAAATTCAACTATTCCATGGGATGGATGTAACGGTGACATCCCGACGGACTTCCCAAAGGACCTCCCACTGACCCGCCCAGTCATAAGGACATCAAGGACGTACCGACGGACATCCACAATAATAAAAATTCACAATTTCACTAAATTAAACAATTTACGGAATTAAAATTTCGACACGAATACGGAGAAAATGTAATGAAGTTCAACGAGTCGTATATATAGAGTTTTTTTTTTTTTTAAAAATAAAAAATCAGGACGTCTGTCGTGGCACCGCAATGACAGACGTCGACGTAGTCGAAAAGCCGCGGAACTCCAGTGTCCGCAAGCAACGTCCGCGTCCGCCGGTCGCACGCCTAATGGCGGAAGTCCCGCGCGAATGTCCGTTGGGACACCCGCCGCTGCGGATGCTCTAAGCTATGCTAATACGTATTATGCGACGTCGTTTAAATCAGGCCAATGTGCAGCCGTTGAAGTAATTCAGCCGATTTAGTGTCGAACCGCAAAATGAATCGAGTCATTTTTTAAAACCGATTGAAAATCGAACTGAAAATATGGATTAATTTTTTTTTCTATCAAGTTTATATTAAATGATTGAAACGTGATGGAGTGCTATTTCATAACAAATGGTGGTATACATTGTCACTGCGGACGCAGGAATTTCTGCTGGTAGGGTCTTTACTTAGAATTGTCAACGAGAAATTAGAAATAATCTTATTTGTGGATGGAAGAACTTTTAATGTGTATTGGTAACGTAACGGGTAAAGTGCAAGAGGCAAAGACAAAAATTAGTGAAATTTTTTTCATAAATAAAAATGACACTAATTTTGTGGGTATACTAAAATTAAAAAAAAGAATTTTTTTAAAATAAAACAAATATATTTGCATAATTAAACTGAAAAAATAAAAGAGAAAATTTTATCTTACTGTTTAAAGTCACTAAGATAACAAATTTTGAGTTTGCATGGATTATATGCAAAGAAAATTGAAATAATACTTTTGAATTCATTAGTTGAAAACTAAGTTATTAAATTGAATTTAGTTAACACTCCTAAATAAAAATAAAAGTTTAACACAATACATTTTTTTTAAAAATTCATATATTTCAAACAAATAGTATTAAATTTAAGAAATTATTGCACATGTAATTTAAATCAACAGCCCATAAATGAACCGACATTTTTTTAAGCAGCACAACTTCTTGACACATTTTACGAAGAAATTTTATAATAATATTAATAGTTTTAGTATAAACTAATATAATCACATCGTGTTCTTCCTCAAACCACCTCGGTAGCCACCGTTCTTCATCTCAATCCCCCAATTTTTGATTTCTTAATTGTTCAGCCCCATTTCACCATACAACTTCTGTTGATTTAGTCTTAAACGGCTTTAGTTTGGCGGGGCTAAAGATACATTTCAAAATTTTTGAAAATTTTAACAATAGAAAAAACTTTTTTAAAAAAATTGGGTAAGGGCTTAAGTTTTACCCTCCATGAACGTGTGTCCGCCCATGTTGTCACAAATTAATTATTAGCATGAACACGGTCGATGTAGAATCTGGTCACACCCTTGCAAACGTGATGGTGGAACGTCACGTTGAAGAAGGGTGAAGCAATCTGATAGCACGCCACGCATGCTTGATGCACGTATGGTTGTCTTGGCCGATATCATGACACTTACAAGGCACGCGTGTGCACTACATTGGCCAAGCGTATTGCAGTTGAATTGACAGTTAATCTTTTATTCCTTTTTAAAATAGATTTTTATTTTGTTTTTGACCTTTTATTTTATTAAACCAACTTCCTATAAATACCTTTGCACACTCCACCCACACATTGAAATCTTCTTCAAAATTTTCTAATTTAATCCTTTTGTTCATCCTAATTCTCAATATCTTCAACTTAT
Organism: Salvia splendens; assembly: GCF_004379255.2. Taxonomy (NCBI): domain Eukaryota; kingdom Viridiplantae; phylum Streptophyta; class Magnoliopsida; order Lamiales; family Lamiaceae; genus Salvia; species Salvia splendens. Next base: position 12,964,067 of record NC_056046.1, read on the forward strand.
ATTTTATAATTTTCAGTGTTTTTTTTAGATGCAAATTCTAGTCCTATCCTATTCGCATAGATGCATTAACTATAGTTACAACTTAAGCAAACACTCCATAATTAAGAAGGTTGTGAGATTGAACTCTTGATTCTTTCTCCTTTTGTTCTATTTCATTCAAATTTACTTCTGTTCTGAATGCAGCTAAACTAAAATACAGTTATTGACACAACATAAATTTTAGATTATCTAAAACATTTATTTATATACTCAATAATTTACTGGGTAATGAGTACATTTTGACAGGCCACCTCAGTCCTTCTCATCTAACTTGAAACAAACTAATTTATGAACCCAAACCAATCTCCAAAATGTATATTTTGAGTTGGGGAATGTTATTTATTTAAGCCACCCTTACTGTAATTCCACCTGTCCCATTGCAGTTGGCAGTGCTATTCAACAACATTAATTCCTTTTTTATGATTTTCAAAATTCAAAATAAAATCATACCATCTCTCACCAACCTTTATTATTATGTATTGAAAAAGAAAGGGACATTATCGTAATTACGAACAACTTAAAATATCAAGAAGAATTTAGCAATAATTCGAAAAGTTGGGATGTCAGCAATGCAAATTCTGAAGATGGTGCTAACATTTTCCAAATGTTGCTATATATTTAATACGATATATACGAACTAAAAAACAAATGTATCTGTCAAAACTATGTACGTACTTTCATTTAGCATTAGATGGTGGGAACAAAACATTTGTATTTACAATGTTATTTTAGGAGTATTAGATATTGGTCCACAATTTAGGAACACTTTCTTTATATCCTAAATTATGGTTATTTTAAAAAATCCTAAGTCCAGGTGATTTCATTTCTACTTTTATATCCTTAAAAAAAATATTTTTGCAGTGTTATACTACCAATCTACATTCTAATCAATATTAGAATATCATACGTAATTAAAGTTATATATGTGGCCTGTGGCAATAGATCTTAAAGTTGAAACCACATATCACGATCTTTAAATTAAATATTATAAAAACTACTATAGTTATATACTTAATTATATTGATACAGTATCACCCATTGATCATTACTATAAATTTATAATCGACAATGTTTATAAATTTCAATATATAGCGTTATACATTGGCCGTAATTATATCAGTATCACGTGTCCAAAGGGACCTAGTTTTGGTATGTCAAAAAAGTTTATATATATATATTTTTTTTACTTTTAATTTATATTTCCTACACATATTACGTAAGTTATATAGTATTGATTACATATAGGTATGCTCTTTTTAAGTTACGCATTTTTAATAATCATATTATGATAAGTATGTAAATTAACCATTTATTAGTTTAATATAAATTTAGTGACTAACATCATTACATTCATTAACAATCATATTTTACAGGTACTTTAAAACTTATTTAAATTAAATTTAAGCATATATTAATATAATTATATTATTATATATAGTAATTAAATCATCATGTTAGTACCACATTATAATTCTAATGGTCTTAAATAGTTTATATCCCGTAAAAGTTTTATTAATATTAATGGTCGCAAAAAAATGCTGTGACCAATATTTTTATTTATCTCTATTAGTTAGTAAAAATAAAAGTATGAAAATGCCACGACCATTGCCAATGGATTGAATCACCATTATTTTCATTTATGAAATTTCCATTGAAGATATTACACTTGTAAATTCCGCACATGGCTTGATAATAAATACGGTGGTAACGAAAGTGATTGTGTATTAAAACAAAAGAATTGCGAAATCAATGCCCCTTACTATTAATTGAACAATTGAAGAACATACAGCATACCTGAAATTAATATCTTACCAAAGTACATTAAATTTCTTTTTCTTTTGCTCATGAATGATCACGAGTAATATTGATTTCAAAGAAACGCGTATTTTTATTATGTTAGTTAGGACTTAGGAGGAACATTATATTTTGGTACCACATAGCTCTGATGCATCGTTATATAATATTTGCTCTGTTCTATAGCAGTGAAGTCATTTTCACATTTTGGTACGTTTCATAGTTATGGAGTCATTTCATTTTTTAAGAAAAAGCCAACATTTTTAATAATTTTTACTTTATTCTCTCTTCATCTCTCTGCTTTTTTTCATTTCCTACTTTATTCTTCTCTTCCTTTTTTCATTTCCTACTTTATTCTTCATTTACTTAACTCACTTAACACAATTTTTTTTAAATCGCGTGCCGAAAAGAAATGTCTCCACTACCGCAGAACGGAGGAAGTACATGTTAGGTCATTATCGTGTCGACACAATAAAAAAAGCACTGGTAAAAAGTTGAATATTACTCATCATAGTAACACGATTTAATTCATATTAACAAAACATAATAACACGACACGATAATGCCATGATAACAAAAGTTTGAATTCTAATATTAAAATAAATTCTAATTAGTAAACTAAAAAAATAATTAATAAAAATAATAATATCAATGATAACGAGTTACACAAACATGAATGACACGATATGACTCTTATTGCGGGACGGAGGGAGTATTAAAATTTTTACTTTCGTTTGATAATTGGATGTTTTTCTTGGTTTTTGAAATTTATTGAACGACCTTCTGGTTCAAGTAAGTGTTCACTTATATTCAGCCTTGTTATTGTTTCTATTTGTTCAATTATGCTTGCGTGTGTTAGATCTAGGATTTCCAAGTAATTTCAGATTGCTTCGTTGGTTTAATCTTTCACATGATGTTTAGATTTAATTTCAGCTCAAGTGTCATACGAGTTTTCTCATGCAAGGTGGTCAGTTCAGGTTCATTTAAGCTCCTTAGAGCATCCGCAGTGGCAGACGTCCCGGCGGACATCAAACCGGTGTGCCGGACGTCCGCCATTGTGTGCATGTGACGCGGATACGGACATCCGCTGCGGACACCGCAGTTCTGCGGCCTTCCGCTGACGTCCGTCGCGGAGTCCGTGCGGACGTCCGCCATTGCGTTGACTCTCACGGACGTCAACGCGGACATCCCGATTATTGCATTAATTTTTTTTAAAAAAATTCTATAAATACTTATTGTTGCACTTCATTTCATTCGCACCACTTGTATTAACGAGTATCTCTCTCTAAAATACTTTTCTTTCAAAGAACAATGGAGCATCACGATAGCGATTCCCCCGCTACGAGCGAGTCACAGTCGCCTTATTTTCCCGGCGGCGGGAGTACGCCGGTGTCCGCCGCGATGCCCCAAATGTCGGGGATGATACCCCAACCTCAAATGGCGGCAAGGATGATGTCCGGGTACTACAACATGTACCCGTAGTAGTATAGTATGATGCCCCAAATGTCCCAGATGCCCGGAGCGAGTGCCGGAATGCCCCAAATGCCAGGGATGATACCCGGAATGCCGAGAATGATGCCTAGAATGTCGGGGATGATGCCCCAGATGTCGGGGATGATGCAGGGGTCGCCGGCGTCTGCGGGGGGAGTAGGCAGGGGGTTCCCAAATCACCGGTGGACAAGGTCTACCGGCCCTATATGGATTTACTGTCGACGGACACACACCCCCCCTGAGTACTCCTCTCGAGACTCAGTTCACTGGCATCGACACATTCTCGATGAAGGAGTTGGGGCTATCTCTGATCCGGGATTCTCCCACAGACGCACCAACGATGATAGGGAGGAGGGGGAGGACAGGGAGAGTGAGGGGCAGGGGACGGGGCAATACCTCGCCCGTCCCGATGTACAGTGGTGAGGCGGGGGAGGGGTCCAGCGGGAAGAAGAGGACCTTCTGGAGCATGGAGGAGTGCATTGCGCTGTCGAAGGCGTGGATCAGTGTAGTGAAAGATCCCAACGTCGGGGCGAACCAGCAAATCGACAGGATGTGGTGGCGCATTAGCCAAAGCTACCTCCAGTTCAAACCGCCAGGGGGGAAGCCTCACAACGGAGAGCAATGCCGAAAACAGTGGGAGTGGCTGAGGAGGCAGCTCAGCCGATTTGCCTGCATTTACACAAACAACCTCCGCTCAGTAACCAGCGGCATGTCTTCTGAGGATGTGAAGCTTCTGGCGCACCAGCAGTTCCCCGACAGTGAAAACGGGTTCGGAAAATTCAAATATTGGGAGGTCTATCTTGTGGTGCAGTCTTCGCCCAAGTTCACTGCGGGCGTTGAATCTGGCTGGCCGAAGCGGACGAAGATCAGCGCCTCCGGGGAGTACAGTAGCAGTGCTGGTTCCCACGAACTCCCCCCGCCGAGGCAGAATTCCCGACACCCATATCGTCGAACCGCCGCCGTGGCCCGGTTGGGCAAAAGGCGGTGGCGCGGACTGCGAGGGGAAGCGCCAGTGGATCCGCCGATGCCCAATCGACAGCGCCCACCCAAAACAATCCCGAGAACCCCTCCTTCGCCTGCATCGCAGCACATGAAACCTTGTTACATGCGATGGTTGAATGGCGTCAATCGACCCGACCCCATTACAATCGGTCGCTTAAACCCCTCATCAACATTATGCGGCGCGATTTGGGGTTCGGAGACATGTCGGGGGAGTGACGACGAGGGGGGTGGCGGCGGCGGCGGCGACGAGGGTACTGGCGGCGGGGAATCCGAGGAGTGAGCCGACAGTTTTTTTATCTACGTAATTTTTTAGTTACTATGTATGTTTTTTTATAATTATGTATCTTTTTTTAGTAAAGTGGTTGTAAGATCTCCGTATTTGCGTCGAATTTTTAATTTCGTAAATTGTTTAAATCCGTAAATTATTTAATTTGTGAATTTGTGAATTTTTTTTAATGTGGGAAGTCCGTCGGGATGTCCTATCCGCCACTGTGCAGTGGGAAGTCCGTATGACGTGGCATCCGCAGTGGGAAGTCCGTATGACGTGGCAGGAGGTGTTTTTGGGATGTCCCCCTATACATCCGCAACACCGCGGATGCCCTTAGTTAAATATTCCTCATGTGTTCCACTTGTGCCTAAAAACCAACTCTCGTTCTTAAGTTTTAGTAAATAGATTCTCAATTTATGTTTCAGTAATAACTTGGAGAAAAAGAAGTTGGTTACTCATGTTTGTACCTTCATGCTTTTTGTAAGTATTAAAAATTAAACAATAACATATGTATTTGTTTGAGAATAGTACTCCTATTACATTTGGTTATCAGTGGCGCCAATAATTCGAAATATTATTTTTTTAGTTAAACATATATTTGTTTGGGAATAGTACTCGTAGAGAAGACTAACGCCTTTATTACCGAGATGAGCTATATTAAACTTATTTAATCCACTTACTCAAGTCAAACATACTATTATTTCATTATAAGTGAAAACTTAAATTAACTAATATAACAGCACATTTACATTGCATAAACATCCATTAATTCTTAAAGCTCGAGAAATTTCAGTCTCATTATCAAAATCTAAACAAATTGCTATTCCAAAATTAACATATAGTAATTCGTAGACTTACAAGTCATTATTCACATTTACAAATGTAGAGTAACAATTACACACTGTGGTTAATTTATTTAACAACTTGGGTAGAGGAAAGTAGTACGTCTATTTATGAACCATATTATATAAAAACTCAACTGGACCTCAATTTAACTAGTACACCCCGGATTTCTAAAATTAGTCCATTTTGACTCTTTTTTCTCTACTTTGTATTCCTTAATATTCTATCAATTTTGTTTATTACTCCATCAAGCAATTTTGCTCTTTCATTAATTATTTCCTTTTAAACTTCTAACTCTTAATCTCTAACAACCGGTCTTCTTTTCACATGTAAAATGTAACCGATAAACAACATATATTACTTCTTTCTTTCATTCATGAAATAATGTCTAATTTTATCATTTTGGGAAATTTAAAATTTTCACTAAATCATTAATGTTGATACTATTAGGAGTATATAAAAGTATGACTTATATTTGACTAACTTTTTTTTACCAAATTTCTTTTGTATTAGAGTCAAAAGAGGATTTTAAATTGTGAATGGAAGGTTGTAAATGTTAATTACAAAATGTTATTACAACTTAAATAGATGAAGACTGAACCGACTTTATATCACACAATTTACGTACAAGTTAAATATTACTCCCTCCGTTCTATATAGTAGTGGAAACATTTCTTTTCGGTATAGAAATTAAGAAAAACGTGTGTAATGTATTAAATAAAAAGATAAAAAAAATATGAGAGAAAAAAAAGTAAAGAGAAGAAAGCAAATGAGAAGGAAAAGTAAGTGAGAAAAATGTTATGACTTTTATTAAAAAGTGAAATGAATCTACCGGTAGTCTATGTAATAATATGACAAAATGACGGTACTACCGTCAAATAGAAAAAGTAATATTGAACCGACTTCATCCAAAAGAGGAAAAAAAGGAGTGAATCCGACTACAAAAAGTAGTAAATGAGTGGAAATATTACCCTAAAAATGATGGTTTCGATAGAGAGATTAAAGAAAGAAGAAAAAGGTTTGACTTGTGGGCTCCTCCGCTCACTCACATGTCACAAGAGGGACACGTGTCGCCCAAACAGCCATGAACCGGCGTTTCATCGGTTTTCTTTCATCGCATTTACAGCGCCACCCCAATCCCTTATCGTATCTCCTCCATTTACCCATAATTACAGCTCACTGCAACGCTGTTTGAGAGAGATAGGTAGAGAGAGATACAAACGACAAAAAAAAGTGTGTTTGGTAAAGAAACATACTCCATATTCAGAAGAAGAAGAAGCTGCTTTAAAGCGCACAGCCGACACGGCTCGCTCGGTATTAACTCTCACTCGTTTCCAGCTTTTTTTCTTATTCGCTTTCATTTTTTCATCTCACTCATTTAATTTTCTTTTCCTAACAATCTCTCTTATTATATTTCAACTGCCAAATTCCATCCATCGCCACGGAGAAGATAACCCCTTTTTCGCCAAAACCCTCTTCTAAATTGTTTTGGCATTTTACTTTGATTTCCATTTTCCTTTTTTTTATGCAAACGCAAATGATTCAGCGTATAAATTTGGACTAATTACTCAATTTTATTCCCCAACTCCCTTTCTGGAAAACGCTAATTCTGGGAGAAGATTGAGATTATCAGCGGAAGAAGAGAATGTATGGAGATTGCCAGGTTCTGTCGTCACCAACAGTGGGAGGCCGAGGGCACCCTATTTCATCAGATAACTCGTCTCTCCACAACTCCTCCTCCATCCAAAACCCCAACTTCAGTTTCATGGCCAATTTCACCAGTTTCTCCCCGATTCTCCAGGTAAGGTTTTCAAAAATCTCCACGCGTTTTCAGCATTTGAAAAAAATGGTTGATTGATTCTGAAATTAGCAGAAAGAAGAAACCGCGATGGCGAAAAGCAAAGATGAATTAGTGGAAAGCGGCTCCGGCAGCGAGCACATCGAAGGAGCGTCGGGAAATGAGCAGGAGGAGGCGGAGCAGCTTCTCGCCGCCAAAATCAAACGCTACCACCGCCACACTGCCCGCCAGATCCAAGAGATGGAATCGTGCGTCTCTCTCTCCCTCTCTCTACAAATCCAATTAAATATTTTAGTGATTGATTAATTAATTCGCACGTGATCCAGAATGTTCAAGGAATGTCCACACCCAGACGACAAACAACGCCTCAAACTCAGCCAAGAGCTCGGCCTCAAACCAAGGCAAGTCAAATTCTGGTTCCAAAACCGCCGCACTCAGATGAAGGTGAGCGACCATCTAATTTTTACTACTCCAGCTGTTAAAAAGGGATATGTAAAAGTAGGTGGGTATATAAAAGGTCAAAACGAAAGAGGTAAACTATGGTGTGAATATCTACCTCATTAAGTTAGGGTTACTTTCGAAGCCTGGCAACGCCATTAATGCCCCCTGTGGGGTTGCGCAGTCAACCCCAACTGCTGCTGCATGGACTCTCCTACGGGAACCAACACTTTAATGCGTGTGGTTTAGGGTTTATCTTGGGACAAATCATTAAGTCCTGCTAAGTACCTTTTAATTTACATGGCTTTTCCCTTAATTAATTATGATTACTGTATCTATTTAGGGACAACAAGATAGAAAGGAGAATGTGGTGCTTAGGGCGGAGAATGAGGGCCTCAAAACGGAGAATTACCGGCTGCAGGCCACATTGAGGAATATAGTATGCCCCAGCTGTGGAGGTCCCGGTGTGCTCGGGGAGATTGGCTACGACGAGCAGCAGCTGCGCATTGAAAATGCACGTCTCAAAGAGGAGGTATATATACCCTAATAATTTATTTTCTTCTTTTTTTTTCAAAAAAATCACCTTGTCTGGAAATGTTGTAGATATTCTTTGTAATGAACTGATATACTACTACTAAATTAGGATGATGTTTGTCTCTTTCAAACTTTATGAAATGACTATAGCATAGTTTGTTCACTGCCATGTGTGTAGTGTAACTTTATATGACAAAAAAATAGTGATATTCAACACAAATTAAAATGTGGCCTTAAAAATTGTGTTATTGAAGAAAGCAAGAATCTCTAGAAGGGATTTTAGGAAGGATTATTGATGGTATGTATATATATGCAATGCAGTTTGAGCGCGTATGTTGTATGGTCTCGCAATACAATGGGCGGCCGATGCAGGCAATTGGGCCAAGCTCCGGGCTGATGCAGCAGCAGCCTCATTCATTAGAACTGGACATGGGCGTGGGCGTTTATCCAAGAAAGCTTGATGAAGAGCACATGAGCAATTGCCCTTCTGACATGATACCTCTTCCTTTCATGCCCGAAAACTCCCATTTCCCAGGCAACACTCTGATCTTGGAAGAGGAGAAATCTCTAGCCATGGAGCTGGCCATGTCGTCCATGAATGAGCTGCTGAAGATGTGGCAGACAGGCGAGCCCCTTTGGGTTCGGGAAGCTGATACTGGAAAACATGTCCTCAATCTTGAAGAGTATGAAAGGATGTTTTCTTGGTCTGCCAGCCTCAAGCAGTATCCTCATCAGCTGAGAACTGAAGCAACCAGAGATACTGCTGTTGTGATCATGAACAGCATCACCCTTGTGGATGCATTCCTTGATGCAGTAAGCTATACATACATATACATAATAGTGTTTTCTTGCTTCAAGAATACTCAAGTTTTGGATACTGTTGTTTTTGGTTGTAGAATAAATGGATGGAGCTTTTCCCTTCTATCATTTCCAGAGCTAAAACACTTCAGGTAGTTCACTCAGAGGCTCCTGGCCATGTAACTGGTTCTATTCACTTGGTAAGTATTAATCTAATCTTGACAAAGATTTAAAACAAATTAATTAGATTTATTGCAATTGTGACATATCATTCAATCAATTAATGGCAGATGTATGTTGAGCTACAAGTTCTTTCTCCATTAGTCCCGACACGAGAGGCTCATTTCCTCCGGTACTGCCAGCACAATGCGGAAGAGGGAATGTGGGCTATAGTCGATTTCCCAATGGACGGCTTCCACAACGATTACTCTCCTTCCTTTCCTTACTACAAGAGGCGCCCTTCTGGATGCATCATTCAGGACATGCCTAATGGATACTCAACGGTAATTTGCCTATTCATTTACACATTACATTAATGTATGCATTAAATTATTGCACCACGTTTACCATGAGTATTTTATGTTATTTTCAGGTAACATGGGTGGAGCATGCTGAGGTTGAAGATGGGCAGATCAATAATGTCTTCAGCAGTCTAGTCAGCAGTGGTGTGGCATTTGGGGCGCAGCGGTGGCTCGCTGTTCTGCAACGGCAGTGCGAGAGGCTTGCCAGCCTCATGGCCAGAAACATATCTGATCTTGGAGGTATAACAATTTTTACTTTAAGATGAAAAGATGAAATAAATTTCTAACTAATGGTAATACATGACAGTGATCCCATCGCCTGAAGCACGAAAAAGTGTGATGAATCTTGCGCAGAGGATGATTCGGACATTCTGCCTCAACATAAGCACTTGTTATGGCCAATCTTGGACAGCCCTTTCTGAATCTGCTGATGATACTGTTCGGATCACTACCAGGAGAGTCACCGACCCCGGCCAGCCTAATGGCTTGATGCTCAGCGCCGTCTCCACCACTTGGCTGCCCTTTCAACACAAGCAGGTTTTCGATTTCTTGAGAGACGAACGCTCCAGAGCTCAGGTTCCATTTTCTATATATTTTTTTTCCAATTCTGCTCATTTTGTGCATATAAATACTAACTAATTTGTTTTGAACTTGTTTAACAGATCGATGTACTCTCAAATGGGAATTCACTGAATGAAGTAGCTCACATTGCCAATGGCTCCAATCCAGGAAACTGCATTTCTCTTCTTCGCATCAATGTAGGTCCACCATTTGATTTAATTAGTTAGGGTTTTTATGAATCCTCTCTTTCTTTCTTTCTTAAAATTGGGATCATATATTTATAGGTTGCAAGCAACTCATCACAAAGTGTGGAGCTGGTGCTGCAAGAGAGCTGCTGGGATGATTCAGGGAGCTTAGTAGCGTACGCGACAGTGGACGTGGATGCGATCCAGATGGTGATGAACGGCGAGGATCCATCGTGCATCCCGGTGTTACCAATGGGGTTCGTCATCGTCCCAAGCACTAACAGCAACAATGAATCAGGATGCCTCCTCACAGTGTGCCTCCAAGTTCTGGCAAGCACAATGCATAACGCAAAGCTTAATCTCTCAAGTGTCACGGCTATCAACCACCACCTCTGCAACATCGTGCAGCAGATCACCGCCCTTCTCAATGCCGACGGTCCCTCCACCTCCCCCACCGATATAAATTAATTTGGGTTCTCATTTTAGACATTAACTAATTATTGAAGGTGAATTATGATTAGGGTTAGAGTGAGTAGGAAAATAGGAGTCAAGAGCGCACCATATAAGATACAGCTCCTTGCTACTTGGTAAGGCTCATAGTTTATGGCCTCACCACATAGCAAGGGTTGCTTGGTTCGGGTATTGACTTCCTCTTATTCATTTATACTATCAATTTCAATATTAATATAAGCGTTTCTTCTCAAATTACTATCCAACATTACTTTGCATGGTTAAATTATTTTTAGTGATAGTGCTACTCATACCAAATTAATGAGTACAAATCCTAAAAATTCAGAAGTTCATTCATCCATCAACGTCGCCCCTCCTTATAGTGATACTCTTGATCTATTCAAAAATCATTTTTTTTAAAAAAATAGGTGTTATGATCGAGCATTTTTAGGCACACAATAATGATTCTTCTATTCCTTCTTCTATTATAATTATGTTAATGTTGGAATGAATTTCAAATAAGTTCTCATTTTTATTGTGAGAATGGATAATTGTTTTCATTACAAAGATCTATGATAAGGAAAATAAATCATGGAATATTAGGAAACTTTTCTTATTTCAAAAATTAAAATTACTTTCATTAATATTTTATAATTAAACTAAATGCATAAATTTAATAATTGAGAATCAAATTACCTCCTCATCTTCTTATAACCAAATCAAATAATAAAAATTTCAAAATTGAAAATCAGATTATTTTTCCATAGCACAATTTTTACCAAATAAATAAGCTCTAGCAATATCAAATTTTCATTTTAAAAATAATTCAACCTCAACGTGGCGTTATTTTTAACTTGTGCGACATTAATGAGAGTTCGAATTTACACGTATTTTCACATCAAGACGCATTTATGATTTAGGCGCAAAGTAAATCACATGAAGATAAACTGCATATATGATTTCTTATACAGATCATATGACTGTGACTTTAATTAGTCAAAGTCTATAATTCATAATATAATTGAGAAACCGATGATACATTTATTTTAGTATTCAGCCTTTAAAATGTTATTACTGCAGGCAAATAAAAGGAGAAAAACTTCTTATAAGCTGAAAAGTGAAGAGTTTTGGTGGAGAACTAAGAATTAAGAATCAAGATTCAAGGTTCATTATTTTGGTAAGCAAATTCAAGTTTGTTGATGCAAAATTACATCTTTAAAATTTACTACTGTAGTACTATTATTTTGAAGATCGATTGAAATGCAAAAAGGAAATGAATGCATCTATATATATATATATATATATAGGGTTTTGATCTATGCAAAACTAGATTTAAATACAGAAACGCAGAACAATATCATAATTAGGTCACTTTTACGTCATAATTAGGTAATTTTTAGGTCATGCTAACAAAGCATGACCTAAAACGATCTTAGCATGACATTAAACCCAAATATTATAATATGACCTAAAATTGCTTAATTATGACCTTCCGTGTTTTTGGTTAATTATTGACCATTAGATCATCTAATCCTAGGGCCAAGATTTGGTCTGCATTTCTGGATTTAAACACATACTTATTTTGATCATCTCCCTATATAAATATATATATATATATATATATATATATATATATATATATATATATATATATATATATAAATAAATGGCACATGAAAGGGAGGGGAGCATCCTTTATCTTTATTATGTCCCATTACTTTTCCTAGCAATTTACAGTTTGCATTTTGCAGTTTGGACCATATGTTGTTTATGAAGGGGGGTTTCAAATTTTGAATTTCCCATTTTTGCATTAAGAAACTATATATCCGGCCCAAATTAAGAGAACGATTTTAGAGAAAAGGGAAGAAAATTTGTAAATTGAAAATTGTATATACACATTTAATGTATCTCCCAAACATATGTATGGTACAGGGTCAAATTACAACTTTAATTGGTAGTATTTAATTAGAGCACCACCTTACTTTTATGTTAGTTTGTTGTTAAAAAGTGTGTGAAATTTAATTTTGGCATTTTGTGTGTAAACATTGTCGCACACATTGAGCCTTATCTTGTTCAAAAGTCCAAATTTGCCTTAACTAGGCTTGAGTTGCAGGTTAACTAATTAAACATACTCCTATATTACAATTTCAGAGTTGTTGAAGATTTTACAAAATTCAAAGTTGCTAATTTAGCATCAATTTTCGTCATTTTGAAAATTAAAATATATCTAATTCGAGATTATATATATAACGTATATATAGAATCAATTAAAAGACTGAAGTTTAACGGTTACCATATTCTTAAGACCGATTTTATGCTTAATTTCCCCCAGTTTAGATAAATGAGGATATGAACTAACTGTATATAATTAATAAAAATTACTACTCCCTCCGTCCCCCAAAATTCGTCACCATTTGACCCGGCACGAGTTTTAAGAAATATAATAGAAAGTGAGTTGAAAAAGTTAGTGGCATGTGGGTCCTACTTTTATATATTAGTTTTATAATAAAATGTGAGTATGAATGAGTTAGTGGAATGTAGGGTCCACTACCAAAAATGGTAAAAGTGAAATGTGACAAATTTTTAGGGACGGACAAAAAAGGAAATAGGTGATAAATTTTCAGGGACGGAGTACTACATGCTACTAATGGATACAAAAGGAGAAAAAATTCCATTGACTTGGACATACCAAGGTGGAAATATTATTTGGTGTGTCCTACCACTAATATATTGACAAATGGATATTTAGAGGGTCCCACTTCCAGCTTGGAGATTACCTATTCACGCTCTAACGGAACAAAATTTCTCATATGGAAATTATAAATTATCCCATAAATACATTCATGCATAATATATACACAATCTTTCTATGATTTATCTCCCAATCGTCTCCAAATAAATTAAAAGAATTCTTCATTACAATCAATGGATTTCGAAGGTACGCCGCTTCTTTTTTTGTTATGCATACATACATGTGTTCTTTAATATCTATTCTTATTACCCACCATATATTTATTTATCTTAATATTCTTTTAAACATCATTACATAACTATGTACACTCGGATGAACTAAAAATTAGTCTTCCTAATCAAGTAAAATTTAGTATTCTTAATCAACTGTTCTTTTAGCTTTGTTTTCATTGTTTTATAATTGTTCTTTTATAATATAATTTTAAAATATACATGTTTAGTTTGCTAAAGTTTTATCGTTTTCTTTTATGATCGATATTTTCCTGTGGCGTATCCCATAACTATGTACACTCGCAAAAAGATTGGTTAATATTTCATTTTTGTTGTAGTGATGCAACTCATATATACTTGGTGTCTGTTTGCTAAAATAGATAATTATTCTATTTCAGAGTTATCTGAGCTAAAATGTGCGTCGTTAGTATTTTTCTTATGAACAAATTTACGGCAAAATTCAAAGAACTTTCCTTGAGAGTGTGACTTTATGGACAAAAAAGACCTAATCAAAATATTGAATTAGATCAAATCCACACGCAATCACTTGTTGACTTATGAAATGCATCGAAGTCATTAGGTCAATGGAGAAGTATACTCAACTGTTAAATTGTACCTTGATGATATGGTGGACGAATCATATGCTGAGAATCATAAATATAGCTTTAAAGTAAATAATGTCATTTTGTTTAGTGAAAATTAAAAGAGTCAATGGTAGAAATAGTAGTACTAGTATATAAAAACCTTAGTCACGATTTTATATAAATACGTAGAGAATGAAAAATGATCCACGTCGGTTTTTCGATCCTGAAAAATCAGATTCGAGAAACTTTCGAGACTTTTGCAAAACATTAATTAGACTAAAAAAACGCAAGCATTTAAACGTTAAAATGTTTTCAAGATTTTTGGGGACAAGAATGCAACTCTTTGAACTTCGGAACATTCTTGGAAACTTAGACTAAGATTGGAACGATATACTTATATATGAGCTCTCCACAAAGTCAAAAGGAAAAGAAGACCCACATTGGAACTTTATTAAAAAAAAACTTTTTCAATTTTGATAGTAGTAATAGTTTGTTAATTTTTTTAGTTACAACTTACATACTTACACATAGAGTTGTGATCAATGTCGAACCAATTTTAAAGACCGAACTAGAGACCAAATCTGGGCCATTAGATCTAGCTTTTTTTATGAGATGTGCTGCTGTGTAAATTTTTCGGTCTTCATTACAAGCTCATTTAACTTCATTGTATAGGTTCATTACTTCATTCCGTACGTAATACCTTGAAACTACAACATGTTTTTACTTTCTTCCAATAGGTTTTGAAATGATTCAACATATGTTTCATTTGAAATTCATTGACCTGAGTTTTTACTTTATTTACATTAAAAAATGCAATTTATTCAAGTGCGTTTATTACTTCATTCATAAACGTTATTACTTCATTGGATAAGGTTTTTACTTCATTCCAGTAGGACTTCAAATGCTTCTACACATACTTCATTCCAACAATTTATTACATCATTCCATGTGTTTATTACACCATATCAGCGTTGTGGCAGTGGTGATAGATATTGTAGAGAGAAAGAACGGCACGCGACGGCGAAACCGCATTTACGTACTGGAATGAAGTGATAATCCTACTGGAATGAAGTAAAAACTACTGGAATGAAGTAAAAACCTACTGGGATGAAGTTAAATCTTCGTAACATGTTAGTATGACTTATTTACCTTCGGATGAATTAAAATAGGCTCGTGATGAAGGCGAAAATAATTGATAAATTTGTGTCTCTCATCCATAAAAAACTAGATCTAAAAACCCTAATTTGGTATGGTTCGGTGGTTCGGTCTTTAAGAGTGGATTTGTGAATAATGAGACTCCATACACATATAATTAAGCACATAATTAATTAGATGACTCGAGCTTTCAATTTATTGGTTGGAGATGACTCATTTATGATTTAACCAATGGAAATAAAAATAAAAATTTATGATTTAACCCAATAGAAACATCTTAAGAATTTTTACTTGCACACTTTATCAAGATAAGAATTAGGTACTACTTACAAATTTATGAATAAAAATAAAAATAAAAATTATTGATATTTTGTTACTTAAGGTAGCGTGAATGATTTAATAAAATAAATGAGGGTCAAATTTAGAGAGATTTGGATGACTGAAAAGATGAATATTTATTGCTAGTCTCCCCATTCACCGTTCAAACCGATTGTGCCATTTGAACAATATTGCAAATATTAAGATTAAGCAATTTTTGTATAATGCATGTGGAGTAATATTGATTGATGGATTAGCGATGAAACCATCTAATGCTCAAATGGTCAATTTATTCCTTCTCAAATTTCAATTTTATTTTCACAGAAAGCAATGTTCAAACCAAAGATGAAACCATGAATTTGAGGCAACGATGAAAGATAGAAATTGAAAATGTTTTATACTAAGTGCTAGTTATCGTAAAGTTTGACAATCATGTAATTAATGTAACTATATAAAGTTTGTTTAATCAGCCTCAATCATAGAGTTTTCGGATTAAAGCCTATCTTTTTAAAGTAGGAATTTTTTGCACCGAATTCTCTCCTTTTTTGTTCGATTTACTATTTAATTTTGTAGTTGGATTGATACGGCTAGTCGTTATAGGAATAGTTAGCATAAATATTGAATAAAGAAAAAAGTAGGTACCCATTTCATGATTAGAAGGTGGGGAGCAGTTGACAAAGTGTGTATGAATATGACGTGCCCTCCTTCCCGCCATTTGAAACGCCTTTTCACCATTAATTAATATTTGTTCAATTACTTTAAAAAACTCATTAACCATTTAACAACAAATCCATTTGTGAAATTCTAATCCCATATCCATATGTGATTAATTGAATCCAGAGACTAAGTAGTACTAGTAACTAATAAATTACTAATTGCCTTGATCAAATTATTAGAATCAAGGATCATCCAAAATCAAACTTGGTCAATCTTGTTGCCGCAATTGACTTCTTCAAAATTATTAGTAACAATAATTAAACCACACTTAATTAAATAGGAGTAGTAACAATCTAACAACAACATCTAGATGAAATAAATAAGTCAGCATAGAAAAAAAGAATTAAATCTATCTACTACGTGACAAATCAAAACGGCATTTACAAATAAATAAAAGTTGAAAATAGATCCGATTTATGAGCTTGGTTGCCAGCAATTCGGAAAGTGATGGATCATTAACAGGAGCGAAAGGGAGAGGAAAAATTAAGCGTTGTGGAAGAAGATTATTGAGTGTTGCGAATTTGTTAGATCAGCTGCTGCATCAACAACAGCGGAGATCGACAATTCACGCACCATCCCACCCATCATTTTTCCCAACCCTAATTCGCCTCTTTAATCAACCAACATTTCCTCTTTTTTTGTTTTTGTTTTTGGAGGGAAAATCATAGAGATGAACGCTAAAGCGCCGGCCGTCAAATTGGACGATGAGCAGCTGGCGGAGCTGCGGGAGATATTCCGCTCCTTCGACCGGAACAACGACGGCAGCCTCACGGAGCTGGAGCTCGGCTCGCTCCTGCGCTCGCTCGGATTAAAGCCGAGCCCCGATCAAATCGACGCGCTCATCCAGAAGGCCGACACCAACAACAACGGATTAGTGGAGTTCTCGGAGTTCGTGGCGCTGGTGGCGCCGGAGCTCCTGCCGGCGAAGTCGCCTTACACGGAGGAGCAGCTCAGCCACCTCTTCAAGATGTTTGATCGGGACGGGAACGGTTACATCACCGCGGCGGAGCTCGCGCACTCCATGGCCAAGCTCGGCCACGCCCTCACGGCGGAGGAGCTCACCGGGATGATCAGCGAGGCCGACACCGACGGCGACGGCAGGATCAGTTTTCGGGAGTTCTCGCAGGCGATCACATCCGCCGCATTTGATAATTCTTGGGCTTGATTCGATTTTGTCTCGTTCAGGTATGAATCGCACAAACCTCTCTGTATAAGAAATTTTCTTTGGAGACACCATCAATTTGTTGTACATTGAAAGATAGTGATCTAGGTAAGAGTGTTTATTTTGGGGGAAATTAATGGCATCTTCAAATTATATAAGTGGAGATTCTGCGTTTGTGAATGGCATTTCACTGTGTATGTGCATTCTGACCTTTTTAACACTCTCGTGTTGAAAAAGAAGATTCAAATAGTTGAAAATTGATAGGACAGCTTTAGTTGCTGCCTGCTGGAGTACTGTTTTATGTTGCAGGAATTCTAACGGGAGAGCCCTTGGTATTTTCTTGTCGGTGATCATCGTTTTTGTTCATTTTGGGTAGCGGAGATGGGGGAAGGGGGCAACTGATTTCTGAAAGTAATAGTGAGTAGAACTGGTTTTCCCTTAAAGTTTAGCAGGAAAATATGTAACAAGTTATCTGCAGCCCTTGCAGAACAACGGACCAAGGGGTTATATAATGGCTGATGACATAAGCAAAATAGTTGAAAATAAATGGCCTGGTTGTCCATCTGGACAGTGCAGGGCATAATGAAGATCAACGAATTCTAGTTTAGTCCTCTGCATTCATGTATAGCTGAATCTAGCATTACCTTCGCTAAAAGCCTAAAACTGATTTGTATAAATCTTATACCTCACTCTCATTAGATTGTTTGGCTTTAGCATATGTTGTAATTTACCATGAATCTCCAAAAAATCTGTATGTGTAATCTATGATTCTACCCCTTCACTCCTCTAACTGTATTATGTCAAAAAGATGTCCGGAAAGAAAGTTCAAGAACATGATAGCACATTTGTGACGTGTAAAATATTTTCATACAAAGGCATCTACTGAGAGTACCCTAGCTTGCTGTGGTAGGGTGTGGAAGGGGATGGGAAGAGGGAAATGCTTCATGTGGTAAACCTAAGTGTGAATACTACAGCTGCTGCAATTCAGAATATTGGAAAAATATAGTCGTTCATATGCATCTCATTTCTAGTAACTAGTATGATGCATGAAATTATGCTTTCATCTTTAGTTAAGCTCTGTTTTCCCTCTGGTTTTATTCAAGCTATACTGACTTTTTTTTGTGTTGTGCAACAGGTTCGGAGGAATTTGTGGTAGAAGAGTAGGTTTATCCTGGATATGTGACTAGGTACATGATCAAATGTTCAGACATACATATATACATATATATCTCGTCTGAGTTGTCGGTAAACGACAACGTGCAGCAGGTCTCATCGTTGGTTTCATGTAGGTTATGTATGATTTTGGTTTGATTTTTGCTGCACTAGTATCTGGTGTTTTAGCTCAAACCCAGGAGCTCTTGTTTGTTGAAGAACAAGAACCCACGTTAAAAGTCATGCAAAGTTATCTCATACTACTACTTATTTTGACAGAACAATTGCAAAGCTATACCTGCATTTTAATTCCAAAATACAGATAGTATTATTCTTAACACAAGGGGAGTTGACAGAAAACAATTTTAAAATAATAGCCTGAAATGGTTCCATTTTGTTACTCCAACTATATTCTTATAGAATGGTAGATCTTTGCTTGATAAACTGAACTGCTGATAAAATTGTAAGTAGCAAGCTACTATGATTACTTATGCGAGCTGGTCGATAATTGAAAATCACACAATTCTTGACAATCATAAAAAATGAATTTATGGATCTTCCGAAGTCCATTTTCAAAGTAAAATTTGAGATGAATCGTAGTACTACTACTACTACTAATATAACGTCAAAAGATGGCCATTTGAAGCAATAATCGGTTATTACTCAGAAAACTAGTACGTATTACTATATGATTAGTTGTAGCATACTTCAAAATGTAGCTAACTGCCAAAACTTGTCACTACACAAATTATTGATATGAAGCACAAGTTGTCAGCATCCAACTACAGCATTTTGAGTAGAAAACTCCCATCCCAAAAAAACAAAACAGAATTTAGTTCCGAAATCATAGAGCTTTTTGGTTGGAATCAGCAGTCCAATAATTCTTGGTGGCAACAAGAATCTTCTCGGTATAAAACGGCCCCGTTTCATGATCGACAATCTTGCTCTGCCATCTCATTCCGTCAGCTATGCTCTTCACCTTCACCAACACCTCCACCACATCCCTGAATATCACCGTCCCCTCCGGCCTCAATATCCTATCCATCTCCAGCAATATGTACCTTATATCGCACCTTCAACACCAACACAACACACTATAAGAACACACATCATAACATTGGTATATCTATCTATCTATCCATCTATCTGTCTAGGGACGATGATGATTCCTTACTTGTCCTGATAAGCGCTGAACACGCCCCCCGCGTGGATGAGGTCGTACGTCCTCGGATACGTCGAGAACGCCTCGCACCAGTCCTGGTACGTCCCGATGAACCCCCGCTCCTTGATCACCCCGAGCGTGTCAGGGAGCTCCGTCCCCATGGGAACAACATTCATCACCCACACCGGGTACTTCACCACGGCCGCCGCGAACCCCCCCAGGTGGGCATTCATGTCCATCACGTTCCGGTACATCCCCTGCGAAAGCTTTCCCACCAGGCGCTTGTAGTAATCCACCCGGTCCTTCCACATCTTGTTGTCCTCCTCGAACGTCTTGGCAGTCACGCCCGGGACTGATCCGCTGCTGATCCTTGGTGGGACCGAGAATGCGCGCTCTGGCCACTTCTTCACCGCACCCCCGGCCACTTCCTCTGCGTCTCGCGTCTCGGGAAGCGGTGTCACGCAAGTTTCCATGTCCTTGTACCTTATATCCATACACATCAAATGAACCATCACTAAAAACAATGCCTACTACTCATCAAAGAGTAGTATTAGCAAAACAGATCACATTTGAAGGCATAGATGCATTTACCAGCCTGCATCAGCGCTGCCGGAGCTGCAAATGTTGCGATCCACGCAGTTATTATGATTGAGAGGCTTCTGCCAGATAGCGAGATCGCCCTTCTCAACTACTTTCTTCCAACACAGCTGTGCGGCTACATCCTCTATCGAGTCTTGCTCTTGCTTCAAATCTTCCTGAGTTCTCTCCCAACCTCTCCAGTATTTCTTCCAGTTAATGGGAGGACCGGAGAGGATCCAGTAGCCACCGGGCCGTAACACCCTATCCACTTCCATTAGATACATTCCATCTACAACAACACAATGTAAGAACAAAGATGCACATTCCTAAATGTTATGAATGATCCATACTCATATCATATGTTACCATATTTGGACCACGGGATCAAGCAACGGGAGCAATGAGCCATGTCGAAAGCCCTAGCTGGATAAGGGAGCCGCTGTGAGCCAAGAACATTGATCATTGCAGGGACGCCTCGTTCCAGTGCAAACCACACCTGTGCTTCGTGCGTGTCTCTCGGAGCAAAAGACATTGCGATTATATCCCTCTTCAGCAGGTAAGCCCCCCAACTAGCAACCTGAAACCAATGTAGATTAAGTACTTTTTCATATCAATGTATACCAATACTAAGCAATAAACGACCCCTTACGCCACAGCCTGTATCAAGGGCGGTTCTGATGGATCCGTCCTTGAGGGGGATGAGGGCAGCAATGTCGTCAATGTAAGCATCAGCGCCACGCGGGAACATAGTCCCTCCACCGGGGAATCTGAAGCGATCACCCTCGACTTGGATCCAATTCTGGTTAGCCTTCTCAATGCTGAGCTCCTTGTGAGGGATGTTGCCAATCCACGCGTAGTCCCTGCTCTGCGGCCACTTGAAAGGCGCCTTGTAACGGTCCGGAGCAGGGATGAGGCAACGAAGAAGCTCGTCCTTGGTGGGGCAATGCCTCTCCCGGTACTTGAGCATGTCGCGATCAAACTGCCTCCCCCTCTGGCGGTCGTTGCACGGGGTGTACTCGCTGTACTTGATGTCGCAGGGGGGGAACGTCTCGGCCTGCTCGGACGTGTTAATGACCAGCTGGTGGTGGCTCTCGAAGTCGAGGGTGTCGGAGACCAAGGGGGAGTCAGACGAGGAGGGGGAGTCGGAGTCCCCCTTGGAGGCCGGGGTGTCGTCGCAGCCGACACGGGACGAGAACTGGGTGCCGGACGGGGGGACGCTGCGGCCTTGCCAAGCGCCTAAAGCGTAGAAGATGACACAGAGACAACTGACGCCTAAGATGTAAGTGATGCGTTTTCGCCTCATGTTCAGCTGATGAGGCTTTGGGGATCCGTTATACTCCTTCCCCATTTATACCAATCTAACTCTACACAACAAAGGCCATATTCAAATTATGTTCCATTTAACACATTATAACCATTTTTAGCAATTTGTTGATTGAATGGATCTGGAAATAGACATACCGTTTGGTCTCCTTCCAGAGTGTTATCGATGAGCTATTGCAGCCCCTATTGCCTATGCATGAACAAAAAGTGAAATTCCATCAGCCAGACCAATTTACTACAACTATTTCCCATTTCTTACAGTGGATATGCACATGCTCCACCACAACACAAGCAAAAAAAATAACAGAAAAACTAGGAGCTTGAATTCAAAACAATAACAAAGAGGGGAAAAGGAGAGAAAGAAGCAAGAAATGAACGTACAAATGCCTCACAGTGTGTGTGTGTGTGTGTGTGTACAAACATACCAAGAAATTAAAAGGGATTTCTGAGGCGCAAACCATAATCATCCATCAATAAAACAAACAGAAATATCATGGACGAAAAAAGGAAAAAAAAGAAAAAAGAAGAATGATGGATGAGGAGGATTAATAGAGCAACGTGAGATGCTGTTTCCCGACACAAAATCCTAAATCATCTCCCCGCCTATGTTGTTTTCTCTTTAATAACCCCTTTGATTCCGGGTCTCCCACTTCCATCTCTTTTTGCAGTTGTATTTTTTATTTATTCATTATCTAGAATCTCGCCTTGAAATATCCTATCCTACCTTATCCTATGTTCGTTTATGTTTATTTAAATTATCCAACGTAATCTATGTATAAGCATGCATTTTTTAGTTAAATTCTTGTATACAACATACTCATTCACTCGGTGATAAATTGATTAAATTGATAAAAATATTAGTAATTGGCATTTATCTCTTGTAACTTCATTTTTAACTCAGGATAATATTTGAATAATATCTTAAAATTCAATACACAACTTTTGTTTCTGACATAGGTCAATAGATAAAAAAAAGGTCAGGACTCAGGAGCGCTCTCCTTTTCATCATCCTAAAGGAATCTTCACCTTTTAATATTCGCGCCGGGATCCCCTACTGCGGAGGAGGGGTGCTATCCCTCACAATCATTATTTTATTCATTTTTTTAAAAAAAATTATTAAATGAATAAAATATTGAATGTGAGGGACAACCTGTTGTGCACCCCTCCACAGCAGGGGATCCCATCCCTTAATATTCAGAGTCTTTGTAAGTTCACTATGAGCTCCAAATATTTTGTTTTCAGTCACACAAAACTTGTATGGAGTAGTATTTTTAAAGAAACTATGCTTAGCCAAACATTTTTTACTTTCAATTCAAATTGAAAATAAAGTTATAAATTTTCAAACGAAATCTGTATTCAATCTGGAGATGAAAGCGTCTTAAATATGATACTGAAAGCAAAATAGCTGGAATTCAGCAATTGCCACCAAAAAAAAGGTGTTCGAAATCTGCAGTACAATATTGGATTTGGATTTGGATTTGGATTTGGATTTGGTAGATAAAAAGTTAAGAGGCTTAAATGAGGAAAGTTTTATGATAGATGTCTACACTATTTAGTTCTGATAGATGTGTTTTGCTAACAAATGTGAAATTAATTTAGCTTATTTTTATTATTCTCTCTTATTATTATTTTATTTAGAGAAAATAGTATCCTTTAAATAAGTTTATATCCAGTGACATTGTCATGATTTACAACTCTAGGAGTCCTAAGACGAACTGCAATTTTACTGAGTTTGGTGAATAACTCATATACTATGCTGTAACCTAGATCACTTGGAAAATTGTTTAAATCAACTACTTCTCCTACATTTTTTCTTATATTGGTTCCATAACTCTTGAAATTGTAGAAGTGAAGGTTCCATTTAACTGATGAAGATGAAACTCAGAGTACTTAATGTGTAACAATCATAACCAAATTACTCAATCTTGTCGAGTTCGAGTATACCGTGACCCGGTCTTAGAATTTCTGTTCATTTATCAATTAAAATGAATAGCGAGGTTAGGATCGGTTTTCATTTATCTTTAAGAACTTAGCTCAGAGCCAGCCAGCATTCAGCTCAGTTCGTTCACAACCATACTGGAAAATGAGATACAGAATAGTGCAAAATGAGGGCCAAGCACAACATGCTTGCCAGTATGATTCAAACAAGATTGTCTAAGAAATGCAAACTTGTTCACCAAGAAGAACAAACAATTCCAGCAAGAGCAAAGCGAAATCCTGAACTATCAAGTCCTTACCTTATTTATTTACATGGTTACCATTTTCAAGAATTTCGTCTTGGCAGTATCTGGTCAAGTTAAAAGACAAACAGTCAAAGTAACAACATATTAGTGATACATACTCCAGTGCCTTATGTCATTCCTAAGCACATCCCCCAGCCCAAATCTTGTGCGGTCCACGGTGAAAAACTCCAAGCCACCAGTACCATATTGCCTATACTGGGTATTGTGTCCAATAGGCGTTTTTGGCTTCATGATCATCTCAATGGTAGGGGTTTTAGATAAGATCGATCGAGAAGCAACAAATAGATGTCTGTCTGATTTCTCATGAGTAGATTTTGGGAGTCCTTCTTGATTATTCAACTGCTTTGGCATGTTGCTGTTTGTTTTAGGGGCTCGTGGAGATTGTCCTCTGATCTGAGCTGCAGGCTTCATCTTATCAAGCCACCGGAGAATCCAGTTGCCAAGGTTCCGACCAACTTCAATATCCCTCTCTTGTACCTTGCGATGAACACTAAGTGCCGCATCAAACACATTCCGAGTTTGTCTACAATGCAAGTAAACAGAAGAAAAATCTTGAGTCCATAAACCAGATAACAGGTTAAAATGCCAACATCATCTGTGTATAATACATATGCCTGCTAGTTCCATAAGTTCAACATCAAAGAACTAAAACATAACATAAAAATAGAGTATGGATGAAGAAAATACTGTCTTTTCAGATTTAGTCATCAGCCACAGAAAACTATCATTAAAATGTCATCTTCAATATTTCTTCAATCTATATGTAGTTACCAGTTAGTTTTATTCCTGATTCTTTAGTTTCATATCTTCGGATCCAACAATCATAATTTGATCCAGAGGCATCTGCAATTTACAATTCAATAACTCCCTAATATCCGTGATCCAGAGAAAGAATAAGCAGAAATGCAAAGGTCACATTTAACATTGGCTTTATCATTGGGTTTAGGAGAAAGCTACATGTATGATTTAGCTATATTTTTCTAAGAAAGCAAGTTTGGAATTTAATTGTGATGCTCCATAAATGATTAACTTCAAACAAAGATGTTGATGCTGTGCGATATTGGAGCTACAACAGAACGAATGAAACATCTGAATTTCTTGCTTTCCAGCACACATATCCACAATAAACTTCGATTGCATAAATATACTCTTTGGGATCAGCATCATGACAAGAGAAACAATGCACAACAATTGGAGAAAGTTACACAGAAGATCTCACCAAAATTTTATGAAACGAGAAAATAGAATCGTAAACAACCTCAGTAGAGACGCCAAACAATAAACTAATAAAATAAATAAACAACAAAATTACCTATGAACAAATTGCCCAATCCTAGGGCTGATGAGCTTCCGTTGGATTTTGAGAGCAAGCCTGTAGGTTCGTTTAAGACCTAAAAAGTAGGCCGTTCCCAAAGTAATTTCCCATAGCACCATTTCGCCTCACCACTCCCTCTCTATTGATTCAAAACAAAAAGGGATGTTGTTTTGCGAAACAAATTTGAAGCTCCTCTGTGTGTCTCTATTGAAATAGATAGGCGAAGAAGTTATATAGAAATTGAAAATGATTCGTTGTGCGCAAGAAATTTGAATCGCTCTATCTCTGCATCTCGATTGACAGCATTGGGCGAAGAATTTTGTGTATGGTTTTAGCGCAAGAAATTTGAAGATGTAGAAGAAAAACACACCCAATTTGACATCCATCCATCCATCAACTTCACATATTAAATTAAATTATGATAATTTCACCACAGGTCGGGCCTGACATCAGCCAGATAGCTCGGAGCCCAATCAAAGTAGATTGGGTTATTTCTGTTATTTCGACTGTAAGTTGGGCTGAATTGCTAAAAATATTACTATCTTTTTATAAAATTTTATGTATTCTTTTTAATTAAAAAAAATAGTTACACTTAGAATAATCAAATTATTTATAAGATTTTATAATTGAGTTATAGTTCATTTATTAGAACCATTTCAGAATTACATAAAACATTAGTAGTGAAGAATATAAATATTTATATTTATACTTACTTAATTACAATTATTTTTAAGCAAATATAAAGTAGTGAAAAAATTTTAAAATATACGGAGTATATATTAATATAAAATTTTAGAATAAACATAATTAAAATTATGTTAAAACTAGAGAGTATGTAGTGGTCTGGTCGGGTCGGGTCGGGTCAGCCGAGTTGATAACTAGTAGTGTTATCCAACATTTTCTTAGATACACTTTAATATTACTTCATTGAGTTTCGTTCGATTTTCTTAGATACACTTTAATATTACTTCATTGAATTTCGTTCGGTTGACATGACTAATTATCATCTAAGATTAAGTTAGTGATATTATTTTAGTTGTATGGAGGTGTTCTATTGACGAAATATCACATGATTATCCATATAAGATTAAATTATAAGATTAAATCTTATAAACCAAATATAATACAATACATATTTAATTTCAAAATATAATCTTGTTAATTGAATGGCTCCTCGGATAACAATGTAGACCGATATGATGATAAAATCACTACAAATTTTTCATGATCATTATCAGCCACCCGTACTACGTGAGTAAAAATTTCATGGTCACACCATACCATAGTGGAATAATGACTTTGTGTGCCTCACCATTAATTTCTTGACAAATGGAACTAAAAGGGCTCACATGCCACATCAACTGGATATAAATTTAGCAAATTGATGGCACAAAGTATAGACATCCATTTAATAATTTTATGGAAAGTGGCATAATATTAAATTTGAAAATTACCGCATAATTAATTGGTTTGCCATATACTACTACAATATATATACGTATATTGATATCATAATACGATAATATTATACAAATAAAATGTAATCATATT
Source organism: Salvia splendens (assembly GCF_004379255.2). Classification (NCBI taxonomy): domain Eukaryota; kingdom Viridiplantae; phylum Streptophyta; class Magnoliopsida; order Lamiales; family Lamiaceae; genus Salvia; species Salvia splendens. The sequence goes on from NC_056046.1 coordinate 12,991,011, forward strand.
GCATTTTTTTTCATTTTTCAAGTCTAAGGAAAAAATTAAACTATAACAATTCTTTAATAGTGTATATTTTAGATTCTATGGATAAGACTTCTTTTTTCTTGTTTTATATCGATATATATACAAAATATTTACCCATAAATTTATGACCTATAACTTATTTTGTTAGCATAATAAATTATAAATTTTATTATTTTTTACCATGTATAATATTATTATACACAGAGTAATGGAACACCAATTATATAATAATATTATTATACTATAATCCCCATATTATTATAAATGCAATATGATTAATTTTTTATGTGTTTATTAGTATTATTATTCTCAAAATAATGGAACGCCAATACATAATAAATGCATTATGATTACTTTTTTATATGTACGTATAATATTATCATATAATGAGGTCAAATACATATACTCCTTGTACTCCGTAGTCCGTATATGGCAATCCAATTAATTATGTGGTAATTTCCAAATTTAATATTATGCCACTTTACATAAAATTATTAAATGGATGTCTATATTTTGTGCCATCAATTTGCTAAATTTATATCCAATTGATGTGGCATGTGAGTCCTTTTAGTTCAATTTGTCAAGAAATTAATGGTGTGACACACCAAGTCATTATGCCACCATAGTATGGAGCGACAATGGAATCTTGACTCTTCATACAAAAGTCTGATGCATATAATTTGACAATGAAAGCACTACTCAAAAGTCAACGTTAAGCCAAGATGTATTAGAGCATCCACAACGCGCGTCGTCCGCGTTCCGCGTTTTGTGCCGGAGGAACGAAACGGGCGCGCGACTCGTTGCGGACATGAGTTTCGTGCCCATGCCGTGCCGTGTGCCGTCGTCGCGAGACGCGGCACGGCCTGCGTCGCCACGCGCTTCGGCGACGTGGCGCGCCCCTGCGTCGTGCGTGACGCCCACTCGCCGGCCTGCGAGTGGGCGTGGTCATTTATGACGCAATAAATCTTTTTAAAAAAAAATCAAATTTATAAAAAAAAATTAAAAATGTGTAAACGGTAATATTACCGTTTTATATCCGTTTTTTCTTTTTTAATTTTTTTTTAAATTTTTTTGCTCTATAAATACTCCTAATTCATCCTCATTTCACACACAACTAAACATCTATTCTTCCTAAAATCAACTTCATTTCCTCTCCAATTTTCATCTAACATCTTCCCAATACGCGGCCTGGTGGAACGGAATTGTGCATATGGCAACACAACTTGGCCTTCGGGGGATGATTCGCAGGCGGAGTAGTTTTTTTATTTTCTTTAGATTTGTATTTTAAATTATGCAACGTTTAATTTTTTAGGATTTTTATTGCGTGTTTTTTATTTTTTAGAATTTCAAGTTGTAATTTTTTTATGTTGTGTGTTTTTTAATGAAGTGTGTTTGTTTTAATTGAATTGAGTTGGAAATAAAAATAAAAAATGAAATTGAATGAATAGTAATTTAAGGAACGGTTAAAAAACGGATAAGGAACGGAGGGTTGCAGGTTCCGATCCTTAGTTAAGGAATGAAGTTAAAAAGTACAGTGGGGCCCGCAAATAGTAGTTTATGGAACGGTGGGGGAACAGCGCAGTGGATGCTCTTAATTTGTTCATTCACTCGCACACACATATATATTTAAGGAAATTATCAATTTCATATAGTTAAAGAAGTTATTTTTAGTTCTTACATCATGAATTCGTGGTTTATACTTTGAATCTCATGGAAATATACTTTATTCATCATCTTTCATAATGAATATATCATGTTTCACGCATAATTCATGATTCATTCATATATAATTCGTGATTTCTATTTCAAAATTGATTTGTAACCTATTATATGTATAATTGTACTTGAATATAAACAGAACCTTAATGCATAATCAAATAAGTATAAATTTTAGGATGGTAATATCAAACACCTAGAATTGATGACACATAACGAATTTAGTTAATAAGAATAGCAAAAAGGTAGTAACTGTATCAATTAGTAATACATAAATCAATCAAATACATAAACTAATCACAATAATGGCTTGATTCTCACAATATTTGGCTTAATTCAAAAACTTTTACATTATTCAATATCATACTGAAGTAAATTTAATATTAGTATATTTTGCATAAAACACAATATTAAAATATATGTTTGACCGCAATATTATTGGTTCCAATAAGTTTTCCTATATAACATTTTTATTTCTCCGTGGCCGCAAATATACCTCAAAATTCGCATTCAGAAATGTTCAAATTAGATTACCTATACTATATATCTTCAGCAATTTAACTTTTAGACTACCATCACAGCAAAAAATTTGTTTGTGGACTAGGTCAACCACTATGCAAATCTATGAGATATTTTAGGGATAATTTTTTTTTGAAACAATGATCAATATTCTGTGACAACTCTGACCACCTCATTTCAATTTGTTGTAAAATTGATGATTACATTCTCTCTTTTTTTTGTGTGTATTACCACCAAAGTCAATGGTTACTCTCATGATTTTTTTTATTAAGGATAAATTAGTAGGGATTAATCGAATGCTGATTATACATATTGTACAAACTTCAAAGTCCAAACTATGATTTGAATTGTTTAAAAATGTTAACAGATGACAAAATTATAGTAACAAAAAATATCAACACAATATCAATGATTGATGTTGTGTCGACATTGTATTGACATTTTTTGTTGCTGTAATTTTGTCATCGTTTGACATTTTCTAACGGTCCAGATCATAGTTTGGAGTTTGTACAATATATAAAGTTTGCATTCACTGTCCTTAGTTAGTACTCCCTCCGTCCCACAATAAGAGTCATGTTTTGTCATTTTGGTTCGCCCACAATAAGAGTCTTATTTCACTATTATCATAAATGATAAGTAGGTCTCGTATTTCATCAACTTATTCCACTCATATGTTACTATTATAAAACTAGTATATAATTGAGACTCATATTTCACTAGCTTATTCAATCCACTTTTGGGAGACTTAAAATTTGTGTCATAACTAAATAAGACTCATATTGCGGGACGGTGGGAGTATATGTATATCTCCACCAGTACACCCTTAGATTAACGATCACTTTTATTTTTGTCCCTATGAACTAGACACATCAAACGTTGTTTTAAGAGAAAACATCTAAAACGAGAAGATGTTAATTTTGTATACATGGAATTGCTGTGACACTATTATAGTACTCCACATTTTAAATTAATGTTCAACCTGGTAAAAAATCAGTGGAAAATGAACGCATCGAATCAAATAATTGTAACTTTGTGTATATTATAAAAAAAACGTATGAAAAGTAGGCGCATTTTATGTGGAGTCACATGGCGTCATTTAATTTGACTATGATTTCGTCCATTGATTCCCACACTAATAAAAGTAAGTTACACTCTATTGCATTGCATTCACTAGTGTAGTGCCATTGTCAATTAATTTAGCTTCGATCATAAGCTAAGGAACTTCATAGATGGGACCTCGTTTTACTTTTCTTGATTACGCCTCTTTTTGTTCTTAAAAGAGAGAGAAAAAAAAAACAGTTCATATTATCGGATATCACACGTTATAGGAGAATATATTTAAAAGTGAAAATTTTGTTTACATTCAAACATAGGGTGCATGAGTTATAATTGTACTCAATACTAGAAAATTATTGCAGATAAAAAAATATTGGTTGAAAAAAGTAAGTTAAATTTGTAGACTATAGAAGACAACAAATATTGTGAATCATCCAAACCTATTCTCAGAAATTTAGAGCATCTCCAGTGGTCGGCGAGCGGGCTGCTCGCCGATTTTTGGCGCTCGCCGAATGGCTCGCCGGACTATTGCAGCCGGCGAGCGCCAAATCGGCGAGGCTACGCCGATTCCCGGGCGCTCGCCGATCGGCTCGCCGCTATTGCAGCCTCCTGATCGGCAAGGAACCGGCGAGCGAATTTTTTTTAAAATTTTTTTCGAAACACTATATATACGCGATTTGCACGACATTTTCATTCACACCACTTGTTTTAACGAGTACTCTCTCTATCTTAATTTATGTACAAGATCAACAACGCGAAATGAGTAATGCGGGTGGTAGTAGTAGTGGTAGTGGTGGGGATGCTGAGGAGTACGAACGGCGTTTTAACGAACATTTGGATGCCTATACGTCCCAAGAGATAGACCGGCTGCTACAACGTGCCTCGCAGCCGGCGGTACCTCAACCTCGACCCGTTGTCCACCGCCAAGCAGTGATTGACCGGGATCACGTAGCTGCACATCAGCGGCTATACGAAGACTACTTCGCACCGGAGCCGCGGTTTAACGCCAACCTTTTCAGGCGGCGTTTTAGGATGAGCAGGGCCCTGTTTATGCGTATTGTCGACGCTTTGGAGCGTCGATATCTGTGTTTCCGCTTCAGGCACGATGCGGCTGGCAGACCCGGCCACACACCTATTCAAAAGTGCACTGCGGCAATCAGGAAGCTGGCCTACGGAGGCGCGACAGACATGTGGGATGAGTACCTCCACATCGGCGAGACGACTGCCCTTGAATGTATGAAGTATTTTTGTCAGGGTTGAGCAATACCTTCGAAGCCCAACCCCCGAAGACTGCTAGGAGCTGATGCAGATGCACGGGGAGAAGCATGGGTTCCCGGGTATGTTAGGCAGCATAGATTGTATGCATTGGGAGTGGAAGAACTGCCCTGCTGCCTGGAAAGGGTTCTACACGACCGGCTACTAGGGAAAGAATCCCACGATGATCCTCGAGGCCGTAGCTGATTACAGGCTGTGGATTTGACATGCGTATTTTGGGGTAGCCGGTTCGAACAACGACCTCAACGTCTTCAACTCGTCGCCCCTTTTCAACGAGCAGTGCCAGGGCGTCGGTCCGGCCATCAGTTTTGTCGCCAACGGCAACCAACATGATATGGGCTACTACTTGGCGGATGGGATATACCCTAGGTGGCCCGTCGTTGTAAAGACGATCCGATGCGCATCAGATCAGAGGAAGGCCTACTTTGCGGCACGACAGGAGTCGGCGCGCAAGGACGTGGAGCGCACATTTGGTATGCTCCAGTCTCGATGGGCGGCAGTTAGGGGTCCAACGCGTTTGTGGCATGTCGACTGCATTGCTGATATAATGTACGTCTGTATTATCATGTACAACATGATTGTCGAAGATGAAGGTGTACAACTGACTAGTTGGGCCAACGACGATAATGAAGTCGGTCCAAGCCACGGCGCGGCCGCCCCCAACGTACGAAGCGGGGTACCTCACGATGAAGCCGGCCGCCTCCAGGCACATGCCGACATGCGCCAAGTGGATGCTCATATTCGACTCCAAAAGGATTTAATTGAAGAGTTGTGGGCACGGAGGACTGCATGACGATAGGTTTTTTTTTAATTATGTAATTTTGTTAAATTATGTAATTTTTTTATTATGTAATTTTGTTAAATTATGTACATTTTTTAATTTAAATGAAATTATCGAATTTTCCCGTATATGTGACGTGAATTTAATTCCGTATTTTATGTGATTGTTAATTATTTATTTTTAATACTGATGATATGGCAAGGCTGAGGCTGTGGCTGGGGTATTGCTTGTCCGCCGACCACATCGGATGCTCTTATAGAGCACGCCAAATAAACGTTGAAAGAGGTTCGGTAAAGTAAACAATAATGAAGTTGACTTTACAAAGCTTTTAATCCATCTTCATTTAGCTAATACTAATTCGGTATTTAATCTTTAATTTTATGTGTGTGTTCTAATATTTTTGTGATACTAGTATACGAAAATAGGGATATCAAATACTAGTACTATATCAGAATTCTTGTAAAAAATGCTCCATCAATATCTCAAATGAGTAAAAAACTAAAATAGAAGCTAAGTAATAAATGAGCTTGAATAGATATAATCTTGTTTAGTTGGGGTAGATTTACAACTTTTTAATGAATTAACTACGAGTAATTTTACATATTGGGGTAGATTTACAACTTTTTAATGAATTAAATCTAATTTACATTTAATTTATAATGAATTCACTAGAACGTTAGAAAAGATTATAAATTATTATTATAATATAGTTTATTAGTATGTGGTGAATTAAATTTAACCTAACCGATGATTAATTATGAATGACCGAATTCCAGCTACGAAAAATGCAGAGAATAATAAATCCCAATAACAATTGTGAACCACCAAAACAAAGAATCCTCCTCACACAACACACACGCAAAAGCAGAAGAGCATCTCTCTCTCTCTCTCTCTAAAACATGCAGAGGCAGTCACTGGGTTCTCCCTCGTCAAAGCTCGTGAAGGATGAATCCCAATCTTCATCATCATCATCTCTTGGAGAGGAATGCCAGCAACAACAACAACAACAACAAGAGCAGCTCAAAAAGCTCAACCCCAAAACCCCCATGCCTCAGTCCTACATTCACCTCATTCCTCTTCTCACCCTCCTCTGTTTCCTCATTCTCTACCTCTCTTCCCACAACCCCTCTCTAAACGGTACACTTCTCCCTTCCTCATTCAATCACCATCCCATTTTCTTCTCCTTTTCTAACTTTTTATTTGCTTCAGATTTGGCGGACTTCAATAGCTTCAATGCCATTTCTGACCCTGCTGGTAGCCATTGTATCTGATTTCTTCTTCCATTGGCGATTGGTTTTTCTAAAGCTGAAGAAATTGTTAATTTGTTTAAACAGAAAGCATTTCGGAATTGCAAGGAATAATGGAGATTGAAAAAGGAGATATCTTGGCCATACGGAGCTTGAAGAACTTGAAGCTGCAGGAGGCCAAGCACCGCCGCCTCCACCGCAAAATCCCCCATTTTTAGCCCCTTTTTCTCCTCCTAACAAAGTTACAGCATTTGGTTTTCCTTCTTCTGTCGGTGGCATCTTTCAATTCTGGCTTCTTCCTCTCTCTTTTTCATTTTTCTACTCCATTTCTAATGTGAATTTGATGGCCATTTTAACTATTTGCACACGTGTATTTATTTATGTGCATATCTAATTCATGAACTTTGCTGCTATATAGTTTGAGTGCAATATTATATGAAAAAAAAAGAGAATAGTAGCAGTAGGTGTTTAATAATATTCATATGTTTGGATTGGAATCTTTATTTTGCATATTGGTTGGTGATTAATAATGTGATGCGTCATAGGAGTATTCATTAGGCATAAGTGTTTTTTACTGCTTTTTATTAGCTTTCTTAGGCTCAAAATATAGCTTCTTTTTATTAAGATTATTTCGTTTTAATATGAGGAAGCCATATCTAATCGTCATGGCGAAGATTGGGGAATTATTTTAATGGAAAGCGTAGGCTATGATTTTGATGTTTATATGGAGTATTATGTAGGGGAAAAAAATAGAGAGGGAGGCGAGATATAATTATAAAGAAGGTTTGAAAATGGAAAACAGCTGTAATAGGACCGTTACTCAGTAGGAGAGCCTCGTAGTGCAGTTAAACTTTGTAATATAAACAACACAAGCTTTGCACCAATATTTAGTCTAATTAACTGTTTGCACACCCAAAACTTTTGCCCTTAATTTCTGTTTGAGCTGAATTAAACAGGAAAAAGCTGAGGTAATTAGCGACTATTACTAATACTTGATTGATATTATGACTGAGTGATATAATTATCTTTTAAGAAATGTAATAATAATAGAAAGTTGGTTGAAAAAGTTAGTAGAATGTAGATCTTATTTTTAAATATTAATCTATACATATATAAAGGGGGAGTTTTGGTGTTATTTACAAAACTGTCATTTTAATATAAAAAAATAAAAATTTAATAGAATTGGTTTTTGTTAATAAATTTGTCCATCTTCATTGGCCGTTTCAGAAAATTATCATAATCCTAATTAAGCTAACGTTACATTATTTAAAAGGTCAATTTAATCAATCAGACATTATTTGAAAGGTCTAAACAATTACTACTATTGATTTAAGTTTTAATAGTGGACATACTAAAAGTCACTATGGGAAGAATACCAAAAGCTATAAAGATCTTCTATAAATTCCAATGTAATTGTGAAAATTACCAAATTCACCAGGTCAGCACATACACCAAGCTTTGTTTATTTGAGTGCTACAAAAGCAGTGTGAAGGAAGCATAGAGAAAAGCGGGGAGAATGTAGGGGCGCCGATTTCTTATTATTCTAACCCTAGAGATTGTATTTATATCATTAGGTTGTTGATTGTTGGAGGAGAAATGAACAAATAAGATTCTTGGAGCTTAAATATTTTTGTTTCCAAGTCCAACATCATAATGAGTTTTATCTTATACTGTAGATGACTAAAAATTGTGTTGATACTAGTTTTTTTGTATTATGTATTTTAGGTACAAAATTGTAGGAGTATATTATTGATGGATTGGTGATTAACTTAAAAGTAAAGACATATTTAGTTATCAATTAATTAAAAGCAAAATAATATATTTTTGATGTGTTTATAATTTGTGTTAGGTATCCGAAATATTTCAATTAATATCCATGAGTTTATTTAATAAGTGATTTTTTCCAGTGCATAATTATTTTTGATGTCATATGGAGTACTACATTTTGGAATAAATACAATGTGTCATGTATAGCATTGTTTTTTATTTTATTTGATTAATTTATAATTTTAATTATTGTTTTGAAAATATTTTAGTTCGTGCATAGCACGAGAGTAATACTAGTTTTATAATAAAATATGAGTGAACATACTACCAAAATGATAAAAAGTGAAATGTAACAAACTTTATAAGATACACAGAATTGAAAATATGTGACAAACTTTCGGGGATTAGGGGATTCGTTTTTAGATGGGTTTGGTGATTGAACATCCTCATTGATTGCAGCGTGAACCACTACAATCAACGATATCAAATTGTTGAAGCTTCACCACTACTGTAAAAAGTGGACGGATGGAAGGAGTATGTTTTTATATTATACCCAATAAAATACTACTACTACTAGAATTAAAAAGTGACTGTGCCAAGATTAGGACCATTCTATAGGATGGATGAATGTGCGAGCAAAGAAAATTGACACGTGATGACTCATGTACATGCTATTTCCATTGTTAAATCTCATTTCATTACCCGCTTATATCATGTAAGATGTAACTACCATCCTAAATAAGTAGATATGTTCGAGAGTCGTGGATGAAACGAAATTATATGTATTTCTCATTCAAAAATATTATGATTATCATATAGTACTAGAACTAGAACTACAAGTCACTATTTTAGTTATCCAACACGCATTAATTTGATATTTTAATTCTAAATTATTAGTGTTATAATAGACGCATGGGAACAAAAATATACAACGCGATAGCAAACAAATTTAAGCACAATTAAGCAAGTTATGTGACACAAGTCAAACAATCAATTAAATAAGTCCTAGAGGGGAACACCCTTAACAAAGCTTTATAAAGTGGGTTAAATTGCACCAAAAATCACAACCAACAAATAAATTCCAAGAAGAAAAAATAAACCAACAAATGAATTCAATAATCAACAACTAGTCCATCCACCAACTATTAATGTTTACAGTTTTTGGCTTGATGTATAATATAATATGTAAATCAACAAACAAGACACTGACAAAGTTTCAACATATAAAATGAAGCAACATCCTTCAAGGAGATCACCATTTCAACCTATTATCAGAATCAGAAACCAGGTGCCCAAACAAGGATCTTTGAAAGAGTTTACGAGGCCGTAAATCAGAGAACCAAACCTTGTACCGGAGCAGGCTTGGAAGGATGATCTGCTGAATCAGATGACTCTGATAAATGAACCTCAGCAAAGTCATCCACCATTTTCCTTCTCTGCTCATCTTCAACAATCCCAACTTTCTCCTTTGTCTTTTGCCCAACTTCCCCAGCCGCCTTGGTGACTTTGCTGAAAGCCCCGGTTACCCATGTAGTGCCGGTGAGAACATATCTGTTCTTCATAATAGCAGATCCAGCATTGCTGACAGTTTGCTCAGCAGCTGCTAATGCTGATTTTGCTTTCTCAGAAACGTGTAGTTTCTCATCGACTTCCCGCACTTTATCATTCACAATGGAAGTTCCAATCGATATCTTCTCAGTTAGCCCAATCTTTTTGTCTATTGACGAAACTTTGGCACTTGCTGTGGAGGTCAATTGGTGCTTCTCATCAAAAGATTTTGCTTTGTTAACAGCATCCTTACCTAAGATGAAACCCTTAGCAAGCATGCTGCTCACAACGTCCTCTGCCTTTTGCAAGGCGGATTCAGAACCTCCTCCAGTCTTTTTGTCCGATTGCTTCTATTTATGGGAGGTTTAGTTATATAATGTAGTTGCAAAGTACACAGCCTGCAAATGCATTCGTCATTACCTGAGGTTGTGAACAAGCAGGAAGCTTGTAATCTGGCTCTGGATTAATTTCCACAGTCGTGTCTATAATTGTTGCGCCCTGATAAAAAAGAAATAAGATAAACAAAAATGGCATGATTGTGGAAGAACCTATGGGATAAAACAGCTTAGTCCGAAGTTGGTGGTTACTGGTAAGTCTAGAATCTATTATCTATAGATACAGCATTATGGAAATGTAGAGAAAGTACAAAGATAACAAACAGGGAGAGGGGGGAGAGGAAATCACCGAAAGAAGGATAGCAGTCTCAGCTCCCTGCACATCCTTGAAGGTAACAAATGCAATTTGAGATCGTGCAGTATCACTACATAAGAGTAGGACATTTAAGTCATATGAGCACTTGTCTACCACATTTGAACAATGCATGCATAGAGGATATGAAATCACAAGATTAAACTAATGTAACCTTCGCATCTCGACATATTCAATATCACCAGAAAATGAAAAGAACTCTTGAACATCACGCTCTGATGCTCCCAGAGAAAGATTGCTGACCTTGACGGTTTTTACCTGGGACAATAAAAAAAGTCAACCATATTAGTGAAATTGTGTAAGAGATACGTGTAATCTCCAGACTGCGGGATAGTAATACCCAATAGCTGACCATCCAAATATTCTTTTTATAAATATTTATCATCAATGCAATGGCTTATAAACCAGTGGCCACATGGTCTTTCGACATTAACATAGACTTATTTGAGCAGTTCATTGTGGATTATACATGAATGTTTGGTCAATCATTTTAAAAACTGTTTACCTACTCAGAGTTCATGGAATACTTTACTCCCAGTATCTTAATGATAGGAAGCAATAGTTTTTAATTTTTATATACTACAAACCATCTTCAGCTGATGACAAACAACAGTAACGAGCAGTAATACAAAAAATATTACTCCATATGCATTACATCTATGGCACTAACTGAAAACCCAAAATCATTTATGAACTATTGTCAGTTTTTTTTTAAATTTTGAGTGGTAAAATTTTGTCCTGGGTCCCCTATAGAAGTACAGGGCATTCTGATGAAGCACTAGTTCGTATAAAGCAAAAGCTACAGCATGGAAACGTAGTTCAAAACATTAGTGTATTTTTTGCATATACAGTACATTTTTGTCAATCACCCAATGCTTAGCTCCTGCTCAAGATTTGAAGTATCCTATATGGATGCATTAATGTATCTTGTGAAATATATTGTTCTTACTTTTAATACAGCTTACATGATTGTTTCTACCACATTAACATAATTGGTGGCTGTCATTAATAGTAATATAATTTTCAATGCTATTGTGAAGCAAATCTTACATTTGCACAAGTGAGCAACCCAAAATTGACACACTGGGAGATAAAATTAGAGGATATGTTCAACTGTTAGTTATCAACTAAAACCAAAATTATAATTAGTGATGATTCTCAATAGTCCTTCACAGCACAATGGAGAAAAAATATTAGAACATCCCCTTAGCAGTTGTCTAAAATCAAAATGAATCATTAACCAAGGCTGGTATGGAGGCAATACTAGAACGAGCACTAGTCTCTGAATGTAATTCAGAATCTAAACATTTCTCTGCTAGAGTATCCATCCCTGAAAAAAGATAATTGGACATTCATGTTCATCAAACCCTAAAAGTAGCAACACATCCCAGATTCTGACGTCCAATAAAGAGTGTTTTCCTTGCTTGTCTGCCCTATACAACTATGGCTATGTACAAATGTCAAAAAGGATATAGAAAAGGGAACCTAGCCAATAAAGGGCAATTCACAACAATAATTTGGGCGGGCACACCTAATATCCTAATTAGTCCATTTGAGCCAAATGACGGCCGCATCAGTTCCCTAGAGGGACGAAGTTACTATCACCAGATCCAGCCATATCAAGTGACTTAAAATGAATCTAAAATACAACCGTAATCACAACAAATTTATCCAAATCCAACCACAATTACATAAAAAGGACTTTCACTGAACACCTCACTAATATCAGCACCTGATTTACATATCGCACCGAAACCAGAAACAAACAGATAAACTGATTCTACAAACAATCCAGCAGAAATAACCACATACGAAATGCAAGCAACTATTAAGAAACAGAAAAATAGCAGGAGAAAGCTGATGCGCGAACTCACCGACATAGTGGTAGTGGTGGTGGTGGTGGTGGTGGTGGAAGAGAGATATAGAAGATAGGAAGAAATGAGAAGAAAAACGTGGAAGTAGAGTAGAAAAGTTTTGAGGTGACGGAAGCTGAATTGAATTGTAGATCAAAATTTGGTTGTTTCTTTTCTCTCTCTAAACTTGCCTTTTATTATTGGTTCGAACGCCAATGGGATTATTTAAAATAAAATCTGAATATAAAAAATCGTCAAATCCGAATATATTTTTTTAAATTGGCGAAAATGTGCGTATCCATCCACATGGACGTCTCCGTCTACATTGTTATGCGTTCTACATGTTTAATTGCCCCCACGCCCTTGTCTTTAATTTGTTCTCATATTTATGGAGGACTATTATTCATTCATTTGGTGTAATTATATAGGATTAGTTTAGTTTAGTTGATTTTGTAATACTATTTAGTTCCTTAATTAGTACTCCCCTAGTTCCAATAAATATATAACATTTAGTTTCCGGCACGAGATTTTATGCAATGTTGTTTTATTAGTTAATGAATAGAGAGTAAAGTAGGAGAGAAGAAAAAGTAAAGATAGTGTTGTTTTCATTTTAGAAAACGTTTCATTTTAATTGGGTCAACTCAAAAAGAAAAACGTTTCATTTCTCATGGGACATAAAGAGAGTAAAGTAAGAGAGAAGAAAGAGTAGAGATAATGTTGTTTCCATTTTAGAAAACGTTTCATTTTTATTGGGTCAACCCAAAAAGGAAAACGTTTCATTTCTAATGGGACAGAAGAAGTATACTAGTAAAAAAAACATAACTGTATACTCCATAAATATACTTATAATAGTTGTATGGAGCGTAGTGTTAAAAGCAATAAGAGGAATAATTGCTAAAAGGGTTCAGACATGAGAGGGTGGAGTGCCAATTCGATGAAACTCGCCGATTTTAATTGCATTTGTAATGTAGTCGACTAGTTGTGACATGGTCATTATTTGTATACTACTATCCATTGCATACTCTCTTGAGATAGACACAGGGAAGAAATATGAAGTGTGTGTGAGTTGGTCAGACAATAAAGTGGTAATACAGACCAAATATTTTAGCATCGAGACCATTACAACGGGATCTTTAAATTTAGATATTTTAAATGATAATAAAAAACTAATATGGGTTACATGATTTCAAAATCCAAATGTAACGGAACAAATTAAAAATGATGAATTTGAATAAAAATGTAAATTCTGTATTTTAAATAAAAGATTTTTATACCTTCCTTATTTTTAGCTGTATTTATACATATATAAAATGAGAGTTTTGAAGATAATAATAAAAATGCCACTTTGAATATTTTAATAAAATAAATAATAAAATCAAATTTTTACTTTTGTAATAAGTAAGAGAAGTGGAAGTGAAAAGGTTCTAAAAGATAAATTGAATATTCACTTCATATATTTATTGTGGGAATTGAAATGATTTTGGAAGAGGAAAAATTGAAAGATAAATTGAATACCCACTTCATATAATTATTGAGGAAAATGAAAAGATTTTAGAAGAGGAAGAAGTAAAAAGATTTTGCAAACTGAACGACGTTTAAAAACTAGAAATATATTTCATTTTGGTGCCAATTAAACACCCGTGGATTTCACATAAGAGTGAGCTACACAAATGGTCCTTGGACTATAAATTTATTTTATTAGCCTTCATTGGATTTTAAAAATACTATCATTCATTATCCCTAAATTTTGCTATAATCATGTTAGAGGTACTTTTCACTATTCATGGTGATTTTTGGGTGAAAATACCCTCCAATGCAATTTTATGACTGGAATGCAATTTTGTCCATTCATAAAAATAGGATATTTGGATACTTTGATGTTTTTTTCTATTTCTATGTAGTCTTTGGCTTGATATTATAATATAATTGTCTAAAATGATAATTTTTACTTTACTTTTTCAATCAATTTATGTCAAATCTTCTTTTGCTTTCTTTTTTTTTAAACTTTTAGAAAGTAAAAAAATCAAAATAAAAAATACTAGTATGATATTATTATATATACTAATTAATTATAAAAATGTTATTTTAGCAAAAAACAACACTCTCTCTTACTTTATTCACCATTCACTTAACACTATTCTTAATCTTGATGTGGTGATGCCCAAAGAAATATCTTTATTAACAAGGAACGGAGGAAGTACGATACAAGATTAACAAACTTTAATCGTGAATCAGCCTCCAATTGAATGCATTAGTTAAGATCAATCGCTATACTTTTGACCAAATGAGTCGTTCAGTCGTTGGAATCCAAGTAACCAAATTCCACATAACCAAATCTAATAAACAATAAACAAAATGCATTGATAGAATGCAATTTGCTAACACAAAATCCAATTAGTAAAAACAAATCTTAGGCATAGAAACCAAAACCAAATTGCTAAAATCCAGCTGGGGTCATTAATCATGACACCTTTTGGGTTGGCCATCAGTCCATCACACATAGAGATGCCCAAGGTATTTGGTTCCGGCGGTTAACAGCGGAACCGTGACTTTTTTCTTGAACCGGAACTGCCATATTTTGAATCACGGGCCGGTTCCGGTTCCAAAATTTTTGGACCGAAACCGTGCCGGAACCACCGGTTCAGGACGGTTCCAAACCGAAACCGTGAAAAACCGTCGGAAAACTGTGAAATCTAGCCGGAACCGCAAAAAACCGCCGGAAACCGGCGGTTCGGAACCGTGAAAAACCGTAAAAAATCACTGGGAACCGCCGGTTTTCGAACCGGAACCGGAACCGTGAAATAGCCTCACGGTTCAGTTCCGGTTCCACATTTCTCGGTTCCAAATCGGAATAGCCGGTTTACGAACCATGGGCATGTCTAATCACACAACATTAACGAAAAGTCATCACACAACATCAGGAAAAGTCAACACCTTCATATAATGTTTTCATTTCTCAAGGGTTAAAAAACACTTAAACATAATACTTAAAACTATTATTGTTAATTTACTAGTGTTTTTTTTAAAACAAGTGTCTTTTCTCAATTATATACACTATTTATTTATCCGTGCGAGTGACCCGCTGCCAACTATCTTCCATGATCCACGTGTCTCAACTACAAAGGAAAGCCTGCAAATTGCAAATTGCAAATTGCAAATCATTCTGTCGTTGCCTCTCTCTCTCTCTTCTCCCGCAATTTGATAATTGCAAAGCAGAGCCAGGCCAAACTTATTTTTTCTTCCTTCCGCAATCTGTTCATATTCTCCCCTAAAATCCCGCTTCTCTACGTTTCTCCAAGAATTGCAGAGTTTCCCTGCGAAATTCCCCAAACCCTGCCCCTAGGGTTTTGTTTTGTTCCTCAAAAGCCCTGAATTTTAGAAAAAAGTAATCGGTAATCCTCTGTTATCTAGGGCTACAGTGAGAGGATTCTGGTACGCCGGGCGGGTTTGATTATACTGTTCAGGAGTGACGTATAGTTTCAATTGCTGCAAGAAATATAAATAAGGGAGGGGAAAGATGAGTTTTCAAGATCTGGAAGCGGGTCGTGGAAACGGATTGCAAAGGGGGTACGCCAATGGCAAGCAGGACCCGACGCAGGCGGTCGCTTCTGGAATTTTTCAGATCAACACGGCAGTTTCCACATTCCAGCGTCTGGTTAATACCCTCGGAACCCCCAAGGACACACCGGATCTCCGTGAAAAGCTGTTCGTTTTTATTTTCGTTTTCTGTATTGAAATTGGGAGAGGTCACAGAAGTTTGTATTATGATTAGTGCTCGTATTTGAATTTCTGAGATTGAGCTGTTGTTGGTTGATTATCTATTAGAATTAGGCATATTTTGTTGCAAATCCAATCATGAAATTGGGAAAAAGTAGATTCAACATGTTTGACACTGAGCCAATAAATTCAATTTCTAAATTCTAAGTAATGGACTATTGGGCATAATTAGCATGTAATTAGATAGGAATCCAACACATTTCAACTGCCCCTCAATTGGCCTTTTGCCTTGATCATATCTTAACTAACAAGATGTATTTACCTCCAATCCAAGTGATTTCTCCTGAAGCCTCCGGGAATGTATGTATTGTTGGGTGCTTCTGTCAGATATTTTGGTAAATCACATTTTGGGGAATGTGATGCATGTTTGGTTATCTTTTGGTAATGATTGTAAATAATTTTGGGGAGTAGATATGCGTTAAATAGGGAGGTGTATATATATTTTTCTTTCTTTTGAAAATGAGATGAATAAAACATAAGACTCCTTTTATTTAGGTTAATCCTTTATCTTCTGGTCTTCCAAAAGTTAAAAGTTGTGCAGGCATTAAGCAGTTGTCATTCTGTAAGGAAGCTATTTACCCTCAAGATACCACATGCATTCTTTATCTATCCTTGCATTGTGATTCAATATTCTGGTTTTTGGGTGTTCTTATGCTTTTACTCAAATGCAGGCGCAAAACTCGTCTACATATTGGGCAGCTGGTGAAGGATACCTCAGATAAACTTAAACAAGCTAGTGAACTAGACCATCATGTTGAAGCCAGTGTAAGCTTCTTCCTTTCTCCTAACTGTCGATTTGGCAGAGTTTGGATCTTTGTATCTCATCGCTTGTGTTACTTGTCACCTTCATAATTGCCAATTTCCATTCTTCTACCTGCAGGCAAGCAAGAAAATCACGGATGCAAAACTTGCGAAAGACTTTCAAGCAGTACTGAAGGAGTTTCAAAAGGCGCAGCGGCTTGCAGCTGAGAGAGAAACTGCTTATACTCCCTTTATTTCTCAATCAGATCTTCCTTCTAGGTAATACAGTATATGATTCTTTTAAAAGAACTTGGTCCTTATTTTGGCATTGATTTTCTAAAGTTAGACATGATTTGTCGATAATTAAGCCTGTTTCTGTTGGAGATTCATTATAACTTGCCAGCCATATCGAATAAACCAAGAAAATTCTGGATAACAATTCATAAAATAACAAGCATTAAAACCTATTGTATTTCTATTGCTAGTTAGCTAACTTAGCTGACCTAGAATATTACTTTGGTTACATTTATCTTTGTCTAAACATATACAGTACTTTGCTGTCTATATCAGACCTAGGATTGTTGTGCTCTATTATAATTTATAGGGCATTTTTCAGAAGTCAGTGTATGTCATTCAAATGATTGAAGATCTTTTTGTATGGAAAACACAATCGGGGATTGTGACTATGAGAAAACTTGCTCACAAAAATTGAGCACGGTAAATTTGGCTGCTTCTACAACCACATATACGTTAATACCACTCTAAATTTAGAGCTTTATGTGAGGAATCTAATAACTAGAGTAGAGATTAATGAAAAGAGAATGAGAACATTTTTCACCCATGGTTTTAGACTTGAGGTCTAGGGTCTATTTATTGCGACTCAAGGATGACTACCTGCCAAGTGTCGGAGGAGAATATGTCAAAAGTAACAATTAAAGATGATGAGCCAAGATCTCTTTAGCAGAGAGGACATGCAAATCAAAATAAATGAGCTGCAAGATTCAGTGAGTAAGAGTCAGAAACAAACATGGGGATGAGAAAAAAGACAACGGAGGTCATCCCAGTTAAGGGGAGCACGACCACACTGAGCTAATAATGAGCTACAAAAAGGACATGTGATGCGAGGTTGTTTGAAGCATCAACTCAGTGACTTTCACAAGTAATGTTTCTGTCAGATCCTAGATAAACGAAAGAAGCATTGAGAGACAAGACAACAGTTGAGGAGGGAAAGCACAAGACCAAGAAGAATTATCCGAACACCAAATAAAACCCAAACGTTTTTGGATGATGGGAATCCACTTAAAAAGAATATGCAAATCTACCGACATTAACAAAATGATAGTTGATTGATAGTTAGCTGACTTAGTTTTGTATAAATAGGCTTGTATATGTAAAATGTAAGTAAGGTCAAACTCGCTGTCCCTCCCTTGTAGATAAAATGTAGTCTGTTTATGTTAGTAGTTCATTATATCATAGATACTTTGTGTCTTATACTTGTCAAAAGTATCATTGTGGTGTAGTTAGTTCAACAGTTTCTGTGGCCTATCTTTTGAAATAATCATCTCCTGCAGCTACTCAGCTAGTGATATGGGCGTAGGAGCAGATAAGACCCCAGAACAACGATCTCAGCTTTTGGAATCTAGAAGGTATGTCGAAAAAATATTTTAATTATGACACATTTCTATGTTGATGAAAACAATATTCATAAAAAAGGTCAATAAAATGAAAACAATAGGACATAGTTATTTACTTAATTTTTATAGTATATTTTATTTTATTACTTTTTAATGTTCAATGAAGACCAAACTTTTTTGTACTCATTGCATGAACATCACATTTACGTCTTTTTTCTAGTTAGCCTTTGCCTTCCAGAATCTTGTGGGATAGGTATATCCTGCAAAATGTGTGGCATGCACAAAGTTTGTAATATAGTACTACTAGTACTATTTAATGTCTTAATGTGATTGTCATTTACCTGGTGAACCAACCTGGATTCTCTTAACCAATACTTATCTTCTACACCAATTTAATGCTACTTCCCTTTCTAGTCTCCTAAAAAGCATCCTCTTTTGTCAAAAGACAGCCCACTTAATATATCTGAAAACTCTGCTGAGGACACATGTATCTTGTCCACACCTGTTTTTTGTTGAGTTGAATGGTTGCACAAAACACCCTCACAATCCTTTAGTCTGCTTTATTTGTCCTTTTTCCTGTTTCCATCTTTCTACACTTCTAAATTTGTTGCCTGCCAGAATTTTTTGCAGTGGAGATTTTGAAATTTCTTCAGACAACCATTTAAACTTATCAAGATTTTGAATATATAACAACACTCACATCACCCCTTTTGTGGGAAATTGTGCTCAGATCCCATTTTTCTTAAGTTTTGTTTGCTCATTTCTTACTGGTTAACTGGCAGGCAGGAGGTTGTGCTATTGGACAATGAGATTTCATTCAATGAGGCCATCATAGAGGAAAGAGAACAAGGAATAGAAGAAATACAACATCAAATTGGTGAAGTAAATGAGATTTTCAAAGACCTTGCGGTACTTGTTCACGAACAAGGAACTATGATAGGCAAGTAATTTACTTGGTATTAACATTGCTTTTCTCATTTAACAGACCTAGCATAAGAATTTTTTGTACATGTAGATGATATTGGCTCCCACATTGAGGGTGCTCACGCAGCCACTGGACAAGGAAAATCCCAACTTCTCAAAGCAGCTAAGATGCAGAAATCAAATTCATCCCTGGTGAGTTTTGTGTACGAACAGACATTGTGCGCCGGGAAAGTATAATGAAGTTTTATGCAGATCTTGAGCCTGGTGTATAAATGGTAAAAATGGTACATAACTGTAGCCAAAAAGTTGACTTTTGAGTAACTTGTGTGCAAAATAAATATGGAGCTTTAAAAACATTCGAATGTTTATTTCACCTCTTGGAATGGAATAGTCGTGGATCAAAGGGTGCACCACTTGCTCTGCCGTGTACAGTTGCAGATGAATTAGAATGAAACATGCTATAGTTTATGTTGCTCCATGCTAGATTATATTTCAGTTAACATTCAACTGTTTCCATTTCCCATATTTCCGTGACAATATTTTCACCTGCTATTAGTTCTGATAGAAATGAAATTGCCTGTTTGGCTAGCTTCGGTTAAATTACACTGCTAGTTTAAACTTTAAAGGTTCCTGATAGTCTTTTGCTGTTTCTAATAGGCTTTCGTCTTAATTCATTGCACTGTTGTGATATTTGAAGTATTCTCTTCTCCATTTTGCAGACTTGCTTACTGCTGGTGATATTCGGCATCGTACTTCTCATAGTGGTGATAGTACTTATGGCTTGATTGTGATCTCTCCTAAATTTATGAAAATAGAGAGACATGGTTGAAGTATTGTTTGTTGATTGTTTATGTTTAAAGCATTTTTGCTATGTCTGCAAGGTTTGTGTGTCTCATCTCGAGGTGGGTTTTTGACAAAGTTACAAATGGTTGAATACCGATTTGGTTGTGGTTTGCTATTGTTTTGTTTCTTGTAAATTCTTTTGCTTCTACAGTTCTACTTGTGTTGGATTTGATCACAATCTTCAAATTCATCAAATGTCAATTTTCATGCTATATTTTAATCAAAATGAATATCAAATTTAAGTAAAAAAATTTAAATTTAATTGCAAAAATAAATAGTAGTATAAAATTGAAACTTGCAGGCAAATAACCCTTGAAATTATGCTAACTACATTATTGAAAGTTGCGAGATTGAATATAAAAACTAAATTCACTTGCTAACTGAATTCATTTGGTGACAATATAGGAAAATTGACTAAAATAAGTAGTGGGTTTTGAACAACCTTCAGCTTGACCCAAAAAAAGGCAACTGAAGCTATATTTCTTCATTTGCATCGGTTTGTAGCAATAGTAGTAAAGATTAGGCTAAGAAACAAACACACAGTTCCTGAGCATCCACAATGGCTTTCGCCTAGCAATAACTCAGCCACAAACTTCTCCTGCCACATTATCAGCACTAAAAATCCCCATGCAACATCATCAGGACAAGCAAATAGCCTAGCAATAGTCTAGCCTAATTATATAAAACAAATAATTGACAATCACACAAAATACGGAATTAAATTTACGACACAGATACGCGAAAATTCAATAATATCATTTGAATTAAAAAAAAAGTACATTAAAAAAATACATTAATTTACGACACAAATACGGGAAAATTCAATAATAATATTAAAATTAAAAAAGAGTACATTAATTAAAAAAATTACATTAATTTAAAAAAACTCCTCTTCCACACACGAATTACAGAATTACATAATTAAAAATTAAAATCACGCAAATACGGAATTAAATTTACGACACAAACACGTGAAAATTCAATAATAATATTAAAAATTTAAAAAGTACATTAATTAAAAAAATTACATTAATTTAAAAAAAAAACTCCTCTTCCACACACGAATTACGGAATTACATAATTAAAAATTACAATCACGCAAATACGGAATTAAAATTTACGACACAGATACGGGAAAATGCAATAATTTTATTTAAATTAAAAAAAAGTAAATTATAAAAAAATTACATAATTAAAAAAAAACGGCTAGCCGATTCCGAGCCCGCAATGGCGGCTAGCCGATCGCCTAGCGCACACGAATCGGCTAGCCTAAATTGTCGCAATGGAGGCTAGCGGATCGGCTAGCGCCCGCGATCGGCTAGCCTATCCGCTAGCCTCCATTGTGGATGCTCTAAACTTTTTCCAAACCTTAAAAAGGCACAAAATATTGCCTTCAATAGTCATTTTGAGCATTTGTTTTCAATTTTTAAGGCTCTCTAAATTCATAATTAGGGTTATATATTACTTCCTCCGTCCCACGACAGGAGTCACATTTAGTGTTGACACTGGTTTTAAGAAACGTAAAGAATAGTGAGTTGAAAAATTTAGTTGAATACTTGAATATAAGGTCCACTTTTTTATATAGGTTTTGCAATAGAATGTGAGTGAAGTGAGCTAGTAGAATGTGCGACCTACTTATATTTATGGTTAAAGTGAAATGCGACTCTTATTATGGGATGCGGGAATATAATTATTGTACTCCTACTACTTAATAACCTAAAATTGATACTCCGTAATACTTTCTACATTCAAAATTAATAGTTTCCTTTTCAATTTTAACTTATTAACAAATATTAAATCTTTTCTATTTTAGATAATATAACTCACAATTTATTCTTACGCTCCCTTTTTTACGCTCCATTTCAGAAGCTCCACAATTAAATTGAAAATAGAGAGGATTTGGGAGAAGTGAAAACATGAGTTTGTCGGCGGCAGGGGCGACGGCAGCATTCTCATCAACGACGGATGATGGTCATCCTTTACATCATGAATTGGCGTTGGCGGTGGCCGACGATACTGCAATCTCCATTCAAGATCGCAAGGATCAGACCCTTCTTGGTCAGTTTTTTTTTCCTTCTTCTTTTTCTTAAATAAATACTTGTAATTCTCTGTTGTTTGTTTCTATAACTTGAATTGTTGTAAAAATTCAGTAAATATGTGTGGTGGTGGTTGTTTTTTGTTGACAATGTTGAAGGGAAATTGAAAACAATATTAGGTTGCTTGATTGGATAAACCTTTTAAAGGTAAAATTGATTAAAAATGAAACTAATTTAAACATAACGCATACTAATTGATTAAATTTCGTTAGGCACTTCTCTGATGGGTGTATCCTTCAAGTGGTGACTAAGATATGGAGTTGTTTTTTATTTTTGGCTTTATGCAAACATGTTGAACTAAGATATGGAGTTGGTTAATCAGATTCATAAGTTAAATCAGTGGATTTGAATTTCTATCTATTAAATTTAAATAACTTATATCACCTCTTAGGAGACTGAGCTTCATAGAGACATCTCTTTTTATTATGGAGGCAGCATGGAGGTTTTAAGTATAAAGTTGATTGTTCAAAAGCTGAAATTTAGTTTTCTGCTGCTAAAATAACTATAACATGTTACATGTTACTACTACTTATAACAGACATCATGTGTTAGCTATTCTTGTGATAAAAGAGAAAATGTCATGGAAGTAGCTACAAATAATGAGGTTGAATTGAATGCCTTCATGCTTTTCCTTCCTTTGGAGTTATTGGATTTTAAATAGTGCATATGGACCTATTTTCAGGCAAGAGTATTGTTTGTCCTGTTAAATAAAACTGTGCAAGTTTTTGCCTAATCAAAATTCTCATATCAGAAAACATATATACTATATTGTAATGCTTCAATTTTTTTGCATGTCTCTGACTTTAAACCAAAAAGGGAAGTATGAAAATTTACCTTTTTTCTGCAGCACTCAAGACTGAGTTGATGGGGAAACTCGATAAAGAGGTTAAATCTCTAGATGATGATAGCTGGATGTTCGATGGACCTCGATCACTTATTAATTTGATTTCCAGACCAGGTAAATCACTAAATTGGCACATTTACAAAATATGGCTCTTGATGAAACACACATGCATTTGTTGTTACATTTTTTGTCAAGAACCCGAAAAAAATAAGAAAATTGATATGTCTGTTGCTTGATTTAAGAGAATGAGAATAGCTCTGCTACATCAGTCTTTTTTAAGAATATAGTAATATGTTATAACTTTGACTAGGTCCAATTCTATAGTGAAAAATGCATCTACAAGGATGAGGGATAGGAGAATGAGAAACTGTGCTATTCCCATGTTTATGTTTCTTGATACTTTATTGTATGATTAAGATGCTAAGCTAACCTTATTTATTAAAGCAATACATACTATTCCTAAGTAAAACTCCCTAAATATACTGAAATTATTATCATATGTATAACTTATGCAATTTTATATGG
The DNA here is from genome assembly GCF_004379255.2 of Salvia splendens. Lineage (NCBI taxonomy): Eukaryota > Viridiplantae > Streptophyta > Magnoliopsida > Lamiales > Lamiaceae > Salvia > Salvia splendens. The sequence goes on from NC_056046.1 coordinate 13,014,883, forward strand.
GTATCTATTGCCCTGCTTTTCTATTGAAGTACACTTTATTAAACTACTCAAGCTCTGAGCTAAAACCTCTTTATTGATTTCATATAAGCCTATGCTACACAAATTTTCATATATCATCAACTGTTATTCCTATAAGTATTAAAAACGAATTACAGGTGTTCTTCGCCACGGGCACAAAAAATTGTCAGCAAGTCATGACATAGCTCCACTAAAATGATGAAGATACCCTTAAAGCTTCTACTTAAGTTGCTGATATCTTTTCGACTGGGAAGTGAGCTACACCGAAACTATGACATGTTCTTCTTTCTGTTCATCTGAGCTGATCCTGCATGCGACTGAAGATATTTTGAAAGAAATGCATATACCTTAGGAAAAACTAGTGTAATATTATGGTATATGTAATATGTTTATGATTCAAGATCAGGATTAAGGGCTTATGATTCATGATTCAGTTTCCCAGTTGTATACTTTGTGAGAACATGTAACATTAATTTACGGCTTATGATTTACTACTACTCCTAGTTAGTGTTATGCAATGTGGTATGAGGGCATCAGGTGCCTTCTTTATGTATTTTTATTAGAGACGTTGGATTTGGAGTCATTCAATAATGGAATATTCAAATCTATGTTTCAAGAAAATAACAAAATGTATAGATAATATCTAATTGTAATGAGAAATTCGATTTTTTTTTAAAAAAAAACCTAAATTGAATATTAATACTACAACTTTCACGAGTGGAGGATGAAATCATGTGAACCTTTTTTAAGAAAAGAAATTACTACTAGTACATTGTTTCTCTACGTTGTTCCCTTTTCAGATCACGACCTGAATCTATATCCTCCACATATTGATTTACAGTTTGCATTTTGCCCACCATCAGTCATCATCATCATCAACTTTATGACGCTTCGTGTGATTGCAAAATTCTCAAACCATACCATTTAGTAGAAATTTTCTACTTAGTGACAAGAGCTTGCAACTCTCACCACTCCACCGAGTTTCTTTCTATGTTAAAACTTCTAGCCTATGACCCAATTCAAAACTTTGATTGATGACGAAGAAAGCCCAATGAGAAGAAGAGAATTAAATAAGAAAATTGTCCAGCTCTTAAAATCAAAGGAGAAGAAAATCGTCCACCTCTATGTAACAATCTACTGTTGCGCATGGGATGATCAATACCAGTTTCCCTAGCCTTACGAGACTCTTACCAAACAAGTGCGATTCAAAAATGGGACAAATCTTTTTCCCAGACATGATTCAAGGCATATATATACGGGCAAAAGAGTCAAAATTGATAAAGCAAACTTCCCACAATAGCAAAGTCAGAAGATAGTAAAGCGAGAGGAATCAAAGAGAGAGTGGTAACTAGTAGTTATGAAGTTCACTTCAGATAAATTGTAAAAAAACGACGAGATTAAAAAATACAGTTTACAGAACCAAAAGGATATTAACTCTATAAAAGCCAAGTTAATAGGCGATGGCAATGACAACACTATTGGATTTATGTGAGACAGGAGACGTACATTAGTTAAGAGAAATTAAGCTTTCTTGGCATCTTGTGTGAGATTTTCCATCTTCTCTGTTAGTTGAGCCATTTGCTGAGATTTGTCCCACCCATTCTCTGGTGGCTTTGTTTCATTTCCCTCGGGGAGATCCTCTGTTAGGGTCGAGTGCATCTCAGTATCAACTGGAGGTGGGCTCTGGAGGAATTTTTCCCAGAAAGGTTCGATAAGTTCTGGTATCTCCCATTCTATCGGTGATTCAGGTGAAAATCCACCTATCTCAAATGGGAGTCTATCACTCCCTGATAATGACGTGGGATCAGAGAAAATGCCACCCTCTGTTTCAGATCCCATTATATCGACATTGCTATAATGAACCATTTGAGAAAAGTCAGGTATTATATCATCTGCTAGTGGAAGGGTTGGAGGTACTACTTCGGCTCCAATCGTCGGACTTTGACATGCAAACTGAATATTTGCAGCTTCTGTACAAGCTCCAGCCAACGGCGTCTGAACCTCTGAAGTTGCTGCAGGTGAAGAACCCATAATAGAAGAGCCAGATGGAACAAATCCAGGCCCAGATGTCGGAGGTACTTCCTGAAGAGTCACTCCTGAAACATGATTGGAAGAACTGCTGCACTCCAATGCATCAGACGATGAAGAACCATTCCCAATCAAGAAACTCTCAGGAGCATTTCCAAACTTCTCTAGCCTAGGAGAAGAATCCAGTTTCATAATCTGCCTAAGCATTGCTTGTGCAGCTTCATTCATCAAAGGTTGGTACTTAATAATCTGACCGTCAGAAGGGCTGACAGACTCATCAGTCACACCATCTTGTTTAAGTCTCCGTTTCTTGTTGCCTTCGCTTACTCGCCGGCTGCTATCCGTAGGTTGTTGCATAAATTGAGCAAGAAATCCAGGGCTGTTCATGGCCTTTGCAAGGAAGGACATCATCTGCTGTTGACGTTGTTCCATACCCTGAAGACGCTGAACCATTGCTTGTAACTGACCATCAGTAGTTTGTTGCTGCTGTCTCAGTCTGACAAGCTCCTGCATCAGCACATTCTTGTCCCTTTTAAGTCTCTCAACTTCCTCCTCCAGCCCAAATTTCCCAACCTCAACACAAGCTCCAACGGTAGGAGTCTGACCATTCGGCTGCTGTTGTTGCTGAGGATGTCCATGAGCAGGTTTTCGACGAATGATACTTTTCAGCAGATGCTTTTGTCCTCTTAAGAAACCCTCGTTTGCAAACTCCCAGCGGTCTGGGTCAACCTTTCTAAAGCCCTGTGCCGGACAAAACCCCACAAAGGAGATAAAATAAAAGTATAGAACACTCAATCATTATGCTGCAATACATTGTACAACAGACAAGAGATACACAAAGAAAAGATTGTGAGGAGTTCATCATTCATACCGCATTCTCTTACAAAGCTAATACTGAACTAGCTATCTTATATGGAAGGATGAAGTACATGATTGTGACCTCAAACAAATTACAACAGCAATCTCTAAAATAATTGTATTGAAATTTAGTTCCAGCTATATGTTTCCATATTAAGTGGCTACCAGATTTATATGGAACACCAGGATCTGGTGCCAGAAACAGAAATATTTCGCCATATAACATAACTACAATATTTGACCACATTATCTGGGAAAACCAGCAACCAGTATTCTAACACAAATAATAGCAAAAAAAGCAAGTGCCACAAGTTGATGTCAGCTAATTGCTCTTCTTGAGTTGATTCATTTCATAAGAAAATGCCGTCAATCAATCTCTTTAACAAATAAATTAAATTGTTGTTACAACTATGGGAATGGAACACCATACTCTGAAACATATGACTACAATGGAGCATGTGCCAATAATTAACATCTAAACAAAAGCGTGAAGGATGTGAGGCTCTAATCTTTAAATAATAAAATGAAGGGTGCAGAACTCGATGACAAAGAGGATATTATCTTGCGCAATATACATAATGAGGTCATGATGACTGGTTGTTTGACATATATAAAGACCTTGTCTTTCCACAACATAATGTATTTTGTGCCCAGAGCAGATCCAATCCTTCTATGCTTGAGATTAACTTTACAAGTAGCTGTCCTAAGATTTATAACAAATTATCTCGAAATGTTACTTTCTGTTTCAGTGGATTGCAAAGAATGTATTTGAAACACATACACACAAACACACACACACATATATACATGAACAAGGGACTTGCAGTTGATAGTTAAATTGCATTCAAGAACATCAGATTTTAGGAGTAAAACATAGCCAGTGCAGTATATGTTAACACATGTAACGGATCCCTGGATGTATTGCTTACAGTGTAAGCATGGAACCCACTTCACCCGCTGAAAGTAATGCAGTAAGTGAATTAAGAGTATCATGGTTAGTTTCAGTAATGACTTTATCAAGCTTTATTTTCTTAATTTGTATAGGGATTTTAAGGGAAAATAAACCTTGGAAGCCAGTGCAGGACTTCCTTTCTTCAACAAAACTGGAAAACGAAAGGCAAAAACAGTTCAGTCCCACAATAGGCAAATCATAATTTAAAAAATTTGTATCTGAAAAACTTTAGTACTATAATTTTTAGTTTGTACTTCGATGGTGACAAGGACACAGCTAACAGACAGTTCTCCTATCCTCCAGAACTGCCTCTTCCTTATTAGTGAAGGTACTATAACTTAAAGGGAAGGTAGTAGATAAAGTGTTTCCCAAGCAGTGATTTCACAAAATTTCAAGCATTATAATGTAAAGGATAATTCTACAAGTTTAAAATGTTATATACAAAATGGCATCTCAGATTTGGAAAAGTTGAGAGAAAGCTATAGAAATTCCATTTCAAAAAGAAGAAAAGGAAAAACAACACAAAAGGATCATAACATTCCTATCTCTAATACATTGCACAATATGTTTAAGTTGCTCAGCAACAATATTACTAATCTGTTACTGCCCAAACACAAAAAGTAATTTTAAGATACTGAAGTTCATATCTTACTTACATCGTATAAATCAGGGCTAGAAATCTGTAAATTTATCAAACTCCATGAGCATATTTTTCCCTGTCAAACACACTATTGGGATGTCCAAATGGCTGCTAAAGCCTTCACATCATAGATGCACAAGTATTCGAGATATTTCTCAACCAAAATTTTCTAAACCTTCTCATGCAACCCTTTCTCAGCAAAATACTCAATCTTAAATTTCCCCAACACCAAAAGTTCAATAACTCCTTCCTAAATCAGATCTATCCCCCTATAGTCCATCCTGATTGGCCACATCCAACTTGAACACAGAGAAAACTGTCTCGGCATGACGTTCTTAGATTCTATTATGGTCCAGAATGAAATGAATTTAAGGTTAAAACACGCATCATTCCAAAAAAATGAAACTGAAACAGGCACAACTCACAAAGCGGCACCCAACCAAAACTTAAAAGAAAATGACATTATCCTACAAACCAAATATAACACCATCAAGTACCTCAGTAACCAAATTAAAATAATCGACAGATAAATCATATAATTCGAAACATCATCACAACATGGAAGTGAGCAATATAGGAGTAAAGAACATACATAAGTATTGAGCTGGCGCACAAAGCTGGAGAAGTTATTGTGCTTGAAGTACTTAGGCAACAAGTCTCTAGCGAACTCGGCCGAGTCCCAAACGATGAAACTGTTATTGGTAGGGCTCCACGACACTACCTTGTCGGTGGCGGGGTCATCCACCATATCGTAAGTCTTCACCAGGAACGGTGGCGGCGCGTTGGGCGCCGGCATGGGAGTAGGAAGAGGAGCACCATCTCCCCCGCCGGCGGTAGTACTAGAAGAAGTAGGCGCGGCATCCATATCATACAACACTACATAAATTAGAGAAAACACAGTAGATCATTGATTGATTGTATGGCAGAGTATAGCGCAAAAAAAATATAATTGGGGAAATGAAATCCAGTTGCGTTGAATTAGGGTTGTATTTGAGTATGAAAAGAGGGGAAATCAAAGTAATTGGGCGTAAAAATTGGGATATTTGATGGTGAAAGGTATGGAAAGAGGAAATAGCAGTATCGATTATGTGCAAGTATTACTCCAAAAAAAGAGAGCTGGGAGATTGTACGGTCACGGGGAAATGGAGTCGAAGTGAGCGGCGCACTGTGTTTCGCGAAAATCACAATATAAATATAATTAACATATACTTATATTTATATTAATTTACCTTTTTTATTTCCTACCAAACAAAAAATCTTATACTACTATCTATTAATCTTTCAATTTATTATTTCTACCTTTACCACTCCCTTAGTCTCATAATAGATGACACATTTAGATAATAACACGAGATTTCAAAACATTTTATGTGTTAAATGGAGAGAGAAAATAAAGTAGAACATATTTATAACCACAATGTTAATCAAGCCAGCCTAATGGATTTTGGGTCAACTCTACTCGGTTGCGGACTAATTGGGTTTAAACATTATTAGGTTCAGAATTTACAACCCTCTATACCAATTGATTATTTTTAAAAGTTGCAGAGCTGCAGTGGAGAAAACACAGCAGGAGCTGCTGTGCCACCAAATGACGGCGTATTCACACAATTTTGACAAAATTATCTCTATCCAATCATCTTTAACTCTCTTCGTACAAACCATTCCATTGTAATCATTGTTTTAATGATTTAGGCAGAACTATTATTTCACTATTAAATGACAATTCATTAGGAGTATTGAATTAGTCATTAGAATTAATGGATTATTTAGTTTACTAATCAAAATTTCATAAATATAAAATAAATAAAATTTCATAAACTTATATTCTATTACATGCTTATTTCAGTATCGTGTTATTTAAGTAATAATATTATGGTAAGTCAATTTTAAATCATAGTTAGATGTAAATTGGGAGTTATAATTTATTTTTACTAAAACTTTATCAAATTCAGCAAGTAGGTTTATATTTAAATGTGTTAATTCTCAACTCTCCTGAGCAGGTACTTAATCTTGTTATTTGGTTGACAAGAAACACCAATGTTTTGGTTTTATATTGGCTTAATCTTTTGCCTAATGTATTTTCGTAGATCATTGAGCTGTGCAACCTGAGGGAAGACGTAAAGAAGAAAGCTGTGTCCATCATTGACAAGTTTGCTGAGCAGGTAAGGTCTAAAGAAGATGTATAGTTGATATGAAGTTTAAAACCTTAGAAGGATCTGATTGATGATTAATATGTCAGTCAGACCATACCAGAGAAGACTCCATGGGTGTTTACAGGTCTCTTGCCACTTCATCTTGGTGTCAATGTTAAGATGATTACTGGAGATCAGCTAGCTATTGCCAAGGACACTGGTCGAAGCCTTGGAATGGGAACGAACATGTATCCTTCGTCCTCACTTCTCGGGCACAAGGGTGAATCAATTGCCATCTATTCTGTTGAAGAGTTGATTGAGAAGGCTGATGGCTTTGCAGGAGTCTTTCCTGGTTTGCCCCATAATTTGTTGTTTTTTTTATGTAGCAAGCTATCATGTACCAACTCTTTAATTCAATTATGTCCACAGAGCATAAATACGAGTTGATTGTGAAGAAGTTACAAGAGAGGAAGCATATTTGTGGAATGACAGGAGATGGAGTCAATGATGCCACTGATGCTGCCTCAGACATAGTCTTGACTGAGCCGGGATTGAGTGTCATTGTGAGTGCTGTTCTGACAAGCAGGGCAATCTTCCAGAGGATGAAGAACTACACAATCTATGCAGTTTCCATTACCATCCGTGGTCGTGCTTGGTTTCATGCTTCTTGCACTCATCTGGAAATTTTATTTCTCACCCTTCATGGTTCTAGTCATCGCAATCCTCAATGACGGAACTATCATGACCATTTCTAAGGACAAGGTAAAGCCATCCCCCATGCCCGACTCATGGAAGCTGAGGGAGATTTTCGCCACTGGAATTGTATTTGGCACTTACCTTGCAGTTTGTTTTCTTCTGGGCTGTTCAAGAATCTAGTTTCTTCACGGTAATGCACTATTATCATCATATTCTCTCTTACAATCATGAAAACTCACAATATTGTAATCTTGTTTCAGGACAAATTTGGTGTGAGGCCAATTAAGGACCACTACCATGAGCTTAACTCTGCTGTGTATCTTCAAGTGAGTATTGTGAGTCAGGCTCTCATCTTCGTGACACGATCAAGAAGCTGGTCCTATATAGAACGACCCGGTCTTCTCCTAGTGTTTGCTTTCCTAGTAGCTCAGTTGGTAAGGCGCTTACTTCAAACTATATATTGCCATTCAAAAACATAAACACTGCTTGTTTTTTTGTGTTATGACCATCACACAGATAGCAACCTTGATTGCTGTGTATGCAAACTGGGAGTTTGCAAGAATCAAGGGCATCGGGTGTGATATGGGTATACATCATCATCTTCTACATCCCTCTCGATTTATTCAAATTCATCATCAGATATGCTCTCAGCGGCAAGGCTTGGAAGAACATGATTGATAATAGGGTATTTTTATCCTTAGTTCCTCTCACCTTCTTCAAGACACATTAACTAAGTTGAATTGGTGTGCAGACGGCCTTCACTGAAAAATGACATTGAAAATCTCAAGCTTGAATTAAGAAACCAGAATCCGACAAACATTTCACTCTCTTAGGTATAAGTGCTCAGTACCGATCACAATGTAATATAGCAGCTAGTGCACCCGCCGAACCACCACCAAGAATAGCCTGTAAATTTAATCAACATTTAGGTAAGACAAATTTTCATTAGCATATTCATTATATGATTTTGTCCAAATTATAGACCTCCATTCCAATTATAGAAATCTGATTTGTTACATAATTTTGAAAATCAACCATAAAAATCAAGAAGTTTGGATTTGTTCTCAGTTCTATTGCTCATATTTTCTATCAAACAATGTCGTTTCATTATGAATAATCGACAGTGACGTCCAATCTGATTTTTTTGACGTACAATTTCTTCAAAAAATTTATAACGAGATAGTATATGAGAACAAAATTGTGGGACGAAACATAATTTGATCAAATTTCATGCTTATCCACAATTAACTCTAATTTCAGCCCAAAAACAATTACAAATCTCAACAAAATTAAAAATTTGCAATAGTCTGGTACCTGGATTAACTGACTGATCCGAACCTAAAATTCCTGAAAAAATTGCCCAATTCTATAATGGCCACACCATCCTCCACCCTAACAAAATAATAAAACTTCATAATTAATTGAAACACAGGGAACTTTTATTTTACAAAATAATTCATCAAATTAAAATAAGTCAAAACTATTAACATGATCATCCAATTATTAGCTCCGTCGCCAAATCCTGGATCAAAATGGTAACCTCCTGAAGTCCCCATCTATACAAACTACGATGAGAAATGTAAAATTTAATTAATTAGCAACCTATTTTTAACTAAAATAAATAAAAAAAAAAATTAGATTTGGCTATTATTGAAGCAAGTAGCGCGAGACCAAGATATATTGTCACGCGAGACGTGGTTTGCCCGTGTATCTCATTTCTCAGTCATTTTATGTGTAAAAAAAATCAACCTCCAGGATATTGAAATATATTTACCTTACCACGTATGGATCACTTGTTAAGAGACAAAAATTAAGAAAACAGGTTAAGTATTATGTATAAATGACATTTTTATGCTATAAGTCAATATATTTTATTATATTAATTGTGACTACAGATTATGCTGTAAAATAAAAATATTAACAGCCAAAAAAATATAGAAAAACAATGAAATGCTGTAAAAGAAATATAAAAAACACAATAATAAAATCCAAATCCAAATAAAACTACAAAAACTAAATAAAAAACATCTGAATAATAAAATACAACAAAAAAAAATAAAAAAGTAATCTGAAATATTGAAAAATCAACAAAAACAACATAAACTAAAAAACCTGAATAATAAAAAAATCTATAAAAACAATGAATTGCTGTAAAGAAATATACAAACACACAATAAAAAATCCAAATCCAAAAAAAAACTACAAAAACAATTAATAGCTATAGAATAAATCTATAAAAACAAAATAAAAAAATCTGAATAATAAAAAATAAAATAAAAACAAAATCGAAAAACAAAATCGAACAAAAAATATCTGAATAATAAAAATAAAAATCTAAAAAAATCCAAAAACAATGAATTGCTATAAAAGAAATAGTATACAAAAACATTATAAAAAAGTCCAAATCCAAAGGAAAATACAAAACAATGAGTAGCTATAGAAGAAATCTATAAAAAACAAAATAAAAAAATCTGAATAACAAAAAATAAAAATATAAACAAAATCGAAATAAAATCTGAATAATAAAGAATCAACAAAAACACAATCAAACATAAAAATCTGAATAATAAAAATAATAAAAATCTATAAAAACATTGAGTAGCTACACAAGAAATACACAAACAAAATTTTAAGTAATCTGAAAAATTGAAAAATCAACAAAAACAAAATCGAAAAAAAACCTGAATAATAATAAAAAATCTAAAATCCAAAAGAAACCCTGAATAATGAATTGCTGCAAAAGAAATATACAAAAACACAATAAAAAATCTAAATCCAAAAAAAACAAAAACAATGAGTAGTTATAGAATAAATCTACAAAAATAAAATGGAACAATATGAATAATAAGGAATCTAAAAAACAAAATCGAACAAAAAAAATCTGAATAACAAAAAAATCATCAACAAACTGAAATAATAAAAATGACCAAAAACAAAATTAAAAAAAACCTGAATAATAAAGAATCTATAAAAACAATGAATTGTTATAAAAGAAATAGTATACAATAATACAATAAAAAGGGCAAATCCCAAAATAACTACAAAAACAAAATCGAAAAAAAAATCTGAATAATAAAATAAAAAAACAAAATCAAAATAAAATATGAATAATAAAGGATCAACAAAAAATCTAAAAAAAAAAAAAGTACTTAGCTATGAAAGAAATCCAAATAATAAAAAATCAACAAATAATCTGAAATCTGAAATAATAAAAATGAACAGAAACAAAATAAAAAAAATCTGAATTATAATGAATCTATAAAAACAATGAATTGCTGTAAAAGAAATAGTATACAAAAGCACATAAAAGGCCAAATTAAAAAAAACTACAAAAACAATGAGTATTAGCTATAGAACAAATCTACAAAAAACAAAATAAAAAAAACAACTACAAAAAAACATTCGAGTAGCTATAGAATAAATCTACAAAAACAAAATAAAAAAAATCTAAATAATAAAAATTTAAAAAAACAAAATCAAAATAAAATCTAAGAATCAACAAAAAAAATAGAACATGAAAATCTTAATAATAAAAAATATATAAAAACAACGAGTTAGCTATAAAAAAATAGGAATAATAAAATACAACAAAAACTATGAATAACTGCAAAAGAAATATACAAAAACACAATAAAAAAATCCAAAAACTAGCTATAGAATAAATTTACAAAAACAAAATCAAAAAAAAAATCTGAATAATAAAAACTAAAAATTAAAAGATAATCGATAAAACACTGAATAATAAGTAAAGAATCAACAAAAACAAAATCGAACAAAAAAATCTAAAAAAAGTAAGTAGCTATTGCGTGAGAAAGAAATCCCAAAAAAATCTGAATAATAAAAATCAATAAAAACAAAATAAAAAAACTTGAATAATAAAAATCTAAATAACAATGAATTGCTATAAAAGAAATAGTATACAAAACCATAATAAAAAAAAGTCCAAATCCAAAAAAAACTACAAAAACAATGAGTACTTAATAGAAGAAATACACAAAAACAAAGTTTTAAAAAATAATCTGAATAATAAAAAAATCAACAAAAAAAACCATAAAGTAATCTGAAATGTTGAAAAATAAAGAATCTATACAAAACAATGAATTGCTATAAAAGAAATAGCATACAAAAACACAATAAAAAAGTCCAAATCCAAAAAAAAACTAAAAAACAATGAGTAGCTATAGAATAAATCTACAAAAACAAAATTTTTAAAAAAATCTGAATAATAAAATACAACAAAAACAAAATCAAAAAGTAATCTGAAATATTGAAAAATCAACAAAAACAAAATAATAAAAACTGAATAATAAAAAATCTATAAAAACAATGAATTGCTGTAAAAGTAATATACAAAAACACAATAAAAATCCAAATCCAAAAAAACTACAAAAACAATTAGTAGCTATAGAATAAATCTATAAAAATAAAATGAAAAAAAATCTTAATAATAAGGAATCTAAAAACAAAATCGAACAAAAAAATCGGAATAATAACAAATCTGAATATAAAAAAAAAAAAAAGTAGCTATGAAAGAAATCCAAAAAAATCTGAATAATAAAAAGTCAACAAATAATCTGAAATAATAAAAAATGAACAAAAACAAAATTAAAAAAATTGAATAATAAAGAATCCAACAAAACAATGAATTGCTATAAAAGAAATAAATAGTATTAAAAAACACAATAAAAAGTCTAAATCAAAAATCAAACTACAAAAACAATGAGAAGCTATAGAAGAAATCTACAAAAACAAAATTAATAAAAGCCTCAATAATTAAAAATCAACAAAAACAAAATAAAAAATTAATCTGAAATAATTAAAAATCAACAAAAAAACAAATTTGAAAAAAAACCTGAATAATAAAAAATCGATAAAAACAATGAGGTGCACTAAAAGAAATATACAAAAACACAATAAAAAAATCCAAATCCAAAAAAACTACAAAAACAATGAGTAGCTATAGAAGAAATCTACAAAAACAAAATAAAAAAAATCAGAATGTTAAAAAACTCTAGTGGAGGATGAACAATGCTAACACAAGAAGTAAAAAAATCAGTGAGGCTATCCAAATATAATTTGTTCAAAAGAAAGCTACAGAGTATTGTAAAGACACCAGACAACCCAAAATCATCCATAAAGAGAAATAGATGAATATGTAATTCGTTTTGATTTTTAAGTTTGCAAATTTTAAATTAAAAATAATTGTTATTTTAGTCATTCTGTCATGTAAAAGTGGAGCTTCTGTCATCTGGAAGAAATTTGAAAATAAATTAGGAAAAGAGAGAAAGAAATCACAGATTGCATCTCTTTGAACAAAATATCGAGAAAAATACAAAGATATTCAAAATTCATAGATTAAACTTCAAGATTCCACGAGCAGAACGGTGGGGCATAGGAAACAGACATCCGAATAAAAAACAGAGAAAACAAGCAAATTAACTAGAGATCTGAAAATGCAGCAACCTAAACGCCTAGAATAAACGGTAGAGCTACAGAGACGACACTGAAGAAAGGACGCGGCAAAGAGAGTTAAAAAGATGTTGTGTATAGTTTCTTGTCTTGACTGGTTTAGAAGAGGGGAAGGAGACAATTTGAGATTGAGACGAACTACCTATTTCCAGAGAAAATAACGCTATTTGGAGGCGATCGGTCCCGGGACAGAGCAGTGGTGTAGACTCGGATGGCAGAGAAGGGAGAGAGAGACGTTAGTTAGGGTTGCTCAATTTGAAGATGAGAGGCTCAATTTGAAGATGAGAGATATAGAAGAAGGGAGAGAGAGACCGTTAGGGTTGCTCAATTTGAAGATGAGATATATAGAAGGCAGAGAGACGTTAGAGCATCTCCAATGCTGACGGACGTCAAATAGCCGTCAAATAGCCTTCACACTGCCACATCATCAGCACTACAATTCTCCTGCCACATCAGCTTGCCACATCAACTGGACATCAAATAGCCATCAAATAGCCTTCACACTACCTATCCACATCACTAATAACAATTATATAATTTAATTTACACTTGTATCAACATACGGAATTTAAATTACGAGACAAATACGGAAAATTCGAATAATAATATTAAAATTTTTTTATTACATTAATATAAAAAAAAGTACAATAATTAAAAATATTACATTTAAAAAATTACATAAATTTGCATAAAAACTACCGCCTTGCAGTCCTCAGCGCCCACAACTCTTCAACTAAATCATTTTGCAGTCGAATATGAGCCTCCGTCTGACGCATGTCGGCATGTGCTTGGAGGAGGGCTTCTTCATCGTGCGGTACCCCACCTCGTACGTTGGCGGTGATGACGCCGTGGCTTGGACCTGCTTCATTATCGTCGGTGGCCCAATCAGTCAGTTGTACACCTTCATCTTCGACGATCATGTTGTGCATGATAATACAGGCATACATTATATCAGCAATGCAGTCGACATGCCACAAACGCGTTGGTCCCTTAACTGCAGCCCATCGAGCTTGAAGCACACCAAATGCGCGCTCCACGTCCTTTCGCGCCGACTCCTGCCGCGTCGCAAAGTAGGCCTTCTTCGGCTCTGATGCGCACCGGATCGTCTTCACAAAGACGGGCCACCTAGGGTATATCCCATCCGCCAAGTAGTAGCCCATATCATGCTGGTTGCCGTTGGCGACAAAACTGATGGCCGGACCGACGCCCTGGCACTGCTCGTTGAAAAGGGGCGACGAGTTGAGGACGTTTAGGTCGTTGTTCGAACCGGCTATCCCAAAATACGCATGCCAAATCCACAACCGGTAATCAGCCACGGCCTCGAGGATCATCGTGGGATTTTTTCCCTTGTAGCCGGTCGTGTAAAACCCCTTCCAGGCAGCGGGACAGTTCTTCCATTCCCAATGCATACAATCTATGCTGCCTAGCATTCCCGGGAACCCGTGCTGATCCCCGTGCATCCGCAGCAAATTCCGGCAATCTTCGGGGGTAGGCTTTCGGAGATACTGATCACCGAATACTTCGATCACGCCCTGGCAGAAATACTTCATACATTCGATGGCAGTCGTCTCACCGATGTGGAGGTATTCGTCCCACATGTCTGCCGCGGTGCCGTAGGCCAACTGCCTGATTGCCGCAGTGCACTTTTGAATAGGGGTGTGGCCGGGTCTGCCAACCGCATCGTGCCTGAAGCGGAAATACAGATATCGCTGCTCCAATTCGTTAACAATACGCATAAATAAGTCCCGCCTCATCCTAAAACGACGCCTGAAATGGTTGGCGTCAAAACGCGGCTCCTCTGCGAAGTAATCTGTGAACAGGCGCTGATGTGCAGCGTCATGATCACGATGCACCACTTGTCGACGGTGGACAACTGGTCGTGGGCGAGGTGCCGCCGGCTGCATATAACTCTGCATCCATCGATCAACCTCACGGCTCGTATAGGCATCAAGCTCTTCGTTCATCATACGCTCGTACTCATCCGCATCCCCACCACTACCACCGGCATTACTCATTTCTTAAATTGATCTTGTACAGAAAGTAAGGTAGAGAGAGAGTACTCGTTAAAACAAGTGGTGCGAATGAAAATGAGGTTCAACGCGCGTATATATAGTGTTTTGCGAAAAAAAAAAAATATATTTAAATCCGACGCCGGTTTGGCGCCGATCCGGGAGCCACAATGGCGCCCGTGAGGATCGGCGTGGGAACCGGCGTCAGCGCGGGAATCGGCATGGCGACGCCGATTTCGCCCACGCCGGTTCCAATGGTTCGGCGTCAAACCGGCGTGGGCGAAAAATCGGCGCTCCGGTGGTGACGCCGACCATTGGAGATGCTCTTAGGGTTTGCTTAAATGTAACGCGTAATTAAATGAAATTGGGATTTGTTTGGATATCCCGATTATCATTTGGGTATACGCGTAAAATAGGACCAAATTATAATATTTATTATTAGAAAAATGTTTTGAAGACATAATATCTAAGACATAATGAGGTTAAAGTAGTAATTTTGTATTATATTGTGTTTATTATTAAGTTAATGCTTTACATGTATACTATTTTACCCTTAATGGTATAAAAGGTATATATGACTTCAATTAAGGAAGGTGTGTGTCTTAATGAGATTTGTGCCTAGCAATTAATTAAATTTCAAAGATTTTTAATTCATTTTTTTATTAAGTTTTCTCTCCTCTTCTCTAATTATAAGTCTATCAATAAATTCTCTCTTTTTTCTCACATTATAATTCTCCATCAATGAATTCTCATTTTCTTTTTCTCCAAGTATAGTTTTACATCAACAACTTATCTCTTTTCCAATTTGCTCATTTCTAATTTTCTATAACAATAAAAAATTTATTTATATCATTTTATCACATACAAATTAAAATATGCATTTGATTAATTCCCTTTGCTTTGTCTCTTCACAAAATTAATACTACTAACTTTTTATTCATTAGAACAAAATTATTTATTTATGAGAATAGTAACTTTATTTTCAAAATAGTAACTTTTATTTGCAATAACAGTAACTTTTATTCCCAAAACATTAACTTTTATTTACAAGGATAATAAATGTTATTCATAAGAATAATAAATTTTATTTATTGGAACAATAATTTCATTTAGAGTAAAGGCCAAAATTGGTCCTGAACATATAGTCATTTTATGATTTTGGTCCTAAACATTATCTTTTGGATTTTTTGGTCCTGCACATATGGACATTTGATCATTTTGGTCCTGCACATATGGAAATTTGATCATTTTGGTCCCCCGACAACATTTTCGTTAAAAACTAACGGTCAACATTATCTTTTGGATTTTTTGGTCCTGCACATATGGATATTTGATCATTTTGGTCCTGCACATATGGAATTTTGATCATTTTGGTCCTCCGTCAACATTTTCGTTAAAAACTAACGGTCAACGGCCGATTTTTGACTAAAACAATGGGTTGGGTCGGGTCGTGTTTTGGTCGGGTTTGGGTTACACGTTAAGAAAAAAAATAATTATTTTTTATTAATTAAAAAATTATAAAACTTTAATTTTTAGTTATTTTTGTTGATTAAAAATATTATAACGACTAAAACATGATGTTATTATACGATTTAAACATGATATTACACAATAAAATAAAAAATTACCAAATTAAAATAATCATTTTTTAATCAAAATAATAAAATTAAAGTATATTAATATTAAATCTATATAATAAAATTAAATAATTAAAAAATTATTTTTAATAAAATCTAAGCATAATATTTTCTTCAAATTCATGAAAAAATTAATTAAAAAATACTATACTTTAATTTTATTAATTAAAAAATATTAATTAATTTTTTAAGAATATTATGCTTAGATTTTAACGAAAATATTATGCTTAGATTTTAAGAAAATATTATTACCAAACCCGACCCTAACACGACCCGACCCAACCCATTGTTTTAGTCAAAAATCGGCCGTTGACCGTTAGTTTTTAACGAAAATGTTGACGGAGGACCAAAATGATCAAAATTCCATATGTGCAGGACCAAAATGATCAAATGTCCATATGTGCAGGACCAAAAAATCCAAAAGATAATGTTAACCGTTAGTTTTTAACGGAAATATTGACGGAGGACCAAAATGATCAAATGTCCATATGTGCAGGACCAAAAAATCCAAAAGATAATGTTTAGGACCAAAATCGTAAAATGGCTATATGTTCAGGACCAATTTTGGCCTTTACTCTTTCATTTAACTAGAACTAGAACTATTACTCCATCTGTCCCCAAAGAATATGCACTTTGGGGTCGACACGAGTTTTAATGTAAAATTGATAAAGTAAGAGCGATGCAGAGAGAAAAAGTAATTAAAGTATTGTTAGTGGAGAATGAGTTCCATCTCATTAGAGAGAAATGACTTTCCAAAATTAGAAAGTGCATATTGTTGTGGGATGGACTAAAAAGGAAATAGTGTATATTCTTGTGGGACGGAGGTAGTATTTGTTACAATAATGCTTTTATTGATTTAATATTTTATTAATTAAAATGATTATATTTTTAACAATTACAATCTCTTGTCAAATAGCAAAAATAAATAACTTTTTTCTGCAATAAATAACTTTTATTTGCAACAAACTAAATTAGTAAATTTATATAGTATTAAACACTAATTTTTCATAGTAAATGTAAATTTTATTCCCAATAACAATACTCTATGGTGAAATATAGTAAATAACAAGCTCTCTATCTATCCAATAGACCAAAGGATTTGAGTCATCACATGTTAAATAGAAACCTATTATTGATCCTTTTAAAATAATAAATTTTATTCAAAAACAATAACTTTTCTTGAAAATATCAACACAGTGACATTAAAATATCAACACAGTATATTGAAATGTCAATAAAATTATTTATTGTCATTTTAATGTCACTGTATTGACATTTTTAATTCACTGCATTGATAAGTTATCAGAGTTTGCAACTTAAGAAAGCCTCCCCTGTAACAAAAGCTATAGAAAATAACACAAAAAATAAGATAACGCAAAAATTCTTCATCATAATAACTATATTATTTTATTATAAAATTCAAATTTGAAGAAGAAAAATGTTTTAATTTTTATTTTTTTCATATATTAAAATAAATTATTTCATTGTTGTATATTTAGAATATTTTAAAAAAAAGAACAAGATATAAAAGAATAGTAGTACTATATTAAGTTATCAAATTATTTTATAATTAAATATAACATTTTAGTTATATAGTGTGTTAATTAATACTACTATAATGATAAATTTATAATCTGAATTAATATTTTTTAAATAAGTATTAAATTAGCATGACATAAGTATATATATACATATGATTTTTTTGAAATCCATTTATAACTTTAATGCATGATTCACCTTTATCTCTAATAAATGAGCATGCATTTAGATAAATGTATTTAATTTGATACAATTTTCCTTAACTAGATATATATCCATTTAATATGATATTAGGGTAGATTAGTCACAATATAAAATATAGTTATGGCAAAGTGACATAAGGGCATTATGTCATAGAGACATTATGCCTCTAAATCACTACCCTTATTGTTATCATATGAAGTCCTTAATTACCTGAGCAAGTTTTGCTCTATACTTTTATTCAAAATTTATTCTTTGTACATAACATTAAGTATACTTTATTAAGATGTGCATAAACAGAAACGCCCTTTTAAAAGGAAGTAATAATTCGAGTATGATCTCTCTATTTTTAGATTCTAGATATTTTATCTACAAAACCACCTTTTTTCAAATGAAGTTGTCAAATTCTGACAAGCAATAGTTAGCTAAGAGACCTTCTAAACTATCCCACATTTCTATAGTATTTCTATAAGATTAGAGCATCCTTAACGCCACGGGCCGGACCGCACCTGGGGTCCGGCCTGGCCGGCGTTAATTGTGCCCGGGCCACACCGCCAGCATCCCGGCTCGGCGTTGGATGCTTTTCGGGCCGGGCCGCAAGTCCCCAACATTAGATTTTATTTTATTTTTTTCGTTTTATTGCCTATAAATACTTCATTTGTGCACCATTCTTCCACACTTTGCTCATTTCAATCCTCTTGTATTCCAATATTTTCGGCTTCTATGGAGTGGTTTAACAGCGATGAACGCCAGATGAACGAGTTCGTCAACGCCAACAATTGGTACGTGCTGCCATCACCCACACCGGATGTGACGCCTAGTCCGGGGGTTGCTACCAACATGGACATAACATCGCCAGTTAGCACTAATGAGTACGAAATCAGTGATATGGAGCCCGCTGAAGGGAGGGGCAAGGTTGCGGATGATGAGGGGCCGAAGAAGTATAACAGACAAGAGATAAAGAAAAGATTATGAGGAGTTCATCTCTGCATTCTCTTGCAAAGATAGTACTGAACTAGCTATCTTATATGGAAGGATGAAAGTACCTGATTGTGACCTCAAACAAATTACAACAGCAATCTCTAAGATAATTGTCTTGAAATTTAGTTCCAGCTATATGTTTCCATATTAAGTGGCTACCAGATTTATATGGAACACCAAGATCTGGTGCCAGAAACAGAAATCTTTTGCCATATAACATAACTACAATATTTGACCACATAATCAGGGGAAACCAGCAACCAGCATTCATAATAGCAAAAAAAAAAAGCAAGTGCCACAAGTTGATGTCAGCTAATTGCTCTTCTTGAGTTGATTCATTTCATAAGAAAATGCTGTCAATCAATCTCTTTAACAAATAGATTAAATTACAAGGTACACCTATGGGAATGGAAGGAACACCATACTCTGAAACATATGACTACTACAATGGAGCATGTGCCAATAATCAACATCTAAACAAAAGCGTAAAGGATGTGAGGCTCTAATCTTAAATAATAAAATGAAGGGTGCAGAACTCGATGACAAAGGATATTCTCTTATGCAATATAAATAATGAGGTCATGATGACCGGTTGTTTAACTTATATAAAGACCTTGTCTTTCCACAACATAATGTATTTTGTGCCCAGACCAGATCCAATCCTTCTATGCTTGAGACTAACTTTACAAGTAGCTGTCCTAAGATTTGTTACAAATTACAATCTAGAAATGTTACTTTCTGTTTCACTGGATTGCAAAGAATGTATTTGAAACACACACACACACACATACATGAACAAGGGACTTGCAGTTGATTGTTAAATTGCATTTAAGAACATCAGATATTAGAAGTAAAACATAGCCAGTGCATTATATGTTAACTGATCCCTGGATGTATTGCTTACAGTTCTGTATTGTAATCCAAATGCAAAGGGTGATCAGATTACTAGGTTTCAATAACAGATAGCAGGATTCACCTAGGTAAGCATGGAACCCACTTCACCCGCTGAAAGTAATGCAGTAAGTGAATTTAGAGTATCATGGTTAGTTTCAGTAATGACTTTATCGAGCTTTATTTTCTTAATTTGTATAGGGATTTTAAGGGAAAATAAACCTTGGAAGCCAGTGCAGGACTTCCTTTCTTAACAAAACCGGAAAAGGAAAGGCAAAAACAGTTCAGTCCCATAGTAGGCAAATCATAATTTCAAAAATTTGCATCTGAGAAACTTTAGTACTATAATTTTTTAGTTTGTACTTCGAAGGTGACAAGGACACAGCTAACAGACGGTTCTCCTATCCTCCAGAACTGCCTCTTCCTTATTAGTGAAGGTACTATAACTTAAACGAAAGGTAGTAGATAAAGTGTTTCCCAAGAGCAGTGGTTTCACAAAATTTCAAGCATTATACTGTAAAGGATAATTCTACAAGTTTAAAATGTTATATACAAAATGGCATCTCAGATTCGGAAAAGTTGAGAGACAGCTATTGAAATTCCATTTCAAAAAGAAGAAAAGGAAAGACAACACAAAAGGATCATGACATTCATATTCTCTAATACATTGCACAATATGTTGAAGTGGCTCAGCAACAATATTACTAATCTGTTACTGCCCAAACATAAAAAGTAATTTTAAGACACAGTTACTCACATTGTATAAAATCAGGGCTAGAAATCTGTAAATTTACCAAACTCAATGAGCATATTTTTCACTGTCAAACACACTATCGGGATGTCCAAATGGCTGCTAAAGCCTTCTCATCACAAGTAATCCAGATATTTCTCAAACAAAATTTTCTCATGCAACCCTTTCTCAGCAAAATACTCAACCTCATACATGATTTCACGAACAAAGATTTGCACAAAGGAGAATTATAAGTGAAACCAAAAATGCACTTAATCTCCGTAAATTTCTCCAACACCAAAAGTTCAATAACTCCTTCCTAAATCAGATCTATCCCTATATAGTCCATCCTGATCAACTTGAACAAGAGAAAACTGTCTCAGCTAGAACTTCTTAGATTATATTATGGTCCAGAATGAACTGAATTTAAAGTTGAAAGCCGCGTTATTCCAAAAAAGTAAACTGAACCAGACACAACTCACAAATCGGCACCCAACCAAAACTCAAAAGAAAATGACATTGTTAGTATTTCTAAATTTACTAATTTTATTTTATTCTTCACAGAAGGAAATCGCAATATCTTGAAAATCAAATGTGGTGATAAAATTTGTTTTGGAGAGTTTAGAAAAATAAATTATAACCACAACCTTTTATATTTAAAACTTTTTTTTGTAAGCTAAAACTTCAGTCCAACGTTTGTTTTAGTTTTAACGCTAATTAATTTAGTGAATTTGGAAAAAATGTTGAAAGAGAAACTGAAAATAGATAAATATGCATAGTAGTGATTAGAAGTTGAAAATCACGTCCACAAACTAACATCAGTAATCAGTATCCATCGCAACTTAGTCGCTGGCCACGAAAGTTAGTCATGGTCGATGTTAGGAATTCTCAGAGTCAAAATTCTTAGCTCTAATTTGAAATGTTTTCAATATTAGTCATTAAATATGACGAGACTGATTAAAATTATACTCCATGATTTTGATTATGAATATTTTTTAAAAATATTAAATTTGATGAAATTTAGGTAAATGTCTGCTTCTCACCAAGTTTGTTCAATTCTTCTTCTGCTTGTGAATGTCTTCTTCATCATTCATGGCTGGAAAGTTGAGTAGTAACTGATCATAAGTAGCCTTGGTGCTTTCAAGATATTCAGTAGTCCTTCTTGTGCTCATCATCTTCTGTTGCTCACTACTTGTCATTCAGTCCAAGGTTGCTCTATATCCAAATCTTTACTACTTTACTTATATTATTTTTATATTTTATTTTTAATAAAAATTAATTTCATTGAGATTTTTTGTGTGTTTTATTTATTTTAAAGGTCCTAAATGAATTGTTATGTGTATAAATATCTTATTCTTATTGCCTATGAATTTTTTTAATATAATTTTGGCTTTTAGTGTTGTCTAAATTGTAACTCAGTTGTACACACGCTAGTGCTACTTGAATATTAATATATTATTATTAAAAATAGTATATTAATTGTATTTATTTTTAAATATTTAATTTCACCCCCTTTATTTTTGGGTTCTAGATCCACCACCGATTTCATCTTCAGAGCCACCTTTCTTTTCAATGAAGTTGTCAAAAACTCCACTTGACAAGCAATATAATATTTAGCTAATATACCTTCCAAACTATCCCACATTTCTTTGGTAGTTTCATAATAGTATTAGTACTACATTATTTTCACTACATGCGATCGATATATATGAACAATAGAATGTAGTATTACAATATTCTTATGCATGGGTTCGTATTAAACTTCTCTTTATGTCCACAAACATAGAATTTACACATGTAAGCAAACTAACATAGAGTTAACTTTATTGTGTTATGACTCAGTTTAGTTAAACCATTTTCTTCTTGCTTTAAGCAGCAATAACCTTATAACCATGCAACCTCTCGACTTCTTCTTCAACGCAAATTTTACAGGTTTTGGTTGATTTTTCAATCATGTACAATTGTTCTAATGAAAATTTGCCAAGAAGACTTAAGAGAGAATGTTTAACAGATTTCTCGAGATATACTAGAAATTAGAATTGTCATCTTCGAAAATGGTTTATGGCCTTAGACTGTTTGCTTTAGAGCTTGAGTGCTTTAACTTTTACTAATGTCTAGCGTTTGGTAACTTCAAATATTAAGAGTCATCGAGTATTTATAAATGAGATTCAAATAATGCCATTGGAAGAAGCCCTATTCAAATTCTTCCATTTTTGTCGTTTCAAATATGACTATTTAAACTTCTGCAGATCCTTTATGGCGAGCGTAAAACACTGCATAGCATATT
This sequence comes from Salvia splendens, assembly GCF_004379255.2. Lineage (NCBI taxonomy): Eukaryota > Viridiplantae > Streptophyta > Magnoliopsida > Lamiales > Lamiaceae > Salvia > Salvia splendens. The sequence continues at coordinate 13,037,951 of NC_056046.1, forward strand.
GACCATGTGTTTCAGGGAAATACTACTCCCTCCGTCCCAAAGAGTATTAACTATTTCCTTTTTCGTCCGTCCCTAAAAAGTATGAACTTTCTAATTTTAAAAAATTCAAACAACATACTACCCCTACACATCATTTTATTTACAACTTATACCATTACTATTTAACACTTATACCATCATAATAATGTGACACCACTCTCCACTAACATTATTTCCACTACCATTTCTCTCTCTCTTACTTTTCCCCTTATTTATTAAAACTCGTGTCGAATCCAAAGTTCATATTCTTTGGGGACGGAGGAAGTACAATTTATGTCAAACTATCTTTTTCGGTAGCAACATATATACGAATCTTTAGAAACTCTATACTTCAATCTTCACTCCTATGTGCAGTTGCTTAGGATTCTTTTTTTATATATACTGAACAACTACTCTTGCACATGTAACAATCAAGTGAAACTATGTCGACATAACATGTTAATCATCAGGAATTTTAGTGTCCAATAAAAATTTTATAGTTATTCAACATTTTTTTTGTTTCTAATAGGCCAACAAATGTACATCATTTATGTAAAAAGCTTCTTCCAACCCTTGAGAAGTCCATGAAAGAAATGCACATATCACCCTGTCTGAGTTTGACTAGAGAGAAATAAAAGCCTCAATTATAGTCGTAGTAGTATTAGATGCGGCCGACATACTAGCTTTCTTGTGGTGCTACATGCTAACTTTTCCTTTGGCTAGGTACATGTATAATTCGGATTTGGATCCACTGCTGTGCACCTCACAACACATTAAAAAAATATTTTTTTTTATTATTAAAAAATTATTTTATTAGGTGCACAGCAGTGCTGTGCACCGTAGAGGATCCAAATCCGTATAATTCACCCATGCTTAGGATTCCACATCGCCAAGACAGATGAGACAGACGTGAGATAACTTTTTTTATTTTCCATTAAAAGTTTTCATAATTAAATGATGTTAGGATTTTGATAAGAGGCTAATTAAGAGCAATGTTAGTAGGCATCTAAGTGAAGTTTAATTTTGAACTATGCTAAAATCATCATAAAATTACATCATAATCTAAGTTCTTGTAGTATATTTCACACATTCTAAAGTTCGTATACAAAATGAAAGAAACAGTCAAAATGTTGTATTTAAACGTCAATTATCTTATATAAATTATTCCAAAATTTTCAATTGTGTTGTGGTATTATAGTCTAACATTGATTATTAGATATTCATTGACAAAACCATTATTTCTTGTTGGGTTGGCAAAATCATTCCACTTACTATCTCATATGATCCCACGTTTATTTATGTTTTAAAATCACAATGAATTTCATAAAAAAAAAGCTTGAATATTTGAATATGAATTATGTTCAAACATATCAATATTTATTTAGTTTATGAATTATGGTCAATTTAATTCGTATATATTATCAAAATTCAAGCCCAAATTTGTATTTTAAAATTTTCACGTGTAATGTCATATGGAACAATATCTTCTAGTCATAAAAAATTAATGATCTTGTCAGTTAATATTTGAAGGGGTGTTAGGTAATAGTACAAAAAATTGGGTATTTTTCGGGTATATTTATTTACACCATTTTAGAAGACAATTTAGGATATACTCGAATAGTTTGAGGTATTTTAAATATTTTTTCCCAAACTCTAAACCTATCCTCAAAAGATAAAAAATACTACTCCACTAAACACATTATAGCCAGCCACATCAAATGCTATAAAAATACATATCTCAATCTTTTAAAGAAAAGAATATGTATTTCTATATTAGTATATGTTGGAAAGAGATCACGAGTAAATAATCGAGAAGATTGGGGGAATCAAATCACAAGCAAATAATGAGGAAGATATGGAATTAATTGTAAATTACCAAGATTATGGTAATTAGAATTAGGGCAAAATCTTTCCTTATGTGAATAGCTGCTCTTCTTATAATACTCGATGTAATCTTTGTGACAATACAAGTTGAATAAATATTAGTTTTTAACATGGCATCAGAGCAAGGCTCAGAAATAATTTCATCATAGCCTTTGTTTACCTCTCTCGACCTAAAGGCAGATTAAGCCATGGCCGACGAAACCAAACCCCCAGTTCAAGACGACCACAAGCTACGGGTCAGCAAGAATGTGACCGTGGCAGTAAAGCTCAACGGAACGAATTACTCCATATGGAGCCGACTCATGAAGATCCAAATCGGGAGTAGACGAGTACTCCGCCACATCAACGGCAGCCCGCCACCACCCGAACCAGGGGCGGCTGGCTACACGGAGTGGGAGAAGACCGACTTGATTGTCTTCTCGTGGATCTTAGACAACATCGAGACGGACATCGTCATCGACTTCGCTCACCATCAAACAGCCGAAGCCCTGTGGAAGAGCCTAGCCGTGACGTTCGAAAGCACGTCCGATCCGTTCTTGCTCTTCGATCTGGAAGAAAAAGCAGAGAATGTCAAGCAAGGAGAACAAAGTCTCAAAACCTATTGGCGTCACTTACATGGGACGTGGATCGACGTCGACCGGTGTCAAGAATAGCCGGTCACGTGTTGTGACAAGGGGATAGGGCAATTCCGAAAGTATGTCGAAATACGACGATTATTCAAATTCCTAACCGGCCTGAACCCGAGATACGACCAAATGAAACGAGAAGTGCTTAAAGACAAACCGTGGCCCTCAGCCGAGGTCGCGTACGGTTGGATTAAGAGGGAGATCGCCCGGCTCAGCATTATGCCGGCAACCACCACTGAATCCGCCGTCGCAACCAACGGTACCACATCATTGGGCGGAATCGGGCTCGGATTCGCGGTCCGGAGTCAACAGAGGAGTGGACAACCGTCGCATCGTCTCAATACATCAACCGCCCCGAATCGCCGGCCCTTCAAGCAAGACAAGTCCAAGCTATGGTGCTCACACCGTGGGAAGCACAAGCACACCAAGGAGACGTGCTTCCTACTCGTCGGATTCCCGAAATGGTGGGACGACAACCAAAAAGCCAAGGCCAAATTAGCGATCGGTGTTACAGAAAATGGAGGGGACATGTTTCCAGCGACCGGAGCGGGCAACCAGGAGGCCCCCGACGCTCACGGTCGGCCGGATAATCGGGGCGGCGCTATGGGAGAGGCAGCAATCGCTGAATTCAGAAGGAGCGGCGGATCGTTCGGAGCAGGTAACGGGTTGGGGGTGTTAAACCCTAACCCCAATCTTGAATTTGCAAATGAGTCCCCCCAGATTAATAAACCCCACATTTTACCCCATTCTGATAATATTAGGAGATTGAACCCCATAAAAGCTGGAAATTCGAAATCTACCCCCAAATCCTCAGAAATCTCGTTTATTACCCCAAATTATTTTGCACCCCTTCAAAATACCCATGTTGTGTGTATGGCAAAAAAAATTACCGGGTAGTACTACAAGTGAGTGGATATTTGACTGTGGGGCTACAGATACAATGACGTATGATAGAAATGATTTTTCTGTTTTTAATGGGGCAACTAAAAGTCAAATTCAGACTGCTGATGGGGGATCAACGTCCGTAAGTGGGAGCGGAACTATTGAGATATCTCCAAACCTGAAACTCAATAATTGTCTTTATGTGCCTAAACTGTCTCACAAACTAATGTCTATTAGCCATGTGACCAAAGAGTTAAATTGTACCTTATTGATGCACCCGAACTTCTGCGTTTTACAGGATATCAGGACGAGGAGGATAATTGGGCGTGGCACTGAGCGTCAAGGGCTCTATTATGTGGATGAGATAGCTCACCAAGGTGGCGCCGCAATGCTTGCTCACGGATCTGCTGATAAAGAAGCTTGGTTGTGGCATCGGAGAATGGGTCATCCCTCAACGGGTTATTTTAAATTACTTTTTCCAAAATTTTCGCATATTAAAGACATTTCTTGTGAGTCGTGTGTTTTGGCTAAAAATCATAGACAATCTTACAAATCCAGTGATACTCGTGTTAAGGATATTTTTTCTATTGTTCACGCTGATGTGTGGGGCCCTGCGCCTATTGTTGGTGATCATGGTTTTAAATATTTCCTTCTGTTTGTCGATGATTGCACTAGAATGACCTGGGTGTATTTTTTGCGGAATAAATCTGAAGTTTTCAAAAAATTCATCATCTTTTTAAAAATGATTCAGACACAATTTCGAAAAACCATCTCAGTCCTTCGGTCAGACAATGGGAGGGAATTTGTCAATAAAGACATGTAAGACTTTTTAAAAAAAATGGGTTAATTCACCAAACCACGTGCCCGTATACACCAGAACAGAATGGGGTAGCTGAGAGGAAAAACAGAATTCTTCTCGAAATTACTCGAGCGTTGTTTTTTGACTCAAATGTCCCAAAGTTCCTTTGGCCCGAAGCCGTGGCTACGTCAGTTTATCTTGTAAATCGTCTTCCTACAAAAATACTTAACATGAAAACACCCCTTCAGACCCTTTCGAAAATGATGAAACTTCCTGAACCTTTTACTCTTCCACTTAAAATTTTTGGATGCTCTGTCTATGTGCATATACCGAAACACGAGAGAACAAAATTTTATGCATGCGCTGTGAAATGTGTCTTTCTAGGATATGGGATTAATCAGAAGGGGTATAGGTGTTATGATCCATCCACTAGGAAGATAATCACCACTATGAACTGTAATTTTCTTGAATGTGAATATTTCTACCACACCCATCTTCGGGGTCAGGGGGAGAGTAGTAGAAATAGCCTAAGGGATATCAGTGGACCCCCAAGTTGGTTGGTGCCTCAACCAAGTAACTCAGAGGTGGAACTAACAGAGCAAGCTAGCACCACCGCCGAGCAGGTCACAACCACTATGGACCCTCCTCAGGCAACCACGCCTCAATCCGATTCTCCTCCAGTGATATCCGAGGTAAATCCTGAACTCAACTCTGAAAGTACAATTACACCTGACAATTCTGAGACAGATGAGATCACCGCTATTGACGGGGATACTGGTCGATACATTCTTCCTCAGCGCAGTACTCGGGGAGTCCCTCCAAAAAGATACAGTCCAGAAAGGATAGGTGCTAAGAGCAGATAATCAGTTGCAAATTTTGCGAAAGCCAACCTCACAGAAATGGCTAAGGCATTCACAACCGCCCTATATGAAGAAGAAGAGATTCCTCAAACTGCCGAGGAAGCTATGAAGGTCACTCATTGGAAGAAAGCAATGATGGTAGAAATGAAAGCACTGATGAAGAGCAATACATGGGAGGTGTGTGACAAGCCAGAAGGAGTGCGAGCCGTGGGATGTAGGTGGGTCTTCACCATAAAAAGGAGGCCAGATGGGTCAGTCGAGCGATATAAGGCAAGGCTGGTAGCAAAAGGGTACACTCAGACCTATGGAGTTGATTATGCCGAGACATTCTCCCCGGTTGCCAAGATAAACACAATCAGGGTACTCTTCTCAATTGCGGCCAACAAGGAGTGGCCTTTACACCAATTTGACGTCACTAATGCCTTCCTGCATGGTGAACTTCCGAAACCAATCTACATGGAGGCTCCACCAGGATTCTCGGAAAACTTTGAAGGAGGGAAGGTATGCAAACTCAAGAAAACACTGTATGGATTGAAGCAGTCTCCCCGAGCCTGGTTTGGGAGATTTACCGAAGTGATGAAGAAGTATGGGTACAATTAGAGCAATTCCGACCACACGTTGTTTCTGAAGAAAAGGGAAGGAAAGATCACCTGCCTTATCATCTATGTGGACGACATGATTCTTACTGGAGATGACGAAGAAGAAATCAAGGAGCTGAGACAGAATTTGTTTTCAGAATTCGAGATGAAGGACCTAGGTTCGCTGAAGTATTTTCTGGGAATAGAAGTGCTAAGATCTCAACAAGGAATCTTCATCAATCAAAGAAAATATGTCCTGGACTTGTTAGCAGAAACTGGGATGCTGGATTGCAAGCCAACAGAACCACAGCTTGAGAATAGTAGAAGGAGCAGAACCCACTCATCGGTCGAGATACCAGCGCTTAGTCGGGAAACTAATCTACTTGTCTCATACTAGGCCTGATATTGCATATGCGGTCGGGGTGGTGAGCCAGTTTATGCATCAACCACAGGCGGCTCATTGGGAGGCAGCTCTGCGGATTGTTAGATACTTGAAGGGAACACCAGGACATGGAGTGTTGTTCAAGAAACATGGACATATGGACATACATGGATACACCGATGCTGATTGGGCAGGAAATCCGAATGATAGGAAATCAACTGCGGGGTACTTTACCTTTGTTGGGGGGAATTTAGTTACTTGGCGAAGTAAGAAACATAAGGTGGTAGCTTTGTCAGGTGCGGAGGCAGAATTTCGAGGAATCAAGAGCGGATTGACTGAGATCCTATGGCTTAAGAGGCTAATGACTTAGTTAGAGTTGATCTCCCCTGGACCGTGCAAACTTTTTTGCGATAACAAGGCAGCTATTAGCATATCAGAGAACCCAGTACAACATGATCGAACAAAACATGCTGAAGTTGATCGCTACTTCATCAAAGACAATATTGAAGCAAAGGTGGTGGAACTACCGTTTGTAAGATTAGAAGACCAGTTGGCTGACATTCTCACCAAAGCTGTGGACTCCAGAAGTTTCCATGAAGTATTGGGCAAGTTAAGTATGGACGATCCCCTTACTTAACTTGAGGGGGAGTGTTGGAAAGAGATCACGAGTAAATAATCGAGAAGATTGGAGGAATCAAATCACAAGCAAATAATGAGGAAGATATGAAATTAATTGTAAATTACCAAGATTATGGTAATTAGAATTAGGGCAAAATCTTTCCTTATGTGTATAGCTGCTCTTCCTATAATACTCGATGTAATCTTTGTGATAATACAAGTTGAATAAATATTAGTTTTTAACGGTGTATATAACAGATAATAAGGAATCGTGTACTAAACTGAATAATTAATTTAGCGTGGGAGATTAAATTGGGGCCTAACTAACTATTTACTAGATGTTGGTTCTTTTAACTACACCAGGGGAAAAAAGTGGAGATGATTATTGTTTAATTGATTTCGAATAACAGCTGCTTTAACACTCTTCATCTCCTCATTGGCTTATAGGGCCACATTATTACTTCTTTGATGCAAACGCAGGATATTTTTCTCAGTTCCCATTTGATATACATATTTGATATGACATATGAGCATATAATATGAATAGTATATATTTTTTATAATATAAAGAAATATTAAGGAATTATTTGTAATAAAAAGAAGGGCACTGGTCCCATAGTTTGGTAGATTATAAATTGGGTTAAGTTTTAGTTAAGAGTTAAGTGGCATTAATTAAACCATGGTTAAACACTATGTGACAAAAAACAATATTTGCAGCCAACTGTTTTTCCTTCTTGCTTTCATCACTGGCACATTTGCACCATTTCCAGACCTATTCTCCTCTTGCCTTTTTAGTGTGACAGAGAGAGAGAGAATAGGGGAATCTTTACCGACACCATTACTTTGAGTGCCGTTTTATGATTTTAGCTCACTAACGAAATTAGCATTTGCAGAAAAAGTAGATGACGAAAAATGTTTTCTTGATGGCATTGTAGTGAGTGGTAGAAGATGGGAATCTGATCTAAGCTGCTTTCTGTGGGAATCTTGGATGATTTTTAAGGCCACTTTCTTGCGAGGTAATCGCTCACTGTTCAACTTTCTCATTGGCTATTATTATCTTCCAACACTTCACTTTCCTTGTGTGAGTTGCTTTTGAGTTGTTTTTTTTATACTTTTTATTTTGTTCAATTTATTGCCCACTTTCTGCAATGCTACTGTGGTAATTTTTCTCTGTAAATTGATAGTTTTTCTAGTGTAGAAACTGTCTTTGATGGTGGAAGATGGATTCAATAAGCTTGTCAGAGGCATACCTGATTTGTTTTATGAGCTTGACCACATTTATAAGGGTTGTTGTGCGGTGTGGTCATTCTTTAAGTACTACTAGTATTCACTAGTAGTAACTTTTATGATCATGAGATTTTGCCTTATCATTTCCATGCTTAGGTAATTTATGTATGATAGATAATAACTGTTTGCTTGTAAGGTGAAAAGGGCTTATTTGTGGAGTTTTTGTTGGTTACAGATTTGAGTATCCGTTTTTTAAATTTATATGTTCTTTTAATCTATAACATGATTTGCACAGCTTGATTTCTTCATCAGTTACAAAGAGTTCTGTGTTGGCCGAGATACAATTCTTTAAATAATGGTTTCGAGGTCTTATTCCAACTTATTGGATCTTACTTCTGGTGGATCATCACCTACCTTCAGCCGTGGGTTCAAGAAGCTATCTCGTGTTGCAACTGTAGCTGGGGTGTTATCTGAGCTAGACGATGAAAGTAGAAGTAATGGTGGGTCTGATGCTCCCTCCTCTATTGCACAAGAGCGTATGATTATTGTTGGGAATCAGCTCCCACTTCGTGCTCAAAGGAACGAGTCAGATGGTAAGAAAGGGTGGAGCTTCAGTTGGGATGAGGATTCTCTTCTCTTACAACTGAAAGATGGACTTGGTGAAGATGTGGAGGTAATATATGTTGGTTCTCTTAAAGAGGAAATCGAATTAAGTGAACAAGATGATGTAGCCCAAACGTTGCTCGAGAACTTCAACTGCGTCCCTGCTTTCATTCGACCAGAGCTCTTCAGTAAATTCTACCATGGTTTTTGTAAACAGTACTTGTGGCCTTTGTTTCACTATATGCTTCCTCTATCTCCGGATCTTGGTGGCAGGTTTGATCGTATGCTGTGGCAAGCTTATCTCTCTGTAAACAAAATATTTGCTGATAAAGTGATGGAAGTGATCACTCCTGATGATGACTTTGTGTGGGTTCATGATTACCATTTGATGGTGTTACCAACATTTTTGAGAAAGAGATTTAACAGGGTGAAACTTGGGTTTTTCCTCCATAGTCCATTTCCATCATCAGAGATATATCGAACTCTACCTGTAAGGATTGAACTCCTACGGGCACTCTTGAACTCAGACCTTATTGGCTTCCATACGTTTGATTATGCAAGACATTTTCTGTCTTGCTGTAGCAGAATGCTGGGGGTATCGTATCAATCTAAGCGTGGTTATATAGGGCTTGAGTACTATGGTCGTACTGTCAGCATTAAAATCCTTCCAGTTGGTATTCACATGGGCCAGCTTTGCTCCGTGCTGGATCTTCCAGACACAGAGCTTAAGGTGGCACAGTTACGAGATAAGTTTCAGGGTCAGACTGTCTTGCTTGGGGTGGATGACATGGATATTTTCAAAGGTATAAGCTTAAAGCTTCTAGCCTTCGAGCAGTTGCTAACTCACCATTCTGATAAACGAGGTAAAGTTGTTATGGTTCAGATAGCTAATCCTGCTAGAGGCCGGGGGAAAGATGTTCAGGAGGTTCGCTCAGAAACTAACACCATTGTTGCAAGAATCAATCACACCTTTGGGAAACCAGGATATGAGCCAGTAGTCTTGGTTGATACCTATCTTCACTTCTATGAGCGTATTGCATACTATATAATTGCTGAGTGTTGTCTAGTCACTGCTGTAAGAGACGGGATGAATTTGATACCTTATGAGTACATTGTGTGCAGGCAAGGAACGGATAAGTTGGACAAAACATTGAACTTGAATCCGTCATCACCAAAGAAGAGTATGTTAGTGGTTTCTGAATTCATTGGGTGCTCACCATCTCTTAGTGGTGCAATAAGGATTAACCCTTGGAACATTGATTCTGTTGAGGAAGCTATGGATTCAGCTCTCATTGTTCCGGAGCCAGAGAAACAAATGCGGCATGATAAGCACTACAAGTATGTAAGTACCCATGATGTCGCCTATTGGGCTCACAGCTATTTTCAAGATCTCGAAAGAGCATGTAGGGATCACATAAGGAGAAGATGCTGGGGCATTGGTTTTGGGTTAGGATTTCGTGTTATTGCCTTGGATCCGAGTTTCAGTAAGCTGTCAGTCGAGCACCTTGTGTCTGCATACAAAAGGACTAAGAACCGCGCTATTCTTTTGGACTATGATGGCACAATGACATCACAGAGTACTCCTGACGCAGCTCCAGATGCTGAGGCTATTGAAATACTGAATAAACTCTGCAGAGATGCCAAGAACACAGTCTTTGTGGTAAGTGGGAAAAATAAAGAGATCTTAACACGATGGTTTACTTCCTGTGAAAACCTAGGAATTGGAGCAGAGCATGGGTATTTTGTGAGGTAAGGCACTCTTGCTTTTGATTAATGAATTAGTCCATTCTCTTGTAGCAAAAATTGCTTATATATGCTTCTTCAAATCACCCGAGGCTATCAGATATATAATTACTTACTTTTGCATTGCAAGCATGCCTTTAGACGTGAGTACATCAACCACATCAAGTTAGGATAAGTGCAACCTATTAGAGTCAATCAGACAATAGCTTGTTTCCACGGTTGCAGTTTGCTTCAGTTTTCAATATGCTTCTGTGAAATCTATGCTGATTATCATATGTTCCTAATCAATATCAGCAATTTATTATGGTGTGAATCTCGAAGAACCAAATTTTACTGCTAATGGTGAAGTGATGCTATCGTATACTAAAGAAAAGAATGTATAAGTTTAGATGTGTCACAGAAGATGACTTAATTGTTCCAGAAACTGTATTTGGCTGCATTTGGTAATACATTTAGTGTATTGCTGTCACATGCTACATGCCATACACGAGCTTCTAGCCTCTCAGCCACTTATTCAGGGTTTATTTTGTTTAGCTTTGTATTATATAGTTAACCAGGCATTCGAATTTTCCCCCTAAACTTTACCCTCCGGACAGGACTCGGTTTCTGCATCCATGCTGAGTTTATAATAAGGTCTTTGTTTAAATTATCTTTATCCCATATTGACAATTATATTACTATAACATTTTGTTTGCAGGGCACAAAACCAGCCGAACTGGGAAACTTGTTTTCCTGCACAAGATTTTTACTGGAAGCAGATTGCCGAGCCTGTAATGCAGCTATACACAGAAACAACAGATGGTTCTTTCATAGAAGCAAAAGAGAGTGCACTTGTCTGGAACTACCAGCTTGCAGATCCAGATTTTGGCTCATGTCAGGCTAAGGAACTTCATGATCACCTCGAGAGTGTTCTAGCAAATGAACCGGTTTCAGTCAAGAGTGGCCAGCACATTGTTGAAGTAAAGCCCCAGGTTAGCCTACAAGACGGCATCTAGTATTATGCTATGCTTTTACCTTAATTCATCTTCTCCAAGAATTTATTTCACCTGCATATAGATATTTCGTATCTGACCTCTTATGTGCTTTCTCCCTCTGTCAATGCTAGATTTGTGGGGTTGTATACCCGAAATCAAGAAATGGTGAAATAAAGAACTATATGCTTGCTGATAAAGTTACTATAAATGCTCATTGTCTCAACTAGGAGACATGAACATTATTGAAAATGAAGTATGGTTAAGGGGTACTGATTTAAACAAGCCAAATATGCTGTTAAAGTTAATGTTGTCAAAATTGGAATGCTTTCTAGCCTTCTTGGATTCTCAATACTTCTACCACATCTACTCGTGCAACTGAAACATGGCGTAAGTAGGCAGACTCTTGACTGATATCTTGTTTAACATGTTCCTGAACGTGTTTGTGTCCATAGGGGGTCAACAAAGGCGTTGTAGCTGAGAGGATTCTAGCAATGACGCGCAAAAAGGAAGTGCTTCCCGATTTTGTGCTGTGCATAGGTGATGACCGGTCTGATGAGGACATGTTTGAGGTGATCATGAGTGCCAAGGACGATGGTTCCCTCTCTCCGGTGGCTGAAGTGTTTGCATGCACAGTTGGGCAGAAGCCGAGCAAGGCAAAGTACTACTTAGAGGATACCACGGAGATCTTGAGAATGTTCGAGAACCTTGCAGATGCATCTGAGCAGACCTCTAAAACTGTTTCCTTTTCTCCACAACAGCTAGTCATCAATCAAGTATGAAGTACAACAGCATTTATTTGCTTGTGTTGGTTTACTGCAAAAAGTTCCATATGATGGATGTTTCTCATAACTAGCTTTAATAGTTTTATGTAAATTACTATCAATTCCTCTGGAATATAGAATTAGAGTTGTAGTCGAGTTGTGATATGGATACCATCCACTTTCATCTAATTTTATTCATGAATCTAGAATATATTAGTACTTAATTTTCATAGGTGATTAGGATTTGATTTAATTTATTATTCTCTTGCATGAAGAGTCATGGTCTCTCTCCTATCTTCACAACTCACGCCTTCTTCCCTCTTTGAATAAGAGTTCTTGTTTTGCATGTTCTATTACGTATCAATCTCTAATAAATACTCTCTCTGTAAAACTCAATCGTTTTTGGTTCATATCCTAAAAATGAAAAACTTTTCATTTTTAGGAAATGGATCTCACACTCCGTTAATAATAATTCCACCACTTGTTCTCCTCATTTGTCTTACTTTATCCATTTTTTTATCTTCCTCTCTCTCACTTTTCCAATTTTGTAATAAAACTTGCGCCGTTTCCAAAGTTTCTATTTTTAAGTAACGGAGAAAGAATGAATGTATCAATTGGTGTTCTCATTGAGAACACATGGTTCGATTGCCTCTCTCGCCCAACTCGCTGAGTAGCAAGCCGCAATTTACACTTACCACGGGGAATTCTATGCTTATAATTGGAGCAAGTAGATCACGAACCATTAATATTGATTAAACAAAATAAAACGGATGATATAGAAGACTTAGAACCAGCTAAGTTTGATATTATATTTCAAGATTAAATATATATTATGTTTGGGAGTTGTGATCAATTGAGATTTTTTAGGATATGTTATGAGCCACTCATTTTTATTAAATGAGTGGTCCAGAATTTGTCACATGAAAAATATTTTTTGATTAATTAATTATGAAATGGCAGAATGGTAATTTCATGGTACATTTTATTCAATAAATACTTTTTTAATTATATATATTTTTAAAATCCATGCCGCTAGGACATAGGCTCTGGACATAATGTCAACTATAAGTTGTTGACATTTGATGTGCAGACTATTGAAGATAATACCCCAAGTTGACATAATATACTTGCAGTTGACATTTCGAAAATGTTGTGGATGAGTGGCTGAAAATACATCTCAATTATCAATTAAGCTAAAAAATCTCAACCTAACAGGACCCTTATGTTTGGTTTATGATATTGTATCTCACTCTAGATGGATAATTATATTTAAATAAGTCATAACCACCCCTTCCAACTAATCATAAATAGATATTCATATGATCAATGGAGGATCTAGGGACAGGAGGGCGCGACCTGCTACCATGGACATGGACGTAAATTTTCCATTGTTGCTCCATCCGATAGCTTCCGACGTTGCCCACCATTAGCTCACGATAAATTTTATTTTGCTAATTTATTTTAGGATGATAATGAGTTTTAGGAACCGCAACCCTAGACCAAATTGGGTTTCAATTAAGTGCAAGTACTCTTAAATTAAGATACCGTAACCTTTATACATAAACCGATAAATTTCTGTTTAAAATTTTGGTTTATGCTTACAAAATGTGTATAAAATTAAGTAACAAAGGAAACCTGGCTAGAGTTGCACCGCAGTCCTAAATTTGTTTTCTTTCTGAAACCTCGAATTGACGATTCCTACTTACTTGCCATGCCAAAGAAACAAAAGAATCCTCTGAAAAATGGGGATGCAAACAACCTTTCCGAATCTAACGACTCATCCACAGTTTTCAAGACCTTGTTCGGCGAAGTTCCAGCTGCAAATTCTCTCTTCTCCGATAACAATCCGTTCCACCGGAAATTTCTGAAAACGCCGCTGCCAATTGAAGATTCGAGATTAGGGTTTGCAGGGAAAGAAAAGATAGACGCCGAATACGAGGCGAATTTCGAGGATTCGGATTTGTCTGAGGCTAAGAAGCAAAAGAAAAGGAAGAAAGTAAAACCTGAGAGTGAAAGTTCCGGTTTTGATGGTGAATTGGTTGGGGAGAAGAGCAATAAGGTGAAGAGAGAGAAACTGAAGGAGGGTGATGATATTGAGAAAAACAATTTAGGCTCTGAATCAGAAGAAACTGTGAGGAAAGATTGTGAGGGAAATGGTGAGAAAAGTGAAAAGAAGAAAAGGAAGAAGGTTAAGAGAGATAACGTTGAGGCGGAGTACGAGGCGAAGCGATACGGTGTAAGTGATGAGATTGATGAAAGTGATGTGGTGGGAGAGAAGAAGAAAATGGAAAATCCGGAGGATATGGTGGTGGCAAAGGAAGGTTTTGATGATGAAGGTAAGCTTTTGAGGACTATATTCGTTGGGAACTTGCCGCTAAAGTTGAAGAAGAAGGAGATAGCCAAGGAGTTTAGCCAGTTTGGTGAAGTGGAGTCTGTGAGGATTCGATCTGTTCCCATTGTTGATGTGAGTCTGCTGCCTTGGCCTTCTTGTGCTCTGTTTCTGGGATTGTTATGTGTATGGGAGTAATGGTGGTCTTCTCTTGTTTGCAGGGAAAAATGCCGAGGAAGGGTGCTGTAATTTTGAAGAAAATCAATGAGAATGGAAACAGGTTCACTTCTAAATTGAACATATTCTGTATTATGTCCGTTCATTTTTTTGATTTGATTTGATTGATTGTATGTTTAAAGAATACATTGTGGTAGTAGTTTCACGCTTTTATAATGAAATAAGACTTAGCTCAAATATTTTCAATGTGGATTCGGATAGCATTAGTTCTTGGTTTGGTCTTTTGTGTCTACCAAATCCGTCTCACATATAAAGTATTTGTTATCTTAGTTGACATTGTAGAAACAAGATGCCAGACTCTGTATGAGTTCACCTGTTTAAATTGGTGTATCGTTAATTCGTTATGTCCATCAGTCCAGCTGACATTGGTGTTTTTGGCCTGCGACTTTAATCCTTTCTGTTACACTATAGTTCTAATTCTTTCAAAATGTTAGCTTACTTTTCTTCTTCCATAAGTAATTGCCTCTCATGCTTATGAGGGAAAAATGTAGTATTTGGTGCAGATTTGAACAAGCAAACATAAATTGGCTATAACTTTTTTGCAGTGTCAATGCTTACGTTGTTTTTAAAGCTGAGGAGTCTGCTCAATCATCATTGGCCCATAATATGGCTGTGGTATGTTCCCACCTTTTACAGTCTTTCTGCTTCATTTTAAGACAGAAGTACATACTCAATTTATACAACATAGTGGGCATCAGTAGTTAATTGGCATTTGTTTAGGTTGGTGGAAATCATATCCGTATTGATAAGGCATGCCCACCACGCAAGACATTGAAGGGAGATAATCCTCTATTGTACGAAAACAAAAGGACAGTCTTCTTGGGAAATCTTCCTTTTGATGTCAAGGCAAGATTGTTCATAGTATTTAATAAAGAATGCCCACCACACGATATAATATCTTTGTAACATTGTTATGCATTTCTGCCTTTTCCAGGATGAGGAGATCTATCAGTTATTCTCTAATATAAAAAATCTTGAAACAAGCGTTGAAGCTGTACGGGTTATCAGGGATCCTGGATCGAGCTTGGGGAAAGGCATTGCATATGTGTTATTTAAAACTGTGGTACGAGCAGTATGTTTAACCAATGATGCATTTTCCGTCGATAACTTAATCTTAGTTCTAATTTATATTTCTTTCTTATAAATGCATTTGTTTAACCAGTTATATGTCTAGCTTTTCTCAATTTATGAATTTTCTTTTACTAATAGAATGAATTTCTGTCATTTATTGGTGTCATGGATATGTCTTGAGCAATCTAATCATTTTAGAATTCATGCTTAGATGTGAAACCAGGGATATTCCTTTTAATTTGTTGTTAAAATGTATTTCCATATTCTGTTATTTTTCATGTGTTATCAAGGTAGAGTGACTAGGGGTGAAAGTTCTTGAAACTATGCTTATTAAGCTTGATGGATCTCTTGTGCTTTTGCAACTTTTTCCAGTCATTTGCCCTGCCAAGGTTTCCACTGGATGTCTATGAACTTCTATGATATCTGTGTTAGTCTAATCTGAGTGAGTTTATTTTAGCATATGGCACTCTTTCCAACTTTGTCTGCTCACAGAATCATCTTTTGCCATTCCTTTCTAAGACCATCTATGTTTTGGCTCTCAACTCTTTTACTCCATGTTATGCGCCTGATCATTAACTTGGTTCTATGAAGGATGCTGCCAATATAGCCCTCAAGGGACGTAACTTGTGGATTCGGAATCGTGAACTTAGGCTCAGTCATGTTAAACCAGCTGACTCTTCTTCGAAGAGGATGAACACTTCTGAAACACAGAGCAATAGTGCTAAGAAGTTCAGAACTCCAGATGGTGGTTATAAGGCACCAGCAAAGGCAAACGTCTCTTACCAGGGCTTGCACGCAAGCAAATCCGGCGGACAGAAGAAAGTCCGTACAAAGTTGAATACCATTTCTGCCAAATCAAAGCCTCAACCTGCTACAGAGAAGAGTACTGGGACGAAGAAACGACCAGCAGTGGCTGCAAGGAAGGAAAAGGCCCTGCGGGCTGCTAATGCTTCAAACGTAGCTGGAACGAAGCGGAAGACAGGTAATCCAGGCGCCCGTAGTGGTGGACAAAAGAAGAAAGCAAGAGCATCCAGGTAAAAGAATAATATAGGAGATGTTCTTATGCAACCACAGAATTAGGAGAATCTGTTGATCTTATTTCAACACAAGGCATGCTATGCCCTTTTTTATTCTCCTTTTTTCTTAGTATTTGATGAGTTTGTCTTCATGACTATCCCTCTCAA
The DNA here is from genome assembly GCF_004379255.2 of Salvia splendens. NCBI lineage: Eukaryota > Viridiplantae > Streptophyta > Magnoliopsida > Lamiales > Lamiaceae > Salvia > Salvia splendens. The sequence continues at coordinate 13,054,727 of NC_056046.1, forward strand.
TTTGAAGGTTTCTTCGAGGTGACTTTTTGCTTACTTTGAATGCCGATGCTATTAACCATGATCAATTCATTATTTTAATCTTTTTCCTGTTAATGCTATTGTGATCATGTGGCTACAGCAAAAACTTATTTTTATAACATGCAAAAATACTTGAACTGTTAAATGCAATTGAGTGGGTAAAGAGCTAAAATCGATGTGGAAATAGTTGAGCAAATTAATTCATTGAGATTTATTTCTAGCATAGTCGAGACTTTTTAACAACAATTAAAACTTATTTCCGCATAAAAGTGTTTTGAGTGTAATACCTTATCAAAGAACCAATTTGTTTTTTCTCTTCACTAACGAGAAAGTAGATTAAAGATTGATAGTAATCTGTAATCTGCAGATAATTCGTCTAATGCTTATAATAATATCATAAATGGGTAAATAATAGTACAACAATAATGAAGGATCTATGGCATCTCAAGACATGACCCCAGAGACCTTTTTAAGAATTTACAATCCACTCCCACTGGAGGAAGCTTGAAGAGCTTAGGCATCGGATCAGTTGATATGCAAACTGTCTGTGATGGAGCCAAAGGCGATTGGGATCAGAGACGGTGCCAAAGGTTTATATATTACAATTTACATCAGAGCCGTGGATAGTAGCACTGCATCATCATTTGCTTTTGTTGCCTAGCAATGTGGGTGTAACAGAAACGATGCCTATCAGAAACAGAGTGGCCAAAGACTGGAAGTCATACAGGTCACCCATTGACTGTAAGTCGCCAAGAGCTATTCCAGCCTGCACCAAACCGCACATTACAAAACTCGCTCTCCAGGTTCATCTCTTCAGTAAATGTGTTGACACTTGCTACTGTGAATATATGCTAAATACTACCATTACAGTCAAGCTGCATGATATATTGTTGTACTAGTGATTAATTGGTAACTTCGCCTATTAGTTATGAGCCTACGGCACACAACAGTGATTTATATTTTTTTTTGCTGTTTGGTAAAGTAATGCTCTAGGATAACACCTTTTCATTGACATATCCCTAGTAATTAATCAGAACACTCCAACCTATTCATTTGCCCCCATTCTCCAAGCATAGAAAATTCTCAGGCCAAACTTGTTATTCAAATATTCCATGAAAATAGACAAAAAATATTTGAGAAGTATAACATAGGAGGAGATACCCTGACAGTCACGAAAGCAGCAGGAATGATCCCAATGAAGGTCGCCAGGAAGAATATATGGTAAGGAACATCTACAATTGGTGAAGCAACATTTATGAATGTATTTGGCAGTGTTGGAGTCACCCTTAGGAACAGCATGTAGTTTAGCAGCCCTTCACGTCTTTTAGCCACCTAGAAAAGTAAGAGAGATCATAGCATGAGAAGGTGAAGTGATAGTAAATGAACATGTATCGGGTGATATGGTCACCTGGGCCTGAAAGAAAGTCAATTTGTCAGGCCACAGAGAGAAGACGAGTGGTCGGCCAATTAATTTGGATAAGAAGAAGCAGGAAGATGCTCCCGCAGTAGCAGTGAACACAACAAGAGCTACACCTTTGAACACCCCGAAAAGCGCTCCAGCAAGTAATGACATAAATACAGTTCCTGGTATCATAAAAGTCTGCATAAAAACGTAGACCAGACAATATCCCACAAGAACCTGTACGGTGTAGTCACTTGTATAGCTCTCCAGGTTATCCCTTCAAATGGGAAAAAAAATAATCTGAATCAGTGTGTATATCTTTAAACAGTAATTTGGGAACTAAGCACAAAAACAGTGCAAACAACAAGTGAAACCCACAGAAAAATAAAATTGAGAAGAAAATTGACAAATGACAGGAGCAGATCAAAGTACTATAGAAAGCAGAAGCCTGACAGCCCAGACCACAAGGAACAACATCTAGAATGGATACAGTGCAGCAGGAGACTAAAATATCAAATGGAAACAAGATATGGGAGTGAAAAAATATTAAGTCCTAGTGATGGTAATTAGATTCAGCCCACTGGCAACATTGTAGCATCATTTGCATATGTCTACTAGAGTTGTATTAATTCAGGGTTCTTATCTTGTCAGGGAGTGGTCACAAGTTGTTACATGAGTCCAATCCCAGTCGCAAAAACATTTGAACAATACCACCTATCCCTGAAAGTCTCAGAACAGTGTTTGGTGAATTTCATTTACATGCATAGTTTAATAGTACATTCCAAATAAAATAAATTGTAAGTTCAGCTTCAGCTTTAGGAAAGTAGATTGTTTTGAAAGAGAGAAACTCTACTTCCAAGGTTTTAGTTGAGCTATGGAGTGCGGAGAAATTTTATAGCAGTCTTTTTTCACTACAAGACCACATTCCAAGGTTTTTCGACCTTACAAATATCACAAAAACGTTAAATTTATCCCACCAACCCACAGCCAAACGCATAAGGAATAGGTTTTACATGTGGAGATGAAACTATGTATGCAACAAAATTGAAAAAGCATGATAATGTTACGGTACACAAAGGAATTAAAGAGTCAAACATCTTATAGTACTATATTTTATGTGCTCAAACGAAAATTTTCATCCAGTGAAATGATCAAGTAGTCATTAATTCAATTTTCAACTAAACCTCAACAGAACAGAACACTTTTGCAGCTCACACAAATTTAAGACTTCCCAAGGATTCATTATTTCCAAGTTTACAGCTAACTGCCCACTGTTTACAATCACTGAAATTGAAAAATAGAGGATCACATGTGGCTCGTATATCAATCAGCTGATAGGGCACAAAGCTGAACTAGTAGGCATATAGGAGTATAAAACATTTAATGCTCATGAGTCATGAACATGTTAGACTGCTGGACCATCTGGTAAAGCTTTTTCCAGGGATATATATTTAACTTGAACCAATTATGTACATTTATCAAGGTACCAGTAGCTGAAGCATTTAATTGCTGAAACCAATAATCAGACCTGTAGAGAAATCGGAAAGCCATGATGCAGGAACTATGTCTTCCACACCCTATCAATTTTCCATTTTTAGCATGATCTAAGAACTTAGAATAGACTTATTTATTGGCATCAGACTCAGAAGGCCTTTCTCGTCTCAAGAAGTAAAATGACCAATCCACAATCGAATTTTAAGGTTTAGTCACTAAGCTGCTTCTTAGATGTGGAAACAGAGCATCTCAAAACCTAATGAAATCCGATCTCTTGATTTCTTAAAATTGCCTCTCTTTCTCTCTGCAATTTATTGGAAGAACCTAACAGTTGAAGCTATGTTCTCCGAATAATGAAAGCACAATCAATCCAGCCATAAAATCATCCGAAAACGAAATAAAAAACAGCCGAAAGTAAAAAGTACCTGAGAATTTGGAGATCTTCCAGAGAGCGTGGAAGTTTGAGGAAGCTGTAATCAGAGACAGGCATGGTGAGATACAACCCTACAAGCCCAATGAGGAAGCTCAGAACGACGCCGCTGGCCGTCGCCACCTCCCACGCCGTCAAAGGAAACCTCCCCGACCCCGATTCCGTCGTACTCTTCACTCCGCCTTTCACCACACACTTGGCGTCCATCTTCTCAGCCAAAAATGTTCCAATCTGTCAACGACAGCAAATAATGAGCTTCAATTTGTTCTTATCCCGATTTTCCCGGATTATTTATAACTTGCTGATAATGATTTCCGCAAACCTACGGTATAGTATTATATTAATAACGTACAGTGTTAATTAAGTGAATAGCTTATGGTGTCGGCGATTTCACGGCGGAGAAGGAGGGGTTGGGAGGATTTCCACTCTTCTTTCTCCTCTCTTTCTTCTTCGTTTCAGGGTTAGATAAATTTTGAGCAAAAGAGACAAATTCAAGGATTGTTATATGGAGATGTGACTCTACGAATATTCTTTCATTCTATAAAAAGATACACCAAAATTGCACTTTCGCCCTTCAACTTATGCAAAACGATTAATTTAACACCTTCACAAAACATAAATTACGCGATACTTCTATCAATATATAATATTTTTAAAAATTACTTCTACTATTATACTGTAAAAATTTTTGATGTGCGGGTAAAAATACTACTCCCTCCGTCCACCAATACAAGAACACATTTGTTCGGGCATGTATTTTAAAAAATATAGTAAGTGGGTTGAAAATGTTAGTAGAAGATGAGTCTTACTTTTTTATATACTATTAGTTTTATAAGAGTAAAATATTATTATGGCAAAATTAGTGAAATATAGGGTCTATTGTTAAAAATGGTAAAAAAGTGAATAATATTACTCCCTCCATTTCATAGTAGTAGAGACATTTCTTTCTGACACAGAAATTAAAAAAATTGTGTTAAGTGGATTAAGTAAAAGAAACATAAAATAGAAATAAAATAGAAAATGAAAAACGTAGAGAGATAAGAAGATAATAAAGTAAGAGAGAGTAAAGTAAGTGAGGAAAAAATGTGTTGACTTTTACTAGAAAAGAAAATGATTCAACTATTACGGAACGTACTAAAATGACAAAATGATTCAACTATTACGGAACGTACTAAAATGACAAAATGACTCGACTATTATGCAACGGAGGAAGTACTACTTTTATTGGTGGACGGACGAAAAATGTCAAAATAAGACTTCTGTTGATAGACGGAGGTATGTTGAGCGAAATAAAGGTATACCAATAAAAACGCTCTCAAACTATAGTATTTATTTATATGTGATAATTTGTTAATCTTATCATTCTAATCAAATGAGACTAATTTTTCATACAGTATTTTTGCAATTACTCTTACTTTATACTTTAATTTTAAATTAAATATGCATTATCGACAATTAAGTCTGCCCTTTTTTTTAAGTCTGTCCTTTTGGACTGAAGCAGACCAAAAGCTGAATACTTCCAAATTCCAACATAGTTGAATTCAATAAATATAATACCCAAAAAGGCAAAAGATGAATTATTGCAATTTGCAAGTCATGTCAGTGAACTTTTGAAATTAACTACTGCCCAAATTCATTTCATAGTCTAAACGGAATCCCTTTTACTGAAGCATCTCCGATAGCAATAGCCCACCACAAACTAGCCCACCACAAACTCCTCCTGCAACATCATTAGCACTAAAACTCCTTCTGCCACATCATCAGGACAAGCAACTGGACAAGTAATAGTCCAGCTATAGCCCAGCCATAATAAACAAAATTATAAAAATAACAATCACACAAAATACGGAATTCAACATACGACACAGATGCGGAAAAATGCAATAATTTCATTTAAATTAAAAAAATGTACATTAAAAAAATTACAAAATTACAAAAAAAACTAACGCCGTGCAGTCCTCCGCGCCCACAACTCTTCAATTAAATCCTTTTGGAGTCGAATATGAGCTTCCACTTGGCGCATGTCAGCATGTGCTTGGAGGCGGCCGGCTTCATCGTGAGGTACCCCACTTCGTACGCTGGGGGTGGCCACGCCGTGGCTTGGACCGGCTTCATTATCGTCGTTGGCCCAACTAGTCAATTGTACACCTTCATCTTCGACAATCATGTTGTGCATGATAATACAGACGTACATTATATCAGCAATGCAGTCGACATGCCACAAACGCGTTGGACCCCTAATTGCCGCCCATCGAGACTGGAGCACACTAAATGCGCGCTCCACGTCCTTTCGCGCCGACTCCTGCCGTTCCGCAAAGTAGGCCCTCCTCTCATCTGATGCGCATCTGATCGTCTTCACAAAGACGGGCCACCTAGGATATATCCCATTCGCCAAGTAGTAGCTCATATCATGCTGGTTCTTGTTAGCGACAAAACTGATGGTCGGACCGACACCCTGGCACTGCTCGTTGAAAAGCGACGACGAGTTGAGGACGTTGAGATCGTTGTTCGACCCGGCTATCCCAAAATATGCATGCCAAATCCACAGCCGGTAATCAGCTATGACCTCGAGGATCATCGTGGGATTCTTTCCCTTGTAGCCGGTAGTGTAGAACCCTTTTCAGGCAGCGGGGCAATTCTTCCACTCCCAATGCATACAATCTATGCTGCCTAACATACCCGGGAACCCATGCTTCACCCCGTGCATCTGCATCAGCTCCTGGCAGTCTTCGGGGGTAGGGCTTCGAAGGTACTGATCACCGAATATTTCAACCACGCCCTGACAGGAATACTTCATACATTCAAGGGCAGTAGACTCGCCGATGTGGAGGTACTCGTCCCACATGTCTGCCGCGCTTCCGTAGGCCAACTGCCTGATTGCCGCAGTGCACTTTTGAATAGATGTGTGGCCGGGTCTGCCAGCCGCATCGTGCCTGAAGCGAAAACACAGATATCGACGCTCCAAAGCATCAACAATACGCATAAACAGGGTCCTGCTCATCCTAAAACGCCGCCTGAAAATGTTGACGTTAAACCGCGGCTCCGGTGCGAAGTAGTCGTCAAATAGCCGCTGATGTGCAGCTACGTGGTCCCGATCAATCACTGCTCGGCGATGGATAACGGGTCGAGGTCAAGGTACCGCCGGCTGCAAGGCCCGTTGTATCAGCCGGTCGATCTCTCGGGACGTATAGGCCTCCAACTGTTCGTTAAAACGCCGTTCAAACTCCTCAGCATCCCCACCACTAACACCACTACTACCACTCGCGTTACTCATTTCGCGTTGTTGATCTTATACAGAAATTAAGATCGAGAGAAAACTCGTTAAAACAAGTGGTGCAAATGAAAATGACGTGTAGATCGCGTATATATAGTGTTTCGAAAATTAAATAAAAAAATAAATAAATCCCGCTCGCCGATCGCTCTCCGATCTGGAGCCTGCAATGGCGGCCAAGAGATCGGCGAGCGGATCGCCGAGCGCTCGCCGTTTTTCTCGCCGATTTGGCGCTCGCAGGGTGCAATGGTTCGGCGAGCAGACCGACGAGCGCCAAGAATCGGCAAGCCGGTGCGCTCGCCGCTATTGGAGATGTTCTAATATCACTGGCCTCGCATTATTGAGATTAAATTACTGTTTTTAGTTTAATTTGATAGGAAATTCTTATTAGGCCGATAGTATATGTCATTTCAATTTACACGATATACTTTATAGGTTATTTTGGCTCCATTTTTTCCCCTAACAAAATGTCGCACAAGTAAAAATTAGCAATTAATTACTCCTACTTTATAGTATTTAGATAATTTTAGATAACTCGGTCATATAGATCATTTTCATGTAGGTGTTACAATTTGAAGTTATTAAGTGTCTTTGATTGAAATATGCAACAATCATATAAACTGTAAATGATATTCAACCACGCATTAGCCAATATGTTTCGGTGATATGTTAGTTTTGTGTCACATGCACATCCAAGTCCATTAAAATGAACAAAAATAGAAAACGCGAGTGTTATTCAGAGCCTAAAACTGATTTTACAAATAGATAATTGGAAAAATTAGTACTAATTGAAATTAGGGAATAATGGGTAGAATATTACAAATAGAGACAGATAGACCACGTGTTGCACGTCACCGCCCCCCTATTCAAAATTGTGCATTGCAGCCAATGATTGGCGGCTATCAAATTCAATGCACATGCCCGGCCCCACCACTGCCTAAACCAACCTACCAACCTTTTTACTTACAACAAATCTATTTACAATAAAAAACTAGTTTATTTAAAAAAATAAGTTTTTTTATGCATTTAATTAAAATATATGGATGGTACATGAAAAGTATATAATATTGTGGTTATATATTTATGATTTGGGTATAATTTTTTTATTTTTTTAAACCATAAATATAATTAGTACATACTTTAATTCAAATTTTAAAAACAATAAAAAGGAAATTTAAATATAAAAATAAAAAAGGAGGTTAAAGGCTAATAAGTCTTTTAACTTATCCACTTACTATTTTTATTATTTTAATATATAATTAATACATCAAATTATTAATATAACCTTATTTTGATTGTACAAAATTTGATTGGTTATCATCACGCTTTTATTATCCTCATGCTCAAATCTCTTTGATTCATCACTCTTTTATTTATCCTCGTGCTCAAATCTCTTTGATTCATCACTCTTTTATTTATCCTCGTGCTCAAATCTCTTTGATTCTACAATTGTTTAGTACTCCTATGAGAGTTTGCAGACTTTGTATTTGTATGCCTATTGATATTACTATTAATGCTAATTTGATTAATTACTGTGTCTACGAATGAATGATTCCTATCACGTAATTAAGTTATACAGTCAAGTCTATCCGTATATGTGAAAATCAAATCTATCTAAAATTTACAATTGTAGATTAAATTGTAGATTCAATCTAGTATGACTTATAATCATTTACAATTGTAGATTAAGTCTTACCGGATAAACATGTGTAATTAAGTTATACAGCCAAGTCTTAAACTTATAATCATTCTCTTCAACTAAATTAATCTCACAACTTAATTTTAAATGAATAATCATATAATAATAAGTTATAGCCGGACAAAACCCCGAATGAATACTGGATTCTATATCATATATTTGCTCGGTATACAAATATTCGACTGCATTTTTTCTAATAAATAAATGGGGATAACGCTTACTCGATGTCCTATTCCCAGAACATGTTAAAAGTAGAAATATGACATAGCCCCTCTCGCCTGACAGATGCCCAAATGTTGCTTACAAATAAACAAATTTTTCAAAATTTTTTTTTGCACTCTTCTAACTATTTAAAATAAAATTTAAATGAATTAATGAGAAAAATTTTCAAAAGAGAGCGTTTCAAAACAAAATAAAAGTAAGCCCACCAAAACGATCGCGTTCTGAGGCCCAAATGATAGCCTACTATTAATCCGACTTGGGCTGGGTACGATCAGCCCATATCGATCCATTTTCCTCTCTGCCCTTGATCAAATTGACAACCATGATAAAATTAATAGTAGTAATACACAGTTTCTGACATTTAGAACTATCTTTGCTACTCTAGAGTAATCATGCATAAATATTGGCACCCTCTTGTACATTAGAAAAAAACTTAGTAGTAATTTTTAAGGATAATCGAGACGCAATTACTTGCATTGGAAAATTTTAAAAAATAACAACAATTTAGGATGCAAAGAAAAATATTCATAAATTAAGGACAAGTTAACTTAATCTTTTGTTCTTTCAGGACACTTCCATTTGTGTCCTCTAATTTTAGTTGAGACAATAACAATAAGGACACTTTTTGAAGCGTTGGTGGTATATTTAGAAACACAAATTAGCGCCCTTAATTGTATTAAAAAATATCGTCAATTTTTTTTGTTGTTGTAGTGGTAGTCCAATAATTTCAGTTACAAATGAGTCTAGGGCCATCCATGTAAAACGGCCCAATACTAAAGCCCAACCAAAGGGCATCCGCAATGCAGAGGGGGATTCTGTCCCAGGGGACGAGACGGGGGTAGGACGCGTTGCAAGTGTAGCTTCCCTTCGCTTGTTGTTTGGTAGGGAGGCAGGTGCATGGAGGAGGCTGTCCCTCCATGCGCCCGCCTATCCTTGCCCAATCACAGAGCGGTGGACTTCCTAATTTATGTTTTCTTTTAAAACAAATATTATTTTAATTCAATATTTGACCAATTATTCAAAGTATATTTGTTACCCAATGAATTTCTACCCATTTTTTGGTTTTTTTCATTTTTTAGCCTTCAATTTCATAGAACAAAGGATCGAGTATCCTCACGATAGCATATACTCCATGCATTGTCTACTGGGGGAAGTGGCTCTAATTTCAGTATTTCTCTCTAAATTTCATCATACATATCGTCAAGAGCAATGCGAAATTGGTAGAGTCGTTGAGTCTAAATTATTCTATCATCTGATTCAGACATGTTTTATGCAGGTTTTGGTTCGAAGGGTTGAGAAAACAAGGACTACGATAATGTTGTTTCTAAGTTCTAACCTGCTCTAATACCATCTTGAGTGGTAAATGCAACACTTTAAAAGAGAAATAGAAGTTTTATACTTATTGCTGTGTATTGAGATTTGATAATGTTCTCATAAGATGTCGCCCTTTTAAATAGGGATTAGGAATCATTGATTTTTTTTGTAGAATTCGGACTGTACATTGCGTCAGTTCATGGCCAAACTGGTTGAACCGGCCGGTTGGTCCCGTTTTTAAAACACCGATTAGAATTGATTTTTATGTAGCATAATGTTTTTTATGATAATGTAATATGTATATGATTAGGCTTCTTATGACAATCATAGACAAAATTTTATTTCTTTTAATAACACTGATATTGATAATAACCTACCATAAATAAGTATAAACAATTTCTACAATTTGGTAATAATAGCGAAACATGTTTGGGTGGGGAAAAAATGAAGTTTATATATTTGTGTTGCTAAATGCAATGGACAAATATGAAAGGGGGGACGATATTGTTTCAAAGGAAAAATTATGGATAAAAGTTGGGTGTAAGGCATAATATAATGGGAATCAAATTCACTAGGGAACAACATTTCAAATCAATTTGCATGATGAGATTTGTGGGGATTAAACCATAATAATATCACGAGAATCATCTTTTTTTTTACTCATAATTATCACCATGAAAAAGAACTCATCCGTTCATTCACCTTCTCATCTGGCTTTTACTATCCGTGGGACTGTTGTGGAATATCTGACCAATCATATACTTAAATTCCTTCTATATTTAATGTTTTTAGGAAAAGTTCATCTTTTCTTTAATCATTGTTCAAATTCTATTCACACCTTATGTAATTTAGCATTCATTATATTATTCTCATCGAATTTTAGAAATTGACTATTGAATATTATGTTCGTGCATATCCCATCTAGTGGAATGTTTTGTTTCTTCTGTTACTTTTTTGTAATGCATCCGTGGAGATTCTCTCTTGGTATTTCATTAGTATTTTTTCTTTCTTTCTTTTTTTTATATTGTACTAACATTTATATTATTAAATAATGGATTAGGGTTCAATGATCCAATTATGATTTATGATTTTCCTGAATTTATTTTAAAAATTAATAAAGATAATTATTGTAAGGTAAATCAAACGACATAAATTAGTAAAAGACCTAATAATTCAAATACTCAATCATTCTAGACCAAAATCTTAACAACCCGCAACAATTGTCATGTAATTAGACACTTTCACGTGACAATAATGTTAATGAATAGCTTAAATGATGTACTACTGATTTGATTTGTGATTGATTAAAATAATTAAAATTAGGACAGTAACCCCTATAACTTTATGTACAATTAAAGATTTGGACAAAATTTGATCTTTGCCACATATTAATTTATAATATATATACATGTTCACTTCCTATAATTAATAAATATACTTCATAGGCGAAATAATCCTTTGCAACCTGGTGTATAGTGCACATATGTCACAGCGGGATTTCAATTGATTCGCTTTTATGTATAATAATTTCCATTACATATATTATGTATACGTTTATTGATTTTTAGATTAAATGGTGTATTATATCCCAATTTAGAGTAAAAGGAATATAACATTTAGTGTTTTTCACTATACAAATTTCAGTGATGAAAATTAAGTTGATTCATCTCACTTAAATATAGTGTTATACAGCATATCGCAAACTTTTCGAATATTCTAGAAAATGTTGTCAAATTTTAGCTTATTATTCTAGCTAGAAGGTCTCTATAACTATCATCTTTTATTTAATGCTAATTTATCTCGACAAAGGCTAAGATAATATTATTGCGGAAAATTTTCATTGAACAAAAAATGAAGCATTCGCAAATTTAGATATATAATTTGGTAATTGGACACAATTTTTAATAGATCTTATCTTCAATTCTGTATAAGCTGGCTGTCCCCAATCTCTTTTGAGTATCGATAAGAAACCTAATTATGTGAAACCTACCATGATATTTTGTAATGGCATGAAGAAATTGGAGATGAAGAATATATCTACATAAAAATAATGGATATTTTTAAGTTTCTGTTACAAAAATTAGGTACTTACTTTTGAATATCAAAATATTACATACATATAATTTTGTGTCAATTAATTTACACCGGTATAGAAAGTTGTATTTTTAGTTTTTTAGTTTTCATTGTCAACATACTCCCTCAAATGGTTAAACCGTTCAAGGTAAACCTTGGAGGGGTTAGACTTCTTTTTTATATCAGTTGGATCACTGACTCAAATTATAAAGCTCAAATATATTGTGGTGGCAGTCATTTTTTGTTTTTGTTTTGGTTGAGTCCGTTAATTTTGGCCCATGGTCGTTGACCTACTTTAATACCACGATAAACATCCGCTAATTCCATCCTAAAACCAATTGATGATAAGAAGAGAGACTCATAGATTTATATAGTAGTTTCAGTTCTCTTTTTTGCCAATATTACGAAATATGAAGTCCTTTAAAAAAGATACTTATAATCTACTTCAAATCGAAGCTTATATATTAATTAGAGGAAATATTTTTTTTGGTCCGCGAACTTTGCCAATGTATAAATTTCGATCCATAACATTTCAAAATATCTTTTGAGGTCCATTAATTGCGATGTACTCCCTCCGTCCCAACTTAATTGTCACTTTTGGAGTGGACACGAGTTTTAAGAAATGTAAAGAAAAGTTGATTGAAAAAGTTAATGGAATGTAGGACCCACTTTTTTATATTGGTTTATAATAAAATGAGAGTGAAGTGAGTTAGTGGAATATGAGACCTACTTACCATTTATGGTAAAAATGAAGTGTGACAATCAAGTAGAGAAAAGCAAAAAAACCGAAAACCGAATATCCGAACCGAACCAAACCGAAATTTTGAAATTCGGTTCGATTTTTTCGATTTTTCGGTTCGGTTGGGTTTTAAAAATACAAAAATTTTGGTTTTTAGTTCTGTTCGGTAATATTATCTATATTTATTCTATTAATTTAATATATTATATCATATATATAATATATATTCTTTTAATATATTTTATATAATATGTATTATATATATTCTATTAATTTTATATTATATATTTATATTCTATTAATATATAAAATAAATTAAAAAATATATATTAATATATATTCCATATTTTTTTTTTCAGTTTTTCGGTTTTTCAGTTTTGTTCGTTTTTGAAGTTCGATTAATTTTATATTATATATATTTTTCGGTTTCGATTTTTCGGGTTCGGTTCGGTTCAGTTTGAGTTTTGAACTAAATTCGGTTTTTCGGGTTTCGGTTGGGTTTTTTTTCGGGTTTGGTTGGGTTTTGGCAAAAAACCCAACCGAAACCCGAATGCTCACCCTTACAATTAAGTTGGGAGGGACCAAAATGGAAAATAGTGACAATTAAGCTGAGACGGAGGGAGTAATATCATTTGAGCTACTTTTTTAATGTTTCGAACTTTTTTGGTCGAAAACACCCTAAAGTCGATGAATGACATTTCAATCTATTTAATCTCTCTCTTCATTAAAATATTTTTTATATCTCTAATTCTTCCACCTTTCTCTCTACTTTTTTCTCTCTTCTTTCCCATTTTTGCATTCTGTCCTTCTCCATTATCTCTTTCTCCCTTCATCTTAAGTAACAATATAAATAGAAATGAATGAATATGTACTCCTCCATGGGTTTGCGGGTATTTGCAAAAAAAAGTTCGAAACAGTGAAAAAATAGTTGAAACGATATTACAACGAAGTTAATGGGCCTCAGAAGATATTTTCAAATATTACATACTAAAATTGATACTTTGACAAAGTTTGCAGACAAAAAAAAATCCCTCTATTAATAAAGAAATAAATATTTATCTGGAGGCTTAAGGACTTATTAAATTTAAGTATACTGTAATAAGTACCTCCGTCCCATAATATGAGTCATATTTTGTGTGTGTCCGGGTTTTTAAGAAATATAAATAAAAGTGAGTTGAATATGAGTCCTACTTATATATATTCATTTTATTATAAAATGTGAGTGAAATAAGTTGGTGGAATATGTGACATACTTACCATTTATGGTAAAAATAAAATGAGACTTTTATTTATGGATTAGAAAATGGAGTATATCATCAAGTGTCCTATGTAGAAAAATTAATGGCAAGATACATTATTTAACTTGGAAATGTATGAAAACTATAAACAGAGCATGACCAGAGACAAGAGATAAAGGAATTGCACTATGCAACATTACAAACTGTTGTGGAAATTGAGATTTTTGGGGTTTCTGGTGCATGGGAAGAAGAGACATTGGTACATAGGGGTAAATAAGTCAGTTAACCCTTTCTGTGAATTTTGAGTACAGTCATGTGGAGCAATAGTAGTTATCCAAAAAAACTCTATATACAAATTTATAATACTATATGTAAATAAATATACATATTATTTTCATTTATACGTACTATATTTACTATAGTATACTAGTGCAATATATCTTGCCCGAAATCCATATCAATGGGGTTTTTTAACTGCAATATATGATTAAAAAAATCATGTTTACATTTACTTATGGAAAGGCCTTATAATAGAAATTATCTTTAAAAATACATGTTTTCCTTAAAAACACTCTGCAAAATTGACATGATACCGTTAATTTTTAATCCTACTAAGGATGGTTCAATTAAGATACACCAAACTTTTCTATTTTATATTTTTATATGTTCAGATAAAGTTAAAATTTAAATCTAGGTCAAGTGTCGCTTTTTAATGTTTAATCCTACTAAGGATAATTCTGCTTTTGCTATTAAAAAATGTAATCATTTTACATGTAATCCTACTCAGGTTACCAATTAATCTTATGCGTGTTAGAATTTTATTAAATTATAGATTTTCAACCTTAGTTCTAAATATTCGAGTTTCAATTAAGTTCAAACCTAAATATCAATTAAAATAGTTTATGTATTTTCTATTCATGAATATCCTATAGTATATAATATAAAAGCATTAAAAAAATTAAAGATATTAATCAGACAACATAAACCAAACAAAATCAAGTAATATGGAATAGTATATATTTTAAAAGATACCACATACATTTCAAATTAATCGAATTGAATATCTTTTTAGGACATCCCAAGTTAAATAAGTCATTAATATTTTAGTCTAAAAATCAACTATTTGAACCCCAATTACTTTATTCTCTTACATAGTACTCCGTAGTAATTTATTTTCATTCAATTTGTATACTTTATTGTCTTCTTATCTTACCATATCTCCACATAACTCACTAAAATTAGTTTTTAAATCATATGTCCAAAAGAAACCTCTCGATTTATTTGGGACGGAGGGAACACGACAATTTGCATAATTGATTTTTGAGAAATCCGTTACAAAATAAGACAGAACACCATGCAATAGTCGCACATGGGGCACACCTATAGATTCCGAGTTGGCATAATCGAATTGCAGACTAATTAGTGTATAGTTTTATTAGCCTAGAAATTTTCCAATTCTAATCCTTTCACCAAATTTAGTTAGTTATTCAGACCAGCCTATGAATTTCGGACTACACTGAAATCTCCTCATCCGAACTCTAATTAAAAAAATTAGAATGAGCTTTAGGATATCATGCACGTGAGATGACACTATAGATGTTGTGCCTTTCTGCATAAAAAAGTTGGTGAAAAAGGAAAGAGCCCTTCTCTCTCTTTCTCTCCTTCTCTCTCTCAAAAGTTGAAGAAGACAATAAAATGATTGAAGCCTTTATAAATATAACAAGAGTCAATAGTATTGGGGCTCTCAAATCTCTGGTATAAAGATGAAAGCAACACCTCAAATATTACTAGCAAATTAAGAGAAAGTGAGTGTGTGTGTGAGAGAGAGAGATAGAGAAAATGGCTCTTGAAGCACTCTCTTCAAATGAGCTCCTCAACTTCATCATGTTTGACACAACCCCATTCAATGAAGCCAGCCCTCCAGAGCTTGGCAGCTGCTCCTCCATGCCTCCGCCGCCGCAGCCGCCGGAGACGGCGGCGCAGGGGCGGAAGAAGCGGCGGAGGAAGCCCAAGGTTTGCAAGAACAAAGAGGAAGCCGAAAATCAGAGAATGACTCACATTGCCGTTGAAAGAAACCGCCGCAAGCAAATGAATGAGCATCTCGCCGTCTTGCGCTCTCTCATGCCGGAATCTTATGTTCAACGAGTGAGAATTTAATTTTACATTTTTTTTGCATTTATCTTTTTAATTGAAGTTAATTATTTCAGGGAAGAACCCAAATTCCTTTTTAATTACTCCATCATAATAATGTGATTTTGATGTTCACTGTTTAATTTTCTACCAAAAAGAAAAATAGTTGTTGCACTCATCTTCTTCATTCACCTGTGTCTGTTTTGGACATATGTTGATGTCTTTGTTCTCCTCCGAGTATTAGCCAAGCAGATGTGACAAATTATTTCTTCACCTAGGCTATATATATGAGATGCTGCTCTATTACAATTTACAGCAGGTGTTGTGTTGTAGCAATACAATAATTTAGTAATGTGATGCATTTAATTTTGCTCTTCTTGCTGATGTTTCTGAAAGAACAGAATATAGTGACGTAACGCCCTCAACCTCCCCCAGCCCCATGTCCTCTTATTGTCTCTGTCCTACTAAAATCCCATTCTCATCTCATCAACTTTTACTTTTAATAATTCAAGTACAATTACTACTCTACTAATTTCAATTTGTTTTTGATATATGCAGGGTGACCAAGCCTCAATTGTTGGTGGTGCAATTGAATTTGTGAAGGAGCTAGAGCACATTGTGCAGTCACTAGAAGCCAAGAAGTATGCATCATTGGATAAGAAGAATGCCACAAATTATGAAAATGAAAACCAAAACAATAGCCCCTTTGGACAATTCTTTGCCTACCCACAATTCACCCAACTAAGCAACAAATACACATCTCAAACCACCGCTGCAATCGCGGACATAGAAGTAACCTTAATCGAGACACACGCCAACATTCGAGTTTTATCGCGGCGGCGTTTCCGGCAGCTCTCCAAATTGGTGGCCTCATTCCAATCAGTCTTCCTCACAATCCTCCACCTCAACATCACCACACTCGAATCACTCGTGCTTTACTCCATCAGCGCTAAGGTATTTATAATGTGTGTGGATACATTTTATTTGTCTCTACCATCCAACAAAATAATGTTCTTGTCTCGATTCATTAATTACGCCATCATGCCCCTCACAAACCACGCCAATTATTCAAAATTAATTTGGTCCCTAACATTTCCCCATTTTTGTTCTTATGCATTACAATTGCAATAACAAAATTGGGACTGTCCAAAATGACCTCACCTCACCATGCAAAGGAATCTACTTTTTTTCTGCACCAAACTATGTGCACTGTTCAAAAGATTCTACTGCCTGTAATTACTGCTTTTTCATGAGGGTGTTTTGGGAATTGATGATTTGAAATGTGCATGTGCTGTGATAGCAGAAAACGGAATTTTTTGCTTATTACTTTAATGGGTGTTTTTCTATATATGAGTATATTGTTGTTGTCTTTATTTGGGGTGAATAAATGAAAATGATAATGAAATACTACTATTGTTTTGGTTGTTTGTTTACAGGTGGAAGAGGGATGCCAACTCAATTCAGCAGACGACATAGCCGGGGCAGTGCACCACATGCTGAGAATAATTGAGGAGGAAGCCATCCTAGCTTGTCACAACTAGGCTCCTCTATATATATAAATATCAGTAAATCTTATTGAACCTTGTCACATCGATTGTGTGTAATTTAGGATTTCATTTCAAAATAATCACCCCCTTTTGCTCATTTTAGCAATTTCATTATTTTATTTTAATTTTAGCAATTTTCATCGACCTTTTCCATATTTGCAATTTGATAGTACATGGTATTATGTTGCAATATTGTTTAAATTTGGATACTATACTTTCTATAGTAGCTAGTCAGGATACCATGTGTATTTTTTTGGAAATTGATGTAAATACGTTTTAATAAATAGTAAAACAACTTTTAGTTTGAATGATTATATATATACAGTGTGATTAAATGAGAACTGTATCTAAAATAAGAACTAAGAATCAGTATTATCATTTGGATATCAACATCCAATGAATTTTGCTTTATGTTATGTGTCGCTGAAGTATTTTTAATGTTTCTTTTATATTATTGTCAAATGATATAATTATCAAAATATTGGTGTCTGTTTATGCCCGAAAATTAAAAGCAATATTATTCGATTCAATTGATCATATATTATTTTATGATGCAATTGTAAACTATATCACTCCCCTTTAACATCAACATCGGTTTCGTAACAATTATCGTATGTTTACACTAGCAACATAATTGACAATTATGACATTCCAATATATATAATTACACGAAAAACACTTCAAATTCTTGCTTGCACTATTGATATCATGCAATTATGGCCTTCCAATCATATGGGATTACAAAATGGATAGATTTTAGTTCACTTTTCGACTATGGTGATGAAGCTGATGTTATGAGAAGTTTGGTGGATTGACAAAAACGAAAGTAGACAACATCGCCCTCAAGTTCTCAAGGACAAGGACAGTAAAAGAAAACATCATTGACTAGGATCATAGCAAATTGTATGTAGTGAATGATTGCTGATTTTAGGGTGGAAATGAAATGTTTGAACTTATTGTAGCAAAAAAAGAGAGTTTATGTTGGCAGAGAAAAAAGAAATAATTATAAAGAGATTTTAGTGGAGTTGAAAGAAATCAATCTGGATTACATATAGACAAGCAAGAATTTGTTTGATATGTTTGTGGAATGCGAATTGACTTGAAATACAATATTCTTAAAGTGCAATTTGGTAAGGGAAATTGACTCTTGTTTTTAGCATCCAATTGTTGAATTGTGTTTCATAACTTCGTTTAAATTTAGATTTGTCATATTTGGTCTAGTAAACGTTGTTTCTAACGAATGGTAACTTTGAATGTATGTCATTGACCCGTGGGTGGAGAAACGGGTGCAGCTTGGTCAGGTGGAGGTCCTCGCGGGAGGCGGCGGGACAGACTTAGGAGTTGGGAAAAAATGAGAATGAGATGGACAGGGAATGGAATACTGAGTTATTATAAAACTCATTAGAAATGAAACGTTTTTCTTTTTCGATTGTCCCAATAAAAATGAAACGTTTCCTAAAATGAAAACAACACTATCTCTACCTTTTCTTTTCTCTTCATTAACTCACAAAACAACGCTGCATAAAATCTCGTGTTTATTAGAACGGAGGGAGTAAAAATTAATTCCAAGTTTTCAAAAATTCTAAAATCAAGCCTAATTTACTAAATAACCGTAATTGCGGGTTACCCTGTCGGGTATCCGAACCCGCATCCCTCATATCCACAATGCCCGATAGCTATTTTTTTTATCCAATAGTGAGTACTGGGGATAACCAGCTACCTGTTTCGACACACCTAACCGAATCATGTGTCTTATAGCCTAATTTCTTTGTAATCTATATTCCTTTACCAAATACTAATCAAATAATTAATTATTTTTTATAAACCTTAATGGAATTAGACCTAAGACCTCGAGAATACAAACATGCAATTATGAAAACTCAAATTTTTAGATCTCACGAATTTGTCAATCTTCACTATTTGATTTTTTTAGTGGTGACCACAAGGAAGATTGTAGATCTACTAATATCTTCTTTGTTTGTTCCTTGTTGTAAATTAGTTTTAATAAAAAAGCATGGAAAGACAAATCAAGATATTTTATTTAGACTTCTAATATGGATAAAGTTCTTGGAGCTTGCTGTATAGAACAAATTAGTTTAGGAAACACACTTGACGACAATATGCTTGGAAGTCGACCTTATGGACAACTCCTATAAATGCATTTGTCGTAAATCTAAATGCATAAACTTGTCAAATGGGCTGGTTCAGGCCAGACTGGCCGGCCGAGGCCCATATCCGGAATAGGTTGTTGGTTGGGTCGTTTTTTTTTTGGCCCAACCCAACTTAGAGTCAACCGGATAAGTGGGTTGCACCGAGTTATGTTTTAAACTATATCTAAATTAAATAGTTTCGACATATTTTGTGCGAGTTAGCCATCGTTATTCGATGGTTTTTGATAGATGGTTGTAAATGACTTGGTAGTATAGACATATCTTGTGTTTGAGTTTATATGCAGCGGAATTTTGTGTTAGATGTTTGTGGTTTTTACCACATCTAATAATAAAAGAGTAGTATTTTCATTTTGTTTCAATTTTATCACTAGAGATTTGAATTACACTACCACCATTTTGTAGGTCCATTTAGATTCATACAATTGTCATGAACTATGACTACGTAAGAGTACTAGAATAAAGAAAATGCTTGTTGGAGGACCATCCAATTTAGGAGCCTTGAGAGCATCCTTAACCCCTGCCCGGATTCAGGTCCCAAGTTCCCTCCACGTCTTCATTCCCCTAAATTTCAGTCACAGACCGCAACTCTTCTAACTCTGTAGGCCTCATCCTGGTCACAACTATTAAATTTCACTATTCACAATTTACGACATATTTTCCACGTGAGAGAAAAAACACTGAACAATTAAAACACGGAAAATTCATTGTCAAGTTGAAAATTAAAAGTTACAAACCCTAAAAATTAAAAATTACAAATCCTAGAAATTAAAATTACAAGTCCTAGAAAAATTAAAAATACAAGTCCTAGAAATGAAAAACAAAAAGAAAACTACTTCTTCTTCATTTGTGCGCGAAGGTAGGCGATCATCTCATGGTGCAACTCGAGCTCGAACTCCGACATTCTCGAGGTATCCCTAGATGTCAATTCCGTCAGATGGCCCACCCGCAAGGTAGAAATTATATCCAACATAGAGTTGGATATCTTATCCAGATAAGCATTGGGTAGTAGCGGCGGCATAGTGGAATAACTCGTAGTGGCCTTCCCCTTCCCTTTCCTCTTTGCCGCTTTAGTTCCCATCGGCCGGGTTTGAGTGCTAGGGGATGAGATGAAGACGTCGTCGTCTGTCATGTTGAGGTCGATTGCCGGACCTCTTTCGCCCGAAGAGTAGTTTCCGGTGGCAGAAACTTTGGTTCTCTTCGGCACCCCACTTCCCGTCGCTTCTTCCCCGCTGGTGTACTTCGGGCTCTTGTTGATAAGCTTCCAAACGTTGTAGTACTTGAAGTGCTTCTTCCCATCATCATAAAACTCCTCGTTGGTTTTCGCCACGAGGTCCATCTCTTTGTGACTGCTTGGCTACATCCTGACTACGTTAGTCCACTTGCCATTTCACTTCGTCATCTCCTTCTAGACCCGGCCCAATGCTTGCATAGCTTTACGTAGCTACGCTCGAACGTCCCTCTTGGTCGACCAGCGTTATATTTCTGGGCTATCCGCTCCCAGAACACTTTGTCGCTCTGGTGGTTTCCGACGATAGGATCCTCGGAGACGTTGACGAAGTTCTTGGCCAGCCACAATGTCTTCTTCGGCCCCTCATCATCAGCTGCCGCAGCCTGGCCTGCGACGGGCTCCATATCACTGATTTCGAACTCATCAGTGCTAATCGGCGGCGATGACAAGTCCATGGGGCCCGTGGTGGATGCCACTCCCGGACTAGGCGTATCATTTCTGTGCGGCGATCCCGGTAGGTACCAGTTGTTGGCGTTGACGAACTCGTTCAACTCGCGTTCGTCGCTGTTAAACCAATCCATTTGAACAACAAAAATTGAAATAATTTAGAGGATAGAAATGAGAAAGTAGTGGAAGAATGTTGAAGAAATGAGATATATTTAAAGCCAAAAAAAAAGTAAGGGGTTTGGGTCTGGCCCGAAGGCCCTCTAACGTCGGACCGGGACGCAACGGGTCACGGCCCCGGAATCTCCATCACTGGGTCAGGCCGGAACTGGGCGCGGCCTAGGCCGCCGTCTTCGTCGCTCCATCGCGCAAGGCCGCGAGCCGAGACCCAGGTGCGGTCCGACCCTCGGTGTTAAGGACGCTCTGATGAAAGATTGCAGAAATTATATTGATAAGATAATGAGATTAACACTTGGAGTTGGAAATGTCCATGCAAAACTTGTTTATGAATATGTAACATAACAATGCTCGATCCCTCCCTCCCATAAGAATATGCACTATTTCCTTTTTAGTCCATCCACAAGAATATGCACTTTCTAATTTTGTAAAGTATTTTCTCTCTAATGAGGTGAGACACATTCTCCAATAGTAATACTTTAATACTTTTTCTCTCTACCCCTCTCTTACTTTACTAATTTCACATTAAAACTTGTGACGAAACCAAAGTGCATATTCTTTGGAGACGGATGAAGTAATGATTTTTTAATTAATTAGATTCCACCATGTTATGTGGATTAACCCGTAAATTCAAGTTTTTTTTACCGCAATTTGATGTCTAATGAATCAATAAGATATCTTTTGGAACTTAAGTTTAATCATCAGGATTATCCCTTTCTACCAGAATAGAGCGGCAAACATGTGGAATCGTTTAAACATTTTTTCTAGGAGCGTGGATGTAATGGGAAGTGTTCAGTCTACGATATTTTTGAGCGATTAAGATGTACTCACTTCGTCCCACTCAAGATGTTCATCTTTCATTTTTTATTTGTCTCACCCAAGATGTCCACTTTTTATATTTGGAAACAAATTCATCTATCCTCTTTAAAGTATTAAATCACAATTTTCAATTTATGTTATTATACTCAACTATTCAATCTAAAATCTTATAACATTAAAAAATGTAGACGTCATAAATAGGACGAAAAGTAGTAATCATTAAGATTGTATTGAGAAAAATCTTTCCAATCAGAATCTACAACTACTTTCTTTCTTGGCACATTGTTTCAAAGAGATCAAAGAACCCCAAAGGTGCTTTTAATGTTGAGATGATGACTTAGTGCAATTTTCAATTGAGTAATATACTTCCTTCATCCTCTACAAATGGAAATTTTTTGAATGACACGGGTTATAACTCAAAATTGAAAAAATAAGATAAAAATAAAAAGAAAAGTGGCTTAGTGGAATATGGGTGACACCTTATTAGAGAAAAAGAAATTTTCTTAAATAGAAAGTTTCTATTTTTAGGGAATAAATTAAAAAGGGAAGAGTTTTTATTTTATGAGATGAAGGGAGTAGTATTTTTTTATATTTTATTTTCTTGTGAGAAATGTTAATCATATTTAATTTTTATAAAAAAGTAAATTTATACTAATATATTGATAAGACTTGAAGGGACGCATGATACAATGGGGCAGGAAAATGGATCACCTGTTGTGCAACAACAGCAGGTGCTGTGCTGTGCTGTGCTGTGCTATTTCTACACACAATTAAAGAAAAGAAAAGAAAAGAAAAGAAAAAGAAAAGGAAAAAGAAAAAGGATAAAAACAAGGGAAGTTGCGTTTTGTTTATAAACTCATGTGTTTTAAACACAGCCCCAGCTGTGCACAGCAATGGATCCTTCCCCATGGGCAGACATTACATCTCGCTCCAACATTACTTACATTTTAAAATAAACTAATTATATATATGTAATTAAGGCCATGTTTGTTCGTCAGAAAAATAAAGTTGATAGGAAAAGTGATTCTTGAGAAAATGATTTCTGGGAATATGATTCCTGATAACTTTATGTTCGCCTATTTAGAAACATGTTAAAATTTTGATATATTAGAAAGGCAAATACAAGAGAAAGGTTCCAAACTGAAAAATTACAAATCTATCTTAATCGAAAATCAAAAGTTCAGCAACAATAATGTTCGCGATGTAATTATCGATTACCACAATAGATAGGCTTGCATTGTCAATTTTTTTTCCCAAGACCTCTGATTCTACCTTCTAGATGAACTCAAATTTAGTTTTGTTTCTTATTCATTAGACTGCAACTTATCTAATTAGATGGTAATTGTATAAGAATTGTACAGCTTTAGGGGTTGGGTTAAATTTTTTAACATATATCGACTTCATGTTAATTCTCAACAGCAAAGATTCAATCTTTTTACGAAAATTGCCGCTTTATGACAAATTAAAATATAATATGAAGTGTGAATCAAAAAGCTTTCCTGTTAATGGAGATAACAACAAAATTAAAAAATCGAAAAGAAGAAGAGAACGATAGGTGTAAGTTATGGAGAAGAGAAATCGGTAGAAATAAAAAAAAGATAAGTGAGAATACATTTTTACATATATTTTTTCCTTAACTTTTAGGCCACCCGCAACACGTCACGCGGGTGGCCCGTATTCCATCATTAAGGGACGGGACGGCGGCGTGACGCGTTGCAGCGCCCCGTCTCGTCCCCAGCCCGTTCCGCGTTCCGTCCCGCCGTGACGAATGGCGAGACGTCTCGTCATGCGCCGAGGCGACGTGGCTCGCTCCAACGCCATGCGTGACGCCCACTCGCCGGCCCGCGAGTGGGCATCGCTACGCTCACGCAATAAATCATTTTTTAAAAATTCGAATTAAATAAAAAAATTAAAAAATTAAAAATGGTAATATTACAGTTATATTACCATTTTTTCATTTTTTTAATTTTATTTTTATTTTTTTTACTCTATAAATACTCCTAATTCATCCTCATTTCACACATAACTACACTTCTATTCTTCTCAAATCATCTCCATTTCCTCTCCAATTTTCATCTAACCTCTCATCACAAAATGTCCGGCGACGGGAACTCTCGCGGTGGCGGCTCCGGATGAAGTGTGCTTTTAGGATTTTAATTATGTGTTTTTTTATTTCTTTGAATTTGAAGTTGTATTTTTATTTTATGTTGTAATTTTATTTTATTTTTAATGAATTGTGTTTTTTAATTGAATTTGGTTGGAAATAAAAATAAAAAATGAAATTGAATGAATAGTAATTTAAGGGACGGTTAACAGACGGAGGGTTGCAAGTTCCGTCCCTTAGTTAAGAGATGGAGTAAAAAAGTACAGTGTGGACCCATGAATAGTAATTTAAGTGACGGATAAGTGACAGCATTGCATGTGGCCTTAAAATCCTCAAATCAAGGATAAAGAATAACAGCTTTAGGGGGAGGAATCAGAATCCCAGTATTTCCATTAACTTTCACTAATTTTAGGAATCATATTACTTTTCTTGTTTTTTTTAATTGAAACAAACACAGGTTTATAAAAATTCAGGAATAAAATTAATTTTTAGGATAGAATCCTGACAAATAAACGGAGCCTAACCTAAATGTTTTTTCTTAGTTATTGGTTTGAGTGATTTGACCCTGAATTGATGTGGCAATAAGTTGTCAAAACTCCAATTAAGCCATGGAATTGGATCATTAAAATAACATCTATGGCAAGATGGATGAGAGTCAAGTGTGTCTAGTTTTGTGTATTTTAAAGCAGTATGAATTGATAACGTAGCTGCCTCCTACTAATTAAATAAAGCAGACTGCCATACATGCAGCTCTTGTCGTCCACTTTTGTATGATAAACACACGCACAAATTGTGGTATTACTAAATGATGACATTTGGCAGCCAGAGCTTGGAAATTGAATCATCTATCTCTATTACTATATTCAAATATTATGAATGTTTGATATGTGGATATGTAAACTGCGATTTGCATTGAATTTTGGTATCTATTCTTGTTTGTTGTGTGATTCATACTCCTCCTAATCTCTCTCTGTTTCACGAATTAAGAATAGTGTCATTTTGTGGGAACAAGAGTCAAGATATGTATGTACATCTATTGGGAACATGCAACGCTGGGCTTTTACTTTTACTTTAAATTTTAATGTTATTTTGCACACATCTCTCGTTGTATTGTTTTTTTTCTTGTAAGAGTGGATGACATAAAAATCATTTATCTTTTAATATTATTTTATACGGAGTGATTGATTCAGTGCAATTCAAGCTAGGATGTGAGAGTGGAAATAGATGGAAAAAAGAAAAGAAAAGTTGTTATTGTATTAGTCCTTAGTAGGGGTATTCATGTCATTTTATCGGTTACTACTCATAGGATGTTGTTTCTCTTTCTCATACTTCGGCCTAGTTGGTGTTTTTTTACATAAAAATATACAATCAACCCATATAATTATATTGTTATCATTTTAAACATTTCGAATTTAATTAGTCGTTGCTAAATTAATAATTTTTCTCTGGGCCTCTATTTACCTTGAAAAAAATAGAATAAAATTATTCACCCAACTGCACTTGTTTATTTTTAGATAGGATAAATATATTTGGTTGGGAAAGGGTTACTTATTTGTTATTTTTAATTCATATTTTTAGTTATGTATGTTGATTGTGTAGTACCCTGACACAATATAAGTAAGACACTACTACTTGACATGCATAAAGGGGGAACGAAAATAGTAATTTTCTAAGATTAAGTTATACTGTATTTTATTATATCGCAAAAATTCTATTATAGTGATAAACCAATGTCGTTGGAAGCTCAAATATATAGGAGAAACCAAGCTTAACAAATAATTTTATAAAAAATTTAAATAAACCAAAATCATGAACTCAATATTTTTCTCTCTCAATCCCACTCTCTTTCCCTCTCTGGCATCTTAGTATAACGCCAATTTTGGAAACTTTTTAGTACCCAATTTATTGCTTTAGAAATTATTGTTTTTGAATCCGGGCTCCTCGTTTTCAATGAAGAAATTATGGGCTATGCATTTTAGAATTCATGTTGTGACCCACTCTGAGAGCCCAAAAACAAATGTAGGCTAAAATACTAGTACGAGGTTAATTTATAGCTGAATTAAGGACACGTGACAATCTTGAGATTGAAAGTTAACTTTGTAAAGAATGGTGTTAAGTAATGTATAAAAATCGTAAGTCTAACTAGGACCATAAATAAACAAGGTGATATTTTTTATTTCCCATCTTATGAAACATGCTGCTCCATTAACAACAAAAGAAAAATAAAATAAAATAGGAATTCTGGATTGCAGTCTGATTTAGTGGGCCGAGATGCTAAGGTTTGTGCTCACTTTTTTATTAAGCAATACAAAAAAAGGAAATAGGTGCAATATGGCCTATGGGCTTCTGTTTATGCAACTCATTAGCCTTTAATTTTTAAACAGGCATCGTCACTTATCATTTTCAATTGTTAAAAATAAAACTAAATAGCAACTAAATCATATAATTAAAACTATTGCAAGATCAAATATGTACTCTAATTCGTTGCTATGTTGTTATCGTGTCGAAATCACATTCTAACTTATGCTGGTAATGGGTAGTGTTGATAAGTAACACTGCATAAATGTAGTAGTATTTCATAATATTTTCCCAAATATAAATTATGCAACTTTGTAAAAAAAAATCTCACACACACAGAAAAAAAGATTAAAACGAAACTTCAGAAAAAAAACAAATAATTAATCATGATAATATCTCATAAATAAAAAATATAATAATATTTTACCCAATTAGCTTACATTGGAATGCTACAACTTTACTAGATTTAACATATCTCAATTGATTTTGTTTTATATTCCATTGTGGTATAGTTCAATTTGTCAGTTGATAAGTTTGATAAAATACAATACAAAAGTGGACTAACAATGAGATATATCCAACTATTATTAGATGACAGGGCACTAACAAACAATAATGGAGTAACTAATTATATTTTATTTTAAATTCACAAGACGTCGGGATTGACCATCTTCTATTATTGCGCCTATCTTTTTCATATTTTATACAAAGCCACCTCACATAGGAACTTGGACATTATAATTTTTAATTCAGATACCAAGCATAATCATAATTAAATGAAAATGAACTACTCCTATACATATATAAATTATATGTCTCACACAATCACATTTATAGAAATACGGTTGGGTTAGCTTGATGACCCTTGCCTTCTATTATGTAGACACTTAATAATTCAGATAACTCTCCTGAATTATTAGACACTTAATTATAATTTTTATTCAATTTGATTACGTAAGTAATGCTTTGAAAATTCTCAGTCTACATCGAGTTTCTTAGTTTAACATATATTTGACTAGGACTTAATATACATATGAATAAATTATTATAGTAATTAAATATACTCCACATAATTTTTTGTTAAGTTGGAAGAAACACTTGCTGCGCTTATCTAGAAGTAATGTTTTGCTATGACATTAGTTAAACTAACCACGCTAACTATATTTTAGTTTACTGTATTTGAATAAACTTTTTATCATGATTAATGGCGTTTCCATTGAAGTCAATTACTTCTTTATTACATTAGTAGACTAAAAAACAATTAATTTTCTAATATTACCATGGGCATGGAGGTCGTTAGACCACTCAATTAACTCCTCTTGTAGAGGATGAGCTATTGCCCATTATATTACACTACAGAGCAAAGTGAGATAATTTTTTTATTAATAATTAGAAGGGGAAATGATTTACAGAGGAATTCACAGAGAATCACTTTAAAATAATGAGATTGTATCAAATTCAAGATTACACAACATTAACAAGTTCAAAACCAAAATAGGTTTCAAAGAAATCGCTTTGCACTTGAAACACTGAATCTATTGATTGAGAGCCAAGATGATAGAGCCGATTCGAATAATGACAAACCTGGTACCTGTATGGAGCAATGTCAAACACTGTACTCCCTCTGTCCCATAGAAATAGGATAATTAGGATGACACATGTTTTAATCCATAATTTGTAAAGTAAGAAAGAAGGAGAAAAAATTGTTTAAATAATTTAATGGATGCTGGGACCCATAAATGATAAAGTAAAAAAATAAGAAAAAAGTTTTCATAAATAGATACGGATTATTTCTATAAGACTGACGAAAAAGGAAATTCGGTCTATTTATATGGGAATGAGGGAGTATAAGAATATAACAAAATTCTATTATAGAAAGAGAACTGAAACTATTGTATAAATCTGAAGATCTATTTATTCTATTATTATTAATTAGTTTTAGAATGGAATCTTATATATTTTTGATAGTGACATTACGAATGAAGGCGTTACGTCTGTATATAAGTATGTGAAAGGGATCTACAAATACTGGTTTAAGGCTTTATGTCAGTTAAGATGTGTAAGGAATCTACAATTACATGGCCAAAACAAGCAATTATTTTCTTTATGTAGATATAGTTCATTATTGGTGCTTGTAAAATGCCTAATGCAAGAATGTCGAAAATCAGAGTAGATTGAAGAAGACAAAAAGACAATTTGTATACTAAAATAAGTCTAAATAGAGAAAAATTCTCTCAAACAATATGTGTACTCAAAACGAATCAGTAAATAAGCAATTCTTAAAATATTGGTATCTTGTTTAATTAGTTTAATTTGTACTTCATTGATGATTTTATTTGTTGATTTAGTGCAAAATATTAGTACTAACTACTATTTCTATTGACAGAATTTTGATGATCTTAACAAATAGTAGTTGAAATATCATATTCACATCACATGTTTGTGTAGAACTAGATATCAAATATACATATTGAAGTGTATACTAACGAAATACTAGTAGTAGTAATTAATTTTGTATAGTAGATGATTTCCTTTCTAACTTTTGTTGGGAAGGCTGGAGGCAGATTCCACAAGATGTACCTCTTTTGTTTACAATTTAAAAGTTAAAGAGAGAAATTCATTCATCTTCCTTCCATAATAGTAATTCTAAAATGAGAATGAGGAATATGAATAATTATTAGAGTATCATTTAAATTACTATTAAGTGAAAAATGGTAGTAGTATGGCAGAATGACTCAGCAGCCTCAATTATATATGTTGACTTCAAAAGGTGGCCGTCCATGTAAGACTGTCATGAGACATGCATATATAACTAGATTTGCTTCTCAGTAATTATAAAATTATGTTTGTAATCGACCATTAAAATTAAATTATACCCTAATGATAAAATAAATTTCTATAATATTAAATAATTATTTCAGAAAACCGGAATTAATGCACAAAATAAGGTTTTTTATTTTATAAAATGAAAGTTGCGTCCACATTTTTTTACAGCTACATCAATTAATGTAACTAATAATTGAACTAATTTAAGTCAATTAGCATTAATAATTAAACTTATGAGAAAAGTAGTAGCTAGAAACATTGTGAGAGCCTGTCATAATTGTGAAACTTGAGATGCAAAATTCAAGTCTTTTTATTTCAAAAAACCGTGGAAAAGATCAATATTTGTTTATTTGTCCTCTAACTTCATAATTATTGAAACACATAAATGTGACTATAATGCATGGATTTAAAGATAATTAGGTATCATTAATATTATCAATTACATAAAAATAGATATGTTTTTATAGATTTTCATATTTTAAAAGTAATACTCCTACTATTTAGTTCTCAGTAAGAAGCAATATACACCCCAACCTTTAAATTTTATGTAATTAATTAAAATAAGAACATTGATTTTATTTTTTAAAATATTAAATTACATATATATAAAGCATATAATAATAACACCAACATGAACTTACCTTGATTGATGGATGGTGATGAAAATCTGTCACTGCAACTAAAAAATCCATTAAGAACACTTTGTAATGCAATTAATGACATTAATGATGTTAATTTGTGTTTCTAAATATATCATCAACGTTTTAAAAAAATCCTTATTGTTGGTGTCCCAACTAAAATTTGAAAACGCAAATGAAAACGTCTTAAAAAAATTAATGATTAATTTAATTTGTCCTTAATTTAGGAACACTTTCTTTGGCTTTCTAAATTATTATTATTTAAAAAAAAAAAATTCGAACACAAAGTTATAACATCTCGAATTTTGTCTCTTATATATACTGTACTTTTTTTTTGTATTGTGTAACATATCTCTTGTTATTTCCAACACTTCGTGCAAGTCCAGGGCATAGTGTTTTAAAAATCGAAGCAGACCGGCAGGTTCGATCGGTTTGGCTGGAACCGTTGCCGTGTCCGATCCGGTTTGCCTCTTAAAACCATTGTGTTTTTGGGCCGTTTCAGACCGGATAAACCGGGCGGTTGGACCGGGAACCGCAGGCCGGTTGAACCGATTTATTGTAAAAAAAATTCACAGTTTCAGCCATTTATTCCATCGTGTCAAGACCCTGTATTTTGTGCCCTTCTCTTCAGTCTTCATCACAACCCAAAATTATTCTACATGTGAGGCAGTGCAGATCTAGAGAATGACCAACAAATATTGAGACATAGAGTAGGGATTGAGAAATAGAACAAAGATTGGGAGGGGATTTAAAAGTAGAAGAGAAAGTGAGAAACTATGCGATGGGAAAAGAGGTTTCAAAATATGGAGGTGGAGGTTGGGGTATTTTCTTGGCGGCGCTTGTGGGAATAAGACTAGGGTTTGACAATTGCGATTTAAATATATTGATGCGCTCATGTAGGTGGTCGTTACTCGTTATACAAATTGATACATATCACACAATTGCTCTCAATATTTAAAAATATAGTCCACAATATTAATATTAAGATACTGACTGCACAAACTGTAATGTAACATGCATAGGTTTCTGATTTCACTTTACTACCTTATCTCATACTGATAGTCTATTTATAAACATCAAACTGATACAAAAATACAATAAAGGTGACAATTTAAGACTCAGCCTCCCAACTAAATAAATAAATAAATAAAAATGTTTGGTACCCTGTTTAGTTGAAGAGGCCTGAATTATTCCCAGCTGAAAATAGTACTAGAATTTCTATAATCAGCAATAAATAAAGAAATTAATTTGTATAGAACCTAATGCGCCAACTCACTAATCAAATACACTATCATATCCACCACCAAATAAGATGTGGAGTACTTAATTTAGTGAACACCAAATTTTACAAAGATGTATTATTATGCTGAATACAATGGCAGCACACCATAAAATTCCCTTTTTCTTTTCCATTGATATGACATTTATCATAAAATATGAACCATTAATTAACATCTTTCGTGTTAATCGATAAGATCAAGCCGAGAATATGTCATGACATGAAAATGAAAGCCAACAAATAAACAATTATTTTAATATCGCAATATTAAAAAAGAAAATCAGCTTCGGCCCAGCCTCGGAGCTAGGCCCGGACTTTGTTTATGTATGTAGACTTCAATGCTTAGGTTAGGAGATAAGAACAACACCACCCCACCCACCCCCCTCCTTGTCACACACACATACACACACCGCCTCCACTTGAAAACTTTCTCGACTCCACTTTTCTATTTTTTCTTCGCATATAGCAATAACTTTCCTATAGAAAACGCACGAACACACACATTACACGCACACACCACCATTTTCGAGCAATACGAATTTTCTCCAGAAGAAAACTTCACAGCAATTGCCTCATAAAGACACACTCTCTCTCTCTCTCCGTGAAAAAGGGAAAAGAAGGCATTGATTAAAGCTGGCGATTGAAAACCAGGAAACCCCTGTTTTTGAAGTCAAGCCTAAAAACAGGGGAATCATGGTAAAGTAATCCTCACTCTTCAATTGGGCATTTTGCTCACCCAATTTTGTTAAACATAGTAGTTGTTTGCGATTGAACAGGGAGGTGATAAGGAAGAGAACCGATGGCCGCCGTGGCTGAAGCCTCTGCTGAAGGAGCATTTCTTCGTCCAATGCAAATTCCACGCGGATTCCCACAAGAGCGAATGCAATATGTACTGTTTGGATTGTATGAATGGCGCTCTCTGCTCTCTCTGCTTGTCTCATCACCACGACCATCGCGCTATCCAGGTACCCTTCATTCATTCATTCGCCTTTTCATCAATTCTTCACATCAAAAGAAAAATTCCCCTTTTTTAGCATTTTGGTTTCTTTCTCATTGAATGGGCTATTTATCAGCGTTGACTTTTCATTTTGCATTGGTAGATTACTTTTGAATTACTTCTGATTTTTCTCGCATTGAATTGGTGGCAGATAAGGAGGTCGTCGTACCACGATGTGATCAGAGTGAATGAAATCCAGAAGTATTTGGACATAAGCTGTGTTCAGACATACATAATCAACAGCGCTAAGGTTGTCTTCTTGAACGAGCGCCCTCAGCCCCGCCCCGGCAAAGGCGTCACCAACACCTGCCAAGTATGCGATCGCAGCCTCCTCGACTCCTTCCGCTTCTGCTCTCTCGGCTGCAAGGTACTAACATTCACATTCCAAAATTGGACTGATAAATGATGGTTTGGTTGATTGCATTTTGTGATGATTGACTAATGGTTAATTAGTAGTATAATAATTGATTCTTGATTATCAGATTGTGGGGACATCGAAGAATTTCCTAAAGATTCGGAGGCATTCACCGGAGAAGAAGGGAGCCGTGTCGGAGTCAGAGGACTCGTACAGCAGCAGCCGGAATACGAGCAGCTTCACCCCGTCTACGCCACCACGGACGGGGCTGAATTTCCGGTCTGCAAAGCGGAGAAAGGGTACTCCACATAGATCCCCAATGGGAGGTTTCCTGTTAGAAATGTAGTGTCAAAAATGCTTAAAACATACCTTATGAATGAAGGGTGTAGCTCTGTTTGTGTTTAGTCAAGTTCCCTACCACATTGTACATAGAAGAAGCCACTATTGTATAGAAATGTGAAATGTAGACTAGACTAGAAACAAAAAATAAGACAATGTGTAAAGTTCAGTGTGGAACTTGGAAATATAAGCCTATACTTTGTGTATTTGCATTCATCTCCTTTTGATTTCTCAAGTTGAGCTTTTGTTTTACCTAAATTTGGATTTGATTGAGTCCAAATTTAGGTTATTAATTAAGCTGCAATGGGTATAATACTAACACATAGTTGAACTCAAGCGTTACAGGAAATGGGTATTCATGTTTTTTGTTTTTTTGTTTGTTTTGGGCATCAATGAATAATACTCCATGAAATGACTAATGAGATTGGGAAACTAAGAGATATGATGTCCACTTGTCTAATTTGTGGAGATATTTTGATGTTCGTAATTTCTATTTATTTCATTAATTAGTGTTCACTGTTCACAAACAGTAGGGTATTACTTCATCTTGTTCCACATGCCATGTTCGAGTTTCATAATCCACATTATGGGAAATAATGCATATATTTTGGTTTGGAGTAATTGAACTTTTCGATGAGTTTTTAGTTCTACAGCCCGCAACATGGTAGAGCAGGCGCTAATTATTAGGAATTGAATTTATGATGATTAAGTTCTTTTATTTTGTACTTAGACGCTTAATTTTCACCAAAGCATATAACAAATCTTATCACAGAGTATCAAATACTTGATCAGTCTACTCATGTTACTTGCACACCTCTTAATTTTCACCATAGCATGATATTAAATTTTAAGTCATACTCAATGTTAGTAGTATGCTACACCTCTTAATTAACGGAAATAGTAGTTTGATAGGGCGTCATTATCTTTATCATTTTTTTAAAAATATTCGAAAGAAAAGGAAAAAAATAGAGGGATTGTTATATTGAAATGCTAAATTTGGGATGATGAAAATGGCTGAGGTAATTTATAGAGGGACCCACCTGTGGAAGAAAATATTATTAAAATAATAATGGAATGTGTCGAAAGGTGATTGGTGATAAGAAAGCCAGGTGTATTGATTCTTGGAATCCATGGTTTGGTTTATAATTTAGTTTTCTTGGTGGAGGGGTTTACAAGTTGCATTTTTGGTGGGGCCACATTCATTTATTGCCGTTGATTTGATCTAATAATTCAATAGATTGGTTTACTTTTCATCGGCATCTCAAATTTCCATATGATTGGGCTCTGCTGCTTTGGTTGAACGAAGAACCGGAATATATAGACACACCATTCCTATATAAAGTAAGGTGTCAAAGGACGATATGAG
Organism: Salvia splendens; assembly: GCF_004379255.2. NCBI lineage: Eukaryota > Viridiplantae > Streptophyta > Magnoliopsida > Lamiales > Lamiaceae > Salvia > Salvia splendens. The sequence continues at coordinate 13,089,345 of NC_056046.1, forward strand.
TTCTAATTATAAATTAATAATGTATGAGAAAAAAAAAGAAATTAAAATAGTGATACTGAATAATTGGACTATAGAATAATGCGTGGTAGAAAAAAAAATTCAAAAATAGAAAATTGGCTAATTATAGGACAAACATAATAAAAGAACTGATTTTTGGTGACATTCTTTAAAGTTAATTTAATGGACAAACTTGTGTTTGTTGTACACATGATTGTAAGAATAAAAGGAATAACAAAAACATAATAGAGGTGAGAAATATTATTTGGAATGTTGGTGTCAGAAAAGTATAATCAATTATTGAGCCAATGTAAGGGTTAGATTTTTTTTCATAAGACAATATTGTTTTGCTATATTAGTATGCGGTTCACAGCCATTATTGTTCCTAAAATACAAGATAGTTAATATGATTTACTGTGTGATTTGGACTTGCTATAATCAGGGCGCGATTGAACGAGATCAAGAAGAACAACATGAAGGGAATTTTACGTGGTTCAGTTTTGGCAAACCTACGTCCGCAGACAAGAAATAGATTCACTCTTTATTGATGTATGCGTGAGGGTGAATTACAACTCAAGGCTACTGTGTATCAATCTCCTATCACTTCTAATCTCATTCTGCTGTACAAAGCTAATCAAATGATGATGATACGCTCCTTGAATCTAGTGTGTGTGATATGTGTGCTCTTGGTGTTGAGTTCCTTTATATACTCAGCTCCCAGCCTCTCGTAGCTCGTGGTCCCAGCTCGAGTGTTCACACTCATCACTTCACATAACAGAAAAACGGTTGACAACTCGCAACAACTCTTTCCAAAAGATCTAACCAATTCTCTTCCCTTTTTCAGCCATTGATCTTCTTTCATGAACATCCAACGACTCTCAATAGGTGATGCATGGTTATATCTAACAGGACTATCATTGATTCACACTCCTATGTTCCGTATAACTATCTTATTTGTGGTACAAAACTAAGGAACTTTACATTACCATTAAGATTTATGACATGCATGAACCATGTCAAGATCCTTCTTTTAAAGCGCTTCAAATATTTCATGTGTGATTTTCAAGATTGGTCCCATGATGACATGTAGCACAATTATTTAAATAGTTTGATAATGTAATTTCATATGATTTGTTTGACCATCATAAACTTGGGTTTGGTAGGTAGATTTTGGGATAAAAAATGACTAAATAACCCTCAAATAATCCAGGTAAAACACAATGGAGATGCTTTTGTAGGCACTTTTACAAATTTATACTTTCATTAGGTCATTGTACCAGTACAAGTTTTATTTCATTAGACCATTTTACAATTTTTTTATTTCATGTGATCGCTGTAATAATACATTTTGATATAGAAGGTTTTTAAATTTTTATTTTGATTAAGTTGGATCTTTATTTATCGAACTTTAGAATTTAATTGATTTTTCATATGTTAAATAAATTTATTTTTGATTCAAAAATATACAAGGTACATAAAAAAGAAATAATATGAAAATTTTATCATGTGATTTCTAGCTTGATTCGAAATAATTATACTATATTCAATAAAAAAATAATCTTTTCTTAAATAAGTATATAGATATTCAGTTTAAAATTTGAATGTATGCATAAAATTTTCAGATAGATTAATATATAATTTATTTTAAATTAATTAATGTTTATAAAATGATTTTTAATCTAAAATATCTAAACTATTCAATTATATATACAATTCATGTATATTTATCATTATGTAAGTATCTAGTATTAGCACTATCTGCACATTATCGTTTTGTGTTTTGAAGAGAAAGGAATCTACACATTATCGCTCCAAAAAAACATGTGAAAAATATGGATAAGTGTCACCCTCGTGGGAAATGCCACTAACTTTTACTACTGTTTAATTTTCGCCTTTTGTCCCATTTAATTCTAATGTACCCTCATCTTTGTTTATTAATTACTCGATCATCCACACACTTAACCTTTTGGAGCCGAAATGGAGGGTAAAGAGTAGTGAATATGCATACAATTATGACTTTGATTTTATCATCATCTTCTTATAATTAAGCGTGAAAATTTTAATATTGTTTAGAATTTTAATTTGGTTACTTAAACCTTGAATACTACTTGAAGGCTATTTATCATAAAACTAGCTACATTTTTGCCATTGCTAGAATAAGTACCAAGATTTTGTATAGAAACAAAAATTAGAACATATTTTAGCATACTTTAATCAGTTGAGAATATCTTGTAAAATCGAGTCATAGATTAGTACTGTTTATTTATGTTCTCTAAGTTTTTCTAAAGTTTTCTTCATCGATTCTTACCAAGTCCAAGAGAATCAAACCGCATAGATTTAGAATTCTATATATATTTATTCTCATTCCCTTTCTTCCGTTTCACACCAATTATCGGTTCTTCCTCTTGGAGAACCCCCTCAAATATATCCTAAACAATCAATAATATTAGTAAAATGTTTGAACTACATTTGGAAATTAGGGGAATAATTGAGAGAGCCCCAAAGAATAACAAATGAAGAAATCTCAATCAATGTCTAAGATGAATCTCGCATGGGGATTAATAAGTTGTTGGTCGATCTCCATCATTGTTTCGTTTCGTGACAAAAATCATAGCCCCAACCGTTATCGTTACAAACTTAATAGTTCGGGCCTTTGATTGATATTAGAAATAGTTTAAGATATATTTGAAGCTCGACAAATAATCAGGGCCTTTGTAATAATATCGATAGTATGTGTCACATTTAAAACATGACATAATTCAAGTCTTTTAAAATAAATTAAATAACATTAATTGCTATTTTGGTTTAGTGTAAAAAATCTCCACTCCTTTTGTCCTACTTATGTTCTAGGATGGTTACATTTGAAATGCACTACCAAGTGAAGACTACTTTGAGCCATTCTCCAAAACAGAAAAGGTCGTCAACTTTGAAGCCGCAATCTTGGAAAAGTTGAATCATGAACAAGAAAATATTGTACTCCACTTAACAATAAATACACACCTTCAATTCTAAGCATATTCACATCCAAAAAAAAATACAAGGCGTGATGATGTGCTGTATTAGGGTGAGATCACAAGATATAAATGTATTTATCATAATAAAATAAAAATATTACAAACAATAAAAGAAAAAGGGATGTAGCCTGTCTGTGTCCCAGATAGTGGGTTTGCAATTCAGGTTCGGCCCGGGGCACGACCATTGCCAAGCACATTGGCGCCGAGAGTACCTTAGACATGTGCCGTGGCCCGTGAGTGCCTCCTGCCTATTACCAAATCCACCGCCATTTTCAAACAAATATATATGTCCATATATTTATGTACATATCATTAGTTTATTAAGTAGTAGTCAAATTATTAACATTGTGAGTTAACACGGTAGGTTGTTTTACTAAAAATAAGTCACACTCAAATTTGGTTTTCACTTTGTGGGTAGTGAAAGCCAAGTAAAGAGGCACTCGGAAAAGTTAGGAATGAGTAAGATATGTGAATCAGTCTCCACTCATGCCTTCTTGCCCACCCCATTTGTTTTTTGGCCATAAAATATCGAAGTTAATATATGATGACGAATATATACGTCCTACTACACTAGCACTATATATGAAACTTACCATAAAAATAAAAGATGACAACACGTGGAAATGTGGAATGATCTCCATAGTTCTATTATTATTTAGAGTACCCGATCTTTCTATTTCACACATAAATGATACTTGATCTTTATTTTATACTATCGTTTTTGGTACTTATAAATCACGTTTTTGGTACCTGATGCAATTTTCACCTTAAAATACCCTCTAAACAAATTCATTTTTTCATTTGTGTCATAAAGGATATTTTGGGCATTAACAAAACTAGTAACAAAAGTGATAGTATTATAATATCTTCTCTCACACCATGTTTATCAGCAACTCACCAACCCAACCCAACCATCCATTTTTTCAATATTTAATTCATTTCTATCTCCTCCACATCATCTTTCACATCATTAATATTCATCCAACCCAACCACACATATTTTCATGGTTTATCAATGACCACCCAACCACACTATTATATATTTATTTTTAAATTATTTTTTAATACTACTATTATTACATGAAATACTTATTATTATAAATTTATCGACAAACGTAATAAATGACAAACTAAAAATTATAAAAACAAACAAATAAAAAACATAAATTACAATAATTGAAATACGAAATTGAAAATACATAATTGGTGCTAAAAATATTATTATCATAATCGGAGAATATATTATTGTCATCATCCTCCATAGCTAGCAACAAGGGAAACTAAAAAATATGAAATTCTATTAAACAATAAGGATTATAGGAGGAGAAAAGATGATATTTTTTGTGTGTAAAACTATAGCAAATATGGTCTCTATTTATAGAGGAAGAAAAATTATAAATTTTGGTATAATTTTTATAATTTTGTAATATAATATATTAAAGATATATAAATTATTAAAAATAAAAATATCAGCCAATGAAATTGTGTTTGACATAATCTCATTGGCTGAGTGGTGAAAGGGATGGAGAGACCTTCGGTCGGTTTGAAGAGAGAAAGAGACTCATGTCAAGGAGAGAGAGACTAATTGTTGAATAATTTTTTTTAATTTATATTTGTGACATGGAGGTCGAGCCCCACAACCGATAAACATGGTCTCATTCTCCTCACTCTTTATACTATTATTATAAATCAATATTAATATTATTATTTTGATATTATAAATTAACAATTAATTTATTTTTAATATCATTTAAATACTTAATCATAATTATAGTTATAATTATATTTAATTATTATAATAATATTATTGTTATAATAGTAAAAACTAGTAGTAATTAATAAATAATAATAATTATTATTTTATATTAAATTAATAACTAATCAATATAGTCTTAATCAAAATTTAAAATTGTGAATTGTATTCATAATGATAAAGAGTTGAATGTTTTTAGTTAGGTGTTTCAACCCTAAAATGAGTATACATAATTTAATTAAAAATATACAATTGATTTAATTACTTTATATAATTAATTTAATTAGGTGTTTTGTTATTAATTTATTTCATGAATACAATTAGATGTATGTATAAAACACTAAAAAGAAAGAGGAAAAAGAAGAGAAAGGAAAAAAGAGGAAACATAAACTAAGGAGAAAAAAGAAAGAAGAAAGGAAGATAAAATACTAAAAAGAAAGAAGAAGTTGAAGAAAAAAGAAAGAAGAATAAACTAAAGAAGAAAAAAAGAAATAAGAAAGGAAGGAAAAAAATCACATATTTGGTTCTATTTAATTGAAATTTCCAAAAATATTCTCTATAGTAAAAAAATCACATGTTTGGTACCTAGAGTTATTTTTGTTATGAAATACCAAAATCGATATAAAATAAAGATCAAATATCATTTACGTGCAAAAGTGAAAGATAAGATAAGAGATGTAGTTCACTCTATTATTTAATATATATGGTAGATGTCGTTGATTAGATGCATGTACAGCAGTAATCAGTAGACATCTCGAGGTTTCCCTTTGTTATGGATGTTTAACTCTAGTGAAGTAGTACTATACAAGTTATAATGTGATTGCCCCACCTTTCCTACTTTTTTTTTGTTTGTTTGCAAGTGAATGTTGAAGGTGTAGCCAAATGTCATCTTTGGTTTATTTCGATAATCAATGGATATTATTAACGTTTTAATTACTCGATTACGTGGCCATTGTAAAAGATGCGAATGAATCAAAGAACAAAATATGTTTTATTAATGATAAAAACGAATATTTTATATACATTGTTAGGCCTAACATTTAATTAAGAGAAACAAAACAAATTATTTTTGAACCCATTTTTGGGAATTAAGGCCCAAATCTGCAGTGCTTTATATGATCATGCAACCAATAAAACATCTAAAAAACATTCCCAAAAAAGTGTAGAGAAAAATCATGTCACTGTTATCGCTATTATTTAGCAAATCGAGTGGAGTGTTATATTACTAACTCAATACTTAATTGCTAATTATAATTAAATAATAGCCATTAGATATTCAAATTAAGGACTTAGATCATCAGTCCCGAAATGTCAATACGATCAACAAAAAACGTCAATAAGGTATTAATGTTAATTTATAACAAATTAGTTGTAATTAACTTTTAAAAAATATCTCATAACTTTAAAACGCATATAACTTTCTCGATTTAAATTATTTTTTCGCACAACATATATCAAATTAAAGATAATTTCATAAGGATTCTAACGAGATCTCACTTGCATATGTTCCAATGTCAAAATTTGAAATTTTTTTCCAAAATTTTCAATTTTTTCTTACAACAACAAATGTCAACATGATATATAAAATATGTCAATATAATACATGTAGAATGTCAATATAAGCAATGTGTTAACATTCTCAAAGCATTGTGTTAATATTTTCGAAACACTATATTGACATTTTCATCCAAAACACTAATTTGATAGTTTTTTTTTTATCTTTTTCGATTTAATTAATAAAAATGAAAATTACACGTGGCAAATTGTAGACAACAAGTTTTCTAAAATCATATGGTCTTAAGTAGTTAGCAATTAAATGATCAGTTAGCAATTGATCACTTCCAGCAAATCGAAGTAATCATATTTCATCTGTGCAGCACGAATAATTAATGTTTGATATGAAAATTTCCAAATTCAAACAAATCCGAGTGACGGAATCAATCATTTTTTAGAGCATCCACAGTGGTGCGGATGTCCCGGCGGACATTCCCGCGGACATCCCAAAAACACCTCCTGCCACGTCATAAGGACTTTCCACTGGACTGCCACGTCATAAGGACATCCCACTGCACAGTGACGGACATCCCGACGGACTTTCCACAATAATAAAAATTTACAAATTCACCAAATTAAACAATTTACGGAATTTTCAACGAGTTGTATTTATAGAATTTTCAACGAGCCATATTTATAGAATTTTTTAAAAAAATAATAAAATAATCGGGACGTCCGCGCGGACGTCCGTGGAGTCAACGCAATGGCGGACGTCCGCAAGGACGTCGCGACGGACGTCCCGGGACGCCGCGGAACTCCGGTATCCGCGTCACAGTTGCACAATGACGGACGTCCCGCGGAACTCCGGCCGGACGTCCACCGGGACAGGCGCCATTGTGGAGGATGTTAAAAGAGTGTGATCAACCGTTCAATTTCCTTTGTTTATTTAAATAATTCTACTAGACTAGGGTAATAAATTTGGTAAGTTGCTTTTATAGAGATGATGAATTCATTTAGAAAGAGTTTTCCATTGTCCATGGGCTGAACCCAAAAAGCCTGTAAGTTACTGAAATTACTGAAATTATATTCTTATGCATTTATATAGTTTCAATAAGCTGGCCCATTATGGTAAATGAATTTGTAGTTACGATTTGGGCAAGTCTAGCAAAGAAATTTGTTGTCTCTTGCTTTTTATGTCAATATTTATTCAGAATTTTAATATTCAATTTTGCTATTGAAGTGCAACACTATTTAATTCACTATTACAAATTAGTTTTAATATTCAGTTTTATCATTGGATTCAATATTAATTAATCAGAAAATAATTTTGAAACACACTTTTTTGTTAATTTTTTATTATTAAAATTACCAATGGAAAATTCTATTACTAGTAACTATCGACGAACAACCTATCAATAATCTTCTCTATTTGTCGATTCGGATGACATTTGTCCTCGGTAGTCTAACAGTAAAACTATCGTCACCCATCTGTAACTTTTTTTATCATCGTATTTTGCATTGACATTGTTTATGCATGTTGGTAAATTCGACGATTTGGATTTAATAACGGAAAAAATTGTCACGAAACTCGCTTGTTAGTGTATTTTGAAGTTAGTTCAATAGCAATCTTGTTAGCAACAAGCTAACAAATAACAAATCACAGTAGTATACGTTTCGACATTCTTGGAGCACTTCATCCGGAAACTTTCGGCGCATTGATTCAGCAAATAATGAAAATCCCAATAACATTATTTCTTTTAAGTAGCGATAATATCAATATGTGGGGTACTGACTACTGATCTCACTATTTATCTAAGAATTTACTTTTTGAAAACTATGAAGAACTAATGCATATTCATTCTGCGTTCACACATGCATGCACCTTTTCCTTTAGCTCTAATTCAAATTCAATCATGAATTCAGATTACTTAAATTCGGAATTGAAGATAATTACACGTAATTAGGAATCGAATTACAAGGATTTCGAATGTTCAAATTAATACAAATGACTACATATATATATATATATATGATATGCCACTATCATAGAAAAGTCAAACAAAAGCTAGTTATATTATCTTGAAATCGAAAATTTTATAAGCTTGAATAAGGTTTTAACTAAAAAGATGCAAATTAAATGTAAAAAACTAATTGGACAAGTGAATCCTATTAAATAGTTTTAAAATTAAATTAAATCACACTATAGTGAGATTAATTAAAGAAATGAAAATTAATTAAAAAATTGGTAGTGGGACAACAAATCAAGTGCCCTTAATTATAGTTTGTTCATATATAGATTAGAGTGCAAATTTTGTAAGCTAAAGAGCCACATATATTACACATTATCCCAACAAAATAAATCAAAGCCCAGTAAATAACAAGTGACAAACTAGCTAAATCAAAATGTCCCCCACAAACACATTCAAGAAGTAACTCATACTAGCAAATAGTAGGAGTAATACAAAGCACATCACCTTTAATTACCTAGTAAATAAGTTTAATAACAATAGTCCCATGAAACATTGTTAGTTTCAAGTGTATGTATTACCTTGCTTGTACTTTTTAAAGAGATCTTCAGTCTTGGCTCTCCTAAAAGCACAACATCCAAATACATAAACCGCAATGAAAGCGACAAGAGTGATGATCAAAATCATGTCTACTTTGATCCATTCTTTCTTGAGATTTGCAAGCAATCCGGCTTTGCACGAGTCGCAAGAATAACAGAGCTGCGTTTGGTCGTTGCTCCATTGCACACAGTCCGTGTCCGCCGCATTGTTTATGGGACTGATCCAGTATGTAGGGTTCACGAACGTGTACCCGCATTCTGTTGGCGGCTTGCAGCACCCCGACTGCAAGCCGGGATGGACACATTTTTAAAAGTCATATTAGGAAATGAACATATTTTTTTAAAGACAAGGTCAAGTTAAAATGATTAATTACCCTGTTTATCACCTAAAGTAAACACTTCTTATAAAAATCAATAATCAAATATGTCCTATATTAAGGGAGTATTTTTTTTTATATTCTCACATGTTTTAATTATAGGGTAAATGATTTATGGTTAAAATGAAAAATTATAAGATGGGGACCAATGTTTTCAAAACCAGACCAATAATTGAATCAACAAAGCTATTGATTCATGGTTCAACCAGTCAGACTGATTTAAAAAGATAGAAATGAAAAAACTTCATTAAGATAGAAATCCAAATTTAAGTCCATTGTTTGAAAAGATTGCTCAAGCTCAAAGAAAAGTTAAGTAACATGTTTTGCAGAATCATGTTTTGTGTGGTAATCAATCTAAGAATAATATTTACAGCACCATAAAGCTACCAAGCAAGTAGTAGTAGATTAAAAGCTTTAGTATAATAAGGTCACCTTTTGCAGGTCTAAAGAGTAGAAGTTGTCGGACTGAATTCTACTACTAAATCACATAAACTCACTTTCTTGATTCTTTTAAAAGATGAAATTTGAATGAACTTCAACAAAATAGAGTAAAGCAAAACCACATACACACTAGAAATGAAATTTGATAAATTTTTTCCTTTCCTTTCCTCCCACTTTGTTGACAATTGAGATTACCTGCAAAGGAGTTATGGGAGCATTGAAGAAATCCTGAGCCGCACGGTAGCTCTGATTCAACTCGGCGCAAATGGTGGTGGAGCTGAGGCAGCTCCTGATCCTATCCCACTTGTACGTGCTGCTAACGCGCTGCCTCAGCCAGCCGGAGTAGCCGTCGAGATCGTACTCCCAGTAAGTGCGGCTGGGGACGGGGTGGCCCCCGCCTCTGCTGGTGACCATGTAGATGAATACAACCAGGCAAGCGAGAAGTAGAATGAGGAGAAGCATGGCGACCATGTAGGCAATGAGGAGCCACTGGATCCTCCAAAACCCTCCCACGAAGCCGGCCAGCGCCGCCACAAGGATGAGCACGCCCAGGATGATGACCGGCCACTGCAGGATCTTCACGCACGCGTTGTCCGCCTTCGACGACAGCGTTATCCCCGCCCATATCACCGGGATCGACAGCAGCATTGCCACGAAGTTGGCCCCGCCGATGATGTTGTTACTCAATGCCATCCTAATTAAAAATGGCTTTTTTGGGAGAGTGAAATGTGGAGATGTTTTGTTTAGTGGGAAAAGGGTTTTGATTATATGATGGACTTTGTTTCGACTTTTTCAACGGGAGACAGCATGTAAAGTGAAACATGGGGAGAAATTCGTTGCTCCAATGCAGGTTTATGCTGTCATCACATCTGATTCATTTTCTCAATTTCTTTTCACGGGAATGGCATTGGATTCTTTATTAAGTTGATATTAGTAAGAAAATATTTCCTTGCATCAATACTTTTATGGATTTTGTAGGACCATGCAATTAAGCATCATTTATATTGTATATGTAGTATTGATTTAATATTAAGCTATAATTCATTTAATATTCAGTACTAACATTTTTCTTGTCACGTATTAACGACAACAAAAATACTGTATTCGCTAGTCACATTGCATTTGTTTTTTCACTTTAGAGTTTCAATTGAAGAAGAAATATAAGTTTAGGGTCTTTTGCATTAAGAGCATCTCCAATGGCGGCGAGCGGGCCGGCTAGCCGATTTCCGGCGCTCGCCGAACCATTGTAACCGGCCAGCGCCATTTCGGCGAAAAAATCGGTGAGCGCACGCCGATCCGCGAGCGCTGGGCGATGCGCTCGCCGGTCTGCTCGCCGCCATTGCAGGCTCCGGACCGGCGAGCGGAAATTTTAATTTTTTTTATTTAATGTTTTTTTTAATGAAACTCATTCTTGGTTGTTTCTCTTTTATAGAGACATCCTTGAATGTTTTATGTTCCACTTTCGATGTGGGACAAACTCATTCTTGATTGTTTCTCTTTTATAGAGACATCCTTGAATGTTTTATGTTCCACTTTCGATGTGGGACAAACTCATTCTTGAGGATGTTGTAATGTTATTTTAATTTTAATGAAGCGTGTTTTTTTAATTAATGTACTTTTTAAAATTTTAATATTATTATTGAATTTTCTCGTATCTGTGTCGTAAATTTAATTCCGTATTTTGTGTGATTGTCAATTATTATTTGTTTTATATAATTAGGAGTGATGTAGCTAGACTATTGCTAGGCTATTGCTGGGCTATTTGTTTGTCCTAGTGATGTGGCAGGAGGATTTTTAGTGCTGATGATGTGGCAGGAGGAGTTTGTGGCTGAGCTATTGTTGGGCTATTGCCGGGCGAAAGCCACTGGAGATGCCGTTATAAGCAATTAGTAGCGGGTTATTGACGGGTTTCTTCAACTGCGGGCCTAAACGTGGGCTTCCCACTTTTTTATAAAACTATGGCCTAACTAATAAAATATTACCATCAACTCTCATCTCGTTTTACAATTCAAGTTGATGAATAGTTAACTTATACTTTAGCAATTAAAATATTAATAAATATTAATTTATTTCATATTTTATATTATAAATTAATTTCAATAATGTTGTAGGCTAAACTTCAATAATATTACATTCCCAAAGTTTGCAGAGTTACAAATAGTATTTGGAAGTCCATAAAATTTAGCGTTAAATTCACATAATTTATTCTTGCAAAAAATTTAATTATTTGAAAATTTCACATAATTTATTAGTTCTAGTATTTAAGAACGTCAATTTTGATTTCGATAAAATATTATTTAAACATGAAAAATAAATATCTATAACGTAGACGAATAAAAGCATTTAATTTGTAGTGTAAAGATGAAAAAAAGATGGCAATAGCTATTGTTGATCTAGGCTAAAACTTGGAGTTCTCACGGTCACGGTGATACACTTTTTTGTGGGCTCAAACATTCGAGCTAAAGTTCGAAAATTGGGCTTTCAACTACAATTAATCTAGGCTACTTGTCGCTCAAATGAAAGATGATGGCACCCATTTATATGCACTCCTACAATTTAAGAATGAGAAAGATCAAATCCTCATTCCTCCCCAACTAAAATAAAAAGAAAAAAGAAAATTTGTAATTATAAGATTGAAAATGCATCCTAAGACATGGATCATCCTTCATTTCTAAATTGGACTCCAATATAGTATGATGTTGGAAGTCTGAAAGGACTTTATGAATTTCCATATCATCATCATATGACTTTCTTTTTGTTGTCTACTTGCTCTTGTTAATCGCCCATTACTCTTTTTTTGCTCATCACATAACGCATTACTAAAAGTGTATACAAAGTTGAATAAAATGCCCCCACTCGTCTCAAAAGTTGCCCACAATACTCAATCTTCAACAGAAAAAAATATACTAGTACTCCATCCGTCTCATATTACTTGCACTGTTGCTTTTCGACTCGTCACAAACTCTTTACACTATTTATAGTTTAAGTTAGAATTAATGCATTTGATTAATATGTTAGTTTAAGTTAAGAGCTCCTTTATTAAGTGATGTCTCATTACACTTAAAATTCTAATTTAATTACACTAAAAAATCAATCTCAAATTTACGGCCTAAAATGAAAAGTGTGAGTAACATGGGACGGAGGGAGCATATAGTAGTACATAGATACATCATATGTGCATCATATTTATTCAATACATTCATGAATTCAATGAAACTCTTTTTCCTATTTCCTCTTGTTTTGCTAATGTCTTCTTTGAAATCCTTGTTTTCTTTATTTGTTGTTTTCCATAAATATGGTATCTCCATTAGGTGATAAGTAGGGTATTGAAGTGTAAAATCATGCACTACATAGTACATTCCCCACCCACAGTTATCAAAATCTTTATCGCCACTAGGCGATCATCAAATGTTCATACACAGGAATATTGTACTCAATTTTATTGATATCATCCATTTTTTTCAGGTTCCTTCCGTCCCATAAAAATAAAGACATTTTTCATTTTGGGACGTCCCAATATTTGAACTTCTTTCTCTCTAATAAGGTGAGTCTCATTCTCCACTAATAATACTACAATTATTTTTCTTTTTATCTATTTCTTACGTTACCAATTGTGCATTACTTCTCGTGTCATCCCAAATGTCCATATTTTTGTGAGACGGAGGGAGTATATTCATTTCCCATACTAAGCCATTGATTTCACATTTTCACTTATAACGTAGAAACATGCATATGCCTTAAATACTTCTCACTCTTGGTGATGCATTGGCCTGTTGTAAAGTGTCATCACTATCTTAACATGTAGTGAAAGCTCGTGTTGTCAGTCTGTTTACTGCAAAGCTTTGAGCCTTTTCACTGCAATATGAAAACGACAAGCTTCCAAGCAAGAACTTGTCCTATAATAAATTTCATTCATGATTATTAAGATAGTAAGATTCATGGAGGTTAAAATCTTCCTCCTAGTGCCTATTTCTATCTTCTCCTCCTCCATCGATAACTATGTCCTCTCTATGACTCTTATCTATTTTATTCCTTCACTCAATTTTGTGTCTAATCAACGCATGCATTAATCAAATCCGGTCACAATTGTTTTTTCCAAAATCTCAATTTGGAACTCGTTATATACGTTGCTTAATTTTGTAAGGGTTTAAAGAAATGCCAATGCAAGCCAACAATAACTAAAATTTTCGACAAGGAAAGTGTTAGGCAAATTTCCAAAGACGCCTTATTACTACAAGATAGAGAAATGCATGTAAATTATACAACTATCATAATTAAATTTTAATATATAATAATAATCGTAAAAATAACAAATAAGTATAAATGTTTGGATTTTGAACCTATATTAATTAAATAAATTTAATTAACTAATTGATTTAATAAATGAATGAATTAACTATTTTAATAATTGAAGTAAGATATTTTAATTAGTTACATAATAATTATAATAATGATTGTTATTATTATTTTATTGATTTATATGATCATATTATATTAAAATTTTCTAAAGAAGTTATTTGAATGACATAATAATCACAACAACCTACGAGAGTAAACTAACATCCGATGTAAATCCATAAATTAAACACTACTACATAAAATTAATTATCTTCATCTCACCGATATTTTCTATTTGTTTTACCCAACCGAATTAGTAGATAGTTAAACTAACCAAATGATTAAATAGAGGTACTACAATTTTGGAAAGCGACGTCGAAAACAAAAAAATATTGATTGATCTCGAAGCACACGATTGAAAGTGTGGGAACAAAGCATACATGAAGGTTAGTAGTGTGGTGAAGCAAACCATATCCCACATCGAAGAATGAACAAGAGTTGCAAGCATATAAATGGCCTACCCCAACTCCATTAGTATGAGGCCTTTTGGGGAGTACCCCAAGAGCAAAACCGTGAGGGCTTTGCCCAAAGCGGACAATATCATACTAATGTGGAGTTCGGGTGTGCACCATCGGGACCCAACAGTGGTATCAGAGCCCTGGTTCAGGGGCTGGGCCTGTGTGGCTCGGGGTTCGGTGGGTTGCGCTTGCAAGTTCTCCGATGTCTCTGCGTGAGCTCGACCAAGACCTGTGGTAACCTGGTGACCTGTAACATGGGGCACAGACATGTGGTCTTGGTCTGATGGTCTTGGTTTGAGGGGAGGATTGTGGTGAAGCAAACCATATCCCACATCGGAGAATGAACAAGAGTTGCAAGCATATAAATGGACTACCCCAACTCCATTAGTATGAGGCCTTTTGGGGAGTACCCTAAGAGCAAAACCGTGAGGGCTTTGCCCAAAGCGGACAATATCATACTAATGTGGAGTTCGAGTGTGCACCACCGGGACCCAACAGTGGTATCAGAGCCCTGGTTCAGGGGCTGGGCCTGTGTGGCTCGGGGTTCGGTGGGTTGCGCTTGCAAGTTCTCCGATGTGGTGTGTGAGCTCGACCAAGACCTGTGGTGACCTGGTGACCTGTAACATGGGGCACAAACATGTGGTCTTGGTCTGGTGGTCTTGGTTTGAGGGGAGGATTGTGGTGAAGCAAACCATATCCCACATCGGAGAATGAACAAGAGTTGCAAGCATATAAATGGGCTATCCCAACTCCATTAGTATGAGGCCTTTTGGGGAGTACCCCCAATAGCAAAACCGTGAGGGCTTCGCCCAAAGCGGACAATATCATACTAATGTGGAGTTCGGGTGTGCACCACCGATACCCAACAAGTAGTTTGTAGTGACAACTTTACACGTGAAGTTGTTTTCTTCCCCTTTGGCCTTATCTCACACTCTAAGATCTCTCGACTTTTTCCAAATCTTCGAGGCTGCATGCATTGAAATTGAATCTACCTGCACCTCTCCCTCTCACACCTTTTCAATTCTTGGTCGTTGATGGACCAATCACAAGCACGACACGTCTGCTCGCCACCTAGTACGCCGCCTACCGCCGGAAGCATAGGCCGAGGAGGATTTGAGAAGATCTCTCCGACATACTACGTCGTAGTGAGTAAATTATTTGTATTTGAATTTTGAACTTGATGTTACTATGATTGCTATATATCTTGGATTCATCATTAGCTTTCTTTTATGTTTAACTATTACTCTCTCCGTCCCACAATAAGAGTCTTGTTTTGTCATTTCGGTCTATCCCAAGTAGACCCCACATTCCACCAACTTATTCCACTCACATTTTATTATAAAACTAATTTATATAAGTGGAACCCATATTACACTAACTTATTCAACTCACTTTCCTTTACATTTCTTAAAATTCGTGCCATAACTAAATATTACTTTTAATCCGAGACGGAGGGAGTATTATTGAAGAAGCATTAAACGTGTTTAAAATATAAGTCAATGCTCTAAATTTCCTTAACATCTAAAATTCTATGATCCTAGCAGTGGTAGTGGTGTATCCAGTCAATCATAATTATAGAAGAGGAAGAGAAAATGAGGAAATAGAATATTTTTGTAATTGTAATTGGCTAGACATATCACGTGGCAATATGTCCGTACCATTGAATTTTTATTAGCCTTTTTGTAGTCATATTCTAAAGAAGTAAATGCTCTTCAATTACAACATAAATGAATTACCAAGGAGTTAAAACATACTCGCATCTTAAAAATTGATTTAGTTCACTATAAATTAATAACTTAATAAGCAATTCATAATAATTACAGAAATTTAAGTTATTCCAAAAGTTTAGGATCCAAAAAGTTATTTTGCACAAAAGAACTTTTTCGATCATAAACATTTACCTGTTCCAAAAGTGAATACATCTATCCTCTGGCATATTGAGGCAAAGGAGAAATAGAATCTACAAATTCACAATAATGAAACAAAATCCACTGTCATCACATAATTATACTCCACTTTCTGTGAATACATCTAACCTTGAATTGGGAATTTTCCTGTGATTAGCTTCCAATAATTTATAATTTAGAAAGGTTATGATGCGATTTTTAGGTTAAAGGAGTAATAAAATGTAAGCATAGTCGTACCTACTTTTATTGGTTTTGTATTAGTAGTATTAAAAATCTAAGAAATTTACCACAATTAATGACATCTACTAACTTGGGTGTACATTTCATTGTCTCTTTAATATGGCCTATGCATCTTGCTAGCTATAGGTTATTAAGTTCAGATTTACTCTTCTGTTCCCATAAAACTCAGCCTATACTATACCTATACATATATCCTACTTGAATGTTTGGCTGGATTCAGAATTTCAGATGTTTTCACATTCACAGCATTATAGCCTATTCCCTTGTAACCAAAATTAGATTCACAAATTTTACTATATATCAATAAAACAGTACAAGAAATGAATGAAGAAACAAAATTACTTTGTGTTTACAATTTAACGCGGATACAAATCACTGATCGTTGCTTCATTTCTGGAAAACTCAGTTGCTCTGATCTCATCGTTGCTACTAGGCACGAAAAACCCGGGCTGCAAAGGCACCGGGAAAGTGGAAGACAAGCTATTAAGCATCACCACAACCGAAGCCATCGTTGGCCGAACCTTTGCATTTTCTTGAACACACAACAAACCGATATGAATGCATCTCAGCATATCATTCCGAGAGGCCGAAGCAGACATCAATGCCGGATCAATCATCTTCTTCGCTGTCCCCGCACGCCAATTTCTCCAAGCCTGTATTACAAAACTAATGATTTTGCCTCATCTATGTTGACATTTTAACTACTATAATCAATGAGAAATTTTCAACTTACAAAGCTAAGCATGTATTCTACATTCTCTCCATTCTCCACATTCTTGAAAGAGTTGTTACTCTGTCCGCTGATAATCTCCAACACCAGCACTCCAAAGCTAAACACGTCTGACTTCATCGAAAAATGCCCGTTTCGTGCATATTCTGGTGCCATGTACCCGCTGCCAAAAAGAAGGCATAATAAAAGAACAAGTTTTAACTTGATTGTGGATCTAACTAAATTGTTTAACATGATGAGTGGACTTACTAGGTTCCAACTATTCTGCGTGTATTGGCTCGTGTTTCATCCTGTGTGAACAATCTTGCCATACCGAAATCTGAGATTTTAGGGTTGTTATCTTCATCTAGGAGTACGTTGCTCGCTTTAAGATCACGATGAATTACACGAAGACGAGAGTCTTCGTGCAGATAAACAAGTCCCTTGGCGATGCCCTTTATGATCGTGTATCGGACGTCCCAGTTAATAGCCAAACGCTTCATCGGATCTATTTCTCAACAATATACATACATCAATTTTTAGTTTATAGAATTATGGTGTTTTTTATCAAGTGGCCGAAATGAAAGAAGGAATTACCAAAAACAGAGCAATCTAGGCTCCCATTATGAACAAATTCATATACGAGAAGCCTCTCCGGTCCTCGTAGTGAGAATCCCAACAACCTTACTAAATTTTTGTGCTGAAGCTTGACCATCAACACCACTTCATTCTTGAACTCCAATTCTCCTTGCTCTGAGTTTCTTGATAACCTTTTGACTGCAATTTGTTGGCCTTTCCGAAGTTTTCCCTAAAATAAGATTATAATAACATGTGTAAAACTAAAAGAATGAATAGTTTGCTAGTATTTTTATCTTTACAAATGGATGATTGGTTAATAAGAGATTCTAGTATAGATATTGGAAATCTAATGCCTAGCTATATTTGACGAGTTTTAGGTAATTTCGACACAAAGAGAATTAAATGTCATTGTGAACTTGTTACAACTCGATCATACTACACCTGATATTCTGATACGAACTGAGATTGCTTATACAGTCATACAGAAACAGTGCAGGTTCCAAATGCTACTTTTCTTACCAACTAAATTGGAGCAATGTGCTAACAGGGAAAACTGCATAAAACTCTAATAGTGATTTTCAATTTATACCGACTAATTTTGGAGTTATATAATACAAGTAGCTTTTAGAATTTACCTTATAAACTGCACCAAATCCACCTTGTCCAATTTTATGACTATCGGAGAAATTGTTGGTGGCAGTTAGAAGCTCTTCAAAATCGAAAATAAGGGACTCTTCTGCACTTACATACTCCTCCTCATCTAATCCTATATAAAATAGTTAAACCTCATAAATGTTAAAATGTAAATATATGTTAGAAACTGGAGTAATACGCATCACAAGATTGATTTAAAATTAAACCAAAATAATTGGATTACTTTGTAATGTGATGTGCTCTGTTTTCTTCTTCAATCTCTTTCTGACATAAGTGCCAACACAAGCAGCAATAAGCAGAGACGCAACAATTGGAACAAGAATAATGATCACTGTTCGAGTGCTATTACCATCGTCGTTGCCTGCAAAATCCACATTACAAACTCCTTTACATATTGGCAAAATTGACATTTGGTACCTATCGTTACATTTTTGGATTTAAGTGTTCCAATCACCGAAACTTTTTGCTGAAATAAAATGATTAGTACTCAGTGATAGTAATTATCAATCATAGGACAAAATAAACCATTACCCTTATATTTATCACATAAGTGAAACAAAAACTCATATACATGGCACTATTTCAAAACTAAGTAATCCAATGTCCAACAATAAATATCTCAACTTTTATCGGTTTGGATTTCAAAATAATCGTTTGACTTTGTAAAAAAAATGAATAGAAAAGGATAGTGTAATGTGAATCAATCATAGTAATTGTTTTAGTAATAATGTGGGTCCTACATGAAATGGGACATTTATTGATGGACTGATAATAAAGACATTTAATGCAGGGGCGGACACACTAAGGCAAATGGAAGGGCTTAAGCCCTTACCCCAAATGTTATTTTTTGTTTTTTTTTCACTGGTACAATTTTTGAAATTTTCAGAAGAAAAGGGCTGAGTTTGAGTAATGCTTAAAGAAACAACAATGGCAGTTGTATGTTGAAAACTTGAAACGAAGAAGAAGAGTATTGAATATTAGTAATATAATATTACTAGTACTATTTACTATAGATAGTAGGCTACTAGCACTTTTTAAGGCTATATAAGTGTAGAGTATAGACTATAAGTGTAAAGCGTAGACAGAGAATTTTTTATAGCTTCAAAATTTTTATAGAGATGAGTATCTTTTTAAAAACTAACCCTTTTTTATTACTAGAAGTTAAAGATAATTACGGGACTACTTTAAATTAAACTCATTCTTCTTCAAGTTAAAAACCTCCAAATTAGAAGCATGCTGATTATTTGTTTCATTCTTTAGGTTAGATATATGTTATACTAGTTTAATGTCCTATAAAATATTTATGCACATCTATAGTTTTGTTGATTGTATTTTCCGTCCATAAAATACATTCCTACTCTTTAAAAATAGTAAAGTGATAGAAAAATAAAGAAAAAATGTAGTTGAAGTAAAAATGATACTCAAGTAGAGAAAATTATATATATTGACTATATAAAATATGTGTGCAACGAAGCCCTTACAAGAAAAATTTTCTGCGTCCGCCCCTGATTTAATGGCCGACGAGAGAATATTAAACTAAGTTAATCGAACGGATTACCTGGCGATGACCGTGTCGCTGGAGCCTGCACCGGAGGAGACAGGGGCGCTGCTATCATCGCTCGAACTTGCTCGATCCGACTAATATTATAAAAGGGATAGATAGTATATTCAAGATAACAGCCTGGCATATACACAACAATCCGTGACCTGTTATCACAACAGATCATTTGCTCCGACCTGATCAAGCAATCGGCGCATCCCGCCGCCGACAGATCCGGCACGCACTGCACCATCGCAAACATCGTCTGAAAATCCGGCGCCGTCCCATTCCCCGCCGCGATCTTCATCAGCGGCCCTCCCGCAGCCGCCTGGGCGCGAAGCTCCCTGAGCAGCACCCTCAGCTGCTGGTTGAACTGCTCGGGGCTGCTCAAGTTCTGGACGCCCCTGGAGCGGACACTGTATGACTGAGCTCCCGCGCCGCCGGATATGGGCACGTCGGAGTAGCGCAGAGTGCACGCTTGACGGAAGAAGATCCCCTGTCTCCGGTTGGGGCAGAGCGACTGGAGAAGCGGGGCGATGGCTCCTCGGAGGCAGCTGCGGCATTCCTCCAGCTGGAAGTCGGTTCGGCAGAGTGCGCTGGCGTAGACTTGGTCCGGGGCTTGGCCGGAAGTGGCGTTGTAGTAAGCGTTGTCGGTGATGTTTGGTGCGAGGGATGAAATGAGGGAGATGAGATTGGTGCTGTATGTGCCGTTGGCGGTGTAATTGCCGCCGAAGCAGCCGTAGTTTTGGGCTGTTACGGAGGCGGAGAGGTTGGTGAGGATTGCCAGGATCAAGAGGAGACATGTTTGACTACTCATTGTCGTTTGAGTTTGCTTTCAAATCTGGGAATGGAAGTAAATATACCAAATTCAGACATGTTGGGTATTTTATAAGAGCTAGTGGCATAAAAGCATGCATGCGATGTAACGACGAAATATCCTTCTAATACTAAAAAACTATATGTAGCCCATAACTGATGTTACAACTTGGTGCGGAGATTAGAATTAAGTAGAATTAACATTTACATGCTATTTGCTAATAATTTATATTTACTCTCTGTAAAGTTAGTTTCCATTTTAATCTTAATATAATCAATTGTAAATAATACTACTAATGTTTAAATAGTTTTGGTGCTTATTGAAAGTTATAAATAAATTTCAGTTTAATATAGAGTATTTATTAAATTGCGATATTTCTAGAATAAAAATTAAAATGCTTTCAGAAAAGCTGAGATTTATTCTCACTTCAGAATAACATATCAACTCCCTCCCAAACTTCCGCATTGCTGATGCCCAAATTAGCTTCTAACTCAACCAAACTCAAACACCCTTTTAGTCTATCAACTGCTAGTAAATGTGATAGTGAAAATATAGTTGTAAAAGGATGTCAACAAACAGTCTATGTGTAAGTGTAATTGCATTATAGTAGTAAATCGTAATTTCAGACTTTTGCTAGTTGCAAGAAACATCGAGGCTCTCTCATTGCACATTTTATTAGCAAAAAAAAAAAAAAAATGACGCATGCTAAAGGCGTACAACTACATTGGGGTTTTGGAATTTTGTGCACCTTGATTTGTGAACCGCTATAAGTCTATAACCATGAAAGGCATTCAAGCCTTCTGAAAAAAAAGAATGAAAGATATTTATGCATCTTGTCCGTGTAAACTACTTCCTTCGTTCCATAGGTAATGAAGTCATTTCCCTTTTTAGTAAAAGTCAACATATTTATTCCTACTTACGTTTCCTCTCTCTTACTTTATTATCTTTTATTTAATACATTATACATTATTTTCTTAATCTCCGTGCCGAAAAGAAATGCCCCATTACTATGGAACGGAGAGATTAACACCCAACAAAGATGTTTAGGCTTTGCATGCTCTTACACATGAACGAGAATGTATTATGTACTCATGAAGTAGTGGATGTGGGTTTTCATAAAAGATAAAGATGTAACACCGCTAGCAACAGAGCTTCATCGAACTGGACAAAGCAAAATTTCAACAAATTAAAAGACTAGGCAGAGAGAGAGCTTGACAACTTGAATATTGTGAATGTAGAGATTTTGGTGTTCTGTATAAATGGACTTGACTACCATATAATAGGTGTAATCCAATGCATGATGAGGCAATTGAAGTTAACACAACTTAAGTCTGTCATCATTGCTAGAGTGAAACGACTCCACCGGGGGTTACAGATGTTACACGCGCTACTCAGGGACGCGTGCTCGAGTTGAACCTGGACGGACACACCTCACATCTAGGTTCGTTCACGTATGAGACTTCTATATGTCAGCCACATTTCCTTCGCCTCATTATGTTGGCGATGTGGCCACCTCTGACCACGGACCACGGCTCACGACCTCGGCCTCTGCATCCACGAGGCGAGGCAGCGGCGTGCGTGTGAGGTTTACCACCCATCTTTGTCCACTTTAATTATTATATGTAATAATTTAGCCTCTTAAATATAAGATTAATGAAGGCTCTAAAATCTATGTGGGATAGTTAATACACCTACTCACAATTGAAAAAGTATGAAAGATAAGAAGGGTGGTTAAAAGTATTGTTAGTGGATAGTGGGGTTCCACATTATTGTTAATGTTTAATGAGTTGTAATTGCATAGTGGTATAAGTTTTAATTAAATTGATATATAAGAGTAATAAGTTGTGGACAACTTTCCATAATGAAACAAATGCCACTGTCTTTACAAAATTGAGTGATGCTAAATGGCCATAATGTGGCCGGCCATAATGATTTAATTTAGTCCATTTACATGAATAAAAAAATTAGAATTACCGATATAAACTTATATGTGTGTGAATGGACTTGTAAGTTGATACTTATCTTTGAATTCCATTACGAAAACACATTAATATCACGAATTACTGTATACGTTGAGCAACAATCAAGAAATGACAGTAGTAATAAGTTGAGCAAAAACTACGAAAGAGTAACACTAACATGTTGAGCAATATATAATGAAGATGATATAAAGTAAAATCAAGTAGTATTAAACCAAAAATTTGAAAAAAAAAACAATTATTTTTGTTATTTAATTAATTTATGGCTGGCCATAATATGGCCGCATAGCATTATTCTACAAAAGATTATAGTACTTCACTTTTCCCATTTTGACCTTGAATTGGAAAATTTTCCTGTGATTAGCTTCCAACAATTATATTCCAAATTCAGTAAAAGCAAAGATTAATCGTTGGGAAAGATTATCATGCTATTATATTTCCTACTTGTATGTTTGGCTGGATGGCATTCACAAATCACAATAGTTTGACATTCATAGCATGATGACTCTGTTTTTTTCCCTTCTAACAAAAATGAGATTCACAAATTTTACAATGTATCAGTAAAACAGTAAAAGAAATGAATGAAGCAACAAAATTAAATTTGTTTTTGAAACACACGTGTTCACAAATGTTTAACGCGGATACAACTCACTGATCGTTGCTTCATTTCTGGAAAACTCAGTTGCTTTGATCTCGTCGTCGCTACTAGGCACGAAAAACCCGGGCTGCAAAGGCACCGGGAAAGTGTAAGACAAGCTGTGAAGCATCACCACAACCGAAGCCATCGTCGGCCGATCACTTGCATTTTCTTGAACACATAACAAGCCGATATGAATGCATCTCAGCATATCATTCCGAGAGGCCGAAGCAGACATCAATGCCGGATCGATCATCTTCTTCGCTGTTCCCGCACGCCAATTTCTCCAAGCCTATAAAAATACTCATGATTTTACCAAATCTTTATTGATGTTTTAACCACTCTTAATCAATGAAAATACTTGAACTTACAAAGCTAAGCATGTAGTCTACGTTCTCTCCATTTTCTACATTCTTGAAAGAGCTATTACTCTGTCCGCTGATGATTTCCAACACCAGCACTCCAAAGCTAAACACGTCGGATTTCATCGAAAAATGCCCATTTCGTGCATATTCTGGTGCCATGTACCCGCTGCCAAATGTACATAGGATATGTTTTCAAGCAACCGAAAAGAAGGTACTATAAAAGAACATTTATAACTTACTAGGTTCCAACTATTTTGCGTGTTTTGGCCAGTGTTTCATCATCTGTGAACAATCTTGCCATACCGAAATCTGAGATTTTAGGGTTGTTGTCTTCATCTAGGAGTATGTTGCTCGCTTTAAGGTCACGATGAATTACACGGAGACGAGCCTCTTCGTGCAGATAAACAAGTCCTTTGGCGATGCCCTTTATGATCTTGTATCGGCTGTCCCAATTAATAGCCAAACGCTTCATCGGATCTATATCTCAACAATATAAGTACATATATATATATACATCAATTTTTAGTAAACAGAATTAGGATATTTTTTCATCAAGTGGCCAAAATGAAAGAAGTCATTACCAAAAACAGAACAATCTAGGCTCCCATTATGAACAAATTCATATACGAGAAGCCTCTCCGGTCCTCGTAGTGAAAATCCCAACAACCTTACTAAATTTTTGTGCTGAAGCTTGACCATCAACACCACTTCGTTCTTGAACTCCAATTCACCTTGCTTTGAGCTCATTGATAACCTTTTGACTGCAATTCGTTGGCCACTCCGAAGTTTTCCCTATACAATTCATGCGTATATCAAACTATGCACTATAATATTTTTCCAATAATTTTATTGAATATGAAAGTTTGGTTTCAACTTATCTATAGTAAGATGATTAATCCCAAATTTTGCCTCTAGATTAAAGGCATATTTACCTTATAAACTGCACCAAATCCTCCTTGTCCAATTTTAAGTCTATTGGAGAAATTGTTGGTGGCAGCTACAAGCTCTTCAAAATCGAAAATGAGGGACTGCTCTGCGCTTACATCCTCCTCCTCCTCATCTAAGCCTATTTAAATCACATAAAATGTAAATATATGTCAGAAGCTAATATGCATCATAGTCAAATGATGATTTAAAAATAATTGGATTACTAATGTGCTCTGCTTTCTTCTTCAATCTCTTTCTGACATAATTGCCAACACAAGCAGAAATAAGCAGAGACGCAGCAATTGGAACAAGAATAATGATCACTATTCGAGTGCTATTACCATCATTGTTCCCTGCAAAAAACCAGATTACAAACTCATTTACTTAATAGGCATAATATCATTTAATACCTATCGTTACATTGAGTAATCAACGTGTAATTTGGGATTACCTGGCGATGACGGAGGAGACAAAGGCTCTGCTATCATCGCTCGAACTTGCTCAATCCGACTAATATTATAAAAGGGCTCAATAGAATATTCAAGATAGCAGCCTGGCATATACAAAGCAATCCGTGCATTGTTACCACAACACAGCAATTGCTCCGCCCTGATCAGGCAATCCGCGCAGCCCGCCGCCGAGAGATCCGGCACGCACTGCACCATCACGAACATCGTCTGAAAATCTGGGGCCGTCTCGTTCCCCGCTGCAATCTTCATCAACCGGCCCTCCTGCAGCTGCCTGGCCGCGAAGCTCCCTAAGCAGCACCCGCAGCTGCTGGTTGAACTGCTCGGGCTGCTCACATTCCGGACGCTCCCGGAAAGGACACTGTATGATTGAGCTCCGGCGCCGCCAGATATGGGCTCGTCGGAGTAGCGCAGAGTGCACATTTGTCGGAAGAAGATTCCTTGTCTCCAGTTGGGGCAAAGTGATTGGAGAAGCGGGGCGATGGCTTCTCGGAGGCAGCTGCGGCATTCCTCTGACTGAAAGTCGGTTCGGCAGAGCGCGCTGGCGTAGACTCGGTCCGGGGCTTGGCCGGCGGTGGCGTTGTAGTAACCGTTGTCGGTGATGTTTGCTGGGAGGGATGAAAGGAGGGAGATGAGGTTGGCGCTGTATGTTCCGTTGGAGGTGTAGTTGCCGCCGAAGCAGCCGTAGTTTTGGGCTGTTACGGCGGCGGAGAGGTTGGTGAGGATGGCCAGGATCAAGAGGAGACATGTTTGACTACTCATTATCGTTTGAGTTTGAGTTTGGTTTTAAAATTGGGAATGGGAAGAAATTAAGTAGACCAAATTCAGACAAGTTGGGTTTTTATAAGAACTTGTGGGGTGGAATATATTGCATGCATGCTATTTAACAACCAAATCATTTTATTTAAAATCAATATGTACGTCAAAAGTTACTTATATAAAAAAAAGACTATGTAGGTCAATAGTTGACCTTATATAATGACAATATATTGGTCAATAGATGACCTTATATTAAAACTACGCGGTGTGTAGAATTAAGCAGAATTTAATATATTACTTTTAATCATTTTCAATTTATATATTTATATAAACTCTGATATTTCTAAAAAAATTTAAAGTTGTGCAATGCTTGGCAAGTTGAGCTCACACAGAGCCAAATTTAGAAGGAAAACATGGATTGAATAAATATGCCGTAAACAGGACGTTCACTTACTGAGTCGTCGTCACTCGTCACATTTCATGAAAAAAAATAAACATTGTAAACCAACTCATTCTGCCAAAATAACACTAGTATTAATTCAAATTTCATTGTATCTTTTCCTCCCAATTATTACTCATTCTCTAAAAATATTAGTAATACTCACACCGTCCCACAAGAATATGCACTATTTACTTTTTAATTCTTAATTCATTCCACAAAATTATGCAATTTCTAATTTTAGAAACTTATTTCTCTCTAATTAGATGTGACTCATTCTCCACTAATAATATTTTAATTATTTTTTCGTTCTACCTCTATGTTACTTTACTAATTTTGCATTAAAACTCGTACTGAACCCAAAGTGTATATTATTTTGGGATGGAGTAATTATTATCAAACTTCATTCTATCTTCTCCCCTCAATTATAACTCATTCTCTTAAAATATTAATACTTCATCTCCATGATTTGAAGATTCATTTTGACCCGACACTGATTTAAATGAGCATTTTGACTCAGACACGTGCAAAAAAAAATTACTTGCAATTACCTTAGGACAAAAGAAGTACTCCCTCCATCCCTATAAACATTTGGTTGGCATTAGTTTTAATACATAATTAGTAAAGTAACAGAGATATGTAAGAGAAAAAGTAATTAAAGTATTTTTCAGTGAAAAATGAGTCTCACCTCTACCTCTTTAGAGATAAAAAAAACTTTCCAAATTAGAATATTTATAGTTTTTAGGGACAGATTAAAAAGAAAATTGTTAATACTTTTGAGGGATGGAGGGAGTATTATTTAACACTCCTATAAACAATAGTATGTCGTTTGTAAGAGCTACACTAGATTCTATCCTCTTGTTGACTCCCCAAGGTCCATACTACATATACATACCCAAGCCTTCCTTAGACGAAATCTAACTTTGAAATGGTGCTCAGCCTCGCAAATCGCAATCACCTGAAAGGACGAGTGCACTGGAAGATTTTCGAAGTCTGTCGAAAATACACCCCTTTGATAGTGAAAAATATAGGATGTCAACAAGCCCATCCAATTTGTGGTTGTAATTGCAACATAAATCGTATTTCCAGACTTTTGATAGTTGCAAGAAACATCGAGGGTCTCATTGCACATTATAGCCAGAAAAGCAAAGGTGCAGGTTATGGTATAACTTAAGACCGATGAAGTAGCTTACAACACAAATAATAAGTAGACTTATGTAATCAAAATTTAAAAATGAAAACTATCACGACTATGGATAAATTTGTTAGTTATTGGAACTTGATAATTAACATACTCCAATGACCTGTCGAGAATGATGCAGATTTTATATCTACTAAAGCAATGTGAATAGATGAAACAAAACCACTAACCTAACTCTGCTACAACTCTCCACCCTAGAAAGGTATCAAATGTTTTGTACATCACTCACCAGTAATCCTCTCTAATCCAAGTGCTTTGGATACTGGATGCTTCTACAAGTATTTCCTCTGTAGTCTGTATTGAACAAAAAAATGCAGCTCTGCAACAGCAAAAACTCAAAGTTAATCACATTGCTAGAACAATAACCTTCAACAATCAGCAACAAGTCTGATTGATTTCTGGAAATATACAGTTCGCTGCAATCAACAAGATATGATATGCAAGGACATACCCACTCATTTGGTCTTTTTTACTCAGAAATTCTCTTGTTTCTTGCCTCTGCTTTCCAATGCCTTCGGCTGGATCCATTTGCTGCACTACTATCCGAAATTGGAGTATTTGAAGGATTTAATAGTGGATTTTCTTGATGGCCGCCACCATCCACAAAGGTCGCTGAACTTCCGCTTGAAATTACAGTGCCACCATTATTCAAAGGACATGTTTCTGAGTTCTTGTGCATATGGGCTGTCCTGGCATCTTTCTTCCAATCTCTCTGACAATGAATACGGGTCAAGTAATCTGGGCCATGACCCGGGGCAATTCCGCTTACTGAAATATCAACTTCCAGAGGTACAGATAGAAACTCAGTATGCAGCTGCTGGTAATGCACAGGTGTTGATTGATCAATACTTGAAGCCTTTCTTAGATCAGCTTCTTGACGCTTACGAGCTCTATATCTACGTTGCCTCTCCCTATTCTTCAAACGACGAACCGAAATATCATCAGGACTTCTAGCAGCTTCTTTTTCATCATGATGCAACAACAGAGAACCATCCATCCTGGAATAACCACAAGTAAAATACAGGTTAGAAAGACATGTGTTTCAAAAGAACATCAAGTAACTCTTGATTGCACATTTACTTCATCCATATTGATTTTCAATAAAAATTTAATTCCACAATGAACAAATAAACTGGGTTTAAAAAAGAAAAAAAATAAAAAAAAAATAAAAAAAAATAAACTGGGTTTATTTTTCTGTAAGCAATCACCACACGTAAAGGTATAAGAGGCACAGAAACGTAAAAACTGTTCCAATTAGAGGAACAATATATAGGTGCAATGGAGACTTGAGATGACAGAAACGTAAAAAAACTGCTCCAATTAGAGGAACATTATATAGGTGTAATGGAGACTTGGAGATCCTCTCAGATAGGAACATACAAGTATGTAATGTTTCTGAGAGAATGAGAGTATGGATGCATGTTTAAATTAATATCCAAAGTTAGTGCCATGGGGAATATAACTTTGAAAATCCTTTAAATTTGAGCCTGAGGTGTCTTCAACCACAACATGTAGATCATAATTTTTCTCCTTGAAAGATGAATTATAGCTTCTACTAAGGTATAAATATTTACAACACATCTGACCAGCTTAAGGAGGGTAGGCACTAGGCACTTAAAAGAGCGAATTTTTCCAAAGCTCCTTATCTTTAATAAAGTATGTTTGAGCCTATAAGAAACAGCAAAGCAGACCACATGTACACTTCACATGCAAAATTGCAATAGCTATAACATAAATATAGATGATCCAGTACTTTATATCCACCAGATGGAAAATTTTACAGTTGAAAAGAGGATAAAACAATGAAGGTGGTCATTGGCTGATAGATCTTTATGAAACACTTTTAGCAACGCAGCAGATATATTCAGTTGGCAAGAGATATTATTGAGAAAGAAAGAAATAAACCACTAAAAGGTAGCAGTAGGTAACTAGATATGGCTTGAAGATACACTAAAACTGATGGTAGCACTAGTATCCTATTTTAAACAACAGCTGAAGAGAATTAACTCAGTGGAAGTTATCCTATTGCTTCTTTTAGTTGCAAGAATTCAAGAGGTTGGTAAGTTTTCTTCCCAAGTGCTATTGACTTAATGTTAGCCACTTGATTCAATTATTCTAGTTTTTTCATAAATGATACTCCCTTCATCCCTCACAGGTATAGCACATTTGACTTGCATGTGTGAAAGCCAAACATAGCAATTGTGCCACACTTTTGAAGGACAGAGGGAGTATTAACAACACCATAAGTATGCGTTGCAACTTGCATGTGTGAATGCCCAGACTGCAAGCATCACACATGATGTTGTCAAAAACGCGCCTGGGGCGCAGGGTGCATGTGGCTTGGCTGGAACCGCCCCTAGGTAGCCACAGCGAGCCAGGGGCAGCTGTGTGATCCTGGAGCGGTCGTGACCTTTCAAATCTTTAAGCATTAAAACCTTCAAACGCCATTAAATCTTTTTTCCCTAAAATTACTAAAATACAAAGAACGTTGAAATCTGACATAATCCTTCAAATCTCCAAAAATAATCTCTAATGTTCCTTTAAAAACAATGAATGTTCCACAATTCTGAATACGGCTCATTTTCAGCATTCTTCTTCTACTCAAATTCTTCCTTGTTCTTCGACTCAAAAGTTTCAAATCCTTTCTCAATTCAACTCACATTCTCCCAGAATATTTGAAGAATGGAGAAAATCTATTAGAAACAGAGTCATGTTTCGAATTCCACCTGTGACTTTTCTTTTTATTTCCAAGGTATAAAACATACTCCCACCGTTTCCTAAAAATAGGAACTTTTGAACAGCACGGGTTTTAATAGTACAAAATTGGTAAAGTAAGAGAGAGAGAAAGGAAAAGTGTGTTAGTGGAAAATGGGTCTCAACTCATAGAGAGAAAGAAGTTTCCTAAAATGGAAAGTTTCTATTTTTAAGAATCATACCAAAATGGAAAGAGTTTATATTTTTAGGGATCAAAGGGAGTATGTTTTTACTTCTGTTTTCGTTTTCGAATTCCACTTGCAACTTTGGTAATTGTCTTTTTTAATTAATCCCAGTGACTTCCATACAGAAGTTTCTATTTCTAGTGCAGATTAACTGATTTTTGGAACTGTTAGTGCACCCGATTAGAGGGCCCACACCCTATCGCATCGTGTCACACATGTATTTTAAATGTAGAAGTTATGGATACAAGAAGATGGCTAGTCCTCTGTGGCAGTCTTTGAATAACCACACCACTACTTAGGGGAAAATAACTGACAGTGATTAAAATCACCAATTCTTCATATAGGAGTTTTCTGTATCAGACTATCAGGATTAATCAAATCTGCATCAAAAACTACTTTATAATGGCTCCTCCATTCATGAATTAATCATTGATCTCTATATGAGAGCCAGAGACGAGAAATTATCAAACGCATCACCTTCATGTGATTCATCACAGTTTCTATGAGGGAATTGCTAGAGGAGTTGAAGTCGTGTACTACTATTAAGAATAAATTAAAGACTGAAGACAGCTAAATAAGCTTTGTTTTTACCATTTTAGCATTACTGCTCAGGCTGTAACACAATCTAACGATGTCTCCTTGGATGATCATAACTTGCATGCATTCTACAGTAGTATTTTCCAATAATCAAAATCACGAAATCATCAGAGCTCGCATCGGGCCCTACCCTTTCACAGATATGAACTTATTAGATCTCTGTTATTATCTATTTCGAGCCATTTATTTCCAGTTTAGCTAAGACACATGTTACAAGAGCACTTTCTTACCTAAGTTTCTCTTATTTGATATATCATGTAAATTGTCATTTTCCTGAGACTTTCTTCATCCATTTACTACTTTCATTATTTTCAAATGAATACATAAAGCCAGGCGATAAGCATAATAAATTAATGAGTTAGCAAAGAAATGTGTGAATCAACAATAAAAGCTCAGATTCCCCATTTCACAGAGATAAAAATCTTAGTCATGATCTCGCAGCTAAATCCGTTCACGAGGTATACATATACATATTAAGCAACAAATTTTAGTAATCAATCGAGATTACACATCGATGCATTGCGTATATAGAAATCACAAAACACCCTAATTTCTACAACCACGCCCCTACAAAAAGGAGAAAAATTTACCTGGTTGAAGATTCCCCGATGAAAAAAACAGGTGTCAGGAAACACCATGAACAGGCCGCCGTAGCTAGGCCGGAAGATTGAAGAGGAGATGGACGATCGAGAAATGGGATTGGAGTTGGGCCAAGCTAATTTCAGTTGCTTTACGGAGAATTTCTTGGGTTCATAATTTGATAAAGTCAAATTTCCACTAAAAATAACAAATTAATTTTAATTTAGTATACTTTATGCTAATCTTACTTTGTCACCAAATTTCGTTGTTTAAAGATAACCTTCGACTTGTTACAAATTACTACTGGTATAGGATAAAAAAAATTATTGATAGCTGTGTTTGGGTATGACATGAGTACTTGATATTTGATATATAAATTAGAAAGGTATCTCAAACTTTGTCAAACTATCATTTTTTGTATGTAACATTTGAAAATATGTCCGTCAACTTCGACTTAATATCATTTGAGCTATTATTTTTTTTACAGGAATATCCTTAGAGCATCCATAACGGGTGCTCTTAGCTAAAAGCAGCTTGTGCCGTCAGCACGACACGCGACGAGCTCGCCGTTGATGAAAGACCACGCACTCAGCCTACTCCAATTTAGTTTGATTAGTAGTTCCATCGATTCATAGATTAAACCGTGAACTGATAGTTCCATTGCTTCGATTAATGTTCTGATTTTTGTGACACTAAACTATTGGCCTTCCCATTTTAGGATTCAGTGTTAAATTTGAGGTTGGTTGAAGTGTTCTTCGAACTAATGTTTCGAAAGAATCTAGAAACAAATTTATCATTCAAAATATCCTTCATCAAAGGTACATATGTACAGTCGCCGCCAACTAATTGGACTTATGTCCGGCCGTCGTCTTATTGAGATTAGGCTAAAAATTCTAAATCCTGAAAAATATACTATCTCCGTATTTCAAAAATAAAAACTTTTAAAACGGTACGAGTTTTAATGCATATAAAGTAAGATAAAAGAAGAGAAATTTTGATAAAATATGAGAGACAGAGAAAATTTGATAAAGTAAGAGAGAAGGAGAGGAGAAGAGAAAAAAATAATAAAATTAATGTTGGTGGATCGTGGATTCACTTAATTATAATGGTATAAGTGGTAAATAAATTGATACTAAGATTTTCTTGAATAAAAAGTTTGAAAGTTTCTATATTTAAGAGATGGACTAAAATGGAAAGAATTGTTATTTTTAATATACGGAGATAGTATATCCAAATGCGTAAAGTACGTACATTTCACGATAATTTTAAATGTTACAGATCAGATTCAAGTGAATCATACTTATAATTTATAAAATTCATTAATACCACAAAACTGCAAAATTTATTAATGAATAAAAAATACAAACTTGGATAGAAGTTAAAATGTTTAATTTAAGAGAAAACTGAAATTTCAAAACTCAAATTTTAATTTTGAATAATGTTTTGACTTTTGAATTAAGCAAGTTATAAAACTGAAATTTCAAAACTCAAATTTCTGTAATCTATTCCTGATTATATGGATCCAGCTGCTTAATCATTAACAGTGACAGTAACTGAATCGAATTAAATTGGTGATTGTCAAACGCTGCCTTCAATTCTCAATAAAACTGTCTTAATTTAATCAATTCTTACATTTGCGTTGACTAACCACAAGGTTTCACCGGCGCTTCTTCAGCTGCAGACAAGAAATTGCTCGTGCTCCACTCCATTCGCCCGCAGCTCAAGGTCTCAATTTCATTTCCTTTTTTGTTTTCCATTTCTATAAAGACCGGTCCTTTTTATCTTGGGATTTGAAGGAAAGATTGAGGAGTTGTGAGTTTTTTTGAGGGTTCCTTGGGTTTGAGGCCCGAACAAGGAAAGTTGTCATTTTGTTTCTCTGTGGTGGAAGAATCAAGGTTCTGGAGTTCAGCAGATCGATTCAGGATTTATCTGTCTTGTTAGGGCTTCTTGGGTTTGAGGTTTGACAAGAAGATCTAGGGATTTTGCTTTGTCGGTGGAAGAATCTAGATTTTTGAATTCAACTCTTGAGGTTTTGGAATTATTTGATTACTGAAATTGGGGGGGTTTTTTGTTGAAGAAGAAGAAGAAGAAGTAATTAGGTTTTTGCTGAGGAAAAAGTGGAGTTTTTAGTCTTGAAAAAATGGATCCAAATCAGCCACCTTCGAATAGGCAAACTGATCATTTAGGTGTGAACAAGATTGGGAAAAACATCAAGAAAAGCCCCTTGCATCAGCCTAATTTTGCTAGTGCTGCTGGAAGGCAGCAGCCTCAACCCCAAGTCTACAATATCAACAAGAACGATTTTCGCGACATAGTTCAGCAGCTCACCGGTTCACCATTACGCGACCAGCCCCCTAGGCCTCCCCAAACCCACCCGAAACCCCCCAATAACCGGTTACAGAGAGTCCGTCCCCCACCTCTGGCTTCGACCGGTAGACCTCAGCTCCCCTTTCATCCTCAGGCCCCAATGCGAATGCCTGCACAAGGCCCCATGCCTTACCCGAATAACCTAGAGAGACCTCCACCCCCGGCCCAGTTTGATCAACGTTCCCCCAACATGTTGCTACCGTCCCCTCCTCCTGATGTATGGGGAAACACTGCCGAGTCTCCCATTTCTGCCTACATGAGATACCTTCAAAACTCCATCATAGATTCGGGTCCCAGGCAACCCCACCCTTACCCACAAGGCCAAATGCAGCATCAAGTTCCTGCACAAAATCTACCTCAGCCTCATGCATTTCCTAACCCGGCCATGCCTCCGAGAGGAAATGGACCTCCCACGAATCTCCCATCCCCTCGGTTCAATGGTCCTCCACCCCTTCTTCCATCGCCTCGTATGAATGGGCCAATGCCCCCTCTTCCTTCACCAAGGGCAAACGGCCCTCCACCCCTTTTACCCTCTCCAACTTCGCAGTTCCTCTTACCTTCGCCTACAGGCTTCGTAAACTTGTTATCTCCGAGATCACCTTATCCGTTGCTTTCTCCAGGGTTCGACTTTCCCCCGATCTCACCCAATTTCTCGTTCTCTGGAATTTTAGGTCCCGGACCTCATCCACCTCCCTCCCCTGGTTACGGATTTCCTTTGTCCCCTCCGGGTTTCTTCCCTGTACCCAGTCCAAGATGGAGGAACCAATAACGGTTTAGTCGAGACTCGAGCACAGCTTCTCCTTCAGGGATCATGATGTGAAGTGCAATACAAGACTTAATCTTGAAAATGTTTCAAGCCTTTGTACTCTTCCTCTTTACTTTTTTTTTTTTGGTTTTTATTTGCTCACACAACTTTGTCTTCTTTGTATGCAAACTATGTAACAGCTACTGTCTAGTCTTTAGATGATTGAGTAGAGATTCCAAAGCCAACTCTAGTGCTTAGATGAAGCTGCAGTAGGTAAGCAGATAGTGTTGTAGAATTTGCAAAGTTATGTAGGTTGCCTCATGTACACTTTATTATTTTTCATCTATATGTTCAATTGACATTTCAATTTTTCCATAACCATGTCTTGCAGATTGTGAATGTGCCCTTTTATGGATATGGTTGTTGAAAAATGTGTACGCTATTGCTAAGCTATTCAAGAAAACAGTTAGGCAGAGCAGAGGGATAAAATGTTGGCACTTCATTTTATGGTTGATTTTTTGTCATTGCAAACATAATATTCTTCTGGATTTTGGTCAAATTGTAGACTGTTTCAAAGTTATCTGCTTTGAGCTGAGCGTGGAAACGGTCAGGCATTGAGGAAAAAGACTTCTATTTCCGTGTTTTTTCCCTTTTTTGTCTGTGTTTGCTTTTTAAAATTTTGTGTTTTTGTTTTCATACAGAAAATATTGCATCAGTAACGAATGCAAAGTTTGACATGCCTAAATCAGAGAAGAAGAGTTTTGGATGTGTGTTGGCAAGATAAGACAATATTCTAGATGATGGGACAGAGTTTCTTGTCTTGTTTCTTTGTACAGTGACACCAGTTTCCAGAAAAGGAACTAGGGAGTAAGAAATTAACTTTTAAAAAAAATTTAACTTCTCATAAAAATATATTTTTGAGATAAAACTATGGAATTGATAAAATAAGAGAATAATAGAAAGAAAAAAAAGTAGTTATTATTAGTAAAATATGAGGCTAATCTCGTTAAAAGGAAAAAGTTATTAAAAATACTCTATGAATTATTTTTTGGAACGGACAAAAATGAAAATAGTACTAGTATCTATTTATATGGAAAGAGGGGAGAATTAAATGGAATTATGATACATGAAATATTTAGTATTAGTAGAATTTATTCATTAATATATTATTTTCATGG
Source organism: Salvia splendens (assembly GCF_004379255.2). Classification (NCBI taxonomy): domain Eukaryota; kingdom Viridiplantae; phylum Streptophyta; class Magnoliopsida; order Lamiales; family Lamiaceae; genus Salvia; species Salvia splendens. Next base: position 13,125,468 of record NC_056046.1, read on the forward strand.
TCAAGTTAAAATAAATAGCACTAGTACTCAAAATTACTATATCACAATTATCTTTTTCGACAGTCAACGAAAGTGTGTCGATTTCGACTTATCTTTGTCGTATAAGTCCACTCAGGCACTCACCATTCCTCTACTCAAGTCTCAAAGAGTATATAGTGCTAGTGATTTATATTTTGAGTAAATTTTAATTAGTGTTAAACAATGTTTGTTGAAATTATAATAATCATTGATCAATTGTTTTATATATCGACATGCCTAGCATTTGATTGGAAAATGATAGATGCATTATGTAGTTCTATTTTTGTGTTAGTTGAAAGTTTAGTTTGTTTAGTTTTATGTTTGAGATTTTATTAAATCAATTCATTGGTAAATATAGTGCTCAAATTCTTTTAATTAACTATAAACAGAATATTGATTAAATTAATTGATCATGTTTATATTTTGAGTCGAAGAACTTTGGTCTTTATAACCACCAAAGTAAAGACGCTTCTTTCATTGTCAAAGTAAAATACAACCCAAATCTGAATCTCTGAATATTTGAAACCCCCCATCTCATTCAACATTTCAAATTTCAGTCATAACATAAATAACGAAGAGCAAAGTTTTTCCAATTTCAAATTTTGTACAACAAAGCAAAATCAATACCCAAACTACATGCCGGTTCTAGCAGCAGTCCATATCTGCTCATGAAAACTGATCTAAAAAGCACAAATTCTTCATAAAACCTAACTATGTCGCCCAATCCTACAAGGGCCATAATGTTAACCATAAGAGGAGATGTTGCTGCTATTTCCAATTCCAGAAAGCAAATGATACATTACAAGTCGACAACCTCGTCATCAAATCATTAGCAGTTAGGCCATGTCAACTTCCTTTCTGGATGCTGCCAAGGGTAGCATGTCTTTGCGCCATAAATTATCATTGGAGAACCTTTTCAGGAGTATGCTACATGAAGTTTTGATCTTAGGTAGAAGATCTCAAGACTGCATCCACCAAGTCAAAAGGGAATGCTTTAGAAACCCATGTTTTAACTTCCATTAGAATTTGATGCATTCTTCTTCTTTCTCTTATGCTTAGGTTTCACAGCGTCCAATAATGTCTTGGCTTTGTTTTTCTCCTCTCTAGCTTCAGCTGCCACCAATAACGGAGGTGATGGATCTGCATCTCTATGGGATTCATCCTTTACATTCAACTGTTGCTTTTCAGGTGGCATTACATCCATCTTCAGATTTGGTGTTGCTACAGCTGCAAGATATGAAATGATTTATATCTCTATCTACAGAACTAGCGGAAACCAAATATGCTGGAAAGTAATATGAATATCAATTAAGGATGGAGACTGGTTCTTGTGAATGAAGTAGACTGGAAGCATCTAAGAGTTGGCTCATGCCCAGTTGAAAATATAAAACTACCAAAACTACATACTGTATATAAAAGTTACCAGAATCTGAAAATATAGAACCACAAACAATTGAAGGAATAAAACAGAGGGACGAAATGATAAAGAATCAGATATAGTTGATTTCAGAGAGCGAGGCACTTGGGTGTCCGAATATAAGAAAAATCGTACTTCTGAACAACAAGAAATATGCCATAAATGACATGAAAAATATTCATTGAACAAAAGATCAAGAGTAACTCCTTCTGAGAGGGAGTAAGATGGCATCGGGAAGAGAATTACAAACCAGCAAGAATTCGTACTAGGGAAATTCTTATTTCTTAGAGTCTAAAACCTAGAGTGCCAACTGCCAATATTTAAAAAGTAATAGCAATAAAAAAAGTAAATGTAAGACAGATCTTGAAATAATTTTATTATCAAACTTTCAGAGGTAATAATAGAGTTTCATCACTCCTTCATCAAATGCACAAACTGTTAATAAAAGATTAATCATCCTAAGAACTTTTGACAGTTTATGTTGTGGCTTGAAATTGTATGGAGAGGTTGTGAATGATTGTGTGCCTAAGTCATCATTGGTCAATTTGTTCTACGGAAACAAACACAAAGATGACAGAACTACCAATAGAATACCTCGTGAAGCTAGACTTGCTTTCAATTCATCAGTATCTGCAATCTTTGAGTATGGATCCCTGCAAGCACAAATAATATACATCAAGAACATGTCTGCTATAAAAATTCAGACCAAGCATATGGTGATGTATTTTGAAGACCTGGATGCATAGATTCTTAAATAGAACAATAAATAGACCAGCTTATTAAATAATTTGACGATTTTGCAGACTGTGCAGGCATCCATCCAATTGGCGTAAAATTTATTGGGATTATTAATCAGCATGACAAACATAAGATGTCAACTAACCTATATCCTGTACATAAACGTACAGCCTGGACCATATATTATCATAAAGAGCAATGAAGGAGATTCCCATGATCATATCAGTAATACTACTCCTCAGACCATGATGTATTCCACGATAAAAAACATTCAAGTTCATTGTGAAGTGAAACATATATGTGCACATATTCAGATATAATAAACACACACAAACAAACTCATACAAATAATAATTGAAAATAAAAAGGCTTTTCATAGTGATAGAAATCCGTGGGTTCCATCCTAAAACCAATTGGTGATAGGAGGAGAGGCCCATGAGACTTATATAGTAGATTAAGCTCTTTGTGTACACCAACGTGGGATATTTTTTATGTTCATTTTATGTTTCAATTGTCAACACCCTCCCCCAAATCCTTCAAGGTGAATCTCGGAGGGATTGGACTTTTTTATGATCGATTGGACAATCAGCCCAATTTTTTTCTGATCGGTTGGACCACTGGCCCAAATTTTCAGCCCAGTTATACTGCTGGGTCAATCATTTTTTTCGGTTTCAGCCCTGCTGGGTCAGTAAATTTTAGCCCACAATCGGTGACCCATTCTGATACCATGATAGAAATCCGTGGGTTCCATCCTAAAACCAATTGGTGATAGGAGGAGAGGCCCATGAAACTTAAATAGTGGATTAAGCTCTTTGTGTACACCGATGTGGGGTATTTTTTATGTTCATTTTATGTTTCAATTGCCAACACATAGTAAGAACAATTTCCAACAATTTCCTTCACTGAGGAAGTCAGAAGAATAAGTATTTACCAACTAGAAGGTCCACTAATGAGGGCTTTATGTTTGCTGTGTCTCAAACTGCTTTCATCTTTCTTTGATGAGTGGCCCTCAATTTCCATGTCATCACTTTGACATTTCACTAGTTCCAGTTTAGACTTCTCCATGTCCTTTGATATATTGCTGATATCTACTGAATCAGGGTGTCTTTTGATTTTTTTCAAATCTCTTTTTGTTTTATATGATTCAACCTGCAGAACCAATAAATAATTGCAAAATATTTCACTAAGCCGGGTTATATAATACATTATGAGATAGAAACAAAAGAATAAACTTAGTTCAGTGCCAGCAACAGCTGAAGCATGTGTACTGACAGCTTTTTTAATTTTGCCAGTAATATCAGCAGCCTTCACCGATGCTATCCGCAAGCATTGCATTACAACACTTTGCATTACACCTTCTCCTCCAGCTTTTTGAATAGCACAGACATCACCATTTGTGTTCAAAGTAGCAGTCAGTTTTCCACCCATAACAGCTTCTTCAAAGTGTGATGGGTCAATAATCTAGCAACATATGTGGGGAGTAGTGTATCAGTAATCTAACTAATCAAATGTGAGACAACAAACATGTGAACTCGGGGGAAAAAGTCATGTAAGTCATGTCCATGATAGGCTTACCACTCTGCTCTCATTACCGATAAATGCAAATGTTACTGCTATTGGGAGATGGTGTACAATCAATGCTAATGGTTCCCTTACCTGCCATAGCACAAAAACAAAATTTAAAGTTCAATATCTATTATCTAACTTTTTACACAGGACAGCCAGGCAAAATAAACAGTTCAGCACCCACCAAAACTCCCCTTTTATTAGTAAGAGGGGCAAGGTGACAAAGCTATTGACTTAAAAACAAATTTATTGCATGCCATAAATAAAACATGCTTCGTGCTAGCAGGACAAAATTGCAAATAGTTTAGGGTGCAAAATATTTTGAGATCATCTATGAAGGGGAGAGAACAAACTTCTGATGGATGTATTATAACTTCCTGACCATCTTCCCCTCCCAGTGTGCACTCTGGCCTTCTGAATGTCAAGAGCGCAGCCAAGGCTGCAATATTTGCAGCATCAACAAGATTCCTATTTTCAAGGAAAACAGAGATGCCAATAAAATAGTCTATGATGGCCAGCAGAAACATGTAGATCGTCTATTTGAATTAAGGCATAGATGTACGGCTTACCCGCCATTGTCTAGAATGTGAAGATCGATACGGATAGACCACACCCATTTCCCAGCAACGACACAAAGTGATTCAGTGTCAATGGCCCTGCTTTCCCTGTGAAACACATTTCATGTTTCAGCATGAAACATGATGTTAAATTTCACACTATCTGCTAGTCCTATAAAAATCATTTATGCTTCTTTGAAAAACTCCAGAAGATTTAGTTCAACTTCAGTAGATAAGCAAAGTGCTGTCCTAGAAAAAGCAATTTAATGAAAAATGCTGTTTTATAAAATTACCTTAACCCACGATCAACTATCCGTCCCAGCTCAACAGCAGATTCCCCAGGACGACCAATTTCAAAAGAAGGATCTGCCATTGGCGAGAACTCAGTAAATATGGCAAGAGTGCCTTCATTAGGGCGATCACGGTAAGGTTGCACTAGTTGTGATGTTACAAACCCCATTACGCGAGTCTGGCCTAGCTGGACTTCTGATGAGCCATCTTCACTGTTCAGACACCAAAAAGTTGACAATTTTATTTCAACCCACACAACCACAATTATCTCTAAATCATGATCGTAATTTTTATTATAAATGAAGAGCACAGAGAAAATATATAAGAAACAACAACCCAAGATTTTATATGTTTCAACATCAAATATAGTTATCCATAAGAGGTAAAACACATTCGCTGCTTAAGAAAGTCCAGGCACCGATGAACCTTATCATGAAAAAATTACAAAAAAAACTACAACCACTATCCTTAATTTTAAAAGAGAATAAAGGAGATTGACAAAAGCTCCCAATGGTGGAAATATAAAGTTCTAGTTTTCCATAGTTAGTGATTAGTGATTTATCACAGGGAAAACAAATAAAAGATCACTTAAACACAAGAACCTTTCCAGTGTAAAACTCAGAATAAATAGATGTAGCGTGAGACGTGAGTTCTATACTAAAGTAGTTTGGACAAGGGATTACACGATTGACCTTACTATCTTTCTCCTATAAACAAGATGAAACTAAGAAATACTATAGTTTTAGCCAACTACAATTACAAGTAATAAAATCTACTTTGGTAAAATTATTTGGTGAAACCGAAGATGATGTCTTACATGCCGAATTGAATAGTTAGATTCCGGTAATCAAAAGAGCCACGGCCGTCGATTCGGAGGTCAGAGAGCAGGGCTGTTTGAATGAAGTTCTTCTCATTGACGGTCATCCGCCACGAATTCGCCAACCGCTGCTCCATAGTATGCGAGTACTTGGTTAATTTCTTCGACAAGAGAAGTGAATCCAGAAATTCACGCGCGCTGCTCGGGCGGGCGGTCGTAGTGGTAGATTAGTGAGTTTAACCGGAAATTTTGAGAAGGAATTTGAGATAGAAAGGGTTTAGGGTTTAGGCGAAAAAGGGAATGGGCCAACTTTAGTGTAATATTAATACTATTGGGCCTTTAAAGGGATTCAGCTTTAGTCCAATCCATAGCTGTGTATTCAAAATGATGAAAATATAGCTCCATTTGCAGAGGTTAGTTTTATGATTTTCTATATTTTATCACTTCAGTTTGATTTTTATTTCTGGACTGTATGATTCGAAGATTCTCCGAACAACATCAAAAGGAGAGAAATATAAATAACTTATTTTTTTATTGATGTTGAATCTAATGACAAATATTTATATATAGTGTCACAAATTCATAATCTAACTTGTGAAGGAATTGATAAGAAAAACCGAGTAAGGAAATAAAACAACAACGAGATAGATTACTAAACTGTTCACATAATTTGAAATAGTAGATTACAGAAGAAAATAAGAAACTAAATTAAGGAAATAACACAAAACATAAGCCATAGCATAGATCAAAGTGGATATCTCAATGCATCCATCTACCCATTTTCATGGTCATCATTTTCCTTTTCTTGTAAGCTTGATGCTTGTCAGCTATCTTGAGCTTCCTCTTGGCATTGCGTATCGGATTCACAACAGCCATCACCTTCATTGCTTGTTTCCTTTTGTCACGCTTCGCCTTGATATTTTTGCATATTTGTCCGTAAAATTCAACAAATTTATCGTCTCCAATTATGCCTCTTATGTCATCCCTGACCTCTTCAGCTAGTTGTTTCAGATCATCTGGCATGCACAAAAATTGGGTCTCAAATAAGAATATGTTTCCCCTTCAACTTTTGAATTATTTCAGGAAAACACATAATACAATTTTACTCAATATAATATTTTATGGGTAGAAAGAAAAAAAAAAGTGTAGTTACCAGAAATAACTTGTCCGGTGAAACCTTCGCAGACTCTGTACAATGGCAACAGCAGTTGATACGCAAAACTGCGGACATCATCAAAGCTTGCAGGTGAAGTTTTCTTCAAAAAATGGAGGAGTTGTGGTGATATTGCCTTGTAAAACTCGAACATGATTTTCATCTGCAGAAACAAAAGAATTATGCCATCAAGAGTGCTCATTAATAAATCTCCAAGTAACATAAATTCATGATATGGCGAAATTGTTTAATACAAACAAATGAGATCAAAGGTTTTATATGAACAAACCTGATTGGCCTCCATCTGAAGAGTAAGCTTCCCCATTCTCTGGAGAAAATAAGAAATAAATGGATGCTGATTTTTGTCATGTTGAGCATCAGCCTCAGAAATAAAAGATTGAAGAGTTCTCTTCCCTTTTCTTGGATCAAGAATACCAAAAGCTTTAAGGAAGCATTCTTGCTCGGCACTGTCAAGGCTTAACCAGAAGCTAGAAACATCCATGTATTCATTATTCTTTAAGAAAGAATGGAGTGCAGAAATTGAGAACTCGAGGTTTTGCTTGATAAGTATTCCAGTTCCATTATCACTCAATGGCACCTTCAGCTGACAGCACAAAGAAACAGCTACATGGAAGAGTATGCTCGGTTTCATGAGATAGAATGCTTCTGCTCTGACTTTGCTCTTATCTCTATTGGCCACTGCAGTGAAGTAAGAGGGACAAAATCTGGCATGATATGTTTTGCAGCCACAAATGAGGATGCAAGAGGAATTCACAGATGGTTTCCCAAAAAGCCTGTACAAGTTATCGAAACAAATATCAGAAGATAAAATAGCAAAACATAGATCTGTGTGATTAACCTTAGCATATGAAGACTATAGATCTATAAGAACGATGTCAACTTTAAATTAAAATACATCGAAAGCATCAAATGGATCGGAACGACGGACTATAAGGTACGGATGGATTAGACCAAACAGCTAAGTTAGCTGTACAAAGATCTGTGTAAGACCATATTGAATGCGATTAGAAATTCAGCCCAATTGACTGACAGATTTAGGAGAAAACCTCCTCCCGTGATCTTCTACAACAGATATAAACAGGTATTACAAAATAAGTACATCAACTTTCAAACATTTTGAACAGATATAAGCAGGGACAATATAAGTACATCTACAGATACAGTTAATACTCAACATTTTCATAAAGCTAAATGATTGAAAGATTTAGGAGAAACCTACTCCCGTAATCTTCTACAATAGATATAAACAGGGACAATATTTGAAGTATGATGACAGATAGAATAGTGAGTTGTACCTCAAGCTCGCTATCAAGGAACAAGTTATGAAATTGACTTAGGATCTTCCCTAACATAACCAGAGAATAATATGCCTCCTTCCAGAATGGAATTACTAAAACATCTGATAAATCTTGTTGAGTTGATGCAAGAGCATTGTATGCTGACTGAAGATTGGTTCTGATTGCAGGAAGTACTTTAATGAGGTGTATTTGAAAATTCTTTCCAATAACTTCCACTAGTAAACCCAGAACCTGTCAAGCAAAAGCCAAGTATACTCAGAGATAATCATATGTACCAAATCGACAACCATGAAGGGCATCTTCAAGCTGCGAAAGAGCTATAAAAACAGATTCATGAACCTCGGGATTATGTTTGAAGTTTTAATCCAGGAAAAACATCATAAGCACCAAGTCACATGTTAAAGAATAGCTAAACCATACATAAAGAAATCTTGTACGAGGATGTTAAATTATGCATGATAAACATAAAATTAAAGTATTAAACTAAATTCGGTACAAATTTTATAAAAAGTTAAAGAACTACATCTCAGTTTCTGATATAAACTTCAATACTACTCCATTTGGTTTGTGATATAAACTTCACAATACCATAAGTACATCAACTTTTAACATCACAGTTCACAACCACTACTGTTACTGTTCTATATTAAGACTTGAGAATAGTTCATCTCAGATACGACCTAAGACCAAAATACTTTAACTTAAACCTAAATCTTGCTCCAGTAAACCTTGGTTGTTAAGAATTCGAGCAGCAATAGCCTTCTAACTTATTGTCCAACACGAACAAAGACTGCCAGGTAGTTTTAGGCATTTGACCCCAAGCACCCAACTCCACGAAAATCAGAACAGATAAAAAGATCATGGAAAATGAAAACTGCTGTTTATCCAAGAAATATTGTGCAGTTGTTAATGAGTAGAGATAGTAGTGAAATATTATGCTTAGTGGTACAAGGTGAGAGATGCAAAAAATGTACTCCAGTAATTAAAAACTTATTACACTGATTTACCTGTGCTGCTGCACCCAATAGGCTCTGTTTTCCTTCAATGTACCAAGACAGGCTACACTCAAGTATTGAGTGAAGAGAATGTGAGCTAACATGCCCAATGAGAAACTTTATTGCAACAGCAGACATCTGTCTAACATTTGTGTCGTCGTCATTAGCCAAAGAAATGACCAAATACGGAAACAGTGTCTGTGACTGTGCATCCACAACATTCTGTGGAAATTTCACGATAATGGTATGGAGCATCTCAAGGACAGCTTCCCTTCCACTGGAATGCTCGTAACTGTAGGAAATATTGGTTAAAAATTATGATTATAGAGAAACATCAAAGGCAAAAAAAAGTTAGTATCTAGAGTTGAGTATTTTCACCTCAAATTTGCAAGTAAGAAATCAAGATGTTCTTGCAAGCGCTTCTGAGAAAGTTGGTAACCCAGTAAAAATTGAAGCAATATTTTACTGCACTTTTTACGAATGGGCTCATCTTGACTTTGTACCATCATCTCTGCAACAATCTGGACAAGATCATATATTTCAGGAACTAACAGCTTTCGGTGTATGATAGCTTTCAACAGTGAAAGCGCAACAAATGAGGGCCTTTTTGCAAAATCAACAAACAATGGAAATTGGATCAGCATATGCAACTGATCAGTGGAAAGTGTGACTCTCTCGCTTTGTAGAAGCGTTGTTAACAACTTCATACAAGACTCAATCAACTGACAGTTAATCTTAACTGATCCTTGAGCTATAACCAACAAAGAATTCTTTATCTTGTCAGCTTGCAATTGAAGTGATGGCAAAGGCAACCGCACCATCAGACTAAAGCACCTAAATGCAGCTATTATAATGTTTTCATACTTTGAGCTCAAACATTGACCCAATAAACTTACAAAAGGATCAAGCATTGATAAAAGTTGTCCATCCCCTGCACTAGGCTTCAGCTTCTTCAAGTAGTTATGCAGAACTTCAAGAGCAAACGCTGTTATCAAATGAGAAAATTGCCGGTCCACATTCACTAGTCTGTTGCTTTCGATTGGTTGGATACTCTCAGCATCTCCATAATCCGCCCAGGAAATAGGCCCATACCCCTGTCCATTACCTTCATCACCGATGCCATCTTTAACGAGGCAATTCACAAATATGAATAGTTCTGTCTGCTCCACAGATGGATTACTTCAATACCAGCAGCTATGTGTTTTAACATGTTCTCCAATTTCAACTTAAGATTTTGGTTGAGCTGCTTATGCAGATTAACTGTAACAGGAGAAAGAAGTTTCAAAGCTTGAGTTTTGAAAGTGACACTCTGGGCAATCAATTTTAGAGTTTCATAAGATTTCTGCTTTCTGGTCTCTTTCATTTTAGAAGCAATCTTTTCAACTTCTTTCTCGTCAGAAACACCCCCAAGTATATCGTTTTGTACAACAGTAAGGAGGTCATCCAAGCAGTAATCCAACTTTCCGCAGATTGGAGTCCTGAGGAACTTAGACAGCAAGAAATTGAGTGTGTATCCTAGCACGTGTAATTCATAGCCTCTCTTCAGTATGCCCTTCAAGACTTTGACAATAAATTGCAAATACTCCAACCCTAGTTCCTTCAAGCAAGCAGACAGCGCAGACCTAGCCTCATTACGTACACTTTCAAGCCGATTTTTTAGGAAGTTTGAAATACGGTGAACAACAGTTGGAAGTTGAGAGTACATGATATCACTGGGGAGCAATTTTATAAGTTTCAGTGCAACCAAGCAGATGTTAACATTCATACGGTCAGAATCGGAGGCCAACAACTTCTGAACCTTGGGAAAAATGTGTTTGAGCAAACTCTCTTGTATGATAGGTAGTTCGCCGTGATCAGTGATCCTCATCAGAGATGATGAAGACTTCATGTTAACGGTGTAAGGACTGGGTGCATCAGAAGCAAGACCTTTAGATTCATGGATCAGAAATGACTCCTGAAAATGGAATCTATCAAGTATAGCGCCGATAAGTCGCAACAAAAGTTTTTGCCTGTCTGGTTTCAGCCCCAAATATCGCAAACATCTGACTAGCAAGGCGTAGTACTGATCCCACTTCATGCAACCAGATATTGACGCCAGGGCGTTAATACATGCACTTCTTCTATTCTCATCCTTCCCATCTGGTACATTAAACAGCATGCTAAAGAGCAGTGGGACAAACACTTCATAAGTGATGACCTAGAAATTTGTATACTTCAAAAAATTAGGGATATAAAAATCACAATTATACTACTCAGCATATCTCGAAGATGTTTGAGAAGCTTACATTCGACAGATTGCCAGACCTGACAAAGTTGCTAAAACGAACTACTGCTCTCGCTCTCCTGTGTTTCTGAATTAAGGGCAATGACATAATGCAAGAACCCGATAAGTATTTCTCTAAGTTGAAAATAAAGATTTTTTTTCACCGAATTAAGAAAAGGAGTTACCTGTACATGTAGGGTTTTTTCTTCTTTAGTTCTAGAGTACATTAATCATTCCTCGTTTGTACTGCGTTTTTTTTTTGTTCCGGATTTGGGAGAGACGCATGACCCTCATGCGTCTCTTTTTAATGAGACGCATGACTGTCATGCGTCTTTTATAGAGACGCATGAGGGTCATGCGTCTCTCATTTTTTTCCGTTTTATTTTGACGACGCATGAGAGTCATGCGTCTTAGAGACAGACGCATGACGCTCATGCGTCTTTTATTTTTTTAAAATTTGACTGACGACGCATGATTCTCATGCGTCTTAGGGAGAGACGCATGATCGTCATGCGTCTCTACTTCGAATTAAACCAGCGGCGAAGGCAGTAGCTCCTCATTCACGCACGCAGACAGCAAAGGTTGCGATTTCCTTGGCGATTTCTTGGCGATTCCCGTCATATTTCGGTAAGTTTCCTTCAATCTTTCAACATTGCTCCCTTATTTGTTGTTTATTTGCATATTAGTAGGGTTTTTGAAAAATTTATGTAACTTACTATTTTAGGGTTTATTGAAAAAATTTATCTTTAATTGTTGTTGGTTTGTATATATATTTTGCAGAAATCATGCAAGTATTCGTGAGTTTATATTGGGGTGGTAGAATATATCAACTTCCTCATGTGGGCATTTGTTATGATCCTCCTCGTGCGAGAGCTTCCATCGTATTGGATTCATGTGTTTCATTATCTGAATTAGTAGGAATGATATGTGCTAAGATAAGAATAGATTCCAACCAACACTTCATCGAAATATCTTGGAGGCATTGTTTCTTGGGTACCGGTACGAGTTATGTATGTACTGCGGTTGACAGTGATCAAAGTGTGTTTTATATGTTCAATGCGGCTCTAAATTCTACTCGGCATATTGAATTATTTGTTGAGTATTCGTCTGTTGGAAATGCCTTAATCCCACCAATTGTTGATCATGGTGTTGGATCATCTACGAGGTTTGAACCTATGAGCATCGACTGCGGTATGAATGAGCAAACAGCCGTTGCAGATGTTGGATTGAATACTCAAGAGAATGTACAAGAGCATGCTGATGCTGATGTTGATGTTGTACGAGGAGACCTTGCAGATCCAGAACTGATGTCATCATCGTCTGATGATATTTTAAGTGATGATTCCGGTGCTGACTCTAGTGATGAGGAGGTAGTGTATAAACCCGTCGTACAAGGTGAACAACCACTTCCAGAATATGTTCACACTGGGTTGAAATATTTTCGCAAACTGCCAAGTGGTCGTACTGAGGTACCTGAAGTTGGTAATGAACGCAGTACCATGTACTGGGATGAAGAACACCCATATCGGATTAATGGTGGAACAAAATTTGATAGCAAGCTGCATGTGAAGACTGCTATTACTATGTGGAGTCTGAGGCAACACACCGGCAATTTAGGGTGGTTGAGAGTAAATTAAGAAGGTGGCATGCCGTGTGCAAATATCCAAATGGGAGGACAGAAGATGGGACAGCTATTATCAGCGAGACCGACGCTGACAAAGCGAATGAATGTCGGTGGGAAGTGTCTGTTACACACATGGCCCATGATGATATGTGGGAGATTAGGAAGTGGCGGGGACGCCATAGTTGTGAAGGTCATCGTAATGATAGAGGACATGCTAACTTTTCATCACCAATGATTGCTTTGTGTATTCGCCATCAGTTGCTAAAAAATGCCGAGTTTAGTGCCGCCGCCGTAAGAAATTTTGTTCATGACAAATTTCATGTGGTAGTCAGTTATAAGAAGGCATGGTATGCACGGAGGAGGGCTTTAGAGATTGAATTTGGTGGATGGGAGGAGTCATTTAGGGATTTGCCAAGCTACATGCTTGAACTGCAGTATAGGAATCCAGGCACCATTGTTGAGTGGAGGCATAACGAGTTGTTGAGCCAGGGCCTGCTATACATGCTTTCCAGGAGTGCCAACCAGTTTTGACAATAGACGGAACTCACCTCCGAGGAAGATTTAAAGGTAAGCTGCTTGTTGCTTGTGGTGTTGATGCTAACAAGAAATGTCTGCCTATTGCATATGCTATTGTTGATGAAGAAACTGGCGACAGCTGGGAGTGGTTTTTGGATCATGTCAGAATTCATGTGGTGCAGTACGAAAGGGAGGTATGCATCATTTCGGATAGGCACAAAGGAATCCTCAAGGCTATGCGTTCAGATGAATGGAAAAAGCCGCCGATATGTCACCACAAATTTTGTTTGATCCATGTGAGGAAAAATATCTTGACAAAACTAAAGGGTAAGGGAGGAAAAGCAAAAGGCATGATATGGGCATTGGGTGTCACAACTCAAGTACGCAAGTACGTGAGAAGGCGCGGTCATCAGCAAACCGCCTTGTTTTGTCTCTGTGGAAGAATCTGGTATCCATCCAAACAGATCGCGGCACTTGCTGGTCCAATCTGGAAAGTTGTCATGATAGTCACGACCCGTAAAAACGACGCCATCCGCCCTCAAGCCCCAGATGGCTTGCACATCTTTCAAGGTGATCGTCGTCTCACCGATCGGTAGATGGAATGTGTGTGTCTCCGGCCTCCAACGCTCAATCAACGCCGTGATCAGCTCATTGTCGACCTTCATTGGCTTCCCACAATCGATCACGCCTTTGAAACCAAAGACGTCAAGCCAATATCTTACATTCTCGTGAATCACGGCGTCCCAAGTCTTACTTTCAGTCCTTCGGACTTTAAATACTTGGGTTGTTCCCCCTTTCATTAGTTTATTTGAAATGTGATTTGTTTGCATATTTAACACGGATGGGTCTTCGGGTCCATACAATAAATGTCGAGTAGAACTTGAAGTCGCCATCTAATCTAAATACATATTCACAAAACAACAATTACAAACTCAACCCTGACATGTGTTAGCTTATTTGTTATAAACCCTAATTTACAACCAAAATCACAACACCAATCATCAAAAACACACCAATATTATACAATAGAATGAATTTAGCCACTAAAATCGTAGACATTTAACTAAACAACAAAAAAATCAACCAAATTGGAGCTATTCGTTTTAAACCCTAATTTACAAACATTAGGGGAAATCTAAATAATCTATGCAAATTAACAACAAATAAGGAAGGCAAGTAGAATGATTGAACGAAACTTACCGGAAAACAAGTCGAAATCGTCTTCTTTCGCCGAATCTAGGAAGAAATCGCCGCCTCCGTGAGTGTTTGATGTCTGCGTGCGTGAATGAGGAGCTACTGCCTTCGCCGCTGATTTAATTCGAAGTAGAGACGCATGACGATCATGCGTCTCTCCCTAAGACGCATGAGAATCATGCGTCGTCAGTCAAATTTTAAAAAAATAAAAGACGCATGAGCGTCATGCGTCTGTCTCTAAGACGCATGACTCTCATGCGTCGTCAAAATAAAACGGAAAAAAATGAGAGACGCATGACCCTCATGCGTCTCTATAAAAGACGCATGACAGTCATGCGTCTCATTAAAAAGAGACGCATGAGGGTCATGCGTCTCTCCCAAATCCGGAACAAAAAAAAAACGCAGTACAAACGAGGAATGATTAATGTACTCTAGAACTAAAGAAGAAAAAACCCGTACATGTACTATGTTATAGAAGAAATCTTGTTCAACATCAACACAACATAAGGCCCTATACGAATCAAGGTTTGGTTCATTTGGAAGCTTCAGCACCATTGCCCAGAGCAACTTAATCCATATCTAAAAACAACAAATATATTATTAATATTGAAAAAAGTTTTGTTTCCAGTAATTATATGCAAACAACCTGACTGGTGCAATGAAGCAGGATAAATTATTCAAGAGGGGGAAATAACTAATCCAGATAACATAAATACACCACATGGAAAACTCAGGCTTGCAATAAATAAAAGAGGAACCACTTCAGGAATGGAATATAAGTAAAAGAAACAGCAATTATATAAATATTGGTACCTTTTTACAAGTGCCTTCTTTGTTCATTGCATTTCCCATATGTTTCAACAAAAAACTGTTTACCATGTGCTGGATACTAGCCCTGGACCACATTTGGTTAGACTCTAGAGATCCATTTAGGATCTTGCCAGAAAATTCAACGAAGGAGAGCAGTAAGTCGTATGCACTTTCCCATAATATCTCTTCTTCAGATGACATATCATGTAGTGCAAGAGCCAGGATTGGCAATGCATGCTTTTCATCAATATTATAAAAAAACTCCACATTAACCTCCTTATAAGGAGCAAGGACAGTGTGATCATAGTTAAGACTAATCATCACATCTGCAGAGGCTTGGCATAGCTTACAAAGAATTTTTGCCTGCACACAACAAAAGGAGGGGGCTGAGAGACTTATTCTTCTTTTTCTTCCAGTGATAAAGAACAAAAATTATTAACAGGAACTATCAAGAGGCGTGCTTTACCAATGTTAACAAAGAAGAATCATTGGAGGCAACAGCGTTAAGGACATTGCATATATGCTTACAAACATCCATATCAGCTGAAATTAGAAGTGGGGAGAGTGAAGCCAAAATCTTTTTACTTATTCCACTACCCAGGACCGTCACCACTCTGCAAATGATGTCCAATACATGGACACAAGTATCTGCAAGAGCAAAAATAAATATTAGTTGGTTACGGATTGAAGAAAGTAATAATACGTTCAAACTTAAAAGAATGAAATGGTGAAGAGGCTAACCAGAATTTAGGTGTTTCTTTGCAAGAAGCGGGAGTAATACATCAACAAATGATTCAGCAGCTGATGGTTCCTTCGCATACACTGACAACAAGCGGAAGATGGTGATCTCTCTTTTGTTGGGGAATTTGAGCAAAGGCCTACAGAGAAGAGGAAAGGGGAATGTAGAACATCAATAGAAAATTCAAATATACATAGAAATTTCACGACAAGAGCAAATATGGAGCACATGTAGACAATATCAATGCACATCAACAAAACATTTTTTGGTTTTGGGGGGGGGGGGGTGTTGTACTATCCACTGATGGCGATGGAGAAATGGGAAAAGGAATACCTCTCAGTCACATTTTCTTTGGTGAAAATACTACGCAAGCCACAGAAGAGCTCATCAAGATGAGGGAGTAAAACTCTTTGGACTGTGACATCTTCACTATCCAGGGCTTTATCAAGCTTCAACAAGTTCTTAGTGAACTTCAAGATACAAGTCAAAATGGATTTTGAAGCTGGTGGAACATTAAGCATGGAGAAAATGTTGGATACCAGGTTCTCCTCCTTAGACAATAGTGGGACAAGTCTGTAACTTTTACTCATTGCAAGAAAACAATAGAACAGTGAACTTGGCTTTTGGCTACCAAGGCATTCCATCTTAAATTTAGCAACCAAAGGTTTTACTGATGTAAAGAACACATCCCAAAACGCACCTCCGAAATTATGATCACTGTATTTACTAAGAACAATATATATGACCTTAAGGCTTAAGGACCTCAACTCTCGGATATGCTTCCTCTCCTGCAAATGAACAAAATTTATGTTTCTAACTGCCAGTAATTTAGCTAACAGGAGGATAAAAATTTTGAATACAACATCACTGAAAGTTATTTGCTGGATTCAAGGGAAGTCCAGAAATCAACTGGATATTCACAAGAAAATTTGATTTAGTAAGGGTTAATCCATAACCATTAAAAATGACAATTTTCAGCCAACTGAACAGACTCCAGAAAGCATACAGGTCTATTCCTACACACAAGTTACAGGAATCTGTGCGTCACTACCAGTCACACATTGAAAACACTAGTTTTACAGAACATAATAGAATTCCTGATATAGCGTAAAAGCAATTTTAAATGACTCTAGTGTCTCATTACCGTTATACCATGTTGCTGGGTTACCAACTTATGCTGGGTTACCAACTTATACGAGAAATACAGGTACATTAATATATTAAGCACAA
Organism: Salvia splendens; assembly: GCF_004379255.2. Lineage (NCBI taxonomy): Eukaryota > Viridiplantae > Streptophyta > Magnoliopsida > Lamiales > Lamiaceae > Salvia > Salvia splendens. Next base: position 13,142,715 of record NC_056046.1, read on the forward strand.
AATATGGTCAAACTTTATCTACAGTTTGTCTTTCTCACCAACAAAGAATAATTCCTGATGTAACATGCATATGAAGACAAGAAAGGAGGAAAGAAATGCTGACATTTAGCAGATCAGTCCTTAATTCCATCCAAGAAAAGTAGAGTATTAAGAACATAAAAAATTTTATCAATCCAACTTCACCTCAAATTATTACCTTGTTCTTATCCTCTGCTTCGTCATTGTCACGCACCTCCAAATCTAAGCTAGAAGAGTTCTCTATAGGAGATGAATCACGTATTTTACTGCCAAGAGCTGATGTGCAGCTCGATGATACGAGGACAACACAGTAAATCAGTAGACTAAGGAAGGGTTTAATGTGAGATTCATCAAAAACTACCAAAATATCGTGAACAACATGCACGAAACCAGACTTCTTCTTCCACGACAGGGTTTCCATGGTATTTGATGTTAAAAGATTAAGGATTTCAGGTTCATCAAGCTCAAATGGATGACTTTTGGATGATGCCCAACAAACATTGCTCATTTCATCACCAACTTGAGAGACAGGCAGCAGGGGCTTAAATAATAGCCAGAAGAAAAGAGGAAGCTCGTCAGGATCAAGCTCAGATAAAAATCCCAGAACTGCCTTTCGGTGATGTACACTTGCGTTCTGAAAAAGTAAGGTGCCTCATTAAAAATTAGATCAGATCAGAGACGATTTAAAATGAAAAGCACACACAAATAGAGAGCAGGCCACGATATGAAGTCAAGGGCATCGATCATCCAAGTTCTAAATACAATACCTTCTGGGTACCAAGCATCTTCAAGTTTCTAACTTTTGGTAAGAGTATCCGTATGACTATAGGCACAAGATAAGCTCTGTGTCGCTCGGCAACAGAATCCATCGAAATCCTGGATAAACTCCTCCTGGCAAGCTCATCCCGTAGATTTTTTGCATTGATTAGATTTTTCAGATTCTCACTGTATGGAATTAAAAAGTCATCCTTCCAGTTCAGCAAGCAATCAAGAACTTTAGTCTGTATATCAGCATCATTTTGGTCGAGAAGCCTGCAGTACCAATATGAAAAGCATAAGCCAAACGCGGATGATAAAAATAATGTGAGGAAACACTGGACAACACTCATTTAGGGACAGCAATAACTTGTCAAACCAACCTATACAGAAGTACATCTCTCAGAAATTGACCTTGATAAATAGACCTAGGATTCCGTATCAATCTGAGCAAACTTAACCACTCTTTTAGAACTACCTTCCATTCTTTCCCTTTGTGATCCAGTGAGTATGATTCAACACTGCAAATTTTGGAAACATAAATTTACACATGGTCAACTATGATAATTTCATACAAACAAGATGAATCAGAAAATATAAGAGAAATTATTGACCATAAAGGCACCTAGTGACTTCTTCAACACTGTAACCGAGATATTTAAGAAACAAAGGTACTATTTGCCGGGAGTGAGATTCAGCTATTAAAGGAACTTTCTGTAAAGACTGAATCAAGAGGGACAAGATTGTTGCACGGGGATTACTGTCAAATACACAAATGATTTTAGAGTTGAAGCATCCAGCCAAACCTAAATAGTCAACACAGAGTGGAGAGTTACGGTGTTGCAAGCACGGAGGTAAAAGCAGGTATTGAGGACACAATATGTGACACAAAATGCATTTAAATAAGATGAAAGAGAAGTGGCAAAAACACAAGAAAATAAATTCATGTTTCCAGAAAGCAATTACCAGTGTTCTCCATAGAGTCATTATCACCTCTATCATGTTGACAATGAGATGCTAGAAAATCACAGTGACACTGTTCAAGATATTTAAGATATCTGTCCCACACAATTCCAAAATATTGGCCAACGAGGACAGTGAGGCACTCTAAAGCTGGATTCCAGACACAGCTAAATCGGTTATGAAGTATGCCGAAAATTCCATTTAAAGCAGCAACAATATATTGATCAGCAACTCTATGATCAATCAGATTCGTCTGTAATTGAGAAATTAGAAGAATAATTTTACGGCTTGTTGCGATTGAAGGCACAGTCTCTTCAACAGATCTGAGTAGGTTGAGAACCTAGGATTCAAAAAACCTATTAATATCGCATCTGACACGTGATATTGCAGGTAAGACAAACTATGTGAAAGAAATATTACATTGTTATGGCAGCCATCCACTAGACTAGTCCCAACATCATCAAATCTTGAATTATTTTCAACTGGATGATTCATAGCTGAATCCTGATCATGTACAGATTCATAATGACACAGTATGCGCAGGGTTGAAAGGCGAATCTCTCTATTCGCATGGCTCAGATTTACAGAAAATATGTCTAGAGCAGCCAAGGACATTCCAGCCATAGACTCCTAAAATTGACATTTCCTAGGTGATGCACTGAAATACCAAAAAAATACAGTTCCGTGTCAAGGACTCAGGCTAAGGCGTTTTATAGTACGTAGTATAAATTTACCTGGAGATTGAATCCAATATATCTGCTACAGCAGATAATATGTGGGGTGACAGCTTATATCTTTTTGCAAAATCCATGAACTTTAACATTGCAGAATCTTCATGATCAATACCCCTCTTAGACAGTAACTTGTTATAAGAACGCAAGGCAGCCCCAAGTAAGCAATACCAGGTATCTTGCTGTAAGTCTGCCTCTACAAAAATATCACATATGTAAGTATGAATTATCAATAAAAGCAAATAGAAACATAAAACTATCAATAGAAGATCTTTATAGAAACATTTTACAATCCGTCTACAGTGTGCTTCAAGTGTGATGTAGAATACAAAACTCGTACAAAAAAAGAGGAATAATTTTAGAGTTTAAGAAATCACTCCACAAGCAAAACTGAATCGGAACATAGATTACTGCATTATAAGGACTACAAAATGACAGGCATTAAAATAACATTATTAAGCATCACTGCAAAAAGATTATGACTTACTAGATTCCACTCTTAGAAACTTGTCAATTGCATTTATCAACTCCATTAGTACGGATGAATTTTCCTGGGCATCTGCTAAATGAGGATAGCACCCAATAACAGCCCATAAGACAGCCAACTTATTCTTTTGAACAGGAAATAATTTTCCTTCTACAGAATTACTGATTTCTCTGATCCAATAATGAAAAATCTCTTCAAAAAACATAAAAGTCCTTGAGAACTTCTCCTTGGATTTCCAGTCCCAAAAGCTAGAGTTATTCACTTCCAGTTTCTCACAGAACTTCATCATTAAATACATGACCTCTTCATCATATATTTCTATTAAATTAGTGAACGCACTGCAATGAATAAAAAATCATATTAACAATGCAAAAGGAAGGAAGATTAAGACACCTATCAAAGGAATAAAAAATAACAGATAGCTGCTAAATTACCGCATTATATAAGTTCCAAAGACATAATAAATACGGGGATCCTTCGCGAGAAGATCTCCAATGAAAGTCAGTAATCTGTACGGGAACATCTGTATGAGTCCCACAAAGAGGAGACAGTGGAGAACAAAATTGTTGAATTATAAAGATAAGTTTGAAGGCAATACCTTTGACTTCTAATATTGAACACTGACTCCCACTGTACAGAAACCAGCAGCAAAGCAGGCATATTCTTAGAATCAGAGAGACGATCAATTACACAAAGCATTAGTTGCAAAACTTTTTCAATAACTTCGGAGTGTAGGTTCATGTTGTCCATTGTAAGAGAACGAACAACAAAAGTTTCCACGAGTTGGTCGACAAGTTTGACCAAGGTTTGAGAATCTGCACAGGATAAAACATCTGAAATTAAGAATCAGTAAATGGAAATTAGAAACAACATAAGCCACTTGAAGACCACCTGTGATTTTCCCAAGGCAATCCTTTTGCAAAATAGAAGTAAGCAGGGCCAAAAGACGACTCAGGTGTATAGAGTTCTCGTTTGTCAAAGATCCTATAATCTTTGATAACAAGCATTTCAATATGAGAGAAAGTTCAACTGGATCTAGCTCCACACAAAGTCTCTCAAAGGTCAGAATAAGAACTTCAAGAACCGGTCCTGAATCTGCATGTCCGCAATATTATAGTAATAAATGAAGGGATTACAAAGTAAGGGAAAAAGCAATGGTAATTTTATAGGATGTGATAAGATAGTGTAATACCGAGACTATTGATATTAAAGATAGATTCATCAACCAGAAGTGGCAACAAGGTCTCGGTTCTCGAGTGCAATCTTGACAACGTGATTCTCATAACATGAGATAGTAGAACACTAACACCAGATGTCCTCACTTCCGATGGTTCCTCAACAACTTCAGTCATAAGTTTCTGAAAACCTGCCCAACATTTAAAAAATTTATCTCCATAAGAATATAAGAATAGACTACACACAGGAAGTAGTACTAAAAAGCACCCATAGTTGGTCACACTTATAATTAAAGTGCATGATGAACATCAAGACATATAAATGAATGCACTAGCATGCATATCACATAGGACATATAAAATAACATCAATATAGAGTTGGACTGGGTTTTTTCTATTTTTGTTCTAAAATAGAACTTAGATTCCTCGTTTGTTCTAGCGTTTTTTTTTGTTCCGGATTTGGGAGAGACGCATGACCCTCATGCGTCTCTTTTTAATGAGACGCATGATCGTCATGCGTCTTTCATAGAGACGCATGAGGGTCATGCGTCTCTATTTTTTTTCGTTTTTTTTAACGACGCATGAAGGTCATGCGTCTTAGGTATAGACGCATCTCTCTCATGCGTCTGTTGTTTTTTAAAATATAATAGACGACGCATGAGCGTCATGCGTCTTAGGTAGAGACGCATGAGGCTCATGCGTCTCTAACTCGAATTAAATCAGTTCCGCGAGAGGCAGAAGGCAGAATACACGCGAGAGAGAATTCTGATAGGCGACTTCCGGCGATTCCTTGGCGATTTCTTAGCGAATCCGACGATTTCCTCTCTTTTTCCGGTAAGTTTCATTCAATCCTTCAACATTCCTTCCTTATTTGTTGTTAATTTGCATAGTTTGTTTAGATTTCCCCTAATTTTTGTAAATTAGGGTTTATAACAAATTGCTCAATTTTGTCCGATTTTTTGGTGTTTAGTTAATTGTAATGGATTTTAGTGGCTAAATTCATTCTATTGTATAGTTATTCATATATTAGAGATGCTTGGTGTTGTGATTTCGGTTGATATTGAAGAATAAAGTATAGGTTGAATTGCATATTTTAATTTAACCTTCTAATTTAGTAGCTATATGTAAATTAGACCTTATAAAGCATGAATGGTGTTGAATTGGAGTGAATCAATCATTTGATTTATGATTTGTTGTTATTTTGAAGATGAATTTGAATGGATATGTAATTTGTGTTGTAATTTGTAATTGTTGTTTTGTGAATTTGTACTTAGATTAGATGGAGACTTCAAGTTCTAGTGAGCAATTATTATATGGACCCGAAGACCCGTCCTTGCTAAATTTACAGAAACATCACATTTCACATAAACTCATGAAAGAGGGCACAACCCAAGTATTTAAAGTCCGAAGGACAGAAAGCAAGACTTGGGACGTCGAAATTCACGAGAATGTTAGATATTGGCTTGACGTCTTTGGTTTCAAAGGCGTGATCGATTGTGGGAAGCCCATGAAGGTGGACAACGAGCTGATCACGGCGTTGATTGAGCGTTGGAGACCGGAGACGCACACTTTCCATCTACCGATCGGTGAGGCGACGATCACCTTGGAAGATGTGCAAGCCATTTGGGGCTTGAGGGCGGATGGTCGCGTTTTCACAGGGCGTGACTATCATGACAACTTTTCAGACTGGACCAGCAAGTGCCGCGATCTGTTGGGATGGATACCAGATACTTCCACAGAGACAAAGCAAGGCGGTTTGCTGATGACCGCACTGATCAACCAGACAAGGATGCCTCTGGGTGATGACCTACCTATGTACGTATACATCCAAAGGGCACGTATCCATGCCCTAATTTTATTAGGAGGTCTCATTCTGCCGGACACCACGGGGTGTAAGGTGCCATTTATGTGGTTGAATGGGCTTGGGGATCCAGAAGAGGTGAAGAATATTAGTTGGGGAAGTGCGGCATTGGCCTACCTTTATCATTATATGTGCGAGGCTTCCATGGATAAGAGAAAAGAGTTGGGCGGGCCTATGATGCTTCTGCAGCTATGGGCGTGGGAAAGAATGCCCACATTGAGGCCTGCGTTCATTGGACCAGTTGTACACGAGCCATATACACCATGTGGCGCCAGGTATATATCTAAATATTTATTTATTAATTTATATTGGATTATTTGCTTACATCAAATATATGTACAGGTGGAAAGGAACAACGCAGATAGGAAATGCTCCTAGACATTCGGTTGAGCATTATCGTGACCAAATATCTCTGATTAGACCTGGCCAGGTGAGTATTATTTCGGTTTAGACTTCATTTATGAACTTATTACGGAATTATTCAGTGGCATTTGCATTGCTGTTTTGTAGTTTATCTGGACGCCATACGCACATTGCATACTGCCTGACTACTGCAATGATGTGACTGGATGCTCTCTGTGCGAGACCTACTTGGTATGTTGGGCCTATGTCGAGGCCCATGAGCCTGGACGAGTGCGACGACAGTTCAATCGGTACCAGGATATACCGCAGAATGTAGACAGGATGCTAAGGAACGCCGATCATTTAGGCAAAAATGATCGGCGTGGTAAGAAGGGCAACAACTGGGCAACCACGCATCAGTTCTACATTGGGGAGTGGGACATGAGGTACGAAAGGTTCCAAGCTGCCGAATACGCCGCACCAATGTCTTTGGATATTCCCATGAGCCCGAGTTATATGGCGTGGTATAACAGAATTACAGTGACGTACATGACTCGGCCTGGGGCACGGGCCACTGCTGGGATGAATGAGTCGGCTGCTTCGATGCGACTATTTGTAAGTTGTTATATTAAACTATATGCTTTCATGTGATATAGATTGTTTCTTATTGATATTGGTATCATTTTTTGTCTAGGTTGAGGCTTTTCAGAGGGTTTTCCATTTAACTACGGAAGACGAAATGGACCCCCGAGTGCGCCAGATTCGAGAAATTGTTAGGACTACCCTCGAAGATACGAACAACGGTGATGTCATGGAGTACCCCGCTTCTCAACATCAGGATGTGGTCATGCCGTACCAAGAAGAAGTAGTTCCACGGCGTCGTGGAGCGCGTGGTGTTCGGACTGGGGGACACGGCTACACAAAGCAGTTTAGGATGTCTCAGGCGCCTCCCGATTATGTAGCACGATCCTCATGCGTCTCTAACTTGCAGGCTGGCAGAATACAGAGAGTTCGCCCGCTCGGGCGATTCTATTTTACTAATTTCGCCCGATCGGGCGTTTTCGGATTATTTTCACATTTACCTACTTTAATTATTCAGTGGAGTTGAGACAAATAATTTCCATTTTCCAATAGTCCGAAACACAAGTTTAGATTTAATTGGCAGATACACAGAAACAACGTTTCATAGAAACTACACAAAACAAATTAACTACAGTGCTAGTGACATATAGAACAAACTACAATTCATCATAACACATCTCTTCTCCTGCTAAGTCCTCTTTGTCTCAAGCTCCTAAACAAAATAAAAACAAAGAAGTTATCTTCTTACTTCATGCATACAAAGGTAAATTAAATATATAAAATCAATAATTGAGAAGGAAAAATACCTGCACTGCAGATGTCAACAATTTAGTCGGTGAGGATCCTACATAACACGACCAACTGTGCAATTTCTACGGTCATGGCCCTCTACACACCGCAATTCCTGCACTTGCGGGAAGCTCTCGGTTCATCTTCCTCGCGGACATCCATTTGATTAGGAATCCTCCTTGTTCTGCCTCGTCCACGCTTTCGCGGAAGCAACTGCTCTGGTGTGATACGTAATTTCCATCCAGGATTTGCCCAATAGTCTTCGTGTCTTGGTGCTTGAAATGAGACACCATAGTACTGTGCTTCCCACGTAGCTTTGTGGTTGTGTTTATCAATGAGTTCAAACATAGAGTTACCTCGATCTCTGGCAACAGTGCACGCATGGGAACTAGGAACTCTCCACATCTGCCACTTCCCACAACTGCACTTTGAATCCATAAACTCGACGTCTTGTCTGTTATTGCCCTTTGCCTGTCCCTTTTCAACACGGGGACGACTTCGAACTTGGTAATGACCTTTTTCTCGGTCAAGTACTGAACAGTAATGCATTTGCCCCTTTGCATCATACGCAGCAAGTTTGTCCCTCGCCCACGGGGTCAACCGACCTTCGGTATGTTGTATTTCTGTCTTTCTCTCTGCCCACCATTCCACTGTTCTCCAAAATGTCAGATCAACCAAAGCTCTAATAGGTAGCTCTCTTATACCTCTCAACACGTTGTTGTAGCTCTCTGACATGTTTGTTGAGGGCACCCCCCATCTCAGTTCATCATCGTAACAAAGAGACCAGTTCTCTTGTTTGGCTTTGTTGAGCTCGTGTATCGCAACAAGACTTTCCTCTCGTAGTGCACGTCGCCGTCGCACGTACTTGCGTACTTGAGTTGTGACACCCAATGCCCATATCATGCCTTTCGCTTTACCTCCCTTACCCTTAAGTTTAGTCAAGATATTTTCCTCACATGGATCAAACAAAATTTGTGGTGACATATCGGCGGCTTTTTCCATTCATCAGAACGCATAGCCTTTAGGATTCCTTTATGCCTATCCGAAATGATGCACACCTCCCTTTCGTACTTCACCACATGGATTCTGACATGATCCAAAACCACTCCCAGCTGTCGCCAGTTTCTTCATCGACAACAGCATATGCAACAGGCAGACATCTCTTGTTAGCATCAACACCACAAGCAACAAGAAGCTTACCTTTAAATCTTCCTCGAAGGTGAGTCCCATCTATTGTTAAAACGGGTTGGCACTCCTGGAAAGCATGTATAGCAGGCCCAAGTGCCCAGAACACATAATAGAAGACTTTAGTACGGCCCTGGCTCAACAACTCGTTGTGCCTCCACTCAACGATTGTGCCTGAATTCCTATACTGCAGTTCAAGCATGTAGCCTGGCAAATCCCTAAATGACTCCTCCCATCCACCAAATACAATCTCTAAAGCCCTTCTCCGTGCATACCATGCCTTCTTATAACTGATTACCACATGAAATTTGTCATGAACAAAATTTCTTACGGCTGCGGCACTGAACTCGGCATTTTTAAGCAACTGATGTCGAATACACAAAGCAATCATTGGTGATGAAAAGTTAGCATGTCCTCTATCATTACGATGGCCTTCACAACTATGTCGTCCACACCACTTCCTAATCTCCCACATATCATCATGGGCCATGTGTGTAACAGAAACTTTCCACCGACATTCATTCGCTTTATTAGCGTCGGTCTCGCTGATAATAGCTGTCCCATCTTCTGTCCTCCCTGCCGGATATTTGCACACGGCATGCCACCTTCTTACTTTGCTCTCAACCACCCTAAATTGCCGGTGTTGCCTCAAACTCCACATAGTAATAGCAGTCTTCACATGCAGTTTGCTATCAAATTTTGTTCCCGCATTAATCCGATATGGGTGTTCTTCATCCCAGTACATGGTACTGCGTTCATTACCAACTTCAGGTACCTCAGAAGGACCACTAGGCAGTCTGCGAAAATATTTCAACCCGGTGTGAACGTATTCTGGAAGTGGTTGTTCACCTTGCACGACGGGTTTATACACTACCCTCCTCATCACTAGAGTCAGCACCAGAATCATCACTTAAAATCTCATCAGACGAGGATGACGACAATTCTGGATCATCAAGGTCTCTTCGTACAACATGAACATCATCATGCTCTTCTACATTCTCTTGAGTATTCAATCCAACATCAGCAGCATCTGCAACATCTGTTTGCTCATTCATACCGCAATCCATGCTCAAAGGTTCAAACCTCGTAGATGATCCAACACCATGATCAACAATTGGTGGGATGAAGGCATTTCCAACATACGAATACTCAACAAATAATTCAATATGTCGAGTAGAATTTAGAGCCGCATTGAACATATAAAACACACTTTGATCACTGTCAACCGCAGTACATACATAACTCGTACCGGTACCCAAGAAACAATGCCTCCAAGATATTTCGATGAAGTGTTGGTTTGAATCTATTCTTATCTTAACACATATCATTGCAACTAATTCAGATAATGAGACACATGAATCCAATACGATGGAAGCTCTCGCACGAGGAGGATCATAACAAATACCCACTTGAGGAAGTTGATATATTCTACCACCCCAATATAAACTCACGTATACTTGCATGATTTCTGCAAAAATATATATACAAACCAACAACAATTAAAGACAATTTTTTCATTAAACCCTAATATAGTAAGTATACAAAAGATTTATCAAAACCCTAATAATATGCAAATAAACAACAAATACGAGAACAATGTTGAAAAATTGAAGGAAACTTACCGAAATATGAAGGGAATCGCCAAGAAATCGCCAAGGAAATCGCCAAGGAAATCGCACGGGTTGTCTTCCTCTCTTTCTCTCGCGTATTCTGCCTATTCTGCCGTGGGAACTGATTTAAGCAAGTTAGAGACGCATGAGACTCATGCGTCTCTACCTAAGACGCATGACGCTCATGCGTCGTCTATTATATTTTAAAAAACAACAGACGCATGAGAGAGATGCGTCTATACCTAAGACGCATGACCTTCATGCGTCGTTAAAAAAAACGAAAAAAAAATAGAGACGCATGACCCTCATGCGTCTCTATGAAAGACGCATGACGATCATGCGTCTCATTAAAAAGAGACGCATGAGGGTCATGCGTCTCTCCCAAATCCGGAACAAAAAAAAACGCTAGAACAAACGAGGAATCTAAGTTCTATTTTAGAACAAAAATAGAAAAAACCCGAGTTGGACTAGGCAATCAGATAAACATATGCTATATACAAGGCATATGCACCAGGGACTAGTCAATAGTCATTCACATATACAAAGAAGATCATTGTTAAGAGTATTGTTCAGAGAAAAATTAATGGCAAACTACCCTTAAAAAAATATCATACCTCTCTTTAGTTGCTGAATTGGCGCTTTCCTGAGCAAGAATGACACTGACTCTGCCATAAATTCTCGAACATAATCCTTAGGGTGGTTTCTTAAGTTTGCCGTGATTCTGCATAATAGAACGATAGGAAGAGGGGAAAACAAGAGAAGAAATGAAAGTTAAGCATCGATGAAACCAACTATAACTGTTTGGATATGGTATTTTGGGGATTGGAGATTGCATGGTTGTGTTTGATAAAAATGAAAATAGTCCGAAAAATAAAATATCATCCATATGAAGTCCATAGGTAACCCATAAACATAGTTACATAGAAATCCACGTATATAACAGTCAACAGACTACAACATGGTTCTCTCATATTAAGTGATATCTTGCGTCAGTTCAGAGAATTCAGAGCTAGACGAATAATTAAATAATATCAAATTTAACACCACCAGTTATGTCCTGCTTTAGACAAAGACTTCAGCTGAATGAGTAATTGAATAAAATCAACTTCTAAAACCACCAATACAAACAATGCTACCTTAGAATATGGCCAACATCTTTTATAAGAAACTTCTGCAGGTACATCATTGTGTATGACCATGATGTGAATATCTGCAGCAACAACAGCAATTTCATATAATGTTTCCAGAATAAGGAAAATAAATGAAGAACCATAGATACATGAAAGCACTCTTAGACCTGCTCAATTAGCTCTGGATCCTTATCAGCACCGCTTTGAAGGAGCAATTCCAAAGAATCAATAATTCTTGGAAGAAATCTGCAGAGAAGGCAAGAAACAAGTAGTGCAAACATATTGGAACTTGGAAGACGATTGTCAGATGGAGGCAAACAAAGTCAAAAACTGAACATGCAGTTGGGGTAGACATAGTGAGACCAGGAACATGAGTTGTTTCCCAGCCTCCACGTCCCACTCACACCCCAACCCATGCTCTCTGGAGTTTCCAATAAATAATTGGGCACATATGATTTTCATCATCAAAAACTTATATCTTAGTGTACTTATCTTCGTGTAAAGCATTTTTTTTTGCAAATATAAAGCATGTTTCAGTATGACTAAACTATTTTAAAACAAAACGTATTTAGACTTTAGAGAAAATTACAATGAGATAAATAGATTTTAAAAGATTGAGAAACAGAAAATAAAAGTGAAAGAGAACTTACGGTGTAAAATCCTCTACGAGATCTCTAGATAAGGCAGAAATCATCCTAGCACACACAAAATAAGTGCCACCAAGAAAAAAGTTAGATCCCCGTACATAACAAAAATATAAGGAGGACTTAAACTATTTATGCCGCACCAAATTATAAGGACGTGAATATAAGGAGGACCTAAAAGTAAGATCCTCGTACATAACTAAGATATAAGGAGAGCCTAAAAGTAAGATCCTCGTACATAACTAAATAATGAGTACCTAAAAGTAAGAACCTCGTACATAACTAAAATATAAAGAGGACCTAAAAGTAAGCTCCTAGAATATAACTAAAATATAAGGACATAAACTATCAAAAGTAATGCTGCCCCAAATTATAAAGACATGAATATGATCAAGATACATACTTCAACCACGAGAATTAGACTAATTACTGCAATAACCTTAAGCATAAGAAATTAGCAGTAAGGAATGATAGGTTATGCTCAAAGTTGACTAATAAGAAAGAAACAATGAAACCTTATTTACGATCCTTATCTCATAGTATAATAAAGCAAATAAGTATATCTCGTGTAATAGCTACGATTCATAAGTATACCTCAGTATTGGCTCAAGTGATAGCCTCCCTTCAATTTTTAGTCTAGAGAGAAGGCTTGATATAATCAAATCCTTGTGCAAGATAATTTGGGGAAGTGTCTGTACCAGAGGAAAAATCTCCTCGTAAAATGATATAAAATCCCTAGCAGTGTTAAGCTCCTGCGTGTCATAAAAAAAGTTACAGATGGACGTAAAACATTAAGGAAATACCGATGAAGTGGCTAAACCATTTGATGGACTGTGTCAGGGAGATAAATACCCAGAAAAGTAAAAGGACTACAGTCAGGACTCTAAATGAAGATACAAGTGCTTATATAATCAAATTTTGATAAATGGAAAACAACAAAATGTATGGAAGTAGGAAGACATATTTCATGTGAAGGTAGCAAGGATGTAGCGATCACAATTTGCTAATTGGTAGAATGAACAAGCATCAAGCATTTAAAAAAACAACAAGTGCGTAAACTAGAGCATCACATTTTGCTTAAAAAAACAAGCATTTAAAAAAAGACTCGTTTTGAGAAGAAGAAGACCGTAAATTAGCCTACAAGAGACGAGGCCAAGCAGCGAAATAAATGAGCTCAAAGCATATAACTACAACTTCAAGGGTATCTAGTCTGATCATACGAGACGAGACGTACTCTGTATTATGTACTCTGTATAACTACAGCTTTCAATGGGTCTAGACTTCGGTACACATCTATGTCAATTTCCTCAACTCTTTGCGAAAACGTCTTGAACTGCATCATGATGTCATCATAAATCAAACAACGAGTTCAAAAACACACACGCAGACACGTTTCGTTTAAACTTACGGTCGACGTGATTGGCCCGCTTTTTTTTGGAGGGATTTGAGCAGGACAACCGTGGAGGAGCGGAGGGAGTAGCGATGATTGGGATTTGTGTCGACTCACTATATATATAGGATTTCTGAAACGTGGCTTAATCCTTCTTGGATTCGCCCATTAAAAATTTGTATAATAAAATATTACCATATATGTTAGTTAGGCTTCAATAAAATATTATGTATGTTAGGTTTCATTAATTCTTTCTAAGTTTCAGTAAATGACCTAAACGTTAAATCTTTATACGTGAATTTTGATACTCTACGAGTACCTAATAAAAAATATCCGTACTACTATTAATCTATTATATTTAAAATTTATTCTATCAAGCTTAAGCCTTAAAATATATTTTTTCAAATGATTAATTGTAATGTTTTATATTCGTCTTCAAGATGAGATATGATAACAGTAGATTATTATTCAAGTCGTTAATGCCAACTATTTATTAAATTTTACTTTGTAAAATAGGTAATTGTTTAGTAGTATTAAAATTAAAATTAGTTCATTTTTTTCGAAGCAAGTACTCGAAAATACAGTAATTTGTTAGTATAGTTTTATTTTTCTCCTTATTTTTACCTTTCAAATTTGCATTATTTACCCTTTAAAAATTGAAAATCAAATTTGTGAAATATCATTGTGTGTTGGCAAAATGAGAGATTTTGTATCCGTTAATGAGAGGGGAAATTGTACCATACATATAAAATGTTTCATTAGTATTTCAAATTAATATAAAAGGTTTCAAGTTAACATATTACATACAAAATGTTTTGTTTATATTTTAAAATATTACATTTTCTTTAATTGATTAACATCGTTAGTTTTTTATTAATATCTTTACTTTAAATTCTTCATTCATAAAAAATACTTTGAATATTACAAATATAAAAATAAAATTCAAACACAACTACAATCTACACACTGAAAGTTACTCATGATCTTGAAAATATTCTCACTAACCTTAAATTTGTGACAAAATAGAATGTTGCTTCTACACTTCATTGGTCCAATAACCACTAACACCTTAAGATTAATATCAATATCAGAAGGCACTAAATCTTCATCCATATTATACCTATAAATTCAAAAGGAGACATTTCATTTAATAAATAGGGGAACTAAAAATTTCCATTCAAAAACTAAAAAATTCCTAATTGGAAGTTCACATTCCTAAATTTACATCCAAGAATTTAAAATCACTTGATTGAAAACACATGCAGAAGTGTAAAAGATGAGAATTTTAAACAAAAATTCATATGTTTCAATAGAGATTCTCGACATGTAGAACTAAATTCCTATGTTTCAATAGAGCAAAATTGAAAAAATTCTATGCTTTAAAGTAAGAAGTTTACCTGCAGCGGTCGATTTTTCAAAGTGAGAAGTTTTAGAAATTTTTTTTGGAGCAGACAATTCTACTTAGTGATGGTTCATCTTCTAAAGGATAACCCTATTTATTTTTTTATTTTTATTTGAATGAAACAGAAAATCTAATGTTGTTAATCAATTAAGGAAAATGTATTACTTTAAAACACTAACAAAACATTCTGTATGTAATGTGTTAACTTAAAACTTTTTTATCAATTAGAAACACCAATGAAACATTTTGTATGTATGGTGTCATTTTCTCGTTAATGTGAACACATTAACAAATACTAATAGGAGTATTTTGTAGTAAGTCTTTTAACAAGAATAACAGTTGAGTTCGTCACAAGTAGAGATGTTAAATGGGTCGGGCCGGGCTGTTTGTAGTACATTTTTCAACAGGAGTAACAATTGAGTTTGTGGCAAGTAGAGATGTCAAACGGGCCGGGCGGGAAATGAATTGGGCTTCGGCTGAGCTTGGTAGGTTAAATGGGCTCCAATAAAAAATGTCGCTTAATTTATTGGCTACTCATTAAGTAAATTATAATGTTAACAACTTTTTTAAACTATACGATTTGTTTGAAGTACTCACTCCGTCCCACCACAAATTATCAACTTTCCATTTTGAATTGTCCTACTACAAGTGATCAATTTTCTTTTTTAGCTAAAAGCAAAACTTCAACCATATCTTACTTCATTCTCTCTCTTACTTTATTATCTTTTTCTTACTTTATTCTCTCTTTATCTCTCTTACTCCCTCTAACCCTGAAAATTTGTCACTTATTTCCTTTTTCGTTCGTCCCTAAAAATTTATCATCTTTCACTTTTACCATTTTTTTGTAGTGGACCCTACATTCCACTAACTCATTCACACTCACATTTTATTATAAAACTAATATATAAAATTAGGACTCACATGCCACCAACTTTTTCAACCAACTTTTTATTATATTTATTAAAACTCATGCCGGGTCAAATGGTGATGAATTTTGGGGGACGGAGGGAGTACTTTTTTCCTCTCTCATATTTTACTCTCTCTACTTTAATTCGATATATATCATTTTCTTAATTCTCATGTCCAAAAGAAATTCATCACTTATAATGGGACGGATGGAGTACTAGATTTCTTTAGAAAAATGTGTTATGGTAAAACATTTATTTTTGTCTGTGAGTGTTAACTATTCTTTAATCTAATAAATTAGTTTCCCATTAATGATTTCAATAGATTCTAAATTTTCTTTTCCACTTTAACTTTTTTTCCTTTTTCTTTGCAAATAATCCAAGCAAAGCTCAAAATTCATTTTTATAGTGACTTCTATAAGTTAATTTTTCTATTTGTCACAAAAGATCTCTATATGTTTACAAAAATTTGTCTATTTTTTCTATTTTGGTATGTTTATCAAAATTTGTGTTATTTGTAAAAACTTTTTACCAATTTTCCTCCTTTCTTTAGGACTTATTTGACTATTTCTCGTTATATGTGTAACTTAACGTTATGCATTTAAACTTGATCCGTTCATAAATACTACTACTATTTTTTGTTGTCAGTGTTATATACATAGTAAAGCCCCTACGAACAAAAAATTCTGCATCCGCCCCTACATGTGAGTGGAATATGGGGTCTTTAACCATTTACGGTAACAATGAATCGGGACTCCTATTCTCAGACTGACCAAAATGAAAAAAATGGGACTCCGATTCGCGAATAAAAGGAGTATGATAAAAGTGAACTGAGACTCCTAACTGCGGATGGATCAACATGGCAAGTGGAAACTCCTAATAAAGGATGGAGGGAGCAATATTATTTACAAAAGATATACTCCCTCTATATTATGAAAATAGATGCATCTTTTTGGCATGGGATATGAGAAAATGATGTTTAATAAGTTTAGTAGAGAAATTGAGAGAGAATATACTCGGAGATAATTTATTTATTTTTTTGTTGCTTAAAGGATATATATGAGTCAATTTAAGTGAGATACCCAAAAAGAATTCACTAGATGTCATTTGATGGTCAGGGTGAGAGCACAGTACATGTCAAATATTTCACAATCTCCAAGCCAAGATAATTCACAAGATCACTAGGTCTAGGAGATCTCAAACCGGGAAGACCCTGGTTGTTGGACTCACTCTCAGTCAACTGTCAAAAACATCAACCCTCTACACTATTGATTATGATTAGTATAGGTAAGCAAATGATCGATCCCACAGAGAAGGATAGGACGCGACGCGAGCCAGAATCTCAAATCAATGGAACTGCTAAAGTGGGATGGAGAGAGTATTAGTTTTTTACGAAGTTTCTAAATATAATTTGACCTTGAATATTACACTTAATTTTATAACCTGCAAAAAAAGTTTATTCTTCAATTTAAAATATTTTTGAGATATGAATACTTGTAAAAATTAATGTCACGATCAAAAGACGAAATTTGAATATTGATATACTCCATCTATCAAAGATTTAAAGAGTCATTTTGTTTTGGTTTTGTCCACCATTTACAAAGCCATTTACTTTATTTTATTTTTAGTACATGGATCTCACATTTACTAACTTTTTACACTCGTAATCTAATATAAAACTAATACTTTAAATGAGTCCTACATTTTACTCACTTTCTTTCTATACTTTTCTTCACAAAGTGAAACAATTTCATAAAACCCGTGTCGAGTCAAAAATGACTTTTTAAATGATAGACTGAGGAAGTATTATTTTAATATTAAAAAATAAAAAAAATAGATACAATTAAAAAGTACTCTCTCTTTCTTATTAAAAATGAAATGTTTTCATTCTTTGGTTGTTCCATTAAAAATGAAACGTTTTCTGAAATAGAGATTGCTCTAACTCTTCTTTTTCATCTCACTTACTTTACTATCTCTTCATTAGCTCACGAAATAACACTACATAAAATTCCATACCAATTTCCAAATATTTCATTTTAAGTGAGACGATAGAGTATTATTAGTGTATAATGATCATTATTTTAGTCATTCTTTGTCCCTATCTTAATTAGCACTACTATCATGCAGAGTACTCCCTCTGTTCCATGTTAATAGAGTCATTTTTCTATTTTGGGAAATTCCAAGTTAATTGAGTCATTTCTATTTTTGGCAAAAAGTAATTCTCTTTTTTACTTTATTCTTTCTCTATCTTTCTTACTTTACTCTCTCTTACTTTTTTCACCATTCATTTAACAGACTATTCTTAAACTTCATTCCAGAAAGAAATGTCTCTGTTATCAAAGAACAGAGGGAGTACTATTGTTTCTATTCTTCAATTAAGAATACTTTACGTCAAACTCATATGAATAATTTAATTATTCATATGTACTAAGTTGAGTCGTATTCTTTTTTGGGATATTCTAATTAACTTGAGTCATTTTTTTAACAAAAAATAAAATATTCAAATCATTTTTTTTATTACACTATCTACTTTACTCTGTTTTTATCTTTTCTACTTTATTTCTCTTTCTTATTTTTTAATTTTATATTTAAAAGTAATTCAAATTAGTTGGTACCGAGGGAGAAGATATTAAACCATCTACTGAACGTTCTATGTACTAATATCTCATTTCGATGCTGGCATTAATGTAACTAATCATCATCGACTGGCATTACATTAGAGCATCCACAATGGCGGCGAGCGGATCGGCTAGCCGATCCCCGGTGCTGGCCGGTCCGCTCGCCAAACCATTGTAACCGGCGAGCGCCATTTCGGTGAAAATCGGCGAGCGCACGCCGATTTTCGAGCGCTGGCCGCCATTGCAGGCTCCGGATCGGCGAGCGATCAACCAGTTTTTTTTTTATTTATTTAATTTTCAAAACACTATATATACGCGCTTTGCATGTCATTTTCATGCACATCACTTGTTTTAACGAGTTTTCTCTCTATCTTAATTTCTGTACAAGAGCAACAACGCGAAATGGAGAACACCAACAAAGGTACTCCAGTGACGAGCGGGTCTCAAACTCCCCCGGTACCCATGGGAGGTGGATGGGGTCCGATGCCCAAGTACTACAACATATACCCGTGGCAGCAGATGATGCCCGAGATGGCAACCAGGGGTAGTATGCCCGGGATGGCAGTCGAGGTTAGTATGCCGGGATGGCAGGGGGTACCGAGGATGCAACCCGGTATGCAGATGATGCCGGAGTGGGCACCCGAGATGCAGATGATGCCGGGGCTGCAGCCGGGGATGCAGCCCGTGATGCAGGGGAGGGGAAACGTCTATCGCTCCAGTTTTGATTTTTCGACTACTTCTTCGCACACATCCACCCCATCGGAGACGCAGTTCACTGGGTTGGAGACTTTCTCCTTAGAGAAGTTGAGGATAGATCTTCTCGGGGTTCCGGACACTCCCGTTCAAACGGGGAGAGTAGGGCTGGGTCGGTGTCACGACCGCCCATACTATGGATAAATAAAACGGGGAGATCGTGACTATGGAAAGCGATAAAGACCAATATTCAAAATGAAAATACAATTAACTTTGAGAGAAAATATTTTTAGTCTACAAAAAAAAGGTTAAGTATCAAATTAAAGTCTCAAAGTACTTAAGGGCATGAAATGTATAGAATAGTACTGAAGACATTTAGAAGATAGTTTCAAACAAGGCAGCGGGAAAAAAACAAGTATCAAGGGAGAGTCATAGGATGACGCCATGTATGAAGACACGACGCATCCGAAAATTCCTAAATCTTGACTCAACATCTGCCGCCACATCACTGCTCAACCTGCAAAATTTTAAAAAGAATTTGCAGGGCTGAGTACTTGATATACTCAGTGGACTCATGCCGAAAATATTTTATAACAGTTATGACATACATACCATAGTGAACTCGAAGTTTATAATTGGAAAAGAAAAAGACAACGAGTATCACCAAAATATTTTCATAGTCTGGCCAGACAAACAATCTCTCCCATTTTCTCAACAATCCAACAATCACATCAACTCTCCACAGTGCGACGAAAGTGTGGCCACACTATTCACCAACGAGACCGGCCGACTAGCAAGGACGGCTCCCGACCCACCAGTGTACACAGCCTGATAGGGCGGCCCTACTCAGACCCGAATTCGTTTCACAACACAGCATATAGCCTAACGGAGCAAGCTCAGACGAACTAGGCATCAGACAACAATCTCATACTCAAAACAAACATGGCATGACATAACACTTTAAACCACCCTTATAACACCATATCGCATTTTCGAAAAATAAAGAGATTTGTAAAAGAAAGTCCACCTCGCTTGCTTAGACAACACAATACCCAACTCAAAGCAACCCTCGTTCCTTGTGCTCACGTACGCACAACAACCCCTTGTTAACACCACAACACAATCAGCCTTCCATCAATACAAATTATCGTGCATGTCCTATCGTTCCTTTCATCGTTTTCCTTAAATTTCTCATCCCAAACGTTCATCAACATAAGGAAACACCCCATAGTATACCTCAACGTATAACACATAACCACGCCATAAAATATGTTCCTTAATCACACATGTGTCATGTAATTCCTTCAAACTTGACAACAAGTATTATTCTAACATGACTGAAATCTGACAGAACTGTGCAGTCGTTTTGTAAAAATCATTAAAAACCCATCCGACCTCATATGAAGCTAAAATTTGGTCACCACACAGTAGACACATTCAAGTCCGTCCAGTTAAAATTTCACACCAAAATCATGTCATTTAGTCAGTCAAAACAAAAGCGAAACTCACTGGTCGGAACACAAAAATTCTGGCAGTACTGCGCAGTTCAATTGAAAAGTTTGTTAAATATTCATCCGATGTCCAATGAGGCTGAAATTTTAACACAACACAGAAGACTCTTAAAATTTTATCCAGTTAAAAATTCACATCAAAATAAGGTCATTTGGTTGGTCAAATAAAAAACGAAACTCACTGGGCGAGAATATACGTTTCTGGCAGAACTGCGCAGTTAACTTCATAAAGTCATTAAAAATTCATATTTCGTCAAAAGAGGATGAAATTCATACACAATACAGAAGACATCTCAAAATTTACTCAGTTAAAAATTCGTACCAAAATAAGATCGTAGACTAAAATATTTTCTCTCAAAGTTAATTGTATTTTCATTTTGAATATTGGTCTTTACGCTTTCCATAGTCACGATCTCCCCGTTTTATTTATCCCTAGTATGGGCGGTCGTGACAGTCGGGGCGGCCCAAAGAAGTAGGGCAAGGGGAAGGGCAACGAGGTCGGCGAGTCGTCGCAGCCGGTTGATGACGACAGCCCGGTACGGAGGAAGTGGACTAATGCGGAGAACGTCGCGCTGTCCAAGGCATGGGTGAGTGTTTGCGAAGATCCCCTCACTTCGTACAATCAGAGGATTGTCAACTTGTGGGCTAAAATAGCAGCAGCCTACAAGGCATTTTGCCCGGAGGGGATGCTACGCAGCGAGGAGGAGTGCCGGAAGGGGTGGGACCGAATCAGGGTTGGGGTCTCCCGATTCAACGGCCTCCGCATGCAGAGCAGTGGCCAAACTGACGAGGACTGCAGGAGGTTAGCAGAGAAAGCCTTCCCCGTGCCCGGGGTTTATAAGGAGTTCACCTACTGGAACTGCTATGAGGTGCTGATAGACTCCGAGAAGTTTCGGGCAGGTGTCGACGCTGGCTGGCCGAAGAAGCAGCGACTGAACTGCCGGTGATTACAGCGGCAGCAGCGGCGGTTCCCACGACCTCCCCGAGGGTGCTCAGGAGTTCCCGTCCCCTCCATCGTTTACTCATCGCACTCACAACGGGCAGCGAGCGGGGTCACCCAGGGGTCCCCGAAGGTCCAGTCGGCATCCCCCCCCTGTTGGCCAGTCGACAGCCGAGCTCGCCTTCTTCGTGCGTCAACAAACGCGGGCTCAGATGGCCAAGACCTTAGCCGAATGGAGGGCGGAAACTGACCCCGTGGAGAAGAGGTTTCTTCACTCGATGCTCGAGAGCATGCGCGTCGATTTGGATGCCATCGCGGAACAGTTGGAGGCCTCAGACGCGACCTCAGATGCCACAGATTTGGGGGTCCCGGATGGTGGCGACGACAGCAATGGCGACGGCCACGAGGAGTGAGGCGGAGACGGGGGCTCGTGTGTGGAAGAGGGTTTTTTATAAATTAATGTAATTTTTTTAATTAATGTACTTTTTAATTTTAATATTATTATTGCATTTTCCTGTATCTGTGTCGTAAATTTAATTCCGTATTTTGTGTGATTGTTAATTATTTGTTTTTTATAATTTTGTTTATTGTGGCTAGGCTATTGCTAGCCTATTGCTTGTCTAGTTGATTGTCCTGATGATGTGGTAGGAGGAGTTTTAGTGCTGATGATGTGGCAGGAGCCTATGCTTATTGTGGATACTCTTGCCAAATAATTTTTTGGAATATGAACCATCTCCTGACCTGAAATCATAATGTTCAATGTACAGATATGAGTACGTTACGTATCTCTTTTGCTGGCACTATGCAGTCAAATTAATGTTTGCTTTTTGACAAGTGATCAAAGTTCTTACTTAATTATGATAGCTTCTATGCAATGGAGTACTTTGTATTTAGAGCATCCACTATAGGTGAAAAGGGGGCGGACGAAAAAAGGGGCGATAAGGGGGCTATCTATAGTGGGCGGAACGTCCGCCCCGGGGCGGACAATTGAGAGTGGGGCGGACGAGGGTGCGGCGGGAAGGGGGCGAGGATGGGGTGGTGGGGGGGGGGGGGTAGGCGCGCCTATAGGCGCTCCGGTCTATAGTGGGGCGACGGCCAGCGCGCCTTAGCCCCCTCAATTTTTTTTTTGAAAATTTCTCCTATAAATACCACTCCTCCACCCTCCATTTTCACCATTTTCACACACTCTCCCTTCATTCACTATCATTGACTTTCACTCTCTAAAATGCACGGAAGAGACGACGAATCACCCGACTCACACAATGAGGGTTATGGCGGCAATCCTTCCTAGCCGTCGGGATATGGAGACTATCCTTCTAAGTCACCAGGATATGGCGGCTCTCCGTCCCAGCCATGGAGTTGGAATCAATTTGCCAGATTGCGTGACGCGGAACAGCTCCGCAAGAAGTGGTCTAGGATTCTGCCGCCTACCCGGCGGTTTGTGGGCATATACCAGAACAACCTGCTCTATGCGGAGAGTGGCTGAAGCGAGGCTGACGTTAAAGAACTTTCGATTAGCCAATACAACGCGCTGGGCTATCCCAAGTTCACAATGTGGGAGGAGTATCTAGTTCTCGAGGACTGCCCGAAGTTCAAGGCCATCTGTGCGCAAGAGCAGGCTCCTGCGCCGAAGCGGACAAGACACAACATTGCCGGGGACTACAACAGTGGCAGCGGCTCGCAATCGTTCGACCTGAACGAAGAGCAAGCCGAAGAGCCCACCGCCACCCACTCTAGGCGCGTCCGCGCTCCTGGACAACGTGCCTCTATCCGACGCGCTAGAGAAGCTGGCGGTTCCTCCCGCCGATCGTCGGTAGCGTCTGGATCGCGCGCCCCACAACCTGCGCCTATGCCGCCGTCAGGAGCAACAGAGGTCCTACGGGAGAACGTATATGTGCAGCTGACGCACGAATTGAATGAAGTCTGCAGCAAATACGAGGCCGCAACCGACCCATACATCAAGAATATATACTCTGACCTCATACGTCTGCTGCAGCGCCGTCTGCACGTGGCTGATGATGGTCCTGGGGCAGCGGCGGCCTGTGGCAGCGAGGGCGAAGGAGAAGGGGAAGGAGACGGAGAAGAGGAGGAATCGAACTCCGCCACCGATTAGACGGTGGCGGCGTTTTTATTTGTATTTTTTTTGGACGTTCGTTGTATAATTTTACAATTGCAAATACAACGAATATTCGGTCCCAATTAACTCGTTTCATAATTATTTCAATTCCGTTGATTTAAAAACGAAATGAAAAAAATAAAATGAAAATTGATTATAAAATTTCGGGGCTATTGGAAGTGTCAACCTATAGTGGCGGAAACAAAAAATTGGGGCTGTGGACAAAAAAAGGGGGCGTGGCTATTGGGGAAGGCCGCCTATAGTTGATGCTCTTACAGCATCATTAACCCTGGCCGGATTCAGGTCCCAAGTCTCCTCCACGTCATCATTCTCCTAAATTTGAGTCATGACCGAAAACTCTTCTAACCTTGCAGGCCGCAATCCGGGCCACAACTATTAAATCGCACTATTCACCCTTTCAACCTATTTTACTCGTAAAATAGAAAACGTTGAACAATTCAAATCGGAAAAATTCAATGTTCAGTCGGAAAAAGAAAATTACAAATCCTAAAAAAAGAAATTTAAAAATCCTAAAAAAAGAAATTTAAAAATCCTAGAAAAAGAAAATTACAAGTCATAACAAAATGAAAAAAACTACTTCTTCATTTGTGCACGAAGATAGGTAACCATCTCATGATGCAACTCGAGATCGAACTTCGAGATTGTCGAGGTATTCCCAATTATGTTCTTTTATCGTAATATAGCGGGAGTAGGGAGAGGGGTGGTACATGATTTATAAATTTATTTATACTCAAGATTATTCAATATCTATCTTAATAAAGTAAGAATTAAGATGTTCTGTTTTTTGTTTATGTTTTCACGCTTCGCGGTTTAAAAAATGTCCCTGATCACAAATTTGTAAGTTAAAAACGATGCCTAAACCAAAAAAAACATGCAGTAAAAAGGAGTATAATTTGATATTTTTACGTCCGCAGTTGCATTCCATTATTGACTTGCAATTTTAAAATAGTGGCAATAATTCACTATATTCCATTTCCTATTTTAATATCAACCTACTTTCTTCTTTTCATAAAATTAGATTTAATTAAATCATGGAGTAACACGGTTTCAATAAAAATAATTGATATAATGTGTGATAATATTTTTAAATAAAAAGAGATTTATTTTTATGAAAGTGAGAAAGGCACTCCTATAATTTAAGTTTCAATTTCAACTATTTTTTTTGTTTTCTATGCACCTTCTATTACAAAATTAACTAACAAAATTAACGACTCTTCTCTCTCCCCCTCACTCTCTCACTCTCACTCTCCCTCTTCCATGGAAGACGCGATTTCAGCAACGGAACAGCCAGCATCAGAATCAACCGCGGAGCCGAACCACGTGCTAGTTCCTCCGGGGCTAACGCCGGAGGAGTTCGAGGATCTCAAACCCGCGGTGGCGGAATTCCACAATTACAAGGTCAACGCCGGCCAGTGCTCCTCCATACTCGCGCAGCGCGTCCACGCGGCGCCGCAGGAAGTCTGGTCCATCCTCCGCCACTTCGACAAGCCGCAGACCTACAAGCACTTCATCAAGAGCTGCACCGTGCGGGACGGCTTCGTCGTCCGCGTCGGCGAGCTGCGTGACGTCAGCGTCATATCGGGGCTGCCGGCGGCGACCAGCACCGAGCGCCTCGACATCCTCGACGACGAGCGGCGCGTCACCGGCTTCAGCATCGTCGGCGGCGACCACCGCCTCAGGAATTACCGCTCCGTGACGTCCGTGCACGAGCTCCCCGGCGCGATCTCCACCGTCGTGCTGGAGTCGTACGCGGTGGACGTGCCGGAGGGGAACACGGAGGAGGACACTCGACTCTTCGCCGACACCGTCGTGAAGCTCAATCTGCAGAAGCTCGCCTCCGTCGCCGAAGCTAGGGCTACGATCGATTGAATTTACAGGTAAATCAATTCCTATCTACGGTCGATTTGCACACAATTCTGCAATTCCAGTTCTGGAAATAAGATTCCGAGAAAAAAATGAGGGGTTTCTTTATTTCCAATTGAACTCTTTGTTTTGTTGTTTTGAGTGTTGTGTGAATTTTGATTTATGGTGGATATTGATCAATAATTGGGAATAATATTTGTAATTGTAAATTGTAATACTGGCGATTGTGGAGTAATTGAAATCTGAGAATTTGACGTCAATCAATTTATTCTTATTCGATTGGTAATTTTGCGTTGGAATTTGAAAGGCACTATATATAGGCTAATGCAAATATGCAATGTGCTAATACTGTACATTGTTAAATTTAGTTTAGGTGTTGCACTTTCTTTGTTGTGATGATTCTTGAATGGATAATCAGTTTTTATGTGAGAGAATACTGTAATATTCTCTTGATAAATGCGGTTTCATTTTAGTTGGCTAATGATCCAATCACTTGATAAAGCCCTTCAATTTTTGTCCGAGTCTGTTATTGATTTCTAACAAAAGAAAGCATAAAATGGGTGCTTATGGAACAATGGATTATAGAATCGACTTTTTTCTTTACTTATCCACCTTTTGTCTTTTTTGAAAACCATATTTAAAAAAAGAATTGGGATTCGCATTTTCAACAGCTAGAACTCGCATGAGCAATACAAAGAAATGTTCAAAACCATCAACATAAATGCATTGCTTGACCTATAAGCCCAATTCAAGGAAATTTTGTTAAATATTTTAGCAATATGTGTAGAATGCAAGTGACCATGTGTTCTTGTGATAAAGACTGTTGAACCTGTTGAAAATGCAATGCTACCTCAACTTTCTCACTGTCAAGGAGTAACTAATTTGGAGGGTAATAGACACATTATTTCAAACGAAGGTGCGGTTAGCATTTGGGTAACAGGAAGATGATTGGAGAATAAATGCATCAAGTTCCTCACCATTTATAGTTTCAAGTTGGAAACAACTGGACTCGTCTTATATTGTATAATTGGTCAAGGTTCTTGACAAATCTCCAGTTTTACCTAGGAATGTCACTGTAGCCCACAACTTGTAGGCTGGCCCGAATAGCCGCCAAATTTATAGGGTTAGGGTTGAACTTTTATAACCCGAAAGAAATCACAACCCGACTAGCCCGCACCCGATTGACTCGCAACCCGAATAAGGTTGGCCCGAAATCCAGTGTGCCGAACCGATTGACATCCCTAGTTTTACCCGACTATAGCTGAGCTCATTCGCTTGAGAGAGGTGCTGAGTTGGGTCAAAACTAAGGGATGGACAAAGATAGAGTTTGAGATGGGAGCTCATGCTATAGTACTCGCAGTGAATCTATCTTTGAGGCAGTGGTGGAAGATTGTCATCATCATTTGAAGATGACAGCGAATCCTCTATGAGGTTTGTAAGGTAAGCAGCGAATCAGGTTGCCCATACGCTTGCTCGGTCTTCGAGTATTTATAGCTGATAGCAAGTATTGGTTGGATTGCATTCCAATTTTTATTTGTGATGTAAATGTTTTGGATTTGTTTTAATTCTGTGATATAAATGTTTTGGATTTGCTTTAATTCTGTTTCAATACACCAATTTAGATTTTATCAAAGTTGAGACTGGTATACAATCCCCGAGAATTTTTCCACAAGGCTTCCAGAAAGAGCAAGACCTTGAGATTTACAAAAGAAAGAGGTCCCCACAAAAGTAAAGCACCGACCAGAACATAATTAAGGCAACAAGTCGTTGAATACCCGACAACTAAGTACCACTGGGCACGGGTGACGAACTTCTAGAAGATCGAGTGTTATGCAATATAATTAGATTGTAAGAGCATCCACAACCGTGCTATTGCCAGCGGCACGGTTATGGGCCCGGGCGGTACTATTCATGCTTGCTCTCTGGCAAGATCACAACACCCACAACTGTGCTCTTCTGCAAGGACGAACACAATTAATATAAAATTCAATTAAACAATAACATTTCCATAATATTAAAATCCATTTAAAAATCATAATAAATATTACAAATAAAATTAAAAAATACATAATTAAAATCCAAAAAATTAAAAATGACATAATTAAACTCCTTAAAAGTAAAAATTACATAATTAAAACCCGTAGCTGGAGGAATCGGCATTTGGGAAGAGGCGCGAGGCCTAGGCTCCGGTGTCCACCCGTAGCGCCCTTCGGAGGCACCTTGGTCGTCGATTGGGTATGGACGGTAGCCACCCGGAACGGCCGAATCTTGGGTTTGAGGAGGGGCCGAATATTCCGTTTCCGGACTAGGAAACGGTTGTGAACCGAACCATTCGGGGTTCCAACCGTGGGAGCCCGAAGGGTTATCGTCTTGGCCGGACATAGTGATGTTGTAGGGTATGAGAGAATGAAGATGAAAATGGATATGAGAGAATGGAGATGAGAATGGATATTGGAGAATGATGATGGGAGTTGTGTAGTTTGATGTGAATTTTTGGGGTGACATTGGGGGTATTTATAGATGAAAGTGTGTATTTTGGGGGTAAAAAAATGAAAAAAAAATTAAAAAGGTGTAAAAAACGGTTATAAACGGATATATTTTTTTGGGGAAGTGAAATTTTTTATTTTTTTTATTTTTTATCGGTTTTTTTAATAAAAAACCGATTTTTAAAAAAAAATAAAAAAATGTTTAAATGCAACGGTCAAGCCGTTGACGAATGGGAGCGCGCCACGTGTGCGTCCGCTGGCACGGACGTGCTCGATACATCGAGCAGCGCCGTGCCAGCGGCGCGAGCGCAGCGGCGGCGGATGGCGTCCGTGCCAGCGGCACGGACGGCGGTGGCGACGGACGCCACCGCTGCGCATGCTCTAACACTTTCGAGAAAAGAGATGTAAAGGTCATCACATGATCCATATATATATATGTCAGCGTTGATCGATCAATGTGCATATGCAAGCCACACCGATTTGCAATTCAAAGTAGGACACAAGATCTTCTTAAAATTGAAATAATTATATTAATTTTCAAAGGGAAGCTTTGGCCTTGTTTTGTGGGATTCTCAAAGAAATCGGTCATGTCGCTTAACATTTTGTGTTGCCACCATTTTGTGTTGCCACCAAACATTGGCAATGTGCACATTTTTTTTTCTTTCATGTATCGCAGTTTTAGAAGTATATGTATGATCCGGAATCTGTGATCCCTAAGCCAATACAAGAAACAATGTTAAGTCTGCAATCAATCGAGGTAGACGAAAACTATACAAATGCACATGACAGAAAATAATATGAAGGCATACCTTCCAAAGAGGTACAGTGGTGAAGAGTTCCAAAAAGGTAACGAGGTTTGTGAACCCAATCAATATCCACGAAATTAAGGATTCTTAATATCACCAGGATTATAATCTTTAGAAGTTTGTTTGGCGATACCAAGAAGGTAGCTTCTAAAGCCTCCGACGATTAAAGCCTAAAACAGAAACATATCATAGCGTCGTGTGGCAGTTTTCCACCGCATGTTTGCATACTATGTGCAGCTGCTTCAGATATGCATATTTTGGAGATATGATCTTGTGCCACTGTTAATATCAGTGACATAAATCCTATCTTCATCAGTACTGCACCAAAATTCAATATCAAGAGACATATTGTTGTTGAGTTTATTAACTTTGCATGATGTGTTGTTGATGCTGTTTTGCATTTCTCTTTGCAGATAAAATTCACAGCAAGATATTCCTTATGATGATGACTAGAATAGATCAAATTGCAGACCTAGATTTGTTGTATTTGTTAGTAATTTGGGCTTCCACATGACTAATTTAACGTGTATGACTATCTTTCAATTGTCCAATTCAAGTGATCTATTAAAGATTAAAGTTTGGGCTAAAGTGTATTTATTTGTTATGGAAATAAGTGTAAATATCATTTTGTGATTTTCTATTTGATGAGGGAACGAATAGAAAAAAAAGGGTCTTATATTTATATAAATATAAGATTAGGGTTATGGTCCCCAGATTTCAGAAGAACGTTCAATATCTCTATATTCTCTCGGCAGACTATTGTGAAGGACGTCTCTGATCGTTTGGAAGATCCATAGCCGCTGCAAAGCAATTCCGTTGTTCAATTCGTTATGGATCAAGGTACGCTTCCGCTTTACAGTTTATGCTCCTTCTTCATCGTTCTTGGTTAATCATCATAGAGAGCTTTATATAATTGTTCACTCAATTATTCTAACAGTATTATGTATAGAAGACAAGTTTAGACAATGGCAAGCATCCACCTGCTCAAAATTTATTTAGGATTTGCAAAACTTAGTATACTTTTGTCCTGTCCCGCAATTCCTAGACAATGGCGATTCTTAGAAAATTGTACGTGCAATTCCTAGACAATGACGATTCTTAGAAAATTGCACGCCGGAAAGATGCACGTCATGCAATTCCTAAATTTTGACACACCTAGAAAATTGCTCTATTTAAATACAAGATTTTTCTGTGTAACACTCCATCCGTCCCTAAAAAATAAATTAGTTTTACTATTTTGGACATTCCCCCAATATTAGATAAGTTTAAATATAGAAAGTTTTTACAGCAAATAATAATCATGCATATCATTTATAACGTGTACTCCACGATACACTAACATTCATTCCACTTCCTTTTTTCTCTCTCTTATTTTTTCTCATCTTTCTCCTACTTTACCAATTGCATATTAAAACCCGTGCAATCGACAAGTTTGTTAATTTTTTAGGGATGGACAGTGTATTTGAGTATAATATAATAGAGAGAGAAATATAATTAAATGTTGTGACATAATAGAAAAATTGTGCGATCGAGACAAACAGAAACGTAAAGAGACACAGAATTTACGTGGTTCACCAACGTTGGATTGGCTACGTTCACAGGCAGAAACAGAGAACATATGTTATTTAGATTGTTTTCAGATTACAGAGTTTTGTGCCCTATTCCTATATAACTAGGCACACAGACGACGGGCTAGGCCCAATATAAATATTAAGGCCTAAAACATAAACATATCATAGCGTCGGGTGGCAGTTTTCCACTGCATGTTTGCATACTATGTGCAGCTGCTTCGATATGCAAATTTTGGAGATAGGATCTTGTGCCATTGTTAATATCAGTGATATAGATCCTAACTCCATCAGCATTGCACCAAAATTCAATATCAGAGACATATTGTTGTGAGTTTATTAACATAACATGATGTGTTGTTGATGCTGTTTTGCATTTCTCTTTGCAGATAAGATTCACAGCAAGATATTCCTTATGATGATGACTAGAATGGATTAAATTGCAGACCTAGATTTCTTCTATAGAAGACAAGTTTAGACAATGACAAGCATCCATCTTCTAAAAAATTATTTAGGATTTGCAAAACGACCATGGCAAGCATCCACCTTCTCAAAAATTATTTAGGATTTGCAAAACATGGTATACTTTTGTCCCCCCTCTGTCTTATAGTTATACTTCACTTATTGTATTGCATATTCAGATTCAAGGCATACAGCATACTAACATTAAATATTTTATTTAGAAAACAAAAGACTTATTCTAAATATGTCATGCCTCTTTCCAATATTGAATGTATAAATGTTATTGGATAATTTATACTCCACTATCCAGTACCATGTATACAATTTGTTGATAACTATATATTGAATCCAACAATAGCCGAGAATCTATAATTACTTTCTAAATTTTGTTGTAAATATGTGTGTCTTGCCCAAGTTTTGTATCACGTTCTTCTTCGTGTGCTTTGTTGTGGCATCGAGGCTGAAATGAGGGAGGTTCACTCCCATTCATTTGATTCTTTTCATCTGGGAGAGAGGAAGGTCAAGGCACGATGTTGCAAACTACGTGCAACATCAATATTTTTTTAGCAGAGCGATGACATAAAAATGCAATAAAGAACGCCTATCAGAAAACCCGATAAGGAATATTAGAGAAGTCACATGAATTGGGGAAAGGAGGGTGACATCTATAATCGATTTTGATCAACAGATAGAAGCTTAGGGCATTAGCAATGGGGGGCGATCCCCAGAGCAGATGGATCGCCCCCCCCCCCCCCAATCGCCTTCCACCGGTCGTCATAGTGGGGAGGGAGCTCATCTCCCTTCCCGTTCGCCTTCGCCTCCGGGCCGATATATCGCCCCAGCCGATAGCCTTCGCCTCCGCATCGGCCCTGCGATGGGCCTCCATTGCGGAGGCAAGGCCGATCCCCAAGCCGATTTTGCATTTTTAAAAATTTTATTACTTTCTATATATACACCTTCCTCCATTTCACACATCACTCTCATCATTTTATTCCATTTCATTTCACACATTCATCTCTCTAGCAAAATGAATCCCAATGATGGCAATAATTCCGGCGAAAACCAGTTTACTGGCCAAGGAGGTGGGTTTTCGAACCTACTAGCGGGAGAA
The DNA here is from genome assembly GCF_004379255.2 of Salvia splendens. Taxonomy (NCBI): domain Eukaryota; kingdom Viridiplantae; phylum Streptophyta; class Magnoliopsida; order Lamiales; family Lamiaceae; genus Salvia; species Salvia splendens. Next base: position 13,174,880 of record NC_056046.1, read on the forward strand.
AACCTGTTCGGGTTGGGAACCCAATCATCACAGTTTGTGATGGGTTCATTTCAGATTTCGTCTCAAGGAGGTCTACCTTTTTTCCACGGCACCCAATACACCAGCTTCCCCCAAGGAGGCTACGTCGGTGTTGGTAGGCCGATGAACACATCGAGTTCCGGCGATGATGTCTACCGCCCAACGATGAGCCCAACCGTGTTTGGTACTCTCGAGACTGACGAATCCACTATTCCGTTAAGAGACTTGAACTTCAGCACCGATGAGTACGAGGTGTCCGATATGGAGCCATCTCCTCCTAGGGCGAAGGCGGCGGCGAAGGGGAAGAGGAAGGAGAAAGTGGGAGCCAAGTCTTCTGAGGGGGGGCAGGGTGGGCGCACAAGGAGTACCTACTCCATCGAGGAGTCGATTGCTCTTGCTCGTTGTTGGGCATATATCTCTGATGACACAATTGTAGCCAACAATCAGAGTGAGGGTGGTTTCTGGGGACGTATCACGCAACGATACGAACAAGTCAAGCCCGATGGAGCCCCGACACACAAGCACGACGATCTACACAAGCATTGGAAACGCATGGTGTTCGAGTGCGCTAAATTTCACGGTATCTACGATGGCCACTTCCGGGAAATGCGTAGCGGAGAGAGCGAACTCTCCGTCAGAGAGTAGTATTGGGATACATATAAGCTTCTTAAGGATTTTTCCAAATTCAAAACGGGTATGTCAGAGGTGTTGCAGACGAGATCGGTGCGGACACGCCTGACGCTCTCCGGGAGCTATAGCAGTGGCGGAGCGGAGCCAATAGACTTGTCAGAGGACCAATCGCCCATTGAGCTTCCTCCTCAGCGCCCTATGGGCATGAAAGCAGCGAAGGCAAAAGCAAGGAAGGGGAAGGGGAAGACAGAACGGATGGCCAATCCGCACCAGTCCAGGCTGACAATGCATTAGGTCATGTCGCCTTCGCACAATCGATGGTGGGCCTCTACAACATGCACATGAAATCCAATTCTCGATGTGTGAAGAAGTCCATCTGGAACACCTACCAAGGGTTGAAGAAGAAGATGGGTCTTGACGAGGATGACGAGCTGGAACCCGATGATTGATGTGTGTTTGTTGTTTTTATCTATTTTTTTTACGTAGTATATTTTTTTAATGAAGCATGTTTTTTTAATGAGGTATTTTTGAAAAATGAAATGAAATGAGATAGGCTCGGATGGGCTCTCTATTACAGAGAGATAGGTTCTGGGATGGGCCTACTGATGTGGCAGGAAAAAATGGAAGTAGGCTTTGAGATGGGCTCCGAAAAGGGCCCTTAATGACATTCAAACAAAAATAATAGAATGTATCGTACTAAATTAAACACGAATGAAACTTGTTGTATAATTTATGTAATCTTTAAATTTTTTGTATTGATATGGAGTACAATTAAAACATTTTGTATGGGTTAGGACACTAACGATTGGATAAATGGTTCATATATGAAATTTTGCGAAGGAATGCCTAAGAGCATCTCCAATGGCGGACGTTCGGTCGGACGTCGCGACGGGCGACCGGGACGTCTGCCATTGTGGCGTTTAGGTCGGATACGGACGTCCCGTGAGGACGTCGGGTGTCCTCGGACGTCCCGGCGACGGGCGGGCGGACGTCCGCCACTGTGGCAAGGGTCGGACGTCCCGGTCGGACGTCCGGAAATTATTATTAAAAAAAAAACTCTATATATACGACTCGTTGAACTTCATTTCAACGCGGAGTGAGCCGGGGATGTTGGATTATGTAGAGGTTTAGGATGAAACGTTGCATCCCTTCATTTCACAACCGAAAATAACTGATTGTTGGCGGGTTATAAAATTGCAATTTGGTCCTTCAATTATCGAAAATTTCATTTCCGGATGAAGATTTCTGCACAGTAACTTTAATGGAAATAAAAAAATTCCAAACGACCCCAGCCAGGGGCTCTGCCCCTGCCACCCCTTGGACCTCGCTCTCGGGGGCGTTGCCCCCGAACCCCCGTCTAATCATAACGAATTCAAATAAGTGTGCACTCCGCACTTCCAACTTATTTGATGTTTCGTTATAATTATATTGATCAATCAAGTTAATCCAATTACACTAAAATATCCAACAGATTATGTATTTTTCTTTTTTCGAATAACTATGTATTTTGCTTTTTTCTAACTATGTTTTTTTTTATGTTTTATGAATATGTATTTTTGCCCGTATTTTGCTTTCCCGTATTCCGTGTCAAAATTATATTTCTGTTTTTACGTAATTAAATTATTGTGATTTTTTTATTGCGGGATGTCCTAGTGAGAAGGGCGGACATAGGAGGGGATGTCCTAGTGACGTGGCAGTGGGATGGGAAGTCCTAGTGACGTGACAGGAGGTGTTTTTGGGATGTCCTAGTGGATGTCCTGGTGGGATGTCCGCCCACTGGAGATGTTCTCAACTAAACTGAGAACCTGAGATCAGAAATCAGAACCGCCGCGCCGCTTGTCTCTCCTTTTAACGCTTATTCTTCTTCGTTACTGTAATACTCTTCCCTATATTTTTCTAATCCACAAAAATTTGAAATTGATTTTGCAGTATCATTGGAGTAACATTCTTTCTGCATTTTGGGTTTTGCAGATGCTCTAATTCTTCTTCCCAATTCCTTCGAGTATGCCCTTCTCTCTCCGCTCTTAACTAAGTTAATTGGTTATTTATATTTTTTATAGATTAGTAGTATTTCTTTTTCTACCTGGTACGACTCAAATCTTATTTTTTTTATCAATGAACCTCTAAATCATTTTTGAGGATTTGTCTTCAACTCATACGCAAAATCCTAGGTAAAATTTAGAATCACTTTGTTTGGTGTGTTTCGTTTAATGTAATGTGCTGATACGGCGCTATTTGCTGCGAGGATTCATAAGTTTAGTGCGACAAAAATACATGCGGATTAACTGTTTGATAAAATGTCCATATGATGATACATGGGGTTTCGTAAGAATGAAATGGTATGGAAGCTGAACGCAACTTATTATACTCTGTTGACTTATGCTAAGAAATGCTAAATAGTTTATTGCATTTTTCTTATATTTGAGGTAGAAGAGAAGTCCGAGAGCTAGAGGGATTTCTTGCTAGAATGTCAATCATCTAGTTACTAGATCTATTTATGTGGAAGCAGTAGTACCTCACCAGTTGAGTTACTACATGAACATGCTTATGCTTTCTCTTGCCATTTCTTTGAGTGAACCTGAGTATTGGATTTCTGTAGCTTTACGAAGCCTAGATTTTTTTGACCGACAAACTTGCCCAATAAAATAAATTAGAATCTAATTAACCTTGCCAATGCTTAGTATTGCTGCAGAGTCTTTCCTTTGGTAAATATTCAGGTCTTAGTCGTAAGTTTTATTATATTCTCAAGGCACATTAGGTACTGTAGAAAGCATATATCTACTTAAATAGGAAACAGACTGAAATGATATCAAATTGATGAAGGACACAATTGTACAGAAATAATCTACTCCTTTGGCATTAAATTACAAATATAGAGTTTTTAATCAACATAAGGAATACTTATCTGAAAGTTTCTGTTAATATTAAGAAACTTCATTTCATTGCAGCAGTCTTTGAGCACTTGAGGCTTTTTGCAACCAAGACCATGTCTTTTCAACGTGAACGATTATTGGGTGGCCAAAAGTCGTAAGAAAAAGAAAAACTGAAACTTTATCTCTTCATGAATAATATGCCTATATGCTTGTGAACCATCTCACCATGTTATAGAAGATACTTCTCTACAGTATCAATGAGCACTTTGACCCCCCCTACATAGTTCAGACTTGTAAATCTTTTTACTGGCCTGAGAATACAAACTTCTCCGATGTCTTGAATTTATTTGTAATTCTAGTTTGATTGTTGTTAATGCTGAATTATACGATACATCTTTGTATTATGTTTTTTTCAGCAGTTGGTGACTTTGTTGGCTTTCTCAGACTGGACTAACCTTTTGAAGGGGTCATGGAATTTCTAGTTCCAGTGATGTTTGTTGTTTATATGGAATCAAAGACATTCGGAATTTTATCTTTGATGAGAGATGCCTTTTCACTTTATGAAACACTAATTTAAGTTTTTTATATACTTCGTATTTGATTTCTTATTGGTTGGGTTGTTGGAGAAAGGAACTAATACCATGTTTGTGTAGGTCATGTACTTTTAAAGAGCCTATAACATCCAACTGCTGGACTGTGTAGATAATATATCTATTGGGCTTTAGAAATCATCTCTTTAATGTTTAATCTAATCGACATCCTCAGTAATAGTTTGAGTTTTATTTCATTTTCTTAGGGATTGAGTGAGCTAAAATTGTTCCTTCTATGAGAGTGACATGCTGTAATTTGTCTCGGTTTGTTTAAGGATTGAGAGGAATCTAAATGAATATTAGGACCAAATCTTAGAAAATAATTTCTTGACGTAACTTAGATCAGGGGAGATTTCATGGATGAAAAGTAACTGAAGTTAAATCTTTTTATGCTGGTGAGTGTGTGTGTGTGTGTGTTAACTGGTAAGGCCTTCTTGTTTCTCATTTCAAGGTAGTTAAATTAAATGTAAACTTTCATATGCACTAGCTGCCTCATGAAGAGGCATATCACTTGTGCTTCATTTCTGCTTTCTCCCAAACAGACATCAGCAATCACAACATGTGAAATTCTATCTATAATATACATTGTTGTTCATGTTTATTCTTGACTTGCTAGGTGAATTTTTTCCTGATGGAGGCCAAGTTCTTCCGTTTTCTTAAGATTGTTGGAGTTGGTTTCAAAGCAAGAGCAGAGGCCGAAGGCCGTCTCCTATACCTAAAACTTGGCTATAGCCATGAGGTGGAACTGGCTGTGCCTCCTGCAGTTCGCGTATTCTGCTTCAAAAACAACGTAGTATGCTGCACTGGGATCGACAAGGATAGGGTGCATCAGTTTGCTGCTGCAGTCCGGAGTTGCAAGCCTCCTGAAGTTTACAAGGGCAAAGGTATTATGTACATCGACGAGGTCATAAAGAAAAAGGAGGGGAAGAGATCAAAATAATCTGTGATGCTCGCAGTTCTGCATATGCTACTCTAGATATCAAGTTTGATAAGCAAATTTGTGCTGTGGCTGAATGTTCTTTTCACTGAGGAGAAACGTTTAGAATGTTTCCATATTTGCTATGTTTCATAACTTAGATTAGATCGGGCCTTTTCAACAGGCTGCTGTTTCTTGAGTCGAAAACATCAGCCATATTGTTTTGCATCTTCAGCTGGGTCTCTGACTTTGTATACTTCGCTTCTTATTGGAGTATTTGGTTTTGGCAATTCTTATTTTTATACTCCTATATATTACTGCACCTAAAGTACTGTATGTTGCAAGTAGGGCACGTTTGATTGTGTAGAAAAGACTAGAAACGGGACCTAATCTATGCTTTCCCACACGTTAGATTTGATGGAAAGTATTCTCACCAGACCCGGGTTAATATTTGTGACCCATTAAATTTCAGGTTTGTAAAACGCTCTCCGTGGATAACCATAACTCACAACTCTCACGCGATTCTGGACTATCCTGAAGGCGACGAACCTGTCGTGCAGTCCACGTACACTATATAGGTATAAATTGAATGAGATACTTTGTTGGTATGTGTGTTGGTGCGAGATATATGTTGGCCTAACTTTCTACTCATGCGATTTTACCAAGTCAAGAATCCATCCCACTTTCTTGCAGAGCAAGTCGATCTATCATCTTATATACTAATATCTCACTAATCTATCATATCTCTCTCACAACTCACCTATTCCTTTCCTGCAAGTAAACATACTCCACTTGTTATGGTTTTTTTTTTAGTTTCTTGTTTTCTTACTTTCTAATCTTGTTTAAATCTCTATGAAATATATAGAAATACGCAATGGCAACTGATATGAGCTGGAACGACGCTGCTTCTAATTCTTCCTTGAAGAAGCCATGTGAGGAAGGTGGAAGCTCTTGGGACAACTTCAAGAATCAGATGAAAGACCACACACACTCCTTCAAACTAGCCTTTCACTCGGTATTGTATTCGTTGTAGCTTAATTACTGTTATGTTTTTTGTATATATGTTACATTGATTGTTGTAATATATGCAGGTGAAGGAAAAAATCTCAATTCCTGCAAACTGGAGTGTAGATCAAAATCCATCTCATGAATCAATGGAATTGCCATGGGAACGTGACTTCACCTCAGTTTGTTGAGATGTCATCTCTTAATTTATTACTATTTCACTTACAATTTTCGATTCTATTATTTGTGGATTGATTTCTCCGACCAGAAATTGGATTTTTAATCAGTGGATTTTCATCATTGGTTGTGTGATATGGAAAAATTTTAGCACTAAATTATTTAAATATAGTATATTGGTTGATGATCGAGATCCAAAGTAAGAACAAAAAAAGACCATAATTACCCTGAACTGGAGCAAAATTGAAAATAATATCACAATTATGTCTTATAATGGCAAACATAAACATTAGGTTGGTGGTGCATATTTAGAAACCTATAAAAAAAATTCTCTTTTGGGGTCTATTCTAATTTGTTGCGAAGGTAGTAAAAAAGGAAATTATGTAGTATAGAGAGATAATTACCCAAAATTTGTAATTAACACTGATTAAGAGTAAATGATAGTATTTTGTATCAATAGTGACAGCGACGAATCCCTATATCTCGTAAAAAATTCCCATAACTGCAAAATCATTTTGGGAGGGAAATTCAGTTAATTCGTTGGCAAAATGAAAAACGATAAACCCCAAATTGGAAAACCCCCGCGAATTTTGAACCTCAACCGCTTCAAGCTTTGCTGTATATATAAACATACATACTCTCCAAATCAACTCATCTCTTTCACAAATTCACTTTCCAAAATCAACCTGCATTCGATACAGATTCTCGCAATTGCAGTATGGATCCCCCAGTTGAAGGTCACGACGCTGATGCGCGGCCTGCCAAGAAGAAAAGGGGCCGCCCAAGAAAGGATGGTAGTGGTAGTACCAATTCCCCAGACCCCTCTCTTTCTCAATCGACGCCTGCTGCCATCCCTCTTTCTCAGACTCCTGACATTCTTGGTTTGTACTCTTATTCTTCCTTCCTTTCGAGCTGCTTTTTAGTAATGTTTCTCTTTTTGGTGGCCAGCAATTCAAGGAACCATCTTAAAACCCCATATCCTTAAGGTTCAAATCGGAGAGGTACATTTCTTGTTTTTCTTTATTGTTTAAGCTTCAATTTCCTTGTTTTTGAAGCAGCATTTTGGCCTTCTAAAATGGTTAATGACTTTTGTTGCTAAGCAATTGTGGAAAGAAACTAGCATGTGCCTTCTTGTAGAGAATGTGAATTTAGTGCTTTCATGGTGAATAATTGCTTTTCAGTTAAGAAGTTTGGCCTTCATGCTTTTATGGTTAATGGCTGTTGTTGCTAAGCAATCTTGGAAAGAAACTAGCATGTGCCTTCTCGTAGTGAATGTTGGCGAATTAAGTGCGTTCTTGGTGAATTATCGCTTTTCAGTTAAGAAGTTTGGCCGTCTTGCTTTTATGGTTGATGGCTGTTGTTTCTAAGCCTTCATGGAAAGAAACTAGCAAGTGCCTTCTTGTAGAGAATGTGGCCAGTTTATGTTACTATTGAGCTTAGCAAATTAAGTGCGTTCTTGGTGAATTATGGCTTTTGATTTAAGAAGTCAGATCATTCAGTTTCTACACTCTTATTAGTTTGAATTATGGCAATCCATGTATGCACATCTCATGAACAATATTTTTTTTTCACTAGGAAAAGTTTTTTAAAGTGCCATAATTGATTTCCTTGTAATAGCAACCAAGTATGGTGTATGCGTGAAATGCAAGTTTGGATTAATTTTGAATCGCCTGCATAAGGAATTTCTCAATTATTATACATAAGATTTGTTTACTACTCCACGTTCAACCATTTGCTAATGAGGGTTCAAAGATTTTTGCATAATTTTAGTGCACCTGTAATTGTTTTAGGTAGAGTAGAGTGAATGCATGTGGCAGAACTTCATATAAATATGTTATGTGAATTGGCTAGGTTGATGATGTAGTTACTAGTTTAACTCTTCTGAATTCCTTTCTGCTTATTGCACTTAGGCTATGTTTATTTCTTTCAGTAATCTTCTCTCTGCACTATTTGCATGGACATGGAACCATTAAGCATATTTACATATCTTCTCTCTGATAACCCATTAATGTCATTGACATTGAATTGAGAATACCTAAATTTGTTAAAAGAATCTATCAAAGTCTAATAGAGTATAATGTTATTTATCAGCCATTTCATGTGTTGGTGATTGTGGTTTAAAAGGAGTAGTCGAATGTTCGAGGATAGAGGATTAAGTTACATTTGGAGTTTGTTTAAGAACAAGACTTGAAGGTCTTTTTGGTTTGCTATTGGAGTTTAGAGATATTAATCATTTGTTTTAGTATGAAGAAAAGGGAGTCTGCTGGGTTAGTACTCTTAGACATTTCTTGGTGTTTCCTACAAAATCATTGTCGACCCTCTTATGCTTGATGACGCTTGTCGTCTAATTAATGCTTTTGGTTTCTCATATTTGTAGGACATAGTTTCAAAGATCACAGCTTTGACAAAAGAAGAATCATGGAAAGATGAGACACTGTGCATTTTGTCTGCTACTGGTTCAGTCTCTACAGTTGACATAGGCCATGACAGGAACTCTGTTAGACTTAACATTCCTAAGGTTGTGCTACTGATAATCTCTGTTATGATATTCCTTAGGGTAAATTTAATTGTAATGTATTGCTATTGTTCTTGTGCCTGAAAATGAACTGGTTTGTTGATGAATTGACAGGGATGTTATGGCATACTGTCTTTAAATGGTAGCTACTCAGTATCGGAGAGCAGGGATTGTCAAACTGAGGGGCTGATGGTGTCAGTGGTCGGGTCGGATGGCTCTGTATTTAGTGGTACCGTTGTTGGAACGCTTATAGCTGCATCGCCCGTTCAGGTTATAGTGGGGGGCTTCTCAAAGGCCAAGGGTGGCGGTGGCAGAGGCAGAGGCAGAGGCAGAGGCAGAGGCGGAGGCTCCTCATCTGATCCAGCTCCTTCTGATTCTAGAGCTCCCTCTGCAAGGGGCAGTGGAAGCGGAGGCAGAGGCAGAGGCAGAGGCAAAGGCAGAGGCAGGGGCAGGGGCGTAGGCGGAGGTTCCACATCTGCAGAGGGCAGAAGAAGCCCCTCATCTGATTCACCTTCTTCTGCAGAGGGCAGCGGAGGCGGAGGCTCATCTGATCCACCTCCTTCTGATATGAGAACTCCCTCTGCAAAGGGCAGTGGAAGTGGAGGCGGAGTCTCCTCGTCTAATCTACCTCCTCCTGATTTTGGAGCTCCCTCTAATCCACCTTCCAAATTGTGAGCTCCCTTTTCAGATGGTTCAAGTGATTTTAACCCTTTTCAGATGATTATGCAACCCTCCTAATCTAATCCACCTTCCCTTTGCAGAGGCGGAGGCGGAGGCGGAACTCCCTTTCATTGAAGTTCCCTCTTCAGATGGTTCAAGTGATGATACCCTTGTGCCATTGAAGTTGCACAGCTTTACTGTACTTGTTTTTCCAATGTAAGCAAATCATCCATCGCAGATACACAGCTTTTTCTTTTAGTTGTTTCGATTGTAGCAAAATGCTATACTTTTCTCATTGAGATATATCATCATTTGTCAATTTCTAGTCTCTCTCCCTTTCCTTATATTTTCTATTTCGTTTCTTTTGTAGATATATCATACTAGTATTCTTTTCATTATTATTCCTTTTTTTTGGTTGGTATGATTTAATTTTCTTTCTGATTTGTTTTTAATAGGAGTACGTACAATCTATATTAATTATATCTTTCAATGCTTTAATATGAGTTTGAAAACTTATCTCTAGTTACATAATATGAATGGTTAGTTTAATCATGTTATAAAATAATGTGACTTTAAAATTAAATAATTACTAGGAGTATAGTATTTAAAGGTGTAGTAATTTAATTTGATATTAGTTTATTTTTATTATGTTATGTACTTATGTAGGGATTCGAAAGAGAACAGTTATATTATGCTAGTAGGAGAGTGACTCTTCAGTACAGCAATTACATGTAGGGATTCGAAAGAGATCAGTTATATTATGTATTAGTCGAGACCTTAATTAAATATATATTAGGAATTTTTATAAAATTATTAGTATCTTATAATTTAATGGAATGGTGTCCAAAATTTTAAGAAATTATTTGTTTTATCCAAATTTTTATTTTATTGAGTAGTATTTTCTATGGACATTAATCGATTAAAATCAACACAGATTTCGTAAGGAAGAATTTATGTTATTTATAAATGATGCTATTAGTATTTAGTAGTGACAGCAAGAAGCCAAATGGAATGGTGTGAGACAGCAATAATCCCCACGGAAATTTACGTTCAGACATACCGTAGTAAATATGTGTGTGTCTGTACGAATCGTTCCGTGCTCATAGCTCATGTTTGTGTTAAAAGTTTGCTTATTATGATTTTGATGCAAATGTGAGTTATTTATACAAGCCACAAGGGAGACTTTATTATATTTATTTATGTAATTACAGAATGCTTTACTGATTGTGTGTAAGTTTTGAACTTCAAGGAAGTTTCGTGTTTTTCAGATTAGAGAAAGATGTACTATTGAGAAAATGGAGAATCTATATTTTTATGAGTCAGAAGTTCCATGATTGACATGCAAGCTTAAGAGTTCGAATCAATATTTCGTTGAAGTCACAAACTTATTTTTACGCATAACATGTTTCGATCTTAGAGATATATTTTTTGCATTTTGATTTCAATTTGAATATAGAAGAATTTCCACAAACTAGAGATTGAAGGTCTTGCTTAGATGATGATTCTATAAGGAAAAATGAAATTTTCTAATTTAATTTATTTGTTAATTAAGTTGTCTGTTGCGCAGAAAGAGTTCCTTCAGAAGTTTATCAAAAATTCTCCATGCAATAATAGTTTTGCAAATCAACTAAGTACTATTAAATGATTACTTAATTCCTATATTAAAAAAATTATAATGCAATGATTTCGGAAGATGGAAAAATAGACACCAACATTATTTGATTCCAAATTCAGAGCAATACCTATTGTACCTTCTTCAAATTCGACTAATTCAAAAATATTATGATGTGACTGTATTTAGTACTCCCTCCGTCCGTCCACGAATAGGAGTCTCATTTCTATCCGGCACAGGTTTTAAGAAATGTTAAGAAAAGTGAGTGGAAGAAAATTAGTGGAATAGGGGTTCACTTGTATATATTAGTTTTAAATGATATGTGAGTGGAATGAGTTAGTGGAATGCGTGGTCTCTTTACCATTTATGGTAATTATGAACCGGGACTTCTACTCGTGGACGGACCAAAATGGAAAAACGGGACTCATATTCGTGGACGGAGGGAGTATATAAATATTTGAATATTGTGATTAATTTATTATTATTTGAAAATTTCATGGGCGTCTCTCTCGTGAAATTGCGGGTAATGCAACTGGTTTTAAAATTGATGCAGTAGTCATCTCATTCAAACATAGCAAAATCAAATGGTTTTGCATTTTTGATACTCTATTTCAGTTTTATATGGAGATGCAGATTCTGTTAATTCGTTGAGATACAGATTCGGCAAAATGCAAAACGATAAACCCCAAATTGTAAAACCCCCGCGATTTTTGAACCTCAACCGCTTCACCCATCGTCTCTTTCCAATTCCACCTGCATTCCGCTCAGCTTTCCTGTAAATTTACTCTCCAACCTCCCCAAATCAACTCTCTTTCACAATTTCAGTTTCCAAAATCAACCTGCATTTTGTATCTCCTGATTCGATACAACTCTCCGAGATTCTCGCAATCGCAGTATGAATCCATTTGATGCTGAACTAACCCGAATTGAAGATACCGACACTGATGGCTCGCCCTCCGTGCTCACTGATGCGCCGCCCAATAAGATAAGGGGCCGCCCAAGCCCAAGAAAGGGTAATAGAGGTAGACCCATTCCCCAATGCCTCTCCCCGACGCCCGCCCAACAACGGCCTATTTCTCAATCTCCTGAAATTCTCGGCTTGTACTCTTATTCTTCCTTCCTTTCGCGCTACTTTTTTGAACTTTTTAGTAATGTTTTCTCTTTTGGTGGCCAGCAATTCAAGGAATCGACTTAACACCCTATGTCCTTAGGGTTGAAATCGGAGAGGTACATTTCTTGTTCATGGCCTTGTTTTTCTTTATAGTGCAACTGGATTTTGATAGCATTTTGGACTTCATGCTTTTATGGTTAATGGTTTTTGTCGCTAAGCAATTGTGGAAAGAAACTAGTATGTGTCTTCTCATATAGAATGTGAGCAATTTATGTTATTAAACTTGGCGAATTAAGTGCGTTCTTGGTGAATTATCGCTTTTCAGTTAAGAAGTTTGGACTCGTGCTTTTATGGTTGATGGCTGTTGTCGCTAAAGCAATCATGGAAAGAAACTAGCATGTGCCTTCTTGTAGATTGTGTTAGTCTTAAACTTAGCGAATTAAGTGCATTCTTGGTGGATTGTGGCTTTTGATTTAAGAAGTCGATCGTTCAGTTTCTATCCCCGGGAGTAGTCCTAGAACGATATACTCTTTTTAGTTTGAATTATGTATGCTTTAATGCAATCCGTGTAATGTACATCTCACGAACAGTAGTTTTTTTCTCTAGGAAAAGTTTTTAAAACTGCTATAATTGGTTGCCTTGCTTCATAGAATCTGTATTACCTTACCGCATGGTAGTGTATAGCAACCAAATATGGTGTATGCGTGAAATGCAAGTTTGGGAGAATTTTTTTGAATGGTCTGCATAAGGAAACTCTCAATTGTCGACCCTCTTATGCTTGGTGACGCTTGTCGTCTAATTAATGCTTTTGGTTTCTCATATTTGTTGTTTCCTACAAAATCATTGTCGACCCTCTTATGCTTGATTAAGCTTGTCGTCTAATTAATGCTTTTGGTCTCACATATTTGTAGGACATTGTTTCAAAGATAATAGCGTTTACAAAAGAAGGATCATGGAAAGATGAGACAGTGGTCATTTTGTCTGCTACTGGTTCTATCTCTAGTGTTTACATAGGCTATAACGGGAACTCTGTTATCCGTATCGTTCCTAAGGTTGTAAATGTAATTGTAATGTATTGCTATTGCTCTTGTGCCTGGAATGGTATACACTCCCCTGAAAATGAACTGGTTTGTTGATGAATTGACAGGGACAATATGACATACTGTCTTTAAAAGGTAGCTTCACAGTATCTAAGAGCAAGGTTTGTCAAACTGAAGGGCTGATGGTGTCATTGGCTGAGACGGATAACTCTGTATTTGGTGGTTCCGTTCATGGAATGCTTATAGCTGCAACGCCCATTCAGGTTGTAGTGGGGAGCTTCACGAATGCCAAGGGTGACGGTGGCAGTGGCGGTGGCATAGGCAGAGGTAGAAGGAGAGGCAGTGGCATGGGCTCCTCATCTAATTCACCTTACTATTCTGGAGGCTCCTCGTTCTGATTTAAGAGCTCCCTCTAAAGGGGGCAGTGGAAGAGAGGCAGAGGCTCCTCATCTAAACCACCTTCCAATATTGGAGCTACCTCTGCAGGGGGCGGCGGAGGCTCCTCGTCTAAACCACCTTCCAATTTCGGAGCTACCTCTGCAAGGGGCAGCGGAGGCGGAGGCTCCTCATCTAACTCAATCTTAACTCCATCAAAATGTAAGCAAAACGCTAACATACAGAGCTTTACTGTACTTGTTTCCCAATGTAAGCAAATCATCCATCACAGATACATAGCATTTTCTTTTAGTTGTTTCGATTGTAGCAAAATGCTATACTTTTCTCATTCGGATATATCATCATGTGTCAATACTTACCAACGGCTTTGCTCAATGAATTTGCGTTCTTTCTCTTATTCATCAGTATTTCTTTAGATTTTCTATTTTCATTATTCTTTTCTAGATATTAGATTTTCTTTCTATTTTGTTTTTAATAGGCCTACTAATATTTTCGATGCTTTGATATGAGTTTGAAAACTTATCTCTAGTTACATAATATGAATGGTTAGTTTACTCATGTTATGAAATACTGAAGTGTTACTATATTGTAACTTTAAAATTGAATAATCTACCAGTGTTTAATATGCCACTAGCTAGAAGGGTTGGGGAGTTCAGTTATATGCTAGTGGGAGAGTGACTCTGCAATACAGCAATTACATGCGGTTAAAGGTTGGAAATATCAATTATTAGTCGAGACCTTAAATATATATAAGGAATTTTAAAAATTAAGTACTCCGTATTACTAGTATCTTATTATTTAATCCAAAACTTGAAATGGCACTAAAGAAATTATTTGTTTTATCCAAATTATTAATTTATTGAGTATTTTCTATGAAGGTTTTATACTTTTATTTATGAACATATATTAATCGATTGAATTAAACACAAAAAATCAACACATATTTAAGGATCAATTTATAATTATAAATTTCATCGTTACCGATGCTATGAGAAGTGACAGCAAGAAGCCAAATGGAATAGTGTGAGATAGCAATAATCCCCACGGGAATTATTTACGTTCAGACATACCGTAGTAAATATAATCATGTATATATACCCATCACCGATCGATGCTCAGAATTCAATGTCAGAAAATGACACTGCACTGCAACCTTTATCAACTGCCAATCCAACCTAGCAGTATATAAATTTTTATCTCTCTTTTTTACTCATGCCCTAACCCTTCCTCCAAACTTACCAAATCATCATTCCTCACTTTACCAAACAAAAAATTTGAATCAATCAATTCAATGAAACAGTGCTCACTCGTAAAAAAAAACTCGAGGTATTCTATAAAATGTAATCTTGAGAAAAAAAAAATTAAAAGTAAAAAATGGAAAATTGCATACAAGTAAAAACACAGGTCCTTCATGGCCTCCGCCCCAGCCGAAGTTCTAGGTCGAGCTCTTCGTTGCTCAGAGAGTCTTTGGTGATTTCATCGAGACCTCGAATATTGTTATTGTTGCTGTTGTCGTTGTTTGATGCAGATGGTTCCGTGTTTGTGGAGTGGCAAAGGGAGGAAACGACACTGGTGGGTGCCGTTTCGGTAGGTTTAAATGTATTGTTGGCGAAATGTTGGAAAGGAGATGAGTAATTAGGGAAAATGATGGAATTAGGGTTTCGTAAAGGGTAGACAAGGCACAATCCGTCAGCGCCGAATTCGTGGCCTGTTTGGATAAGTATCCGCGGCGGCTGAGAGGGGGCCAGGGGCGGTGGCGGCGGAACCTCGTGCAGCCTGGCTCGATCACGGCGGTGGACGTTCATGTGGCCGCCGAGGGCTTGGGCGGAGCGGAACTCCCTCCGGCAGAATGTGCACGTGTAGGAGCGCGGCGGCCACGTGCAGCCCAGCAGGTTGCCCGTCGTGTCCTCCTCGAACGCTCGGACTTCCCACGAATCGTCGTCTTCGTCTGGAGATGTCTGATTGTTGTTGTTGTTCTGCATCGCGAAATGTGTGTGGGGTTGATTTGAATTTGGGAAGGAGGAGGTTAGGGACGTGAGTCCGAGGTAGGGAGCCATGAGACAAGTATCATTTAAAGGTGAAAATAAATGCAAATTTAATTAAAAAAAGGAAAATAAAAAGGGAAGAAAGATGATATGGTATAGTAATGGCGTTGAAGAAAGAGATGAATAAGAAAGAGATGAATAAGGGTGGTTAAAATAAGGGGATGGGCGTAGTGGGGAAATGGGGACAAAATTCTCATAGCACCGAAGATATCAACAAAGTTTTTGGGTATGCAGTTGGATTGTAGCTGTGAACACATATATAGATAGCTACATGAATATACATATAAGCATATGTATGTGTGTGTGTGTTGGTAAAAGATGTATCTTTGCACCTCCATTTGCGTACAAAAAGCAAACAAACTGTGCATTGGCTTCAACGTATGTCCATGTCGAACAATCTTTTTCCTTCATCTCCTAGAAAGAGAGTAAATAATAGAGTACTCCATATAGTCCTACTTAGCATAGATTGGCTGGATTTTATTTATTTGACTTGTCACTTTAATCGTTGCTTGTAACGACAATCAGTCTTAATCACCTAATATGGATACACTTCCTTCTACACAGTTTTGATTTTTGAACAGTTATGTTATCTACTACATATATAGTTTTCCTTTTTTAAGTAATTAAGTAATTAATGAAATATCTAACATCTAAAAACTCATCTTTATCTATAAACATGCAAGATTTAATTATGACTTTATTCTATCTAACTAAAACATAAATAAATTAAGAGGGTGCATGCTTGGCTAAGCTTGTTTTGTATCATAATATTCAAAGAGCTAATTATAATTGAGTTGTCAAAAAAAAAAATTCTGGAGAGATTGTAATTAGTTGTTAGAGCATAAGTTTACAACTTAAAAAGGTTTAGAAATCAATTTTTTCAAACACTTCCTGTCAAGAGTTTATAAATTCTTTTGAACTAACTTATGAAATTTATAAGCTCAGCCTAAAGTACTCTAAAAGAAAAAGGATTCTAAGAATGAAAGTTAATTAATTACTACTAACTTTCGTTTTCGTTTAATTAATTTTGTTTCGACATGGCCTGGTTTAGGCCACATTGCTTTCAAACGCAGATCACTAACAGCCATTGGTGGCCAGGAGGATTTAGCTAAGAAGAGGTCGATAATTTTTAAGTTTTAACGGAGTACTAATTAATAGTACTTCTTGTCCACAATCGATCTAGCTATCAGCCACTATATTTAACTGTCACGAATTTTAATAATGTTAATGTTATTGACTTTGTTATAAGAAAGTTTTATAAATAGAATAAGGGTCTCATTTAATGGGTAAAATGCGTTTTAAGTTAATTTTGTTCAACAATGACACACTATTTTGTAAATAATACTATTAAAGAAGGTTAAAAAGGCTGTGGCATATAGGTATATTACTAAAAGAATTGTGACAAATAAATTTTACATGAGAAGGGAATAGTTAATTGAAGTCAGTGTAAATTGATGATTAATTAATTCGAATTCAGTAAAGTATCATTTTGAAGTTGATTCATATTGTGTTAACTCCAAACTAAAATCCAGTACATCGATTTTAATTAATCAGTGGGTGACGAGGGTTCATATCAGAATATAATTAATAGTTTTATCCATAGGGCAGTGATCTATGGCAAATACCTCTTAACCAAATAACTAGAGAACAAATAATAGCCACAAGATCAAAAAAATCAAGTGCTAGTATTAATTTTCAAATTTAATGAGATATTAGTTCCCTCAATCACAAATTTACTCCACAATAACAAGGCGGGGGTATAATTGTCATTGCAGCCAAATCCTGCGTCGCCACCATCGTCAAACGGCTCAAACCTTCCCCCACCTCCACAAACTAGCTCACCGCCTCCACCACCAAATCTGCCCCCGCGATATGCACCGTCACCGGCGGCGATTCAATCCCCTGCCCACTCGAAACTTGTAGCATAAACCAAAAGTCCCCTGCGGATCGGTAGCCTTCTCCCCGTCGATCGCCTCCGCCAGCGCCGAAACCACCCCCTCGTAGATCTCCTGCGGCACGAACGTCAGCGTCGTCCCCGAATCGATGATGATGTTCCCCTCCTCTACCGATCCCCCAAATTGAGCTTTCGAGGATGAGGCAATATCAGTCCTCTTCTCTCTGACGCTGCTAGTGACCGATCCGACACTGCCCTCTGATGCCATGTTAAACTATATTGGGAAGAAGAAATTGAATTGGATTGCATTGTATTACATCATTTGGAGTACCGAATACCTTAGTATATAGGTGGAGTTGGGGACTCTAAACAAAAATTAATCTTAGAACAATAATACTTTGGGACTAAACATTATCAATGCTAGGCTTTGGTACTCTAATATCTCTTTAACCACAATTATGCATTTTTTGGAAATGCTAAACACAATTGAGCAGAATCAATGGAATTAGAACAAAATGATAAACAAATAAGCAAGAATGAAGATTGGAAGAAAGCCCTAGTTTCATTAATTTGTGATTTGTAATTATAACTTATCTATATGGGTACATAAAATAAGAAAATTGTGCTTAATTTGTGATTTATGACTTGTCTATATTAATCGAGTACAATCAATAAGAAATTTGTGTTTTGTGTTGGTATTAACATTAATGATTTTACTTCACTCTTGTTTACAAAACACATCACTCTTGTTTACAAAACGCATCACTCTTAGCAAGATTTTACTTCACTCTTGTTTACAAAACACATCACTCTTAGCATGATTTTACTTCACTCTTGTTTACAAAACGCATCACTCTTAGCAAGATTTTACTTCACTCTTGTTCACAAAACAAGAGTGAAGTAAGATCAGAATAAGAGTGATGTGTTTTGTGAACAAGAGTGAAGTAAGATCAGAATAAGAGTGATGTGTTTTGTGAACAAGAGTGAAGTAAGATCAGAATAAGAGTGATGTGTTTTGTGAACAAGAGTGAAGTAAAATCAGAGTAAGAGTGATGTGTTTTGTGAACAAGAGTGAAGTAGGATCAAAATAAGAGTGACGTGTTTTGTGAACAAGAGTGAAGTAAAATCAGAATAAGAGTGACGTGTTTTGTGAACAAGAGTGAAGTAAGATCAAAATAAGAGTGATGTGTTTTGTGAACAAGAGTGAAGTAAAATCAAAATAAGAGTGAGGTGTTTTGTAAACAAGAGTGAAGTAAAAACAGAATAAGAGTGATGTATTTTGAGAACAAGAGTGAAATAAAATCAGAATAAGAGTGATGTGTTTTGTAAACAAGAGTGAAGTAAATCATGCTAAGAGTGATGTGTTTTGTAACCTCATTTAATTTGTTACACTTTCTTAGAGCCATCAATATACAAGCTGTCATGATTATAACATAATCTACAGATTAATCATTGGTACAATTGAATCTGGCCTCGAAAGTCATGAAAAATAAGGACTAATTTTTCTCCTACCACTATTTTTATTTTATTAATATTGCTTGTTAATGATTACGTACTTATAATTTAAAGGAACATTCTCAATTAACCACAGACACCGCCTTCTCGTCCCCTCCATCACCAAAGCATGCGCCCATTCCCAATCTCCCCGCATTCTTGGCCGCCATATCCACTGCAACGCCGTCAAACTCGGCTTCACTTCAGATTTCACCGTATCGAACTCGCTGCTATCCATGTACGCCAAATTGTCCGACACGGGCAGAGCTGACCGCCGGAATCCCCACTCCTCGCTTCGGCCACCTGACGCAGTTGGAGGACGAGGCGGCGTACGTTGATGCTTCCTAGATAAGGCGCCCCCTGGAGGGCTGATCGCGTTGTGCCGACGTTGATCCCGGTGAGTCCGACGTAGAGGTACAACCACCGACGGACTATGCATACAGCGCCAGAGCCGAAGAAGTCGACGAGATCACCACAGACGGCGGCGGTGCAGCCGCCGGAGCCGTCTGAGAAGGCGTCGGAGTGGGCGGCGGCGGGGAGGCGGAGGGTCACAACTGAGCCCGACAGTCACTTGGCATATTCACATTCATGTATTGAGTTCCCAAAATGCCCTTGGACAAGTTTTTTTCATAAAAATCTGAAAGTTTGTTTAAGCCATAGGATTAATTTGGAGTATTAAGATGTGTGGCTGAGATTTGTTCTCTAGTTATACACTTAAGATTAGTTATATCTTGATCACTATCCTTTATTCATATATATATATATATATATATATATATGTTTCTGTAAATTAATGAGGAATGGAGAAGATATAGTGAGAACAAATGTAATTAGGAATGAGCTGTAGCTAGAGACCATATCAAGAGAGTTAAATGCCTCTATTTATAGAAAGATACAAAGTCAGGAGTAGAGATGAGTCTTCATTCTATACTAGAAAAGATGCATAAATTGAATTAATTTTATAGACGAAATTTCTCTAGGTACAATTTTATAATCCTATATTATGCGTCAAATTATCGAATGCATTTTCACGACCTCAGTAATTCATATTTTTACTGTAAAAATCATAAAGATATCTATGGAATTATTATTGTATGAAATGATTGTAAATAAATTTTATTAGTCATTTTTTTTATATGATGCGAGGGGAATTATATTTTTAAAAATCTAAACATTAAATATGGAGTAGTTGAAATCTTAAACCCTCGTCGTGCCTTCCATCGCCAACATCACCGTCCAGCGCTGCCGTTGAAGTCCACAGAGGTTCAACGAATGAGCGCTGCTCTCCAACTCCACTCATTCATTCGATTTCTTCAATCTCCATAATCTATTTTTTTCATAGGGATTATTTATTTTGTCTGAATCGGCATTGGCCGGTTTTGGATTTGTCAGGCCTGTGTGCAAACTACAAAATTCAAGTTCAAAATTAGGGCAAAACACCAATTTAGGGCTAATTCAAGCAACAAATTTCAGGTTTAATATGTCGAGTTCCGGCGAACCGAGCAGAAAACGGCCGTTTATAGAGATAGATAAGCCGAGTACGGTATTGTGCACAGTGGTGGCAATGGATAACAAGAATCTCTTTTACAGAGTGTGTAGTGTGTGCGAAAGGACTCTGCCGGATAATCCTGGTAGCTCTTGCAGCTACTGCAATTTCACCAACAGTTTCAATCCTTCTAATTCCAGTTCCAGACGCCTCTTTCGTGTTCTTGTAAGTTGCAAACTATGAAATTTGAATGCTAGAAGGAACATTGGGTGAAAAAATTCAATTGTTTTATGAATTTGGATGTAAATTGTAATAGGAGATTTCGATTTGCAGGTGTCAATAGCTACGGATACGGAGATTTTGGTGGTGATAATGTTCGATAGGGCCGCGAGAGTGTTGTTTGGTTGCTCTGCTGATGAGTTTTTTCACTTTGCCAAGATTCACCCCTATGCCTGTATGCTTTTGAGCTCATGTATTTGCACATTTCTTCTAATGAAACAAAAAGTTTAGCAGATTTTGATGTGGAATTATGCAGCTACAACAGCGAGCAAGGCTCTGGAGGGAGAGATTTTGACTGTAACGTTATCAAAGCCGAAGAATGGCAATGCTCAGCACCTGCGTGTGGTGTCGGTTATACCGATGCGAAGTGATTTTCAGCCGGCCATCCACACTTTGAGGGAATTGTATCCACCCTAACCATCATTTCACTTTCAAAGAAGCTATTCTGTATAGTAAGAAATTGCTTTGTCTATGAACCTGGGAATGGAAAATCATTAGATTCTGCTGTTGAGTTATTGCAGAAAAACAATGTTTAGTATGATCTAGTGTTTTCATGGCTTCTCTTTGTACTTTGATGCTCTGCAAGATTCTTGGCCTCATTTATAAACACGAGGACATTCGTATATTCTTCTAATTCTCAATCAAAATCCTTTGTTTATTGTTGATTATGATCATTAGGGATAATTTTTTTATGCATTTTGCAGATCAAAATCGAGTCTTGCTCTAGACTGTTCCAAATAGTAAAAATTGCTCTGTTTCACTGAATTCCAATGATGAGAGGTCTGTTTCATCTGAGAGCGATTAGTTTGTAAAAGTGGTAAATGCCAAATTTTGTCTGGTAATAATGTGAGTGGATATCTGGAAGAGCCCAGACTAGTGGGATTTTTGGTCCAGGAATTGTTTGTCGGATCTGATAACGTTTTTGTGAGCAGTGATCAGATAGATGATCATTTGGATTTTGATCAAGAATCAGACTTATCCTCACCTTTTTAATCCAAACTGATGAATCCTCTTTACCAATCTAAGAAAATTAATCAGAAATGAAGAATATTGTTTCCTTGATAGGCGTTTATAGTGAAGGACCGGATTTTGGGCTGAAGAGAGAAGAAGATGCACACTGAGGAAGTCAGAAGATGAAAAATTTGGTGATGAAATCGAATTGATTCCCTGCAGTCAGTCTTCAACCCTTGCACGCAAGGCAAGGGAGGTGAAGGAAGGCATGGCATACAAGCGTGCATCTCAGACCACGTCCCATATCGGGAGAACCCAATGCCACTGGTTGGTTGGGTTTATCCTTGAGATGGAGTGTGTGCCCTAAAAGCAACTTCGATACATTTGAGCACGGGCATATATTTGCATCTTCAAGGTTATTTATAATTAATTACTCTAGTGTCTTACACTTCACAAATACTATGAAGAAGTGAGGATCAAATGCGACGACGAAGCGCAACTTGATTAACTGTTATAGAAACAATAGGTTGGGAATTTGTTGGGAATTTGAGTTATCTTTGGATGTGTATAAATCTCCAAAAAAATGCAACTAGACCACAATCAAAGTTAGGGGGTGTTTGCATAGTTTAGTTGGGTTTATGTATAGTTTATGGTGGTTTATTGGGTCAAATTAAAAATTCTAATGGTTAAATATCGTAAATGACGTAATTTTTTTTATCCGAAACCTTTTATTCGTTTTGATGATTTTCAAGTATTTCGTGTAGTAATCGACAAAATAGATCATAAAATTAGGAATAGCTGAAAGAAAGAATGGGTATGATTTTGATTATGAAATTAGAAAGCATGCAAAGGTGATCATGCAGCCCCAAAATACCCGCTCTCCAACTGCAGAGTAAACTACGGATCTTTCCATCATGCCCCAAACCTTCCACAATTATCACCACTCCAAACTCTTCTCTTTGCCAAATCAACCGCAGTTTCCCGCCGCCGTTTTGGTTTTATTTTTATGTGAAATGTTGAGCTGATGTTTGGAGCTTGAAATTTCAGCTCTCAGCTTGAATTAGAGCTGCACAAAATGGACATTCTGTTTTCTCAGATTCAAGCGGACCTCCGCTCCAACGACTCCCTCCGCCAGTCCAGCGCGTTACTCCAAGCGCTGCAGCAATCCGCCGCGGGGCCTGACATCTCCGTCATCGCCAAATCCGCCGTCGAAGAGATCGTCGCCTCCCCTGCCTCCGCCGTCTCCAAAAAGCTCGCATTCGACCTCATCCGCAACACTCGCCTCACCGCCGATCATTGGGACACCGTCTGCACCGGCATCCGCAACGACATCGATTTCCCAGATCCCGACGTCACCGCCGCAATCCCGTCCTACCGCCTCAGCAAACTCATCCACGACTGCAACAAGGAGATCTCCGACTGCTTCGACTCCCCCAGCGAGAATCTCCGCTTCTCCGTCACCGAAACCCTAGGCTGCATCCTCGCGCCCGACGATCTCGTCACGCTAGGTGAGAACAACATGAAGCTGCTCGATCGCGTCTCCAATTGGTGGAATCGCATCGCTCGGAATACGCTTGACAAGTCCGATAACGGGTTTTTTCTATTTTTGTGCTAGAAGAGAGATAGGATTCCTCGTTTGTTCTAGAGTTTTTTTTTGTTCCTGATTTGGGAGAGACACATGACCCTCATGCGTCTCCTTTTAATGAGACGCATGACAATTATGCGTCTTTCATAGAGACGCATGAGGGTCATGCGTCTCTTTTTTTTCGTTTTTTTAACGACGCATAGGGTCATGCGTCTTAGGGAGAGACGCATCTCCCTCATACGTCTCTTTTTTTTTAATTTTAATAGACGACGCATAAGCGTCATGCGTCTTAGAAAGAGACGCATGAGGCTTATGCATCTCTAATTCGAATTAAATCAGACGAGGCGAGGCAGTAGCCTCATTCAGGCGCGACAGAAAGACGTTTAGGCGATTTTTGATTGGAAATTCCGGCGAATCCGACCATTTCCCCTCGTATTCCGGTAAGTTTCGTTCAATCCTTCAACATTCCTTCCTTATTTGTTGTTAATTTGCATAGTTTGTTTAGATTTCCCCTAATGTTTGTAAATTAGGGTTTATAACAAATTGCTAAATTTTGGCCGCTTTTTTGTTGTGTAGTTAATTGTAATGGATTTTAGTGGGTAAATTCATTCTATTGTATAGTTATTGATATGTTTGAGATGCTTGGTGTTGTGATTTTGGTTGTTATTGGAGAATAAAGTATAGGTTGAAATGCATCTTTTAATTTAACCTTCTAATTTAGTAGTTATATGTAAATTAGGCCTTATAAATCATGATTTGTATTGAATTGGAGTGAATCAATCATTTGGTTTATGATGTGTTGTTATTTTGACGATGAATTTGAATGTATATGTTATTTGTTTTGTGAATATGTACTTAGATTAGATGGAGACTTCAAGTTCTAGCGGGCAATTATTATATGGACCCGAAGACCCGTCCTTGCTAAATATGCAGAAACATCACATTTCACATAAACTATTGAAAGAGGGCACAACCTAAGTATTTAAGGTCCGAAGGACAGAAAGCAAGACTTGGGAAGTCGAAATTCACGAGAATGTTAGATATTGGCTTGACGTCTTTGGTTTCAAAGGCGTGATCGATTGTGGGAAGCCCATGAAGGTGGACAATGAGCTGATCACGGCGTTGATTGAGCGTTGGAGGCCGGAGACGCACACTTTCCATCTACCGATCGGTGAGGCGACGATCACCTTGGAAGATGTGCAAGCCATTTGGGGCTTGAGGGCGGAGGGTCGCGTCTTCACAGGGCGTGACTATCATGACAACTTTCCTGATTGGACCAACAAGTGTCGCGATCTGTTGGGGTGGATACCAGATACTTCCACAGAGACAAAGCAAGGCGGTTTGCTGATGACCGCGCTGATCAACCAGACAAGGATGCCTCTGGGTGATGACCTACCTACGTACATATACATCCAAAGGGCACGTATCCACGCCCTAATTTTATTAGGAGGTCTCATTCTACCGGACACAACGGGGTGTAAGGTGCCATTTATGTGGTTGAATGGGCTTGGGGATCCAAAAGAGGTGAAGACTATTAGTTGGGGAAGTGCGGCATTGGCCTACCTTTATCATTATTTGTGCGAGGCTTCCATGGATAAGAGAAAAGAGTTGGGCGGGCCTATGATCCTTCTGCAGCTATGGGTGTGGGAAAGAATGCCCACATTGAGGCCTGCGTTCATAGGACCAGTTGTGCACGAGCCATATACACCATGTGGCGCCAGGTATATATCTAAATATTTATTTATTAATGCATATTGGGTTATTTTCTTACATAAATTTTATGTATAGGTGGAAAGGAACAACGCAGATATGAAATGCTCCTAGACACTCGGTTGAGCATTACCGTGACCAAATATCTCTGATTAGACCTGACCAGGTGAATATTATTTCGGTTTAGACTTCATTTATGAACTTATTATGAAATTAATTTGGCATTTGCATTGTTGTTTTATAGTTTATCTGGACGCCATACGCACGAGCCCTACTGCCTGACTACTGCAATGATGTGACTGGATGCTCTCTGTGCGAGACCTACTTGGTATGTTGGGCCTATGTCGAGGCCCATGAGCCTGGACGAGTGCGCCGACAGTTCAATCGGTATCAGGATATACCGCAGAATGTAGACAGGATGCTAAGGAACGCTGATCATTTAGGCAAAAATGATCGGCGTGGTAAGAAGGGCAACAACTGGGCAAACATGCATCCGTTCTTCATTGGGGAGTGGGACATGAGGTACGAAAGGTTCCAAGCTGCCGAATATACCGCACCGATGTCCTTGAATATTCCCATGAGCCCGGGTTATATGGCGTGGTATAACAGGATTACCGTGACGTATATGACTCAGCCTGGGGCACGGGCCACTGCTGGGATGAACAAGTCGGCTGCTTCGATGAGACTATTTGTAAGTTTGTTATATTAAACTATATGCTTTCATGTGATATAGATTGTTTCTTATTGATATTTGTATCATTTTTTTGTCTAGGTTGAGGGTTTTCAGCGGGTTTTCCATTTAACTACGGAAGACGAAATGGACCCACGAGTGCGCCAGATTCGAAAAATTGTTAGGACTGTCCTCAAATCTACGAACAATGGTGATATCATGGAGTACCCCGCTTCTCAACATCAGGAAGTGGTAATGCCATATCTAGACATGCCCACCGGTTCCGGTTCCGGCGGTTAACCGCCGAACCGGAACCGGCGGTTCCGGTTCCGGAATCGGAACCGGCGCAATATTCCCGAACCGGAACCGTCGCAATTCGGTTCGCGGTCCGGTTCAGGTTCAAGATATTTCGAACCGGAACCGTCACCGAACCGGCGGTTCGGG
Organism: Salvia splendens; assembly: GCF_004379255.2. Classification (NCBI taxonomy): domain Eukaryota; kingdom Viridiplantae; phylum Streptophyta; class Magnoliopsida; order Lamiales; family Lamiaceae; genus Salvia; species Salvia splendens. Next base: position 13,200,981 of record NC_056046.1, read on the forward strand.
ACGGTTCGGAACCGGCGGTTAACCGTGGAACCGCCGGTTCCGGCGCTTAAATCGAGGCAGAGGGATGGGGGCCGGTGCTGATCTTCCAAACCGGTCGGAACCGCCGGTTTTTTCGGCGGTTAACCGGCGGTTAACCGGAAAAAACCGGCGGTTAACCGCCGGTTTAGTGGCTTTCGAGGCGGCGCGGAGCACGATGCGACAATGGAGCAGCTTTTGCAGACGGTTCGTTGACCGAACCGGCGGTTTTATTTCGGAAACTGGCGGTTTTGGCCCGGAAACCGGCGGTTCCGGCGGTTCCGGCGGTTTTTCCGCCAAAACCGCCGGTTTTGTGAAATTTCAAATTTTTTTTTTTTTAAATTTCAAATTCGAATTCTTCCATTTTCCCCCTCATTTTTTTCTATAAATACCCCCCTCTATCCTCATTTACATTCACCCCACTCTTGTGTTAATAAGAGTTTCTCTCTTCAATCTCCCAATTCTCTCTCTTTGTCTCCAATTTCTCATTTGTGCTATTGTGCTTCCATTTAATTACGCAAGTGCTACTCTTATTACGCATTGTTATACACTTATACAGGTATACTTGTTCCCGTAGTTCTATAAGTTGTCTTTCTTTCTCAATTACTAAAACAAAAAAAAAATATATTATTCCATATTTCTACATTTCTACATACCATTCCAATATGTCTTCATCCCGAGAAGGTCGTGTTGATAAGGGAAAGGGAAAGGCCAAGAGGCCATCTCGGAGATCCGTTATTGATGAAATTTCTCAAATGAACATGGATGAGTGGCAGGTTAATATTTATTATCTACTAATTTCATTAATTTTGAATTACATTTCATTATTGTTCATAATTTTATTTTGTATTTACAATACAAATATTATTTTGTAGGCTCGAGAAGAGCAAGATGTGGCACATGCTATTGCTCTCTCTCGCTCTCAATACCAAGGCGATGCTTATGTTGGTACCGGTAGTGGTGCTCCCGGTCGCGGTGCCTATTCCCAACAAAGTCCAAGTCCAACCCCTGTGAATGTTGATGAAGACGATGATGATGATGACGACGAGGAGGAGGGGGAGGAGGTAGAAGAGGTTCAAGAAATGCCACCCCCACCACCACCAAGGAGTCGGCGTGGTCGTAGTCGTGGACGTGGACAACCTCCTCAACCTCCTAGACCAGCTGAAAGGTCTTTAACCTCAAACATCTTCGTGAAACATTTCAAGAGGGTACAAGATAGTAACGATCCAAACACTTATAATGTGTATTGCAACTATTGCGAAAACGTATACACATTCCGAAAGGGTGGAGGGTACGGTACATTTACCCGTCACCTGGAGAAAGCGCATCCGGTCGAGTTTGGTATCGCTCCAACCCAAACTCAACTCAACTTTCAACATGGAGTCGGAAGTGGGACGACGGGTTCATCCCAAACATCAGGTATGTGTAGCAATACTCTTTTGAAATATGATCACAAAAATGCTCTTAATGTGATGTCTAGATTTGCCGTTATGAAACATTTTCCATTCAATGCTTTTGATAACGATGCTTTTGAGTCGAGTATGCGGCAAGTATATAATGCCGCTGCAAGAAAATTGAGTCGAACTTCAATGACGCGAGCCGTTGTTCGACAATGCATGGAAAAGAAGGCGCAATTAGGTACGTTTATTATTAACTTAGGGCATAAAGTTTCTATTTGTTCTGATGTGTGGACTGATTGTTTTTGTAAAAATTCGTATATGGGCATCACGGTGCATTTCGTTGATCACAGTTGGACTTTAAACAAACGTTTGATTGCATTTCGGGAATTTCCCGCACCACACACTGCACAAGCAATTGCTCAATTGATCATTCAAGTTTTGAATGAATTTCAATTGATCAATAAAATTTTTTCTATTGGTTTTGACAATGCTAGCGCTAACACTGCTAGCATAGATGATTTAATCAGTGCATGTTCTCCTGTTATTGATGGTAAATATTTCCATGTGCGATGTATTGCCCATATTTTGAATTTGTGTGTTCAAGATGCCATCGATTTGTGGCAAAAGTATGTTGATCCTATTAGAACTGCTGTGAAGTTGATTCACAACAAAGCTCCTATTGGTAGAGCTTGGAAGAGATATTGTCATGGTAAGCAATGCAGGTACACCAACTTTCGTTTGGATGTTTCAACTCGGTGGAACTCGACATATGATATGTTGGAGTCGACTTTGAACCACATTGAGTATTTATGTGATTTTTTTAGAAGTTGTCCTCATGTTCCTTCTGATTTGATTTTGATACCCGCTTGTTGGGACCACAACATGGATTTATTTCGATTATTCCGCGCTTTCAAAAATGCAACTGTTGAGTTATCCGGTGTTTATTATCCTACTTCTGTGCGCGTTTTGGAGCATTGCATGTATGTGGCAATTGGTTTTAAAACTTGTGTGAAAAATACTCAATTCGTTGAGTTGAAGGCTATTTTGTTTTACATGGTTGAAAAATGGTTAAAATATTTTTCACGTATTCCAAATGTGTTTTTGATTGCAAAATGCTTGGATCCAAAGTGGAAGTTGCATGGTGTTTATAAAATTTTAGACATGTACTATGGTTGTTTGCACGCTTTGGATTTTTCTCAACTCCGCGAAATGGGCTTGACAAGAGGAGAATGCTTCGAACTAAGTATTCCGGATGTTGATGAAATCAAACATAGGTTAGATAGTGCACTTCGTTCTCTCTACGCGGAATATGAAATGCGGTATAACACCGCTCACCAGGTACGTGCTCCTCCTAGTCCTTCTACATTTGATTTTGGTGGAGGGGATTTTTCCAATGTCATGATCGATCCCGACGTAGTATCACAATTGCAAGATCTATACGGTACTACAACCAATAGGACTAGAGCGACTAGTGAATTAGATATATATTTGGAATCGCGCTCTATTTTTCAAGATGCAGGTCCTCCTACTCAACAAATTGACGTCCTTAATTGGTGGGGAACACATGACAAAGAGTTTCCGATACTCTCCATCATGGCTAAGGAGATATTCGCCGTTCCCGCTTCCACCGTCGCCGTTGAACAAGCTTTTAGTGTCGGCGGTTGTGTCCTAGACGACAAAAGGAGCAATCTCTCTGCCAAGAACATGGAAGCCACTATGTTACTTGACGATTGGGCAAAGGCGGACATGAGAGCACAAGAGCCGGATTTCGACTTCCGTGTAGAGAGTGATGGTGAAGAATTTTCTTCCGATGGCGATGACGAGGTCAGAAGCGATAGCACTCAACATTAGCAATGAGTCGACGGGGGCGGTGAACGGCGAGCACTGCCGACCAAAAAGGTAAGCAAGGTAAGAGAACTACGTGGGCTTTGATTCCTCAATAAAATTGTGGATACGTAGGCACCTCAACTTAAATTTGAAAAGTTTAACTTCGAAAGTTTAAGTTGAGCTCAAGCCCTTTTCAAAAAATTTTTTTTCCCCCTATTTCATAGATCATTCAGGATGCGGCTAAGTTGTACTTGAAGATCATTAAAATATATTCCCCATTTGATAAATATCAAATGCGGAATATATTTTAATGATCTTCAAGTACAACTTAGCCGCATCCTGAATGATCTATGAAATTTTTTCTCGGAATCAACCTTTTTTTCTTGCAAAATGTTGCCCATTTTCTAAGCAAACACATATCAGCACGCTATATACACATTGCTGCATTTCTAATAGGGGCAATTTGATCTTCCAAAGCAATCAATGCATCTCGAACACACATAGTCAGAACATTATTCAAGCATCTAGCATGGAAAAAATCAGAACAAACTATCTATTAGTACTAATTTTTTCCATGCTAGATGCTTGAATAATATTCTGACTATGTGTGTTCGAGATGCATTGATTGCTTTGGAAGATCAAATTGCCCCTATTAGAAATGCAGCAATGTGTATATAGCGTGCTGATATGTGTTTGCTTAGAAAATGGGCAACATTTTGCAAGAAAAAAGGGTTGATCCCAAGGTAAGAGAACTACGTGGGCTTTGATTCCTCAATAAAATTGTGGATACGTAGGCAACTCAACTTAAATTTGAAAAGTTTAACTTTGAAAGTTTAAGTTGATCTCAAGCCCTTTTCAATTTTTCCTTTTTCCCCCCCATTTCATTTTTTTTTTAATTTACCTTCCGAGTCCGACGAGGCGACGAGCCGACGACACTTGTAAATTATATTACATTGTTGTATGTTGTTGTATTGTATACTTATGTATTGTAAATTGTAATGTATCGTTGTCCGTTACAACTCAAAATCAATAAAATTTATTTCATTTTCTCCTTATTCGTCTTATTTGTGCTTGAATTATGCATTGTCTTGTTCCGATTTGTTGTATAAAGCCAAATTTCAAATTTTAAAAAAAAATAATAATAATTGAACCGGCGAAACCGCCGGTTCAAAAACCGGAACCGCCAAAACCGCCGGAAAACCGGCGGTTCCGAACCTGAACCGGAACCGCCCGGTTTTCGAACCGGAACCGGAACCGTGAAATAGCCTCACGGTCCGGTTCCGGTTCCGCTTCCGCCAAAACCGGAACCGGCGGTTCCGAACCGGAACCGCCGGTTTTCGAACCGTGGGCAAGTCTAGCCGTATCAAGAAGAAGTAGTTCCACGGCGTCATGGAGCGCCTGGTGTTCGGACTGGGGGACATGGCTACACAAAGCAGTTTAGGATGTCCCAGCCGCATCCCGATTATGTAGCACCAGAGCCGCAGTATCAAGAGCATGACCCACCCCAGTGGTATTCACACCCGGCGCATGAGTCTCAGTCACAGCGGGACCGTCCACTGTATTCTTCAAGCCAGCCTGAGCCCGATTGGAATCGTCGCCCATATTCACAAAGCCAAGACGTGCCGCAATGGAGTGGTGCCCGAGCGTCGGTCGATTCATTCTTCCAGAATTATCAGATCATGCCTCCTGTACAAGCTGAAGAAGAGGACGATGATGAAGGAGAAGAAGATGATGACAACATTGTCGAGGCACATGAGGAAGAAGACGTTATTCAGAGCATCCATGTCCAACCTCGACCAGCTGCGGAGGGTTCATCACGCGGCGGGGTTGGGAAGCTCGTGAGCAAAGTGTACAAGAGACTATCTACGAGGAAGAACAAGGGGATTGAACCGTCTAAATACACTCCGTCGTCGTATAAGTAGCAATTTTTCAGGTACTTTGTTTATTTAAGTTATCATAGCTCTAAATCTTCAATTGGTTAATAATTTCATTAGTTTCTCCATTCCAGGAAGTCAGGCAGTGAAGACTGAGGGTAGAATTGTCCTCCAGGAAGAATGAGGGTAGAATTGCTCGAATTTTGTAGGAAAGCACTATTTGATGGAACTGATTGTGTGATTGTTGCATATGATATGATATTTGGATATGTATGTTATGGTTTGGTGCTCAAATTCATGTTATTTATTTTAATGTTGGTGTATTATTATAATATACGGTAGGATATTTGACCCAACATTTTTAAGGTTATTGAAAAATCTTAATTGAAGATTAGTAGATTACATACACAAATGAAAGCTTTAAAAAAAGAAAGAAAAGATATACTACTAATGAATAACTAAATAGAGTATTAATTATATTTTGTAAATATAATTAAAGTTCAAATTGAAAATTCAAAACAATTTTTCGATTGAAAATTCACCGAAAACGCCCGATCGGGCGAAATTAGAAGATGGAATCGCCCGACCGGGCGAACTCTCTGGACTCTGCCTGCCTACAAGTTAGAGACGCATGAGCATTAATTATTTCAAACACAGTTATTTTTATTACTCACAAAAATGAAAAACACATAAAAAAAATCACCACTCTTCACCATCAAATTAGCGAATTGTATTTTATTGTCGAAGCTTTCTCATGTAACAATGGAGAATACAACTAAAAAGATATTGAATCTTTTTTTAAAAATTAAATATTGACTTATTGACTGTTTGAAGCTTAGATTAGTCATCAGGAAGAATTGATATTGACTGTTTTTTTAGAGTGATAATTGTATTAAATATCTAATTATTCTTTTATTATAATGATAAGTTGGATAAATTATAAATTAACTAACGGTATTTAAAATATTTAACGGAATGTATTAATTTAAAACACTAATGTAACTTTTTGTATGAAATATGTAAACTTAATACTTTTTGTACTAAATTGAAACAAAAGTAAAACATTTTGTATGAAAAATGTAATTAGCCCTTATATGGTGATATCCTGTGGAACTAAAACTTGACATTTGCTGTAAAAAGTTAATAATATAAGAATTTATATCCAGGAACCGGTGCACTGCAGTGTGACAGTGGGTGTTTCCCACTTTATTCTGGGTTATAGTCATGTACTACCCTTTTCAAGGTAGGCATGCTCAAGCAGAGTATGGAGGAGGTTACGCTGAAGAAGATCCAGAAATGGCGCTATACAGGAGAAGTCTATGGCCAGCAATTGGAGAGCCTGTGATATTAAGATGCCAGCCATATAAAATTCCTCTGACTGAACTTCTTTTGCCACATAAGATATTACCAGTTGAGTTTTTCAGATTATGGCCCAGTTTGCCTGCTATAGTGGAGTGCACCGGCACGTATACGTACGAAGGAAGTGGTTTCAAGGCGACTGCTGCACAACAGTATGGGGAGTCTCCTTTCCTCAGTGGCTTGAAATCTATGTTGTCTAAGCCTTTCCATAAAGTTTGCTCGCATATCATCCAGACAGTTGCTGGATTCCAGGTACTCAAAACTATATAGATAGATAGATAGATAGATGGATCTTATTTATAGTGAATGAGATGTTGATTTGTTAAACAACAGATGTGCTATGCTGCTAAAACATGGATAGGAGGGTTTGTGGGGATGATGATATTTGGTTCAAGTGAAGTGACCAGAAATGTGGACCTTGGTGATGAAACGACGACGATGGTGTGTAAGTTTGTGGTTAGAGCTTCGGATGCAAACATAGCAAAGGAGATGGGGTCGGACGTGCAGGAGTGGATGGACGACCTGACTGATGGTAGCATTGAGTACATGCCTGAGGAAGAAGTGAAGGAGGCTGCAGCAGAGAGGCTGAAAATGTCGATGGAACATATAGCGCTGTTGAAGGCAGCACGGCCGCGTAAAATGAGTGATCATGAGCAACAACAAGAGCGAGTATATGAGGATGGAAAGGAGACCACCTTATTTAAGTTGAGCGCAGAAGAGGTCGAACATCGAGCTCTTCAAGCCGCCGTCTTGCAAGAGTGGCATCACCTATGTAAAGATAGGAGTACCAAACTTTGGCCTCCAAGTATAATTTTAGCTTTAGAAAAAGTGTTTCAAATTTAGCAAGGGAAATTAGAAAACTTAGTTGTAGTTCTGGGAATTCCAGCTTATTTTTATCATATGAAATGGAAATTATAATTTCCAACTCATAAAAACATCGTTATTTGAAATAGAAGCTAAAATATATCAACCCCAATTTTTAACATTTTTTTTAAAAGTCACTAAACTAACTACATTTCTCTTTAAAAGCACCTAATTATGTGAAGTTTTATTTACGTCTCATTTGACATAATTTCTTCTATTAATCAATAAATGGAATAAAAGTACAAACAATACACGAGGAATAAGAGTAACCACAATTGTTAGGTGCGGCTAGCTTGGGGCGCTCCATAGTGGCGGAGGTGTCCGCCCACGGGGCGGACGACGATTTTGGGGCGGGGTGCGGCGGACGACGGATAGGCGCCGGGGGGGGGGGGGGGGGCGAGGACGCGGCTGCTCCCCTGACCGCCGCGGCTATAGCCGCGCCTCCCATAGCGAGCGACGCGGCTGCTGTGTATTTCAACGATTTTTGTTTTTTGTTTTTAATTTACGAGTAAGCCGATTCCGACACCGAGTAGACGGTGGCAGAGTTTTTTAGTTGTATTATAGTTTAATTATTCGTTGTATAATTTTACCCGTTTGTAATACAACGAATATTTGGTCCCAATTACCTCGTTTTCTTATTATTTACACTGCGATGATTTTAATTATACCTGATTAAAATTAAAAACATTTTAAAATGAAAATTGATTATAAAATTTATGGCTATTGGAAGTGTCCACCATAGTGGGCGGAAACAAAATTTTGAGCTTTGAACAAAAACTGGGGCGGGGCTATTGGGGCGTCCGCCTTATCGTGGACACCCTAACATGACAACTAGCCAAGGCTAGCGAGCCGAGGAGGAAGGAGTACACTACAAAAGGACTTGGGTTTTATCAAATTGGCAGCCAAAGCAAAGCTAGCCGTAAATTCAACTTGAGAGGTCCAAAATATAAAAACGAAAATAAAAAAATATTATACGAAAAACAGTTCGCTGACTGAAGAACCCTTTTGAATCAACCAAAAATTAGCAGATCTCGTTTCTCATCTCAGTCGATCGGAGCTCCGGCGAGATCTCAGCCATGCCGCTGGCGGCTTCCGCGATTTACTTCCTTAATCTTCGCGGCGATGTTCTCATCAATCGACTCTACCGTGACGACGTCGGGTCAGTCCTCCCCTTCAATTTCCTCACTTTCTCTCCCTATATATTTCTAATTGAGATTGGTTCTGTTGCTATGCTATTATCTCGAGATTTGACTAGAAATATATTGTTGAATTTGCGGGCTTTCTTGCCTTTCTTTGCTAGCGGGAGGTAAAGTTGAAAGTGTGAGGTGAGATGGGGAAGGGTATGGTGAAAAGCAGTAACTGAGCTTTGTTGCGCCTCATTGTGTGGTTAATGTTGCGTGTTGAAGAAATGGGATTTGAATCTGATTCTGAGGTAGAAATGGTAAAAACATATGGAACTTGGTGCTTTAAGGGTTTTTTCAGCTCTTGGATTATTGGAGATGCATTTGAAATTAGTAGGTGATAGTCCTGTGTGAAGATGAATGCTCTGTTGCGAATTATAAAACCAACAGTTGTATATATCCCTTTTTATAGGTCACAAACGATTAAAATTTTTATTGCTTTTTTGAACTCTTTACGATGTAGAAACGATAACATTATTCTGCCCTTAAGGTAGCCATCAGCATCTGAATCCGCCTTCAATTCTGTTGAAAGAGCTAATATGAAATAACCTATGGATCCATTCTGCTAATGATGGTTTTGCATCGTGCTATATTTATGATGTTGTGCCTGTCAATGGAAGATTAAGTATTTGCCTCTGACAGTGAGCTTTAAAGACCTGTCTTTTCTGTGTTTGAAGTGGTCAAGAAGACTGAGGCTATTCAAATCTTGAGTTCCTGACATTTGTTTGATTTTTAAAGTCTAAATAGCACTTGTTGAATTGCTTCTGCAGAAATAACAATTTCCAAATGGTGTATAATCTGGTATGGTTTGTTAACAGGTGTATACACTATAGAGATTCTTAGGTAGTGATCAAGGTAGCACGAACTTGTACAACCAAAGGCTACTTACACAGACAATAGAAGAGTCCTGGACATGATTAGAAAACAGAATTTTAGAATGCAGTCGAAGTAAACAAATATCAACCAAAAAAAGAAGGATGTCTGTAATACCAAAGTTGTGTATAACCCTTACTCATGTACAATCCACTCTGTCCAGCTCCAGCTCAATACTTACATTATCTTTTGTTGAATTAACAGATATGTTTACAATTAATTGGTTTTTTTATTAAAAATTTGTGCTTTTTTTATCCCGAAGCTACCCATAGAAAAATTAAGTAAGAAAGACCAGCCAACTAACCACGACCACTTGAAATTATCGGGATTTCATGCGTACCTGACGTAATATATTATCCACCTCTGCAGTTAATGAAGTTTAAATTAAAGACGGTTTCTCAATACAAATTTGTATTGATTTGCCACTGGCAAGTAATTCTCTTTCATCACCTTCCTTGATTTCTGCTGTGATATCAGTATTGTGATTTTGGTTCTGGGTTCCTACTCAAACATAGAGCTGTGAATCTTATATGAAACTTAATTGTGCTGTTTATTTGGAAAATCACAGCTTTCATTTCTTAAATGTTAAAACTGTCTCATTTGTTTTCTGGTGTCTGTTAATTGATCTGAGATGTTATAATTGCATTTACCTCAAAATGTATACATATATACACTATTAACTTAAACTGAATATGAATAACAATTTTTCTGCTTGAACTTATCAGAGGCAACATGGTGGATGCTTTTCGAGTGCATATCATGCAAACAAAGGAACTTGGCACTTGTCCTGTTCGGCAGATTGGGGGATGCTCATTCTTTTACATGAGAATTAGCAATGTCTATATTGTGATTGTCGTAAGCAGCAACGCAAATGTTGCGTGTGCATTCAAGTTTGTCGTTGAGGTATCTTATGGTTAAGACCATGTTTTTATTTTTGCATCATATACTATCTAGCTTGGGATCCTTCTCTGGCGATCTTTGTGTGCTTGGAACATCTTGTAGTTGGAGAATTTATTTAATACATATGGTCAATAGTTCCAACTGTCTCAGTTTTTGAGTTGGCCATCTCCCTTGTCTATTAGTCCTTTACAATAGATATTTGTACAATTGTACTTTGAAGTCATTATGATCGTTGAAGCCTCAAAAAACCATTCGGGGTTTTAAACAAACAAGCGGTTAGGGGAGCTTATATTCTTTTGCATAATTTTCTTTTAGTTTGCTTGACGATGTTATCTTCTTCCTGTGCAGGCTGTCACTTTATTTAAATCATATTTTGGGGGATCTTTTGATGAGGATGCCATTCGCAACAACTTCGTTCTTATATATGAATTGTTAGATGGTATGTCTACTGAATATTTTCTTATTTACCCTCTTCTGAAGAAGACATTTCTTACTATAAAACTAATTCCTTTACTGAAATTATAATTAAGGATATGTTTGGCGTAGGAGAATCTGCGACGGTTCTTTTTTTTATGGAACTCTTTGATGTGGCTTATGTTAGCCCATTGTTTATTTTTCCATGAGAAATTTTAATTCCTAGAGAGCCTCTATGTGAATTGTTCTCTTTATTTATGATCGTTTTGCATAAAAATGTTGATGCTAATCAAATCACTGAATTCTCTTTATTAGCCTAAGTTACGGTACAAAATGAGCAATACATGTCTTCAGTTGTTTCTTGGAAATTGTTGGACAAACATGCTCTATCCTTCCATAACTTCTTAGTGAATAAAACAGTGATGAAGAGTATATAACATCTTTGTGGGTCCAAACTGGCTATATGGATGGATAATATTCTGATATTTTGCATTTCAATTGCAGAAATTATGGATTTTGGGTATCCTCAAAACCTTTCTCCCGAAATCTTGAAGCTTTATATAACTCAGGAAGGCGTGCGCTCTCCTTTTTCTTCCAAGGTCAGGTTATTCAAGAATCACGATTATTTTAGGGATGTGTTTGAGTTTTCTAAGTTGTAGCATTGAAGAGTTATCTGACGGATAATGTTTGTTTAATATTATTATGAGTGTGTGATCCTGACCTTTACCTTGTGTGCATACCTAGCAGACTGCTGATAAACCAGTTCCAAATGCAACTTTACAAGTTACTGGTGCTGTTGGGTGGCGCAGGGAGGGCCTTGTATATAAGAAAAATGAGGTGGGGTGTTCAGATTGAGATTACTGTTGCAGTTTTTGCTTTTGCTATTCATGTGGCTCAAATAAACTTTCTTTGCAGGTGTTTCTTGATATTGTGGAAAGTGTCAATCTTCTCATGTCTTCAAAAGGTAATTGTCTGTTTATTGCTAATAGTTGCCTTATGCATTTTTATTCTCGTTTGCTTGCAACCATTTGCATAGTGGTGTACTTATTTCTTTGATGCATCTTTTTTATTATACCCATTTGCCATATGGCCTTTGTAGGCAGTGTTCTACGCTGTGATGTAACAGGGAAGATTCTTATGAAATGCTTCCTTTCCGGGATGCCTGATTTGAAGTTGGGATTAAATGATAAAATTGGACTTGAGAAAGAATCACAGCTCAAATCCCGTCCTGCTAAGAGGTAGGTCACATTATCTGTTACTTCCACCACATTACAACTGTTAAGCTGGAAGCAGACAAATGCAAATTGTAGAGTGACATGTTAATTGAAGCATGTGGATGTATCTTTTATTTTAATTTACTTATATGTGAACACGGACTCGTAAACCAACTCTAACTCTAAGTCTCTAAGAGATAAAAACTATATCTAATCAACTACTAATGCTAAACTCCCTAGTCCCTACTCAAACAAATAACCAATAAGGAGTAAGTAACTAAAGATAATGAAGGGAATGTGGGGACGATCTCTATCAGTTCCTGAATGTCTACTCCTTTCAGAGTTCAAACTTAGGTAATTCTGGTATTAGATGTTCCAAAAGTGGTGTGATTTAAAATTCACAATACAGTTCAGCATAATGAACTTAGTTCATGTTAGAGTTGCAGAATGACTCAGTTTCTGATTCATGTGACGAAGTAATAAAAAGCATGCTGCACGCAGGAAGTGCAGTCAATACATTGAATTTGTGACAACCAAACATTTCTTGTTTCAAAGCATGAAACCAAATTTGAAACAGTACCGAATCATACTCAATAATAGAGGGCTCTGACAAAAGTATTTGACCTCATTCCTTTAAACGAAGGTTATTCCAGCTTAAATTAATTGAGAAGCATAGCTTCTTGGGGTGAGATATCCTATATTGTGATACTGTATAAAGATTACATGGGTGGTTTGTGGGCTTGCATTCTAGCCAATAACTGATCCAGTAAGTATGTTATAAGTGTCATATTCATGAGTGCTGTTACTACTTACTACATTATTTGAATGTTACAACTAATTATTACATTGTCGCAGTTATCTTATTCTTGCTTTCTCAAATTATTCAGCTTCTACATTTTAAACATATTACTAGGTGCTGCAATTTTCTTACGGCTCTTTACTGTTAATTTTATCTACTTTATCATTATTATCCTGTGCAGTGATAGTATGTTTCTCTTGGTAACCTCATTTTTTTAAATTTCGGTCTGCAGTGGAAAAACTATCCAGTAAGTATGTTATAAGTGTCATATTCATGAGTGCTGTTACTACTTACTACATTATTTGAATGTTACAACTAATTATCTACTTTATCATTATTATCCTGTGCAGTGATAGTATGTTTCTCTTGGTAACCTCATTTTTTTAAATTTCGGTCTGCAGTGGAAAAACTATTGAGCTTGATGATGTCACTTTCCATCAATGTGTGAACCTTACAAGATTCAATTCTGAGAAGACTGTTAGTTTTGTTCCTCCTGATGGTGAATTCGAATTAATGAAGTATGCCTATCTTTAAATTTTAAATTTCCTTCAAAGATATCTGGAGTTCATATTAGTTCAAGATAAAGCATGAGTTTTATTCATGGTACAGTTGATATTATTGTATGCACGTCTTTATATCTAACCACTTGTGCACAATCAGCTTTATGAAATATCTTATGTAGATCAGATAGATCATTTGGGTAAGCTTAGATCTACATCATTCCTTTCTTATTGGTGATACTGGCCCTAAGTAGGAAAAATCCTGACTAATAAAATTCCCCGTGTATCTCCAAAAATCATCTAGAAGCATCAATTTCTAAAATTCGTCTTGAGTGTTCAGAATCTCTTCCTTGTTGGCTATGGTTGACTTAAACTTTATTTTGTTTAGCTTTGAGAATGATATTCAATGGGAGATGTAGGGCTGATTCCCTCTAGAACAGTTTATTCAAGTTACCACCAATTAATATTTATTTTTGTTTTCATGGTTCAATATTTTAATCCAGCCTTTAACAAGTGGAGTTTCCCTTGATTTTTCTAGCTTTCTTATATGTATAAATGCCTTTGCCACAGGTATCGTATTACTGAGGGAGTTAATCTTCCATTTCGGGTTTTGCCAACTATCAAGGAACTGGGTCGAACACGTATGGAAGTTAATGTAAAGGTTGGTGAATCGTGATACAAAATTGATTTCAAATCACTGTTAATATTAACCACAATTTTGAAAACACCTATGTTTATTTATTTTTTTATTTTAGGTGAAGAGTGTCTTTGGGGCCAAAATGTTTGCTCTTGGAGTGGTTATTAAGATTCCAGTTCCCAAACAAACAGCAAAAACAAGTTTTCAGGTGACATCAGGGAAGGCAAAGTACAGTCCTTCTATTGATTGTTTGGTCTGGAAGTAAGTTGTTTCTTGTCTTTGTGTCATCTTGAGAGCACCAGAGTTTTATATTTGCTTAGGAATCACGTTTCTCCCCCCAACCCATCATCAATCCCCCACCCCCCCTCCTCATTCCATTCCATCCCATCATACGTTCTCCCCTTAGTGAAAGCTGTCTGCTGAGTTTATTCTTATATAGTACTCCATCAGGAGTAACATTATTCATTCTGACAGCATAGAAAGTTTTGTAATATGCTTTTTTTCATGTTACTACTATTTGTTAAGCTTGATCATGGATGAACTGTGCTCTTTTCAGGATAAGAAAATTTCCAGGGCAAACTGAGCCAACATTGAGTGCTGAAGTAGAGCTGATATCCACAATAACTGAAAAGAAGTCCTGGACACGGCCTCCCATTCAGATGGAATTTCAGGTGCACATCTCCTAGTAGCTTAATTCTTAGCTATGCATGCTTATCAATGATCAGATCAAAAGAAGTTTGCATGATATCATGCAGTTGAAAACAGAACTCATTTAACTGTTATACTTTTGATAAATAATTAGAAGTAGGTTAAGTAACCAATTAGGTTTATGATGAAACCTAAATCAATGACTGATCCCCAAGAGACACTATCTTGCATCTGCCCGTTTTCCTATTAGACCTAAGGTAATACTCACTTAGACTAGAAAACCACTAGGGATTAAGAACATAAATCCAGTAGCCCAAACAAGATGTCCAAATAAGAACATCCATGCCCAGACCGATAAACTATTCATACCAAAAGGGTTCACCTTATCAATATCTCAAAATGGTGCCCGTTTGGTACCTAAAAGGGCACTGAAATAGGACCGAACCTCTCGTTGGGCACTTCTTCCCCACTTCCTTACCGGGAGAGCAATCTTTTCTTATGGCCTTCACCTCCCGCCCGGCCCGGAAATAGAGAACCTAGTCCCATTCATTTCTGCAAGTAGGGAGGGGATCCTATTGTCAACTTTAAACTAGAGTGTTATTTGCTCAAATCTTCATAGTTGGTTTGGTGGTTTATGAAGATAGTGAGAGTTCACAATCATGCTTAAGTACAGTTATGAGTTTTAGCCGGCCTGTACAAGAAAAGGGAAGGAAGACACTTTATTGCTCACGAGCCCTGTTCTTAAATCATGGAGGCTTTCCGTTTCTATTCCACCTAGATGATTTTTATATAATGTAGATTTTTAGTA
This sequence comes from Salvia splendens, assembly GCF_004379255.2. NCBI lineage: Eukaryota > Viridiplantae > Streptophyta > Magnoliopsida > Lamiales > Lamiaceae > Salvia > Salvia splendens. Next base: position 13,216,294 of record NC_056046.1, read on the forward strand.
GTTTTCACATGTCTTACAAATCAACCATATACGTGGCAGGTTCCTATGTTCACAGCATCTGGATTGCGTGTTCGTTTCCTGAAGGTAGTTGCCAGTCTCCATAGGATATGAACTAATCAAATTTAGGACTGCTATAACTTTACTACACACTTGTCTGCAGGTATGGGAGAAGAGTGGCTACAACACCGTGGAATGGGTTCGTTACATTACAAAAGCTGGTTCATATGAAGTTAGGTGCTAAACCATGGTCCAATATGTATTTGCTAAGGGGTTATTCAGTGAAACAAGAAAATACAAAGGTAGTTCGAGTTGAGTCTATGTTTGTATACAGCGGCTGACTGTACAGATACAGACACACACTTGTTCAATTGAATTTTGTTTGCACAACTTTCTTGTATAGTGTAGGCCACATAATTAGTTGCGATTGCATTCGTGTGATGATTGAAACTGTAGGAGCTCTGTTTTTATTATCTCTGGTTTTCATTGTGCTTTCTGTATTGTGGATTTTCATTTTTTACTAATATAATTAGTTGCGATTGCATTCGTGTGATGATCGATAATGGTTTTTTTTTTTGATAATGATTTTCTTATTAATAGCAGTGAAAGATTGATATAATATAGAAGGGGGTTCTCCATATTGGACATGTAGCACCCCGGATCCAATGTAAATATATTTATTGATTTATTTTGTAAATTACGTGAAACACACTTATAAATTTTGGCATCAAAACAATATACTCCCTTCCTTCTAAGTTATTAGAATGTATTTTATTTTGGATTGTCGCACATAAACTATAGTAGTAATCAGTTAATTACCGATTCTAACAATGGGTTCAGAATATATGTTGGAAAGCGAGTAAGTGAAGCAAGTTTTATTGTTGCGTTCAACAATGAAGGCCGACAAAAACTCTAAACTTTCAATAAAAGAATTGTAAGTAGTATAATACTAGTATTTGACGAAATGTAACATCATATGAATTTGGAGGTCCACCACTTAGAGATGATACATCTCACTCCTATCCTATGTATAGTGCTCACATTAGTAGGTAGTATCATCTTACTCCACATGGCTTCAATGATTTAAATATATGGTATGCACTACTTCCACTTCACCATATCTTACCTCTTAATTATCTGCAGATATTCCACCTCACCCGCCACAATGTTTTTTCATACTACTTATAAATACACTAGTGTTTGTTTTGATGTCAACCACACGCAATGTTTATGTATCCATCATCCATTATTCTACTTAATTATGACTCATTCATGTGACTGAAATATCATGGGATGCATTAATGTGCAGCTATATGGTTACTTAATTTCCAAAAATATGATCATTTTGACGTCAATTCAATTTTGAAAATAATAGTAACAATAATATTCAATATTGGTGATGATAATAATAATAATAAATTAGTTTATTTAGATTTTATTCGACTGCTACAGTGAAAGGGTTATTTATTTCTTGCTGCATCTAAATGCTTAATCTATTGCCTTCACTCATTGACATCCATCTTTTTCACCTAAATGCTTCACTTCATTAATTTTTCCTCTCCACTGTTATTTATATTTTTAAAATTTGTGCTGAACTAAACATTTATTCATGGATGAAGGGAGAGGGTAGTATTTTTCATGAAGTTTTTCAATATCACATGTATTTTTGAATTTTTATTAAATATCCTAAAACAAAAATAGTAGTACAATTAGTTAGTTCAAAAATTGAGTAATGATGAGTATTATCTGGGTCGAGTCAGTCATGAGTCGGATATAGACTAAGCTTTTTACGAGGTTGGATCTAATTAAAGTTGAAGTTTTGGCTAAAGTGTATTTAACTTGTAACAAAAATAAGTGTAGATATCATTTTGTTGAGGGACATAGCAGAAAATAAAGTGTCTTATATTTTATATAAATATAAGTTAGGTTACGGTCCCTAGACATATTCGATATCTTTGTATTCTCTTCATAATCATTACTATAAAGCAATTTCGCCATTTAAATATTTAATATGGATTAAGGTACGCTTTCACTTTATAGTTCATGATGCTCGTTCTTTATTTTTTTGTTTTAATTATCATAGAGAGTTTTTAACTAATTGTTCATTCAACTCCGACAACACGGTCCCCGGGCCGAAAAGACTAAATCTTATAATTTTCGTAGTTATAGTTAACTAAGTTAATTAATTAATGGGACAAGACTCCAAAACATGATTTGAAATAAAGAACGTGAAATGTCGATCCAACTTGTATTCCAATCTTGTATTTTTTTTCAACTAGACTGAATTATCTACCGACCTACCTATAACAATGCACGTAATTATATGTTCCTCCCTAAACCAAATAGTATTTTATTAGACTAGCTTTTGGTAATATTAATCATAGGAATAGTACTATATAAAATGGGCGTGTGGGGTGTGGGGCACCAGCTATTCTAGTTCACACAAATAAATATAGGAGTATTCAATAAAATCAAAATAGTATACTATTCTATGCTTTGAGATCTCTATCCCTCCAGCTGTATGAATTTTCTCATCTACAGTTTCTCATTTGTCTAAATTCAACAACTATTATTTATATAGGGATCTATTTTGGTTAGTGAAAAAATTTGTTCGTTGCTTGAAAATAAGATTTTGATTAACATACTTAAGAGTCAAATTAAATTAATAGTGCTGAAATGAAGATGAAGCCTCTCATCGACAACATTAGTTTTCTAATATCTTAATAGTGATTTAACCAAAATATTTTACTTGTACATTAGAGTTTAAAGTATGCTACATTTTTATAAAGAAACAAACTGTGTTTTGATTGCAAGTTTTGGTGATATATTGTGCAATAAACGACAAACTATAAATAATGTGGTCAAATCAACTTGTGTACAAGAGGCATTTCGTCCTCAAATATTGTTGAATGAATTTATGATGCAGTTGAATGGCCAGTAATTATAACCTTTAATGCTTAATTAAAAATTAATTATCAAAACTGTAGCTCATTGGGTACGTACACACCAAAGAAAAGTCAGACACAAATATCGTCACCTACAACTCTATTAAATTGTTATTGGTCTTCATATTATCGTTGTACTACTATAATTAGGAATTTTACAAAAAAAACTAAGTTACATTGTAGTAGTACTACAGTTTAATAGGAGTACTTATGATTTACTTCCCTGTTTTTTTCTTTCCTTATGGTTTGTTATTTTTTGACTTATAAATACAAAGTTTTTTTTTTTCTCAATTTGTGAATCACGCGTAAATTAAAATTTGAAAATTAATTTATTATCATAGTAACACCTTTTGAATTCATGTGATATTATAAATTATTAAATTTGATAAATGGTTTATATTTAGAGGTGAACATCCCCTTTAAACGTAATTAATTGTTCATAGAAGACCATAAACTAAATGTTTTGAAATCGGATCATACCAGTCAGTTCAACCAATTCACGGTTTAAAATCAAAATCGATAGTTCAAATACCAAAGCTTTGTTAACCCAATACACCAGTTTCGACTCTACAAATGTGAATCGGTGGTTCTAGCTCGAAATCAGGTTCGTAAACATCTCTATTTGTGTGTCGGATAGTGAATGGACTTGAAATTTTTTTTTTTCAGGTCTCGAATAGTTAGCTCAAAATTGCCACAAAACAATAGAATCCGAATAGCATTTAACTAAAACATCATAGTAAACTATGATGAAATTAAAATAAAATTATTCAGACTTCATCTATGATATGCTACTATATAAAAAGACATCAACAATGTTATCATGAATTTTACCACATAAACTAATATATAATCATAAATGATGACGCAAGAAACAGACAAATCTTGCATGGGCGCTGTAATCGGGTGGACTTATTACTCATAAACAAATGGGGATTATCACTGTAGATGTCAATGCTTTTAATTTAGTAATACAGTAGTCAGATTTCAAACTGACAACGACATTCCATTACTGATTCTTTTCTAATGGGGATCGGTGTTTCTTGAGTTTTTTCAATCGAAATAATGCCTTTTGATATTCAACTTGAAATGGACACCAGATATTTTGGTGCAATTTGTGGAAGTGGTTCCTCTTCAGCTTAACCATTACTTTATTGTTTTCCCTTTCTCATCTGTCATCACTCGTTTGGTACAAAGCTGTAAAAATCGAATCTTTCCTCAATTTCGCCTAATAAATGTGAGCGCACATATATATATCTGAGAAGTGGTTGGATTTGTTGCAGTCTCTGTGGTTGTTCAATTTTTAGCAGGATCATGAAGACTAAAAGAGGAAAGCGGTCTGAGGTAAGAGATGATTACTTGGAGTTACGCATTCAATGTGTTTGTAGAAATGTTTAAGAGAATGCGGTCGTTTGATGATGTACTTGTTTTTTTTTTTTGCCTCAGCCGTTTTGGCCATCTATTATGATGAAAAAATGGCTGAATATCAAGCCGAAGGTTTATGATTTCAGTGAAGATGAAGTGGACACAGAGAGTGAACGCAGTGAAGATGATGGTATGGCTCATAAATCATGGTTCTTGCTTCCTCAATTTGTGAGCTTTGTTTTTGGTTTCTCACATGAATTCTGTTTTTGGGCAGTTTGCTCTTGTAAAGATGATAGTATTATGCTCGATGATCATTTCGATAGGACGAAGGGATTTCAATCTGCTTGCGCAACCAAAACTACAGGAGGTAGTTTATTAGTAATTCATTGGGTTGGATCTTGAAAATGCAGGGAAAGTTATCTTTTTCGAGTGTATAGCATTTGCTTGATCAAATACTATTGTTTCTGAAGCAAAGCTTTTCAATTTATGGAATGTGGTTATCTCAAAGAATATCCTGCCTTCTCTTGATGCTAAATGATTCTAACGATCCAGGTAAACCTTCAACAGCATTTTCGACGAAACACAGGAGAAGAAAATCAGAAACTCTGCGACTTCAGTACATAAACACAAAAGATGTGAGGTTTGGCTCAGTGAGAAATCATAAATTTCTAGCTTTGCATGTGGCTATTTCACTTTTCCATCTACTTCTCGGTTGTTCTTGGGATTTGTTATATTTGTTCGCTCTCTATGGTAAGAGTATGATTTCGTGTGTGCAGAGTAAATATAGGTACTTGGAATGTTGCTGGAAGGTTTCCAGATGATGACCTTGATATAGATGAATGGCTCTGTATGCAAGACCCAGCTGATATGTACATTTTCGGGTAAGCTTAGCAGCAAAATTTGGAATATTGATAGCTCATCGTGAATCGTGTTCGTATAAGCTGCTAAAGAAACTAGTTAACTTAGTGCATCAATTGCGAACCATACTCTGTTTCAGGAAGAAAACTTGGTGCAAAGATTGAAATATCATGACAAAAAATATTCAAACAATACAATTCAACTAGTTAGCTAGTGCATCAAACTTAAATTTGTTCCCAAAGTAAAACCGTCCATGTTTGTTATTGCTCTCCATTTCCAGGCATGCATGCAATTCAACTGCGAAATTCTCTCATCTGAAGAAGATCTTCTCTAAGTATCTCTATTAATCTCACACCAATTTCACTCTGTGATTTGACCAAAATACTTGAGATGCAGCTTGATGTTTTAGCTTAGAGAAATTGGGTTTACGCATACATAACTGAATTTATGAAGCTTTTCTTCTTTTTCATGAGGGAGTGTTTGTTTAGTTATCTTTAAATCACTCAATAATCCTTGTTTCCTTTTATGGATCAAAATTTTGTGTTTACATGTGTCAATATCTAAATACTATAGGATAAGATTTTGTTATGATAATTCCTAATTATGAAGCATCACAGCTTCCAGGAAGTGGTTCCCTTGAGTGCGGGCAATGTGCTTGTTTCGGAAAGTAGAATGCCGATCTCAAAATGGGAGGCTATCATCCGCAGAACATTGAATAAGTCAGCAGAACCGGAAACCAAACTTAAAAGCTACAGCGCACCGCCCTCTCCTGTTTTCAGGACTTCCTGTGCTTCGGATACATTGGCTGATGAGGCAGTTATTCCTGCACTTGACTTATTCCCCGATAATTCTGGAGGCACCACTATGGACGGTGACTCGAAGGTCGACGGGAAGGACATCCAGGCAAAGAGAGTCTCTGATATTATCTGGAACAGCAGATTGGACTGGCCAGAGCAATCACTTGATGCTACATCTCATCAAGCTTTATCGGCAAGGTCCTTACGAAGAGTGCTGAGCAGTTCAGCAAGAATAGGATGGACGAGTAATGGTCTCAACTCCAGCCCTCAAAATTTCCCACAGTTGAAAAGAATGCACCAAAGCTTCGGAAATCTACGGACAGTTCACATGGATCCACAAGAGGAGCTCGATGAAGTTGTGGATTATCTATCGGAAGAGTTGGATGAAATTCCTGGAGAAGAAGAAGATTGTTTTATGGAAATGTCAGATTTCAGAAATGAAGATGCAATGTCAAGCACTCCAAAAAAATCGCAGTCAACGTATGTAAGGATTGTGAGTAAACAGATGGTCGGAATATATGTGTCAGTGTGGGTGAGGAGAAGGCTAAGGCGACACATAACCACTTGAAGGTCTCCCCAGTCGGAGTTGGGCTTATGGGCTACATGGGAAACAAGGTTTGCTCATTCCTCTGGTTTTTTTAGTTTATTATCGCAAAACTAGCATGATGATTGATGCACCTTCATCTTATTGTTGAACAACTCCATGGCCTAAATTTTGAAGATTACACCTCAATTATTGGTATATGGAGAGTTCTGACTTTAATGTTTTTCTCTTCGCCTCTCACAGGGTTCTGTTTCCATAAGTATGTCACTCTTCCATAGTCGTCTATGCTTTGTCTGCTCTCATCTAACCTCTGGTGAGAAGTATGGGGCCGAGCATAGGCGTAACTCTGATGTTCTTGAAATCATAAGGCGGACTCATTTCTCAACGCTCTTTGACATTGATCAGCCACAGACAATCCCATCTCACGAGTAAGAGCGCTATATGTTGTTAAGATAGAAAAAAATCTCGACTTTTCATACACTAAATGATCATTTCTTCTATTTTTTGTGCACATGTTTATATGAATTAGTGACTAAATACCCAATTTCTATATGAACAGCAAGATATTCTGGTTTGGAGATTTGAATTATCGGATCAATATGTCGGATTCAGAAGTGAGAAAGTTGGTCGAGAAGAAGCAGTGGGCTGTGCTTCTCAACCACGATCAGGTATGAGTCATTTAATATGGTTCCACTATCTCACTATTATTAGAGCTTGATGTTTCAAGTGGTTAAAAAATCAAACAATAAATGTAAATTAACCATAATTGTAATATGTTTGCAGTTGAGCAATGAACTCAGAAATGGACATGTGTTTGATGGATGGAAAGAGGGGATGATCAACTTTGCCCCAACTTACAAGTATGAGATCAACTCTGACAGATATGTTGGTCAAAACCCTAAAGGAGAAAAGAAGAGATCCCCGGCATGGTAAGTCATGCTTTCATCAAACCAAACATTTTTTAACCCATAAATCATAGTAATAAATATGTTAACAAGAGACTTCATTTATATATATGATGCAGGTGTGACCGTATCCTTTGGTTTGGTAAAGGCATTAAGCAGCTATGTTACAATCGATCGGAGATGAGGCTTTCGGATCATCGAGCTGTGAGCTCTTCGTTTGTAGTTGAAGTTGAGATATTTGATCAACGGAAGCTCAAAAAGGCAATCAACTATTCAAGTGCCGCGGTACATCCTGTGTTGTTCCTCAACCAACCTCGAGAATGTTTATAGCCTTGAGATTCATACATAGAGTTCATAGTTTTTGTGATGAGTTTCAGTGTCTGGTTTGCCTCTTCTTGAGCATCAATATTTTGTAATACAGTAAAAGACAACATATCAAATACCAATATTCTTGTACAGTTTTGCGATTTTATTTTACAAATAGATCGTTAGAGATAGTGATAATTTCGTTTCGTTTCGTTTCGAACATCCTTCCCAAACTCAGTTTACGAGCAATAATAAAAGAATAAAGCTATGCGGCCACATTATGGTCAGCCATAAATTAATTAAATAATAAAAATAATTAATTTTTTTCAAATTTTTGGTTTAATACTATTTGATTTTACTTTTATATCATCTTCATTATATGAAGCTCAACATGTTAGTGTTGCTCTTTCGTAATTTTTGCTCAACTTATTACTACTGTCATTTTTTGATTGTTGCTCAACGTATACAGTAATTCGTGATATTAATGTGTTTTACGTAATGGAATTCAAAGATAAATATCAACTCACAAGTCCATTCACACACATATAAGTTTATATCAGTAATTCTAATTTTTTTATACATGTAAATAGACTAAATTAACTCTTTATGGCCGACCACATTATGGCCATTTAGCATCACTCATAATAAAAAATAATTATCTTACTGTACAGAACTTGATTAGGCAAAACATTTGCGACATTTTATGACAAATTGATCTAATCGTTTTAAATGGATTCAGTATAGTATTCTCACAAACCGATAGGATAGGAATACTTTGACTACGAGACAAACAGATTAAAATTTGAAGGAAAATAAAACAATAAAACTTGATTTTGCTTTCGTGAAATCAACCCTAAAGCAGTGATAATGTAACTGTATCAAAGTTACAAAATAAATGAAGAGAAAGAAAAGTGAATGTTAAATTTAAATAAGTGTAGGGAAGATGATTGTTGACAAATCAACTGAAATCAATGCTTAAGAAAAGCGAATGTTAAATTTCGATCAGGATGCAATTTGAATCAAATTCACACAAGACCATACACACAATCTCTGCTTAAGATTCCATTTTTGCACTTTTCCGTTCATCAAGAATCCAAAAGAAGAGATTGATAATCAAGAACAATTAACAGCAGAAAATGAAAGGGAGTGTAAATTAGTGAATAAATTCCAATTTTGTGGGCATCAGTTCTCCAAGGTGAGTTGTGCATCGTAACAAATCAGTCGCAAATTAGATCCGTCCTCTGCCACAAAATTTAAAAATTTCCAACAATTTAACCAAGCGATCAGAACCTGTCGAGATTTCAATTTTCACATCACACTAAATCAGTGATTTGAGCATGAATTTCATCATCACCTCGCTAAAATCAAAATTTGAGCATAAAATTTCTAACAAAATAAGGTAAAGACCGTAAAGTTGGCAAAATGGAGCTCAGAACTTCTTAGAGGGTTGTGTACACCATCACAGACGACAAGCATCTTCGGTCACAAATTGGATATCATCGCTGCTGCCTAATTCAAACATCTTTTCATACATTTCTTCTCTATATTAGATTAGATATAAAAAATACTACTGTACTTGTATAATAAATCAAACAGAAACACACTTTCATACAGATAGGATGATGTGTAGCTGATTATATCCCAAGCCGAAAATAAAATACTTACTGGAGATATGAAATTGACATATATAAATACATAAAAACATGATTTTGCTAACATTTTTACATGGGAAAAAAGGCTTCATCCTGCAACGGAGGAATCCTTCCTGGTCAGCGGCAATGGACACATAAGTGTATATCAATTATGTAAGAGAAGAGAGTAATGAATTAGTGACATATGTAAACAATGTTGGAAAGAGAAGGGAATATTAAATATTAGTACTATGAAAAGTGTGGGGAAGATGATTGTTGACAGATCAACTGAAAAATTGAAACACAACTGCCCATCTTCACCTAGTGATTTTGATTTTGCAGAGAATACTTTCAATCAGAGAGCATTTTGAATCAAATTCGCACACTGTTGATACAATCTCCGCTTTAAAATCCATTTTTTGAAATCGATTGCTAGAGAACAAAGAACATGAGAAAATGAACGGAATGGAGCTGAAAAAAGAAAAAGGAATTCTTGTGAATAAATTTGAATTTTGTGAGCATCAGTTCTCCAAGGTGAGTTTAGCATCCCAACAAATCAGTCGCAAATTACCCATTACACATTAGATTCATCATCTGCCGCACAACCAAATCACTAAATTTAAAATTTCAAGCAATATTTCAAGTTTAACAAGCGATCAGAACCTGTCGAGATTCAATTTTAACATCACAACAAATCAGTGATTTGAGCATGAATTTCATCGTCACTTCGCCAAAATCAATAGGAAAAATGAGCATAAGATTTCAAACAAAATAAAGTACTCAGAACTTCTTAGAGGGTTGTGTACCGTCACTGACAACAAGTCTCCGGTCACAGTTGAATATTCATCATAGCTGCTTAATTTAAATGCATAAAACCAACAATAGCTCAACCAGAACATAAAATATACAGAAATATGAAATTCACATAGCTTACAAAATTAGGAATGTAAATTGCATAAAAACATGATTTTGCTAACAATATTACAAGGGAAAGGAATCCTACCAGAGCAGCAGTAGCAATGGCAACATAGGTGTAAAATAAATTAAGACAAGAAAGTATTGAATTGGTAACATATGCAACTAGTGAGAAAGAAAAGGGAATATGAGTTAAATTTTATGGAAGTGTGGGGAAGATGATTGTTGACAAATCAACTGAAAATTTGAAAGACAACTGCCCATCTTCGCCTTGTGATTTCAATTTTGCAGAGAATACTTTCAATCAGAATGCATTTTGAATCAAATTCGCACAACGTTGATACACACAATCTCTGCTTTAGATTCCATGTTTAATCTTTCTATTCAACAAAAATCCAAAAGCAGATATTCAACCGAGATTAAAACAACCAAATAAATAAATAAATAATTTATTGGCATCAGTTCTCCAAGGTGAGTTTAGCATCACAACAAATCAGTCGCAAATTACCCATTTCACATTAGATTCATCATCTGCCGCACAACCAAATCTCACAATTTAAAATTTCCAACAAATAAATGAAATTTAACAAGCGATCAGAACCTGTCGAGATTCAATTTTAACATCACATAATAAATCAGTGATTTGAGCATGAATTTCATTCGTCACTTCGCCAAAATGAGAATAAGATTTCTAATAAAAGGTAAAAAGAAATAGCAAAATGGAGCTCAGAACTTCTTAGAGGGTTGTGTACCGTCACTGACGACAAGCGTCTTCGGTCACAGTTGAATGTTCATCACCGCTGCTTAATTCAAATGCACAATACCAAAAAAATGTAATACTCCTATTAAAGAAATTGAAAACTGCTTTTAAAGAATAACTAAACAGAAACACTCATTCATATAAATCTAATGATGTAATCCAATAGAGATATCAAATTTTTGAGGGGCATCAATTCTCATAGAAGAGTTTAGCATCAACTAAATATCAGTCGCAAAATACCCATTTAACCTTAAATTCATCCTCTGCTACCAAAAATTTCCAAAATAACTAAATTTGAAATGAAACAGATGAATTTGAATTTCAGAAGCGATCAGAACCTGTAGTAGGTATTCAGATTTAACATCACAGTAAATCAGTGGATTGACAGACATGAATTTCATCGTCATCTCGCCAAAATTAACTCGAATATTTGAGCGCAAACAAAATAACATTTTTAAAAAAAATTAAATTAAACATCTTTGGGACAGATTCATCGCCGTTGCTCAACCAAACAGATGGAATGGAAAAACATGAAACACTAGCACTACAAACATATACAAAGGAACAGAACGTAGAAGGAGAGAAGTTGTTGAGCAGAATTCAAGTGGAGTGGAGAAGGAATGGGGGAAGGTAAAATTTATAGTGTTTTTGGTGGAGGCGCTGCGAGCTCCTTGAAGAGCATCCACAACCGTGCTCTTGCCAGCGGCACGTTGTGGGCCCGACCCCACTTTTTCTGTCTGCTCTCTGGCAAGAGAGCAACACCCACAGCTGTGCTCTTCCGCAAAGACGATTACAATTAATTTAAAATTCAATTACACAAAAACATTTCCATAATACTAAAATTCATTAAAAACCACAATAAATATTACAAATTACAAATAAAATAAAAAAAGACATAATTAAAATCTTAAAAATTAAAAATTACATAATTAAAATCATAAAAATTAAAAATTACATAATTAAAAAACTAAAAATTAAAAATTACATAATTAAACTCCTAAAAATTAAAAATTACATGATTATTGGCTAATATTACCCGAGGAGGACTACGCATCCGGCGGCACCAACCCCAATTATTTTTTGAGACCCAACATCATGTCCTCGTGCGTTTGAAGTTGCGTGGGGGTCATAGTTGACCTATCGGCCATATTAAGTTGGGCCAAAAGGGCCCACAACGAGTTGTTCGGGGGTGGAGGTGGAACATAGGGTGCGGGTTCGGGGGCGGGGGCAGATGGAGTCGCGGCGCGACGGCGTTCGGCCGCCGCCTTCTTCCTTCCTTGCGGTCGGCGTCGGGAACCGCTTGGTCCGGCGTCAGGGCTACCCAAGTTAGCTTCGGCGAGTTGGCTAGCCACTTCTTCGCCGGCGTCGGATAGGGATGCCGACCGTGACCGTTTGGAGGAGCCGCTAGAGGAGGATGTTACGCCTCCTAGATACTTCGGGTGCGTCCTCGTTTCCTGCCAAACATTTAGGTACTTGAACGACTTACCGTTCATGGATTAGTAGGTGCTCAACGCCGCAGTGATGATGTCGACCTCGCTCCGGCCGCTCCCGGCATTCCGCGACTCCTGGAGGAAATAGCTATTGAACTTGCCAATTTCGTCGTTGGCTCGGCCGATGCAGTTGCGCACCATACTCTCGTTGCACTCGATCGTTCCCGGCGGCCGGTTTGCATTGTACCGCCGAGAGACGTGCCACCAAAAGTGATCGCCGGATTGGTTCGTGCCAACCACCGCATCTTCGGAGATTTCCAAGTACGCCTTGAACAATCTATCCATCTCCGCCGGTGAGTACGGTGTGCGGACACCGGCACGAGATGGAGGAGTCGGAGTTTGGGAAGGGACGGGAGGCATAGGCTCCGGTGTCCACCCGTATCGCCCATCGGAGGTACCTTGCTCGTCGACCGAGTATGGCCGGTAGCCACCCGAAACGCCCGAATCTTGGGTGAGAGGAGGGGCCGAATAGTCAGTTTCCGGACTAGGAAACGGTTGTGAACCGAACCATTCGGGGTTCCAACAGTGGGAGCCCGTAGGGTTATCGTCTTGGCCGGACATAGTGATGTTGTAGGGTATGAGAGAATGAAGATGAAAATGGATATGAGAGATTGAAGATGAAAATGGATATGAGAGAATGAAGATGAGAATTGTGTAGTTTGATGTGAATTTTTTGGAGTGAAATTGGGGGTATTTATAGATTAAAGTGTGTATTTTTTGGGTAAAAAAATGAAAAATTGGAAAAAACGGTTATAAACGGATATATTTTTTTGGGGAAGTGAATTTTTTTTATTGGTTTTTTAAATTAAAAACCGATTTTTTAATTAAAAAAAATTTAAACACAACGGCTATGCCGTTGACGAATCCCGGCGCGCCACGTCAGCTGCTCGCTGGCACGGCGCTACTCGATGCATCGAGCAGCGCCGTGCCAACGGCGCGAGCGCAGCGGCGGCGAGTAGCGTCCATGCCAGCGGCGCGGACGGCCGTGGCGACGGACGCCACCGTTGTGGATGCTCTAATAACAACACACGACTATTATCAATTGAAAAATACTACTAGAATATGAATTATGTAATTGTGTTAAATATTATAAAAATAAATAAAATCAACAATAATTATTGTTATATCACTTATATCGGGAATTTTCTATTATAAATAGGAGGATTAAATAATCACGGCAATTTTAGGATGAAAGTGGAGCCAATTATACATGACGAGTCTAACCTAATTATACAAATCATTAATTTAATTATTATATTGTGTGAATTTTAAAATTGGATGAAAAGAATGAGATTTACCCTTTTTAGTCCTTGAAGCTATGAATAAGTCATTTTATTTATCTCATTCTTTGTCTCTCAAATGCAACAACTTTATAATTAGCTGAGCAAACAACACAACTTAGTATCATTAGTAATTTAGTAATTTAACTCAAAAGAACCTCTCACACATTTATAAATTTATCCCTTGCAATAAAACTCATAAGTTCATCATCTATGCTTCCATCTAATTTCTGAGTGAAGGAGACATTAATTAGAAAGATGTAAAGTTGTATACTATCTCATATGCATCATGAAATAGGTCTGGTCTTAATAGGAGTATATATAAAATCTAAAATATAGACGAGAAGTAAAGCAACGAATTAAATAGTAGTACAAAATTTAAACTAAGACTAGGAGCAACGAAGAAGAAGGAGCAACACATGCTAATATAAATTTCACCAGAAGTGATGAAAATAATGCGTTGTGGCACACAAGGTTGAACCATATACTAAATTTCAAGACCATTAACAACCTAGCAAACAATCAGTGGTTAATGGGTGACCAATTATATGAGAGTGCGAAGCATATTCAAAAGAGAAACGGACTCGAATATCATATCATTCAAACGCAAAGCTACCCCCCTCAACTGGCTGAGTCCTGCAATTGTTGCACCTGCTTGTATTTCGACCATGAGTTATAGCGATGGAAAATACATTCTCATTGTTATTAACGGCTATTCTATTCCCAGGTCATCTTAATTTGATTGCTTATTTTATCTGTTGTTAGGTATGCTATTGCAGTTGTTTACATTGAAAGAGCAACTTCATGAGAAATAAATTATTCATAATTACAGAATCATCAATGATTAGATGAGAATCAAATAATGATGTTCCTAAACCTGTACACAGCTCAAAATAGGAAAAGAAATTAACCTGCCTGCTACTATACTAACAACTCCTTGCTGATTTTGGACCAGAAAATTAAATAAAGAAATGCAAAGACCTGAGATTCGCGAAAAGATCATTTCAAAGACTGGCATTATTGCTTCAACTTCTACAAATGTCTTGCGGGGGTTAGGTGACGCAGAAGATGGCATTGCAGGCACAAGTAGCGGGAGGTGAACTGGTATAATATCTTTCTTCAACGGAAAGGTTTCGTCACCATCAATCAGCAAGTAAACCAGATGTTTTATCACTGGAAAATGCTACTCACGGAACAATCGTCATGAACTCGCCATATTGTTTCACCCAAGAGGTTAGCAACTGAAAGAACTGTCAACTGAGGGAAATAGTTTTTCTCCGACACTGGAAGGGTATTTGTGATAATAACCTCTTGGAACAGACCACTCGACAACCTCTCGATTGCAGGGGCGCTGTAACAGAGCAACATCAATAGATATATGGTTAGAAGTCGAATCATATCTGTACATGGAAAGAAGCCAGCAAATTAAGCATTAATTGAAAATGCCTCCTTCCTGAAATAAAATTCTGAAAACCTGCATATCATCATAGAGACAGACAGCATTCCCTTATAAGTTACTGTAACAAACTTAGTCCTTGGAAGACACTCTGAATTCCAGAATCAAGATGGATGTTTTTAAGAAATTAATCTTATTTAGGACAGAGCGTCAGACTCACATTATGAATCTTTATATTTTTCTCTTACAAACCAAGTATAGGATTTTCACAATAAGACAAAACTTATAAAAGACACCAAATTGTCAAGGGTGGACTACCACAAGTAATGTTGTAAGGCAATATAGGAAAAAATGAAGTATTGTGAAGCATTATTTCTCACTTCCAAGTTAAAAAGAATTAAAAGTTCCTGAACAAGGTGTGGTTTAAGTAGATTGGCAGGGTATACTAAATATGTCACGAATTAGAGGTTTAGAGTACAAATTGCAAGGCAAAAAGCGGCAATTTTTCCCAGTAGCCAGTGTATGAACTCCAGACAGAGTTCATACAATTAAAATTTATTTTGGTGTTTTTGATTCAGAAAGATTTCAGCTCAGAAGGGGTACTAAGATGAGGAAAAGAAACTTCATAATTTTCTGAAACTGTCTAGTCTGTTCAAGTGCGAGAAATTATCCCTTCATGTACTTTTCTTCCCAATGAAATGATGGAAGAAACATTTTAGAAATATTTTGAGCTTGAAAAGTGGGATTCAAAGCCAACAACTAAGATGATTGAGTAAGCAACTCTATGCAGCAACTCAAAACTAAGATGATTGAGAATCACCATTATTAGTATTATTGACACAAGTTGCTCTATTTTAAGAGTGCTAAATAACATGATAGAGCAGCACAAGAAAGTTTATTTAGTGTCATCAAAGGATCCACGATATTCCATAAAATGGTGAAAAGAGCCACAGATAACAATTGTTGATACCTGAAAACAGCATGAGTGCTGCATGCATAGACTTCCCGAGCACCTACCTCATGCAGCAACTCTGCACCTTTGGCAATAGTTCCTTAAGAGCCACAGAACATACAGAAAAATTAAAAATTAGTTTTGTATCCAAGAGATATAGATCGCCCCTTCCCTGTAGATTTATAGTTGTTTCCTGTGTTTAAGGACTTTAGGTGTTATCTTTAGAGTTAGAGTTGGAGTTGGTTTAGGAGCCTTTGTTTAATCAGGAGTTCTATTCAAAGTAGAAGTTTGTCAATAGCTAACTTGTTATTATAAATAGCTCCTCAATGAAGGAACAAAGTATCTTGGATCATAGTTTAGGACGGTAGTACCATAGGGCCTCTTCGAGAATTATCTTTGTTCTTGTTTCGTTCTCTCTGTTCATTTTTGCAACCATCACATTTTCTCTATCAGCATGTCTCAATGGTTAAGTAATGAGTAGATCATTTCATAGTTATAAAATATACAGAAATTATGCCAAAAGAATCTAACTTCAGATTAAGTTCGAATTTCTACTAGTCAAAGGACTGGTTACAATTTCAGTTCAGATTTGTTTTGATTTCATAGATCACATATGCCATGGTACATAAAATAGTACTCCATATAGTGCAAAAGGATGAGCTTCATTTTATCTTAAATTCAAGGAAAAAAAGCACTACCTTGACATAGACAACAAATTCACTACCTCAAAAAGACATAGACAGCATAAACAAAAAGGCTGAGCTACTGAATAATCAAGGATAAACAGTTTAAGAGTAGCATTCCAGTATAAAACAAATCAGCATGGTAACATTCATAAACACTCATATTAGTATCTCAGAGAAAAACTAAACATCTGATCCTTACTATTGCCATGTATTAGCAGGTGCTTAATGGTTTAACTAATTATAAACTTGATTACATTAAGCCTCTATATTATGAAATATTTTAGAGGATATATATATATAAAGTAATTATAATATTCTATTACCTGCTGTATCTATCATGTCATCTACCATCACTGCAACTTTTCCTTTAACATCACCTATCAGATTCATTACCTGTAAATAAAATGTAATGTAACCAAGAAACAAAAGACAAATTACAAAAAGGAAATGAATAGTCGAAAGAAAACTTTTTGTCAAATAGCCAAATAAAACCCTCTGTGTTTTTTTATCTTGTTAAAAGACAGCTAAAGTAGAAAAGCTTAATACCTCAGCAACATTATGCCCCTGACGCCTTTTGTCCACAATGGCCAAAGGTGCATCAGATAATTTCTTGGCAAAAGCTCTTGCTCGTGCAACTCCTCCAACATCAGGTGAGACTACTACCAAGTCACCAGAGGATATCTTCTTGCTGGCAAGATAATCAAGGATGACAGGCTTTTGCATAAAAAGTAAAAACACAGCCAAAAAACAAAACAATGTGAGTACGAATGAAAACAAGTAACAAAGGTGAAATCTTTAATAAAATACCTGGCAGTATACGTGGTCCACAGGAATATCAAAGTAACCCATGGACTGCCCAGAGTGGATATCACAGGCAAGAACACGATCTGCACCCGCTTCTGTGATAAGATTGGCTACTAATTTGGCAGCAATAGATTCACGTCCTTGGGTCTATTGACAACAGAAGATTGTAAATTAGCACTGCCACATTCTAGTAACATTTCCTCTAGAATTTATTCAGTGAACTTCTCACTTGTAAGTATTTAATCATCATTGTGTAAATAACTTAACAAATGTGTGATATATCACTGAAAATCCACCTTTCTATCCGCTCGAGCATATCCAAAGTATGGGATGACTGCAGTGATATTTTTGGCTGAAGCTCTTCGGCAAGCATCTATCATTATCAGAAGCTCCATAAGATTTTCATTAGCTGGAGGACAGGTTGGCTGGACCAGGTACACATCACAGCCACGGACACTCTCTTGCAACTGAACATAAATCTCTCCATCTGCAAATCGCTTAATGTGGATATTTCCAAGGTTGAGGCCCATATAGCTAGCAATTTCCTAAGTGAGAACCAATTCATCAAATTTAGTGAAGTAGAATAATGAGTAGAGGAACGCAGAGCATAACAAAAGAGAAACTACAACAGTCGCATCATAAATTAATCACGCTCTACCAAATGATGTGTGACACTACCTAACAGGGGCAAAAATAGAATGATAAAGCTGCAATTTATATAAAAGGCCGTCCATGTGATGCTCAGTCATTGGATTTCAATTTCCTACATGTCAAGTCCCTACATTCAAGTCATGCTTATCATCAACTCATGCAGGACTTATTGACACTGCAGACAAGTTTATATGAAACTTTAGAGGCAAGTGTTTCTACAAGTAAGTTGGCACTCAAACCACGGTAACAGAAGAATGTATTATGTTCCATATTTAAAACAAGCGACAAATTCCCTTATTTAGAAAAACACATGAAAACAAGAGTACCATTCCAAGACTCGTGAGAATTCACCTGAGATAGGGCGAAATTGCCAGTACCGGAGAATATCTTGATCCTGTTATTAGTAGTATTTGTGTTCAACGCAGTCTCCAATCGTCTCGATTGCAGGTACTTGGGCAATATCTGATCGTTGAGAACAGGAACATAAGGCTTACCGTTCACCGGCCCTGTCAACTCACATCTCTATCAACACAAACGGAAACATAATCAGACAAAAAACACAACAATTTACAGTAAAATCAAAAGCGGCAGGCAAAATCTCAAATTCACGTCAATCTCTATCAACACAAAAAACAAAACTGAAAAACACAGAAAAAGTAACAATTCGCAGTAAAAGCAAAAGGCGCGCAAAGTATCAAATTCACGTCAATCTCCAAATAGTAAAAGAAGAAAATAAAAAAAGGATGCCTTTTCAGTTCAATCTGAAGGAGCTGAAACAATCAGTTAACATGAAACAAAGAGTGCGATAGAGAGAGTTACGGCGGGAGTGAAGCGTGCGGTGGGAGTAGGGAAGGAGGAGCGCGAGAAAAGAGAAGAAACAGCGGAAGAAGAGGTTGGGGGTGGCAAGAGCAGAGACGCCATGAAAGAGGTGTGTGTGTATTGGGATTTGGGGGGTTTGAATGTCGTCTCTTTATTTATTTTTGCGGATTTCCTGACCACTCACTATAGCTTCATAGGCCATCCACAGTAGAAATAGCCCAGCAATAGCCCAGCTATAGCCTAGCCACTGCCACATCATCAGCACTAAAAATCCTCCTGCCACATCATCAAAACAAAGCAAATAGCCCAGCAATAGCCTAGCCATAGCCTAGCCACACAATATCCACATCACTATTAACAAATATATACAAAATGAAATAATTAACAATCACACAATATACGAAATTTAATTTACAAGACATATACGGGAAACATTAATAATACTATTAAAATTTTAAAAAGTACAATAATTTTAAAAAAAGTACAATAATTAAAAAAAATTACAATAATTTTTAAAAAAGTACAATAATTCACTCCTCGTCGGGGCATCTGACTCCATCCACCTCCCACGGGGATCGGGGGAGTTTGAGATCCGCTACTCCCTGAAGTAGGCTCGTTGTTGAGATCCATTTACTGTTGTTGATCTTGTACAGAAATTTAGATAGAGAGAGTACTCGTTAATACAAGTGGTGCGAATGAAAATGACAGGCAAGTCGCGTATATATAGTGTTTCGGAAACAAACAAAAAAAATTAAAAATTCGCGCTAAGCGGGTGCGCTAGGCGATCCGGACGCTGCAATAGCGCCTAGCGGATCGCCTAGCGCACCGCCTAGCGCCGCGGAACCGCTGAGCGCTAGGCGATTTTTTTTCGCGAAATCCGCTAGGCGGCTGCAATAGATCGCCTAGTGCACCGCCTAGCGCCGGCGCTCGGCTAGGCGGTGCGCTAGGCGCTATTGTGGATGCTCTAACACACTCCCTTTCCTCTATCTCTTTATTTTCTCTTTTTCACTCTAATTAGGAGTACTAGTTTCATATATCCAAAACAAATTATCATGTTTTAACATTTCGCTTTGTTCATAGAGTATTTTATTCTCCACTGTTGTATTGCGCATAGAATTGTAGTACTTTCTTTTTCCCACAAAAATATGCACTCTCTTCTTTTAGTCTGTCCTACAAGAATATACATTTTCTAATTTTAGAACGTCTTTTCTCTACAATGAGGTGAGATACATTTACCACTAACAATACTTTAATTATTTTTTTCTCTATCTATTTTTTACTTTACTAATTTTATAGTATTAAAACTCGTGTCAAACCAAAAAGTGCATATTATTTGAGGACAAATGGAATATCGTATTTTTTTTGGAATTTTATTTAGGTGCATTGCTAGTTTACTTTGGTTTGATACATGTTCTTGAAAAAACATCACTTTATTTGTAACAATAATTATACTCCATTTTTTATATAGTTATTAATTTAAACGTAAATATCTCTCTTATCGATTTTACCATTTAGACTAGATTTCAACCGCTAATTGAGTTACACTTCTTTTAAGAAATGGACTTCAATATTACCTTTTATAATAAATGGTGAAAATGGTGAGTATATTTACACTAAATTAATTTAATTTATTTATATTTTATTATAAAATTTATTAATATATAAAAATGTGATTAATAATTTATTAACTTTTTCAATCACATTTCTTAAAATTCTATTAGTATATTTTCAATAAGACTCCTACTATTGAAACTATTAGTATATTTTCAACCGGGCTATAAGAGCATCATTAACGCAACAGGCCGGGCCGCAAATCTCAAGTCCCGGCCCAAGACGCGCATTGGACGGGAGGAAGTTCCGGCCCAGGACGGTCCCGGGGCCGCAGTTGCGACCTGGGGATGGTCCCGGGGTCCGGCCTGGCGGGCGATGGAGCTTCCGGTTGTAGGGGGTTCGGGCAACTACTGTTCACCAATTTCTGAATTTTTATGCATTTGGAAGAGGAAGAAGAGGGATGGGGAGAGGATGAAGAAGGAGGAAGAGGAAGAAGATGGAGATGGGCAAATTTTTTTTGCACTTTTTTTTAAAAAAAATTACTTTTTTTTTTGCACTTTTTTTTAAAAAAATTACTTTTTTTTTTTGCACTTTTTTTTAATATTCTAATTTTTTTTATTTTTAAGTTTATAATTTATTATTTTGTATTAAAAATGAATTTCTCGTGTTATAATTGCTCAACGTATTCTATTTTACGAGTAAAATAAGTTGGAGTTGTGAATAGTGTCTGTTAATCCTAGCTACAGATTATCGAATGTTGGGAGAGGAAAAAATCAAGACTTGGAAATCGAAAAAGAATTTTATTCACCAGAAACGGAAGATGAAAAATTACTGAATAAAGCAGAATTACAAACTATTAAAAGGTCAAAACTAACTAACGGCTATTTTCCATCTAACGGTCAGGATTAAACATGACTAACTAAGTACATCCAACGGCTGTTGAAACGAGTTGTTATAACAGCCGAACTCTTCTTCATGTTTTGATCGTTCTCTCCAGACCACGGAGCTGCCGAGCTACCGAACTTGGTGCCGAACTACCGAACTCTAACACCGAACTCGATTAAGCTCGTAACACCGAGCTCTGACACCGAACACCATCACCGAGCTCAAAAACCGAACTCAACAGCCGAGCTCAAAACCGAAGCTATCACAATCTACCAACAAACTCCACCTGTGATAGCGGAGTCACCAACCAGAACTCCTCCTCTCCAGTCCCACCAGTTTCAAACATAGCAGAAACTTTTCCTTAGGTAATGGCTTAGTCAACATATCTGCCGGGTTTTCTGAAGTGTGAACTTTGAAGACTTTCACATTGCCTCTTTCAATCTCCTCCCTAATGAAGTGCAACCTCACGTCTATGTGCTTACTCCTCTCGTGATATACTTGATGCTTAGCCAAGCTCAATGCACTGTTGTTGTCACAACCAATGCTCACACTACATTGCTTTACACCAAAATCCTCCAAAATCCCCTTTAGCCACTTGCTTTCTTTCACAGCAGATGTCATAGCCATGAACTCAGCCTCTGTGGTTGATAATGCAACCACTCCCTGCAAGCTGCTTTTCCAGCTGATGACGGATCCATACAAAGTAAATAGGAACCCAGACTGAGATCTCCTGGTGTCTAAGTTACCAGCAAAATCAGAGTCACACCAGCCAACCAAAGCATCCCCTTCATGGTCTTCTCCTCCCTTGAACAGAATACCAACATCCGATGCTCCTTTCAAGTATCTCATCAACCACTTCAGTGCAGCCCAATGCTCCTTACCATGGTTGGACATATATCTACTTGTTACTGAAATAGCTTGTGCCACATCCGGCCTTGTGCTAATCATAGCATACATGATGCTACCAATGATGCTAGCATAAGGGATCTGTCTCATCTCATCTTCCTCAGCCTTACATTTTGGCTTCTGGTCTGCAGACAATTTATATTGTTGGCTCATAGGAACTGAGACTTCCTTGATGTTACTCATCTGGAACCTCTTGAGTATTCTCTGCACATAATCAGTTTGAGACAACACAATCTCTCTCTTCTTTCTATCTCTGAAAATAGACATACCCAGAATTCGTTTTGCAGAGCCTAAATCCTTCATCTCAAAAGCATTACTGAGATCAGCCTTAACTTTCTGAATTTCTTTCAAACTTGCTCCAGCCAAGAGCATATCATCCACATATAAGAGTAAGTATGCCACAGCAGCTCCACCTACACTCTTAATGTAGACACACTCATCATAGCTTGATTTCAGAAAACCACTCTTAACCATGTGATCATCAAACTTCTTATGCCACTGCCTACTTGCTTGTTTCAGACCATATATGCTCCTTTTCAACAAGCACACCTTTCCCTCATCACCTGGCCTCTCAAAGCCTTTTGGTTGTGCCATATAGATGGTTTCTTTCAAGTCTCCATGCAAGAAGGCTGTCTTGACATCAAGTTGTTCAAGCTCCCAATCTCTTCTTGCAACAATAGCCAACAAGATTCTGATACTAGTGTGTTTCACAACAGGTGAAAACACTTCATCATAGTCAATACCATGTTCTTGTGTGAAACCCCTAGCAACCAACCTTGCTTTAAATCTGACACTTTTACCATCAGCTCCTTCCAGCTTCTGTTTGAAAATCCATTTGCAACTCACTACCCTTCTACCATTGGGCCTTTCCACCAGCACCCAAGTCCCATTTCTAAGCAGTGAATCAATCTCCTCAATCATGGCTTGCATCCATTTTTCTGCATCTTTACTGTCCATAGCCTCTTCATAAGTGCTTGGCTCTGAGAACTCTATTTCCTCAGCTACTAGTAATGCATAAAACAGGAACTCAGCATCAGAGTATCTCTCTGGTGGCTTTCTGATCCTTTTACCTCGGTCTCTAACCAGCTTATAGCTTCCTGGCTCATTTGGTGTTGCTGCCGTCTGAGTTGGTTGTCCAAGATCAGAGGCATCAGGAAACTCAGATTCTCTTTCATCTTCATCCTGCTGCTCCTGTTGAACTCCCCCAATCTCCACCTCAAATCCAGAACTATCTACTGCAGTCTCTGAATTTTTCTTAAAAGGCAGCTCACCTTCCCAGAAAGTTACATCCCTACTTATCACAACTCTTTCATTTCCTGGCTCCACACACCACAACCGATAGCCCTTCACACCCGATTGGTATCCAATCATAACACATTTTAGGGCCCTTGCTTCCAATTTACCTTGCTTCACATGAGCAAAAGCTTTACAACCGAAAGTCCTCAAGCCATCATAGCCACTATGCTTCCCATACCATCTGAAATCTGGTGTGTCCCCTCCAATGCTGGAAGAAGGACATTTATTGATCAGTTTAACAGCTGTGGATGCAGCCTCTGCCCAGAACCGCTTCTTCATCCCAGCAGCCAAGATCATGCATCTAACTCTCTCAAGGATAGTGCGGTTTACCCTCTCGGCCACTCCATTTTGTTGCGGATTTAATGGAACTGTTTTGTGTCTTTTGATGCCTTTTGATTTGCAAAACTCATCAAACTCTTTGGACAGAAACTCCAACCCGTTATCTGTCCTCAAGCATTTCAAACTCAGCCTTTTCTCTGCCTCAACCTCACTGCACCATGTTTTGAAACAGCTGAAAGCCTCTGACTTCTGCTTCAATATGTAAATCCAGACCTTTCTACTGAAATCATCTATGATGCTCATGTAGTATCTGCCGCCTCCAATTGAATTCTCCTGTGCAGGCCCCCAAAGATCACTATGGGCATAATCTAGAGGCATTGTTGAAGAATGTGTGCTGTTGGGATATGGCAACTTCTTGGCTTTCCCTAACACACACTCCTCACATTGAGTTGTATCAGTCTGATCTGAGCATTGCAATACACCCTTCTTGACCAGTTCCTTTATACTACCAATTGCTGGGTGCCCCAATCTGGTATGCCACAGACTCAAAGAATCACCAACCACATTGTGTGCATGCCCTGAGTCTCTTCTCTGAACAGCAGCCATCATGTAATATAGACTGCCTTTTCTAGTTGCCTTCAAGATAGATCTTCCTGCCTTACTAACAACCATCTGCCCACCTTCAGAGACAAATCTGCATCCCTTTCTTTCAAGAGAGCCTAAGGATATTAGATTCCTTTTAACATCAGGAATATACCTAACATCACTCAGAGTCACCATACACCCATTCTCCATCTTCAACTTGATGGTACCTATGCCTTTTATCAAGCACACTTGGTTGTTGCCTAGAATGACAGTTCCTGTTGACTCTTTAATGTCTTCGAACCAGTCCAGATTCGGGCTCATGTGGAAGCTACACCCTGAATCCATTATCCAAGATTCCTTTCCCTTTTCCTCCATCACATTCAAAGCAACAGAAACTTCATCCTCTTCGCAATATTCTGCTGTGTTGACAGCTTTTCCTCCCTCAGCCGCTTGCTTTTTCTTCCACACGAAGCAGTCCTTTTTGAGGTGCCCTGGTTTCTTGCACCAGTGGCAGGACCGAGTTTCTCTCCCCTCCGAGCTTGAAGGCTTAAACTCATTATATTGGTTTTTCTTGAAACTCTTATTCTTGAATTTCTTGACATTGAGACTCTCAGCCTGTGTCTCCAATGCCTTCCCACCTGTCAATCGCAGCATCTCTTTCGCCATCAACGCAGCATGAACCTCGGCATATGTGATTGGCTTATCTCTGCCGTAGATTATTGCATCGCTTAGCTGATCATACGAACTTGGCAACGCATTCAAGACCAGTATAGCCTTGTCTTCATCCGTGATCTTCACATCCACGGACCCAAGATCATCAATGATCTTATTAAAATCTTCCAATTGTTCGACGATCGATTTTTCGGCTACAAAATTGTACGAATACAGTCTCTTCTTCATATAGAGCCTATTGGCCAGGGATTTTGCCAAATAGACCTCATCTAACTTCGCTAGCACCTCAACCGCCGTGGTCGCTTCTTGAACCTCCCTCAGAACTTTATCACTGAGACAAAGAATAACCGCACTGTGAGCTCGCTGTATCATTTCATCGAACTTCGCCTGTGCTTTCTCATCAAGAACTGGCGCATTCTCCTTATCTACCGGAGCCAAAACCGCCGCCAAACCACGATCGATCAGAATCGCTTTCATTTTCATCTTCCACAGACCGTAATCATTCTTGCCTGTGAATTTCTCAGCCTCAAGCCTTGTCGCCATCGAGATCGTTTGAATCGTCCGCAAACCAACCTCCTTTCACCTCTTTCCCACAGACGGCGCCAATTGTTAATCCTAGCTACAGATTATCGAATGTTGGGAGAGGAAAAAATCAAGACTTGGAAATCGAAAAAGAATTTTTATTCACCAGAAACGGAAGATGAAAAATTACTGAATAAAGCAGAATTACAAACTATTAAAAGGTCAAAACTAACTAACGGCTATTTTCCATCTAACGGTCAGGATTAAACATGACTAACTAAGTACATCCAACGGCTGTTGAAACGAGTTGTTATAACAGCCGAACTCTTCTTCATGTTTTGATCGTTCTCTCCAGACCACGGAGCTGCCGAGCTACCGAACTTGGTGCCGAACTACCGAACTCTAACACCGAACTCGATTAAGCTCGTAACACCGAGCTCTGACACCGAACACCATCACCGAGCTCAAAAACCGAACTCAACAGCCGAGCTCAAAACCGAAGCTATCACAATCTACCAACAGTGTCATTTATTAGTTGCGGCCCGAGTTGGAGCCTGCAGGGTTAGAGCAGTTGTGGCCCGGGACTCAAATTTAGGGGAATGATGACGTGGAGGGGACTTGAGGCCTGAATCCGGGACGAGGTTAATGATGCCCTAATATTTGAGAAGTTCATTTCGTTGGCTAAAACTTAAGAGCATGAATTTGACATTTTACTTCATTTACGTAGCAATTTGGTGAGTTAGATTTCATTTTATCCAATCAAAATGAGTGTATTTTATCATTAATTAGACTATATCTAGTATTTGTATACACAGTGAGTAGTACTATGTACCCTATAAAACAGGATAGCAATAGCCTAGCCAAAAATTTCTCCTGCCATATCATCATGTTCTTCCCATAATTTAGTAATAGGCCAACCAAACAACAACCTAGCAATAGGCTAGCAATAGCCTAACCAATGCCCTAATCCTCCCGAGAAAAAAAAACAACAAAGAAATGAATAGAAGAAAAAAAATAAAGAAAAAAATAAAATGGAAATAGGATATTTTAGAAAAAATAAAAAATAAAAAAATCAGCTAGCCGATCGCTCGTCCACACAATAGTGGACTAACGATCGGCTAACCATGCTAGTCCACACCCGACCTCTCGTCCGTCGCGTTAGCCTAACGCAATAGTGGACTAACGTCACGCCCGAGCCGCTAGCCGGTTGCTAGGGCGGGCGTTAGTACACTATTGTGGATGCTCTTATATAACTCTAAGATGGATGAGTTGTCTATCCCATCAAATTATTCCTAAATATATAATCTTTTTGTCTTAAATTTATTGATTCATATTCTCCAGCTCCTATAACGGCTAATAACCCCCAGGAGTTACACTCCAACCATAATGAGAGGTTTGAACTCTGTTGACTGCACCAGTTCCCAGGATAGTGAGCTTGACCTATAAATAAGTAGACATTTCATGCATTCCTTAACAACACGCCACAACAACCATTCACAAATCATAAGTTCACTCTCTGTATTATCTTTCTGTCGAAGCTCTGGCTTGACCTTCATTCAGTTCATCATAGTTAGTTCCGTTTGCAATGCTGCAACGAACAAGGCGTAACCAATTTATCTTTAGGGATGACACACCAAATAACCGAGAGCACAATCAGAGCGTAGCTCGTCTTGTGGAAAGAAGACTCATCGATTCGGCAACCAGTTTGTTTCTTTTTAGTTTAACTTGATCAATTTGTTTTCATGTAATTCTTCTTTATTTATATTTTATTATTTTAGGTTGTATTATGCCCAACAAATTCTATATCTTTGTATAGTAAGTTTCACTAACGCACCTTTTCTATTTGCTGATAAATACCATCAAGTATCTCACTAATTCATTTCATTCACATTTTATTACTATAAATTTGTAGGATTAAATTTTTTCCCCAATGTTACTTTCTTAACTTTTACTATGAAATTGGTATGTAATGTTTAAACATTAATTTCAGGAACTTTATAACACCAATTTTCTAGCATCGTCATAGCCTGGAGATATTATTGAGAAGAAAATGATGAAACATATCTTGAATAAAGAACGAACTTGAACAGGTTCATTCAAGCAAGAACCGTGAAAAGTGAAAACAAACATCCCTCACCCAATTTGTAAAAAAATTGTTGTAGTCCTACAAAAGATTGCTTAATTGCAATGAATCATAGTACTAAGAGCACCCGCAACGCGGGCGGCCGGTATTCCGCGTGCCGTTCCGCCGCGGAACGCGTTGCGGCGCATGGTTTCGTCCCGGTTCCGTTCCCATTCCGTGCCGGGTGCCGACGGAACGAAACGCGGCACGGTCTGTGCCGCCACGCCCTTCGGCGACGTGGCGCTCCCCGAGGCGTGCGTGAGTCCCACTCGCCGGCCCGCGAGTGGGACACGTCACCTGCTGACGCAATAATTATTTTTTTAAAAAAAAAATTTAAAATTTTTTTTATAACGGTAATATTACCGTTTTTTAACTTTTTTTTTATTTTTATTTTCTTATTCTATAAATACTCCTACTTCATTCTCATTTCACACACAACCAACATCATTTCCTCTCCAATTTTCATATTCAATCTCCACACAAAATGTCCGGCGACGGCAACTACAGCGGTGACGGCTCCGGTGGGTGGGATCTCAACGCGTTGGGCGATTGGCAGACCATGTACAACACACTTGGTGGTTCCGGGTCGTCGACGCCGGGTACCCAGGGGTCGGCGACGCCGGGTGGGTACCAACCACCCACTTTCGATGTGGATGCCTATGCACGACCACCCCGCTCGCGGCTTTCTCAGGGTTTGTCCCAGATTCGGGAGAATATCCCCGTTGAACCCACCCAGGGAGGAGGCCGAGGCGGTGAAAGCGCCAGGGCTGCGTCTGAGGCGGCCGAGGAGGCGGAGGAGGAGGAACCGGAGGATCTGGGCCGGCATCCGTACAGCAACGAAGAAACAAAGGCGGTGTACACCGCCTGGCTCACCGTCTCGTACGATCCCATCGTCGGGAATCAACAAGCCGCCAAGTGCTTCTGGGAAAAGGTCCGCGATGTCTACCACCAGATTAAGCCGAAAGGGGCCCGGAAGCGCAAATATACAATGTTCCGTGCTCACTTTGGCCGAGTCGACGTACGGGTCAAAAAAATTTGCGGCATCTACTCCGCCGAAGAGGCGAACTACCAAAGCGGAGCTTCGGGCGCCGACATTCTAAGGGCGGCTTTGCGCGTCTTCTACCAGGACATCGGGCTACAATTCAAATATGTTGATATTTGGCAGCTTGTCAAGGACGAGGAAAGGTGGGCCGGCGGTGTCCGCTCGAGCTCGGGCTCAACCTCAAAGCGCACGAAGCACACGACGACCGACAACTACTCGTCACGTGACACCGGTGAGGCCAGCGAGGGTGAACCGCAGGTGTTTGGGGGTACGGGGGATCCAACGCCCGACGAATACGGGGGATCCAGCCGTGGGCGCCGTCGGCCGCAAGGGACGAAGGCGGCGAAGACGGCTAGAGCGAGGAAGGGCCGAGGCGAATCAAGCCAGTCGGCCTCGGGATCGGGCTCGCGGGGAGGCTCGGACACACTTATGGTGGCGTACATGACCGCCACAATGGCGGACACTTCCCGCTTCTCGTACGCCCAATTCGCGGCCTGGTGGAACGGAATTGTGCATATGGCAGCACAACTTGGCCTTCCGACTCCCCCTCAACCTCGACCGCCTCCGGAGGATGATTAGCCGGCGGAGTAGTTTTTTATTTTCCCACGTTTAATTGTGTGTTTATTATTGTGTGTTTTTTATTTTTTTTAAGTTTAAGTTGTAATTTTTTTAATGTTGTGTGTTTTTTAATAAAGTGTGTTTGTTTTTTATTAAAGTGTGTTTATTTAAATTGAATTGGGTTGGAAATAAAAATAAAAAATGAAATTGAATGAATAATAATTTAAGGAACGGTTAAGGAACGGATAAGAAACGGAGGGTTGCAGGTTCCGTTCCTTAGTTAAGGAATGGAGTAAATAAGTACAGTGGGGCCCTCAAATAGTGGTTTAAGGAACGGTTTAGGAACGGTATAGGAACAGCGTTGTGGATGGCCTAATTCTTTGTAATATTAATTGAAAATCAATGACACAAAAGATGAAATTAGGATCCAAACTAAGCTCTCCAAGAGCACATTATCATTTGTAAATTTGCTCATAAAGCTCGATCGTCTCATTACAATCCAATTCAATCCAAGAGAAACAAAAGCACATTCTACATCTTATATACAAACTCAAAAGTTCTGAAAAGATAAAACCTCACGTAGAAGCAGCAGAAGCAGCCATTAGAGCATCCACAATAGCGCCTAGCGCACCGCCTAGCAGAGCGCCAACCGCCTAGCCATTTCCGGATTTAAAAAACGCCTAGCGCTCGGCGGTTCCGTGGCGCTAGGCAGTGCGCTGGGCGATCCGCTCTGCGCTATTGCAGCGTCCGGATCGCCTAGCGCACCGCCTAGCGCGATTTTTTTTTGAAACACTATATTTACGCGCTTTGCATGTCATTTTCATTCGCACCACTTGTTTTAACGAGTACTCTCTCTATCTTAATTTCTGTACAAGATCAACACCTAGAAATGAGTAACGCCGGTGGTAGTAGTGGTGGGGATGTTGAGGAGTACGAGCGTTTCATGAACGGCATGATATGGGCTACTACTTGGCGGATGGGATATACCCTAGGTGGCCCGTCTTTGTGAAGACGATCCGATGCGCATCAGATGAGAGGAATGCCTACTTTGCGGCACGACAATAATTTTTTTGTTAATTATGTAATTTTTTTTAAGTAATGTACTTTTTAAATTTTAATAATATTATTGAATTTTCTCATATATGTCTCGTAAATTAAATTGCGTATTTGGGTGATTGTTAATTATTTGTTTTATATAGGATGCTCTTATAGCTCTCTGCAACTCACTCTCCACATCCATGCCCACATTCCCATTCTTCTTTTCTTCCCGTTTCTCACTGCCGTTGCCTCTCTCTTCCACTTTCCACTGCTTCATCGGAGCCACTGCCTTTTTTCTCACGCCCTCTCTGATAACATCTCCACCACCAACGCCGCCCCTGCTCCGCCGCCTCAATTCCTCAAACTCACTCTTCATTTGTTGATTAGCTCTTGTTAAATCATCCACCTCCCTCTTCATCCAGAATAACATGCTCTTCATCACCTCCAATTCGCCCGATTTCGGCTCACTCTTCTCATCAGCCCTAACCGCATCATCAATTCTTTGAATTCCGATCTTGTTGATTCTCAAAATCGGCAATTGATCCTCCGCCAAATTCACCCGCCATCTGAAGCTCAGCGCCAGCCTCTTCGCCAGCGGCATCTGCGTCTCCGCCGCCAGCTGCGTCCCCTTCAAAATCGAAGCCCTAGAAATTTTCTGCGGCGGGAGCTCCTTCACTGCCGCGGGCGTCTCCAGCGGCACGAACGCGAAGGAGCTGGAATCGCATACCGCGTCCGGATTGATCGATTCGGCGGCGAGGGTTCAGGGTTTAGGGTGGGAGACGCTGGATTTCCGGAGAGAGAGACCCGAGCTGGGTTTGAGGAAGAGAGATAATGTAGGGTTAGGGTGGGCGGGGTTGGAAGGGTCGAAGGAGAAGTGAGCGGAGATGACGAAAGGGGAGTTTTTGGGGGAGCCGAAGAGGCCCGTGCCGGATTTGAGGGTGAGAGTGAGAGGTGGGGCGCCGGCGGTGGCGTGAGAGAGTTTGAGAGAGGGGAAAGAGGGGAAGTTGGTGGAGAGAGAAAGGGAGAGGTCGGAGGGGTGGGTGGTGGAGGTGGAGAAGTGGGAAAGGAATGGGAGGTTGAAGATTCGTTTTGGATCTCCATAAGAATAAACCTTAGGGATGTGTTAAGATAACAAATCAAATTCAAATGATAACATACCACTAATTATGACCGTTAGATATAGACATCCTATGGTATACAAACTGCCACATGGCATCATAAATATATAAAAAAATATGGGATTAGGCGTGGAGGGTAATAAAGGTATGCCACTAAACGGTTTTTATTCTTCCCTAATTTCAAGCAATTAAAAGCGTGGTAGATAAGGTAAGTTATTATTCATCCTATTATTATGGCATGTGCGATTTGTTTTGTACACAATGTATTTATTTCTGAATTAATGCCAATTATATGATTTCCTTAATTATTATATATCGTTTTCCTTAATTTATTTATTTATATGCATGATATTATTTATTTTATTTAACATTTTTGTAGTATTATTGATGGGAATCAAATTGTACATTTTTATTCCCCTAACTTTACATGATTTATATAGATTGATGCTGGCAAAAGTATGTTTTATGATGTAGGAATGAAGCTCGGATGGTGAAAAAGTTGTGCTAAATTCCCCGGACTGCCCAGAAACCTCTCAAAATGAGGCACCCGGTCGGGTGTGTTTTGTGGCATACTAATTCCACCCGGCCGGGTGACTTTTTTAATGAAGGCGGAGTCCAGAGCAAATCACCCGACCGGGTGATTTTTGTACCAATAAATCACCCGGCCGAGTGAAAACTTTAAAGCATAAAGAGTCCAGAGGCATTCACCCGACCGGGTGATATTTTCAGTTGCAAATTCCACCCGGCCGGATGGATCAATTTCAACTGCATTTCAGCAGTTTCTCGGCAGTTTTGGCAGAAAAGAGAAGGAAAGGAGGGAGAAGAGGGAGAAAGAAAGGAAGAAGAAAAAAAAGGAAGAGTTCCGGCCAACATTCTGACGATCCGTCTTCAAATCCCAATTCCACTCAACGAGAGCATGCTTCCTATGGTTTTAATTGCAAATATAACCATGTGTTTAGGCTAAGCTATCTATGTTGCTCCAAGTTATAATCTAGGCTTTGTATGGATGTTTCTACACCATTGAATTCATGTGATTTGATACCATCAATGTGATTAATGTTTATACACTATGTTTTTGGCTAATAATGCAGTGTTGTTATTTCCTTTGCTATTGTCTCTTTAACATAGTTTATGATTGATTGATTGTTGGTATACTATTGAATTAGAATTGTTTAGAGGATAATTTGATAGTGGGTTAAGGAGGTGATTATAGTAGATGTTTATTTCTCCCGCGCTTCAAAACAAATCACTTTTTAGTATGTGTTTTCTACGTCTTAGAATTAAATAATCAATTCATTCCCTGTGGATCGACACTCGAAGTATTACATTCGACGATGTATTCTTGCAGTATTGCTGTAATATTAGAGCTTTTTTATTAAACTTGTCTGATCTTACACTTGATAATTGAACTCGAAATTTATACATCAAGTATCTTATTGGTGGACTTTATATTCAGTGACTTACTTTAATTTAGTGATTGATTGTTTGTATTACCGATTTCATATGTCAGATTGCTTGATTAAATATATTATATTGCTTGGTGATTGATTGTTTGTATTATAGATTGTGTATGTTTTGATTAGATATATTATATTGCTTGCTTATGAGTATGAAATTGCATGTCAGTGTTAATGATTCGTTATTCGTCATTATTTTTCCAAAAAAATAATATATGCTATATTGCATGACTTTATATACTTTAGTGCTTGATATTATTAGATATTGATTTGTGCTTGTTGTGGTGTAATATTCAACAATAATTTTGCATCGCATTTTGCTTGATTTCTATAGTGAACTTCGACTTGTGAGTGATTTCGGGTAATATCCGCAACAGATTTTGAAACTACAATTTCGCTTGGTTACATTTGATGATTTGCTTGTGTGTGCGTCCGCACTTGCTTATATTAATTATTGATCCCTTATGTGTGATTAATGTCTAAATCTCAATGTGCTAATGATAAACATAACTCGATTTCTATAGTCCTTTTTCTGCAGGATCTTCGTTTGCCTTCCTTTTTCTAACCATCTTAATAAGCGCAAGTCCTGTATTGAATGATCGAAACTATTAGTATGTCTGCTCATTCGACAAGCAACACGCATATACGTAGTAAGCAGATATAAGATAATAACACAAGCAATTGGACCAGCAAGCATATATATGGAATTACATAAGCATTTTTCATACTAGTGGCAAGCAATCTGAAATCCTTTTTCTAACCATTCTAATTAGTGAATCCTATGTTCAACGACCAAAACTATTGGACTGAATGCTCATTCTTGAGTATTGATGGGGTACGGACTAAACAAGCCCAACAGCAGTGACGGCCCATCAGCCCAAAGCCCAAGGAAGAGTATGAGTTCGGCATTACCAAAGAGTTCGGCCCCAGCCTACAGCTCGGTAAAAGCCAACCAATCAAACTCTGCTCTCAGGTCGGCATCAAGCTCTACTCTCAGATCGGCAACCAAAGCAGTTCGGTCTCAGTAAGAGTTCGGCCTCAGCCTACAGCTCGGTAAAAGCCAACCAATCAAGCTCTGCTCTTAGGTCGGCATCAAGCTCTACTCTCAGATCGGCAACCAAAGCAGTTCGGTCTCAGTATTCGACCGAACAAGGAGTTAGTGGACCCATACAGGATTTCCACAACTTCCAACACACCCACTACCACGTGGTGTCAACTCAGGCCACGATCGTAGGCCATGACCTACGCTACATGCAGGACCTCCATGACCTCCACGACATCCACAACCATCATTAGTGGTGATGCAAGCCACGATCTTAGTTCAATGTATAAATAGAACTTAGATCAGATAGAAAAAGGTTAAGCTCTCTAGAGATAAAACATCATATAGCAAGTCTGTGTTGTAAGCTGTAATCCCAGATCAAGCAATACAATCTTGCCCTCCCTTCTTCCCGTGGACGTAGATTTACTTCAGTAAATCGAACCACGTAAATCTCTGTGTCGTGATCTGTTTTTCTCTACCAGCATTTACTAACATCAGAAATTCGCCCATTCATCAAGTATGTTAAGCAACAAGTAGATATGTAGTAAGCTGATATACAGTTCAACATAAGCAATTGAAGTAGCAAGCAAATATATATTGTAATAAACAAGCATTTTTCAAACTTGTATCAAGCAATTCGACGTAGTTTTTTTAACCATTCTAATCCGCAAGTCCCGTATTCAACGACCAAAACTATTGCAATGTACTCCCTCCGTCCCAGTTTTAGAGTGACATTTTGCCAAAAAAGTCCGTCCCAGTTTTAGAGTTACATTTAGAATTTTCCATTTTGACATAGAAATTTACCCTATTATTCAACAAAATTACACTCAAATGCCATTATAAACACAAAAATA
The DNA here is from genome assembly GCF_004379255.2 of Salvia splendens. Classification (NCBI taxonomy): domain Eukaryota; kingdom Viridiplantae; phylum Streptophyta; class Magnoliopsida; order Lamiales; family Lamiaceae; genus Salvia; species Salvia splendens. The sequence goes on from NC_056046.1 coordinate 13,251,319, forward strand.
AACCCAAAATAAAAAACAAAAAACATAACCCCCCCACCCCACCCCCAACCCCCCAACCCCCCTCATTTGACTTTCATCTACTCTCGCTCTCCACCATTTCCCGTCTCCCCCATTCCCGAACCCTAATCGCCTCCTACTCCAATCGCCGATCTAAATTGTTGGACCCCTAATCGGCTCCTACTATTATCACTCCACCATTCCCGTCTCTCTCTATTCGCTTCTCATGGCGGAAGGTTGGGATCCATTGTCGGAGTGTGAAACCCTAATAGTCCCTGATACACCACCGAAAGTGATTGAACGGTGGGAAATCGACCGTGTGGTCGATTGTTACCACCGATCTGGACATCGGAGATGGTTTGCGGGCGTTGATGGGTCTGAGGTCGTCCATGAATCTGAGCTTCCCCCACCGGCTTGTTTCTTCGACGGATCTGAAATCCAGCCACCGTCTGACGGCTTTGACGGGTCTGAACGCCAACCGCCGGCTGAGGGCTTCGACGGGTCTGAACCGTCCCTCTCCTGTGACGAATCTGGACCTCAACCAGCTTCTTCATCAAAGGTGGAGTACACCGAGAATGAGAAAGCTATGCTGCTTATTTTGTTGCCTGGCATGAAAGATCTCATCTAAACTGTGGGTATTTTCTCAATTCTGAGCCACCCCTTTGCTTGGTTTGGAGGCTGTTTTGGCATGAATTGATCTTGTTTGATGTCATATGATGAAGTTTTTGTGATGAATAACATCTGATTATCTGTTTATTGACTGGATTGGTTGTGTTTTTGTGAACCTAGCCACCCCTTTGAAGGTTTGGAGGCTCTGATTTGCAAAATTGCAGCCTTTGATTGGTTTGTTGGGTCTGATTTGCTCCTCTGAGATGATATTTTTCTGAGAGTTATGCATGCTCAGCTATGATGTCTCTGTATTTGTTGTTTTTTTGTGAACCTAGCCACCCCTTTGAAGGTTTGGAGGCTCTGATTTGCAAAATTGCAGCCTTTGATTGGTTTGTTGGGTCTGATTTGCAATGTTGCTCCTCTGTGATGATATTTTTCTGAGAGTTATGCATGCTCAGCTATGATGTCTCTGTATTTGTTGTTTTTTTGTGAACCTAGCCACCCTTTGATGGTTTGGAGGCTCTGATTTGCAAAATTACAGCCTTTGAATACATACAAAATGTAGTCTATAGATTTACAAGCAGGCTTAGTTACCATTCCACAGAAATCAGCCTATTAAACCTAACCCAAAATGTAGGCTATAACCAAAAAAACAAGTTTACATCCTAAACACCAAACTACTTTGATGCTTATACTGTAAACCCTAACATCCAAGTAGATTATTTAGAGCTGTAAAACATTCATTAAATGCCCTATGTCATATGAGGCACCCACATCATTCTGAGGTAGTAGCAGATACTCCAAGCTCTCTTTGACCAAATTCTCCCCAACTTCTAGGGATGTAGGAAGCCCCACTGTTCTTCTCAGCCTTTCCTTGTTCAAGTGGGGTATTTTGTAGTTGTTGCCTCCATGCACTTCAAGGATCTTACTGAGGCAGCTTTGCAATGTTAAAAAAACATTGTTCAGAGTTTGTGGTGTGAGTTCCTCAAAAGAACTCCAGACATTACCCAGTAATTCATCTATGTTGGTTGCTACTTTATCATCTTGTAGTGATTGAATGGCCCTAAAAAAGCCTAGGTCCAATACATTGGTGTCTGGGGAGTTAGCTGGTTGGCTGATTAGATGGAACTTAAATCCATCTGAACTTGCAAGCTCATCAAATTGTGAGTCAAAAGATCTTAGGTGAGGTTTGGCATTATCTTGTTGGATATAGATATCCTTGCTTGCATTGGCTGGCCACTTTGCCTTGATTGCTGGAATAATCTGTGCATTATGAATGAATCAATGTAAAAAATCCTAAATGATGACAGTATCAATGTCTGATAGGTTGTGTTTTTGTGAACCTAGCCACCCCTTTGAAGGTTTGGAGGCTCTGATTTGCAACAATGCAGCCTTTTATTGGTTTGTTGGATCTGATTTGCAAAATTGCAGCCTTTGATGAATGAATCAATGTAAAAAATGCTAAATGATGACATTATCAATGTCTAATAGGCAGGTGAGGGGATAAAAATATCCATACCTGATTCAAGAGACATTCTCTCATTGCTTCCTTGTTAACTGATGGTATAGGTTTAGTCTCTAATGTCCCTCTTGGCCTATTCTTGGACTTCCTTTTGGCTGGAACTTGTTCTGTGAATGGGAATATGCCTATTTTACCATCAAAGATGGTCTGACCATCTGTGCCAAACTGTGGCCTACTTACATCACACATGAACATCACCTTTGTGATAAATCTTTTTGACTTGCAAGACCTGTAAGGCTCATCCTCATCCGGCAACAGGTAGTATCTGTCTGAAGCTTTTGTCATGTAAAACCATTTCTCATCAATATGAACTGTATTGTGCATAGCATGATAAAGAAGCTTTCCTTCATCCAAAGCTGGCTGAATATGAGTAAGACACCATCTCATTCTACTGATTTTGTTTGCTTCAGTGAGTGCTGGTTTTATGGCATTTGTATGTGGCCTTATCAGGTGACTCTTTGCCCATCTACCAACTGTTGTCTTGCTAACACCCATTTTACATGCAAGCTTTCTATAGCAAGATCTCTCAAGAAAAGACAATTGTTTGAACTTTTCATCATCAAAATGTACTGTACCTGTTTTCTTTTTATATCCTGATGCTCTGCCCCTCATGATAACAGGCTGCCCATCTGACATTTGCTGCTTGGCTATCCCCCATAATCGGCTCACTGTAATTCTGTGCACTTTGAATCTATTGGCTGCCTCTTGAAATGAACCATGTGGCAGTGCTCCAGCTTGGCATTGCTGTTGTAGGAACTGTACAATATGGTTCTTCATTTGGCTGCTCAACTTCAGGCCTTGTCTCGGCCCTGGCTCCAGTTCTGCATCCTGAATATTCTCCTGCTCCATCTGTTGCTCCATCTGTTGCTCCATATCTTGATCCATTTCCATTCCCCTATGATGAAATTGCTCTGAGGGGAATTTACATATAAATACCTTTTGGTTGGTGTGTAGGTAGGTGGAATTGGCAATTGTTGGTGTAAATGTGGAGTGAATGTATTTATAGAGGTAGATTACCTTTATTTTGATTTTGGATTTTTCCCTCCATGGGATTGTAAATTATTTTTCCCTCCTTAATTTGGAGGTTTGAGTAAATGAAAATGGAATGAATTCCCTCTTCAAATTTGTGTTGATGTGATAGCTGAAAATTAGGTGATTGCTCCTTGTTCAAATTTTAGTTTAAAATTTAATTTTGTCCTATCTTAATTTTATGTAAAGGAAATAGAGTAACCAAGGTGTAAAATTAAAAATAATAAGTCTAACTTATTTAAACAACCAAAATTAAATAAAGTGAAAGAAGAAACAATTTTTAACTAAAAAAAGTCAACCTATCTCACTTTCCACCTACTCACTTCATTTATTACACACTCTACCTTCTCACTTCATTAAATACACACTCTACTAATTTCTTAAAACTCGTGCCATAACTAATTGTTACTCTAAATGTGGGACGGAGGGAGTAATAAGCAAATATACTAAAATAGAAGCAATTGTAGTGGCAAGCAGATATATGGTCACACACAAGTATTTATCCAACTTGTAACAAGCAATTCGAATCTATTCAAAACGAACCCAAACAAAGCCAAACTCAAATCAATATAGTAATCAAACTCGGAATCAATATATACCAAACTAAACAATGTGCAAAATACACAACAATTACACTCAGTAGCAAAACCAAATCAAAAGAATTACCCAATCTGTCGCGCCGGAGCAGGAATCAAGAGCGTCGGAGGAGGTGCTATGAATAGCAGACATCACCACCCTTCACAAGACGCAATGAGAAACAATGAGATAGAGGCTGTTAATTGCTGCAATCGACAGAGAAAACTGGTGGAATCGAGAACCGGCGGCGACGCTGGAATCGAGAACTGGTGGCGGAGAGAACTGGTGGAAGAGCGCCGATTAATTGGAGAATTCTTCCTAGGGTCTCTGGATTGAGAGAGCGGCGTGATTATTTGGATAATAGGGGAGAGAGCAATTCTAAGAGTGTCCACTATAAGGTGGACACGCCCAATAACCCCGCCCCAGTTTTTTGTCCATAGCCCCAGTTTTTTGTCTATAGCCCCAAAATTCTATTTCCGCCACTATAGTGGACAACTCCAATAGCCCCAAAATTTTATAATCAATTTTCATATTTAATCAAGTGTAATTTAAATAATCGCAGTGTAAATAACTAGAATACGAGGTAATTAGGCCGAATATTCATTGTATTGCATACTGGTAAAATTATACAACGAATAATGAGATGGAGGAAGGGGTGGACTCGATGCCCACGGTGGGGGAGATTGATTCCAACTCCAAGACTGTGACGGAACCGCATATCCGCCAAATCCCGACGGCTGAGAAGCATATCCGCCAAAACCCGACGGCTGAGATGGATTGCTGTCATATCCCGATTCCTCAGTGTCGGGTGATTCGTCGTCTCCTCGGTGCATTTTGTAGAGAGTGTTTTTGTAGAAAGTGGGTGTATGGATGTTGTGAAAATGGGAGTGGGGGAGGAGGGAGAGTGGTATTTATAGATATGAAAAACGAAAAAAAAAAATAAATTCAAACCATGCGGCTATCGCCGCGGCGGATTTCCGCCACTATAATAGCCGCGGCTATAGCCGCGCCTATACCATGCACGCCGCGTCCTCGCCCCACTCGCGGCGAAGCCTCGTCCGCCGCCCTCCACCCCTTCCGCCGCGTCCACCCTCGCGGCGGACACCCCATCCACTATAAGCGCCGCGCCTTCCGCCCCGCCATCGCCCCGCTCGCGGCGACCGCCGCGTCCACCTTATAGTGGACGCTCTAAATCAATGTGCAAAATACACGGCATATTCAAATTTTGTAGCAGTTTCTTTGATGGCAAAATGACTAAAATAGCCATACAAGCAATATGCTAACGCAGACAGGCAATCCGGACTCGATTCCTACAATTCAATCTCATCCATCCACTTAAGAAATCAGATGTTTATAATAGTAGTATTTAGGTTGTCATTATAATTATGGTCTCATCAGCTCATAAACCTTATTTATATACATAGGACAAGTGTGAGAATTAGAGTCCCACTCGTTTTTTTGTGTCATCTTTTCATTATGTTTTGTAAAATTAAAACCTCTTATAATATTATAAATTATACTACTAGTAGTAATACTTTTATTTTTCAAGACATGAAATGATATTATTTCAAATTTATAACCTGTAACAGTAAATCACTCACTATTAAAAATAAAATTAAATACTACTAATAAAAAATGATTATATACTTTGATTGGATGGAAAAAAATTCAATTAATGATTATAAACAAAATTAAAATTTGAAAACACTGCAAAAAAATGAAATTCGGTACAAACAAAATGGGTGTGAAGATGGTCCCAACTAAATTGTAAGACACCCACGGTGGGGCGGACGATATGCCGTCCGATGCCTCGAGCGCGCCATCATCCGCTACTGTAGGTGCGCGGACGATGGACGGTGCGTCGTCCTCGCCCGACAGATAGTCCGCGGAGGAAGCACGGATGATAGGGCATCGTCCGCGCCATCGTCCGCCCACCGTGGGCGACGCGGACAATGCAACATGTTTTTTTTTTTTAAATTCAAAAAATTCATTTATATAAATACCCCTACCCCACCTTCATTTGTAACATTTTCATTCGCATTTCCACTCTCAATTTACACTAGAAAATGGATTCCAGTGATTACTCAAGTCTCAATAGTCCGATGTTTGGAGGTGGTGCACGTTGGCCGGGTACACAACCTGGCGAATATCGGTCGTTCGATCCCGACCCCGTCGGCACTTGCCTACGCGGAGTTGGCAACGGCCTCGACGGCGCGGACGTTGTTGGACACACATAACGCCCTCTTGAAGTGTACGGACTCGGCCAGAGCCGAATACCTCCAGGGGTTGATCGATGAGCTGCGTTGGAAGTTGGGGCTTTTGTAGAGTAGTCCACTTTTTTTTATTTCTAACTCGTGTAATTTTTTTAATCAATGTAGTATTTGCCGTTTTATAGTTAATCGACACTTAAACTAATTAACAAAACAATAGTAAAACCTAAAGCGCAAACTAATGCAAACTAATTAAAAAATACAACCATTAACTAAAAAATGACAAATGCTACATTGGGGCGACCCACTGCAGGTGAAAGGGTAGGAGGATAAAATGCTGACGTGGTGGTGCATAGGGGGCGGGCTTTAGTGCGCGCCTTAGGGCGCCCCACTGATGCCCTAAACCAACCAAAGAGGAGTCGACGGAGAATCTTCATCTTCCCGACTCTGCGCCTGTGTGATTGCCGCCATTATTGCTCTATTTTTATACGTCGCTTATAATATATAACCGTTTTTTTACCTAGCTCACAATTCATAACCATTTTATATATGCTCTTTTTTGCGATGGCGACGACGGCAATGGCAACGGCGACCGTAAACCTGCCTCCTTCTTCCTCTTTCATGTCTTCAACACCTGATAGCCTCACGTCTTCCGGCAACACGGTCACCGATATTTTATTCCACTGCCAATTACCTAGACCACCACTCCGCCTTCGTCTCTCTTCTACCAGTACCCGCTGCAGCTATGACGACAAAGCTACGGACTCTGATTCCATCGTTACTGCCTTTCCGCCCAACGGTTTTGCATTCCCCGTACGTATTCAATTTCTCTCCGTACCCGCACCTGTGTTTTCATTTGGAATTTGGAATATTGGGTGATTTGAAGAAAAAAGGTTTATTTTCGACATTGGAGGAATTAATGCATGTGATTTGAATATTTGTTGATGATTTATGTCTATAATGGGGAAAACATGTTTAATTCATTAAATTTGGACGGTCTTATCTGATTGTGAATCAAGTTTACCTAGTTGCTCTGTTTATTTCGTGATCTCCTGAAGAAAGTCGATTACTCATCATGCAGAGGTACTTGTTGCATATATAACATTAGTGCATTGTATCTCGTTCATGATGCATAGCTGAATGTATAAATCTCTATTGACAATGACCGACTGCAAATTAGGATTGCCCAAGTTGCCTGCTCCGTCATTTACTTCCTCGATTTAATACAATAGAAAGTCGGTTCAGCTGTGCTAAATGTTTGAATGATGGCATGTTGCCATTGTATTACTGGCATCTCTTTAATTTTTTTTTCCAACATACTATGTGTTTATCCTAAAAGGTAACTTGAATTGTTCTGCGTTTCAGTCTATTGATAACAATTGGAGGCTGACTCGGGTTAATTTAAATTCTCAAAGGAAAACGAAGATCATCTGTACTATTGGCCCTTCAAGTAGCTCGCGCGATATGATCTGGAAACTGGCTGAAGCTGGAATGAATGTGGCTCGCTTAAATATGTCTCATGGTGATCATGCATCACACCAAAAAACTATAGATCTGGTCAAAGAATACAATGCACAATTTGAGGACAGAGTTGTTGCCATAATGTTAGATACCAAGGTAACGGCTGCATGTCTCAACGTTTTGCATCTGAACTATCTACTTATACAGAATCCTACATAGTTACTGGCACATAATAAAGGATAATCCTAAAATCTGTTCTCATGTCCATATCACTGCATAATTAGTTTATATTTTTACAGGACAACTTAAATATGGACCCAATTTTTTTACCTTCGTTAAGCATGATAATATGATTCTTTTTTGCATGTGATTGCCATAAGCTCGTCTTGAGTTGTCTACTTAATTTTTTCCACTTTTGCTTTTTCTTTGTACTTTCCTATTATACCATAAACAACATAAAATTGTTCTTTTTGACTCAAAATGTAAATCAGTTATAAAACAAAACATCATGATGAACTCTATATAAACCTTAATGATCTTCATTTAGGGCCCTGAGGTTAGAAGTGGGGATGTTCCACAGCCGATCCTTCTCAAGGAGGGACAAGAGTTCAATTTTACAATCAAAAGAGGAGTCAGTACAGCTGACACAGTTAGTGTTAATTATGATGACTTCATAAATGATGTTGCTGTTGGAGATATTATACTGGTTGATGGTGAGTACTATCTGTTATATGGTGAAGTCAGAAGGTGTACTTTTTTCAGTCATTTGCCCATATTTTATTCTTAAGTAGCACAGATGGTGTTTTTACTTTATATAGGATGTGTTTTGTATATAACATTGTCTGACGGGTCAAGATCTTGATCCAGTCACTAGCAAAATATCAAAAACAAAGAAAAATGAAAGAGAGAATAACTATAAATATGTCTTTATATATGAGTTTATGGGCACAGCCTCATGGATCTTGACCCATCAGACAGGACACAAGCTTTTACGCTTTTTATATTGATTTCTGTATACCTTCTGAAAGTTACAGTTATAAATTGCACTCGAACCATGTGAATCATCCTCCTTACATGCCAACAATAGGATGCATTAGGTATCTTTTATAATTGGAATGTTCTTTTGTTTCACTTCTATTAATTAACTAATTATATATTTATATATCACAAGAGGAATTTAAATATGAGTATGATATAGGGAGGAATGTTTAATGCCTTTTAGCTTTTTTATGCATTTGTAGAATGGGTATAACTTTTGTATAGAATTCATGGGAGTTAAGGTTGTTTGAATGTATAAGTGAGATTGTGCATGCAAGTTAATTGCATCACAACTGGATGTATGGGGTAAATATGATGCTTATTCTGCAGATAGTTCCATTGCAGTATCTATTGATTAGCTTTGTTACTAAGTAAACTTACTACGGGTGACTATCTTTTATAGGTGGAATGATGTCTTTTGCTGTGAAATCAAAGACAGAAAATTTGGTAAAATGTGAAGTAGTTGATGGTGGAGAACTGAAGTCAAGGCGTCATCTGAATGTGCGCGGGAAAAGTGCGACACTCCCTTCAATAACAGGTTGGTTGAGTTTTTCCAATGCTCTGATTTGTAAGTATCATTTTCTGTTTTTCTAATATACTTACCAGAATGGTAACTCTTCAACTGTGTGGCATTTGCAATTGTCACAGACAAAGACTGGGAAGACATTAAGTTCGGTGTGGATAACCAAGTTGATTTCTATGCTGTTTCTTTTGTCAAAGATGCCAAGGTTGTCCTTGAACTAAAAGATTATCTCAAACGTGAGTTCTCTGACCATCTTATCCTAAATTGTAGGATGTTTTGATTGCATGCTTAACTGGACTTAAAAGACCTTTTCTGCACTCTGCAGGTTGCAGTGCAGATATTAGTGCAATAGTAAAGATTGAAAGTGCTGATTCCATACCAAATCTTCATTCTATCATTTCTGCATCTGATGGGGTTAGTGCTACCTTTGTGCTAGAGGAAGTTGTTACGTTACAAGAACTGGAGACTAAGAAAAGTCTTCTCTACTTTACAAGAATTCTATTTACTGACGATAAATGGTTGATTGAGCAGATTAAGGAACGACATCTAATAATTACACAAAATATGAATAATTTCTTAAAGTATCTTGTTGGTGAATTAATGTTAAGAATTACATCTGTAAGATACTCCGTATTTGTTAAATGTGAGAGTGTAAGTTTGGAAAAGATTTTTGGAAAGTCAGAATAAGGTATTCTTTAAATTGGCTTATTCTTTTGAAACAGTGGAGTCAACACAGAAACTAATAGATCCTGCTCTTATGCCATCAGATTTTTTCTAACACTACAAATCTGTGGAGCTGAGATGTGTGAGTCGGTACTCTGTAAGATTATAACAGCTGCTGAAGTTTAACCCAATCACTTAATGTATAACACTGACCTAATTTATAGTACATTCCCATATCTGCAACCCTAGCCCACCACCCAACAACTCTTTGAGATTACTTGGATTCTTTTAAAAGTTAAATTCTTAATATTTTTTCTCTTAGTTTATCTGTGACCTCATCATAATATGTTCATATATTGTCTTAACTGTGGGTTTATTAATTCTTCAATAATGATGGTGATAGGCAATGGTAGCTCGTGGTGATCTTGGAGCTGAACTCCCGATTGAGGAAGTTCCCTTGTTACAGGTACTTAATGCTTAAGATGGAATTTAGTATTGCTCTTTATACATTTCTTGCTTGCTGTATTGTGAATTACTACAATGAACTTTCTCAAAGGATATAGATCTCCAAAATTCCACGAGATGGGAGAAAGAAGGCAAAACATGACATGGTTTATATCATTTAGAATCAAAATTTTAGAAGAGCAATTGATGGTCTGAAAAATTAGAAGAACAGTTTATCTTGCATGATTATAGTTCACTTATGCTCCTTTTTTTTCTCTTCATTGCATGTAGTAGTTTCCTCTTCTCCTGTTGTTCATTTTTAATCTTTCTGTTCTTCTGTAGTATACATGTACTCTTTACTGGTCCCAGTACTGTAATCAGGCTTGTCAAGAATCTAGGTATTCTTAATGCATATCAAAATAAGTAGAGTTAATCTTGGCATGAGCTAAATATTGCCTTCATTTTCTGGTAATTTATTTGGAGAAACAGCCTAAGCACTGCGTCAATGGGACTGAAGGTGTATTCAAGGCAGAGGCTTGAGTGAAAGAGGCACACCAGTCTTAGTTATTTTTATTGACCAATTCTTAAATTATTATTATTGTTTTGATTACGTTACAGGCTTTATGTGTTTCGCATGGGTCTGGTTAGGTTAAAGCATTTTCAATGCCAAGGCTTATGTTTTTCTGGATTATCTCAACGGCTTAGGCTGTTTGCAGAGCTTTCTAGTCTGCTGACCATATTTGGAGTGATAGTTCATTTAATCAGGTGATTATGATTCCCTATTTGTATACAGGAGGAAATCATAAGAAGGTGTAGAAGCATGCAAAAACCAGTTATAGTAGCTACAAATATGCTAGAGAGTATGATTGATCACCCAACACCAACAAGAGCTGAGGTTTCTGACATTGCGATTGCAGTACGAGAAGGTGCGGATGCGATAATGCTTTCAGGAGAAACAGCTCATGGGAAGTGAGTTATCTTGATCTCAGGGGACACACGCTTGAAAGTTGTCGCTCAAGTTCTTCGTTCGAATTTCCAGTTGTTATGTCGCCATTTTCTAAACTGCTGATGAAACTGATAGTTTAGGCTTGCTTGGGTTATCAGTTTATACCAACTTAAATGGCTGTGTTTACTGGAACTGATACTTCTTAGCAGGATATTGAATATGATCTAACTTCTACTTTCTTAAATTTACTTTCCTTCAACCAAACCATAATCTTATGAACAACTTGAAATTTCTTATTTCAATCATTGAACCTTGAATTAGCTAGCACCTTAGCAAGGCAATTTAATACATGATTATGCTATTTGTTTCTGTTTAAACTGATGAAAAAAAATAGTTTACTAATGCTTTATATTCTTCATTACATTATTTTTTATTTCCATATTAGATTTCCATTGAAGGCAGTTAAGGTGATGCATACTGTGGCCCTGAGGACTGAATCAAGCTTACCATTTACCAGCAGCTTACTAAGTGGAGCTGCTGCTTATAAGGTGTGTGTAGTTCTTAATGTCAGGATTTCTCTAGCAGAATTAATGGTAAATATTTGTAAATGAGATCGTAGTTTACGTGTTTTTGGTGACCATATCTCTAAGTTCTTTCCTTGATTTCTAACGGGATGTTACAAGTAGATCATTTTTCAGTCCATAAGGCTGGTCAAAGTCACAACCTTGGCCAGGCTATGAACCCTCCTGTATTAGCCAATAAATAGCCAGATAACTAATTTTTCCTCTTCCTATTCCTATCCCTCTTCTTGCCTTTCTCTTTGATTTTCCTCCTCTGTTAGCTTCTTGTTCCTCCTCCCACTACTCTTTTATTTACATCCTCTCCGAGCTCAAGATTTTTGTTGTGAACATAATTTAACTTCTAATTTACAATGTTTAAGTGGTTAGCTTTTGACTTGGCATTTTCTTGAGTTAATTTTTCTTAGTGTTTGAGTTATTTCTGTTTGATATAGCAGATCCTCATGAGTGATAGGTTTGCCCTTCATGCCACCGAAATGGCCAACTCTCTGGGTACACCAATCATAGTTTTCACAAGAACAGGTTCTATGGCAATAGCTTTGAGTCATTATCGACCATCTTCAACAATATTTGCTTTTACAAATGTGTAAGTTTTTATAGTATCAGCATTCCCTAATAACATGCATGAATTTTGTGATTCTTAACAGCTATAATTTGACACAACCATATCCTCGACGCCATGTGTCTATCTCTCTAGAAGCGTCTCTTGGTTCATACTCTGAATAGTCTTCCTTATGATGCGTTATTGCTAAGTTTCCTTTTGTTTTAGGACAATTTTGTTTTACGCCCAGCTTTGAAACTTCTCTGATCGAATGTTACCATTGCCAACACCAGTTCCATAATTTAAAGTGCAGTTGTATTTATGCTACCACCTTTGTCCTTTCTGAGTAATGATACAATAAACATCAGACCATAACTTTACTTATTATGGGGGCAATAGCAGTTGTTTTGGTGTGAGAATCCACTAGTATGGAAACTGAGAGGAGAGACTCGTAGATTAAAAAACATGAAAATGCGTATCTGATAAGATATCCTGGCTGTGTTCATGATTATGTAGACAATAGGTAGAGGTGGACTATTTTCAATTTATGCCTATGCTCATAGTCATAGATAAATTAATGCATTCAGAATGACTGGGCCTTAACATATCCATAAGCATCTACATTTCTGCTAAAGTGTCTATAGATATTTATTTGTTGGTAACTGAGCCTGATTTTCTTGCAGTGAAAGGGTGAAGCAGCGTCTGTCCCTTTATCACGGCGCAATGCCCATACATATGGAGTTTACAGATGATATTGAGGAGACCTTCTCTCAAGCTCTGAAGCTTCTATTGGTGACAAAATGATATTTTTATGATTTTTTTAGCTTGCTTCTTGGTTTGTTACTGATGTATACTGCAAGTTACATGTTTTTTTTGTATTTTATCTACAGAACAAGGGTCTTGTGGCTGAAGGGCAGTATGTAACTCTGGTCCAAAGTGGAGCACAACCAATTTGGCGACGAGAATCCACGCATCATATTCAAGTACGCAAAGTGCAGAGTTGATGCACGGATAAGAGGGAAATGAAGCTTCTGCTGTGTAGAGATATCGCTAGATAATAAATCTTCAGTTGAGCTAAAATCGGGGTAAATATGTTTGAATTTACTCTTACTATAGTAATAAATCACATTGTCACTGTTTTACAACGTTAATGTTATTGCTTGCAAGCTATGATATATGCATTTATAGAAGGGTGATTGGTGTTATTGCTTGCAAGTGGTGCTCAAATTTAAGGTGCTAGTATTAGTGAAATTCAAGACCAAATGTGATAGATTGGGATTGAGGATCTATCTACAGAGAAGTAGAAATAGCATGTATAGAAGGGTGATTGGTGAGTGTTGGAGATGATACCCTTAAGTTAGGTGCACTTTTCTCCTTTGGGAATCACTTTGCGAAGATGAGATAAATATGATAAAGAAGCTTAGTCAGCATCAAAATACACATAGACATCTGTTAAAGAAGTTGCATAATTATTTTCATGAGAGCAGCACATCAATTGTGGAACCAAATTAAAGAGCCTTGTCACAAGTTGCCCTTGATTTCAAGCCGTAGGCACGTGAGTCGCAGACGACGAATCTCTTCTCTTCTCCTCCAATTCTTGAGTACGAACAAAGCGTGACTTGGATAAAATCATCCCCAGATTGAGTGAGGCAGAGTTGCAGCACAAGTTAGATGATGTATTACACCTCATAATCCTCATCATCCTCCCCTTCACCCTTCCCTGTGAACTTCATGCTCTTGTACCATGACGCACACGCTATGTATATCATGAGATCAATGGCCGTTAGCCCTGCGAGAAGGAAGTAGAACCTCTCCAGATGCCCCTTGTTGAGGTTCCCCGGTATCCACCCGGGCATGTTGTCCACTGTCGATATCTTCATCACTATTGACACCAGCAGGCTGCTCACGTAGTTCCCCAGCGAGATGGACGTCATGCACAGCGCGCTCCCGAAGCTCTTCAGCCCATCGGGTGCCTGAGCGTTAAAGAACTCCAGCTGCCCCACGTACATGAACACCTCCGATGCCCCTATCAGGGCGTATTGCGGGACCTGCCAGAATATGCTCAAGGAGCTCGACCCTTGGCAGTGTTTGCAGTCCTTTCTTGCGTATTTCAGCCTGTAGCACTCGACTATCCCAGCCGAGACCATTGCCATCACCGCGATCACGAGGCCAATCCCCATCCTCTGGAGCTCGGTGAGCCCATTGGAGTCCTTCCTCACCCTGCGCACGATGGGGTCGACCACCCTCCTGTATAGGAATATGAAGAGGGCCACGCTGAGGATGTCGAAGCTGGACATGCTTGCAGCAGGGATCCGGAAGTTGGAGATCTGCGTGTTCATGGCGTCGCCCTGCTCGACAAAGAGGGAGGCCATCTGCGTGAAGACGACGGAGTAGATTATGGTGCAGAGCCAGATGGGGAGCAGCCTTAGTATGCACTTCACCTCCTCCACTTGGGAGATGGGGCAGAGGCGCCACGGATTGGTGGACTCATTCTGCTTCAGCTCGTCGAGATCTTGCTGTGTCACAAATGCTGCCCTGTCCAAGAATCTGCAACAAAAACTCATGTCAATAGATGATACATAACTTTATGTTAATAAATTTCGCTTGTGTTGAAGTGTGTCACAGCTTACTTGATCCCCTGCGTGTGGAGCATCTTCCGGCCACCGTCCTTGGACCCCTTGGTCTCGTACAAGTTGGCGTCCTCGCCCGTTGGGATCCTCACGCTGCACTTCTTGGTGGCTGAGACCAAGACCTGGGAAATGCGGGAGAGGGGGTTGCCACTGGGCTTGAAATGGCGGTAACGCTTGGTGCCCTCCGAGGAAGAGGAAGAGCGCGAGGGTGGCAGAGGCCGTGGAGGCCCAGAAGCCGAGCGCCCACAGGCCTTCGTCCTCAAAGTATCCCAAAATAGTGTTGGAGAAGAGCGAGCCAAGGTTCAATGCAAGGTAGAAGTAGCTGAAGAAGGCCACTTTCGAATATCCCTCAATCGGATCCTCTATATCGAATTGATCAGCACCAAATGTAGCTATGTTAGGCTGGTAGCCGCCATTGCCAAGAGCAATCATGTATATAGAGATGTAGAAAAGCCCCAGCTCCCAACTCGAATGCGTGTTGCATTTCGTGTTCTCGTCCCCACACCCCCGGGCTTGAGCAAGAACACCTGAGTTGATAATGACAAGAGCACTAAACCCTGTTTGGAGAAAATGGTAAGCAAAGTTTCTGATCATGTGAAGTATTTAAAAATAGAGAGATGCTTACAATGACAAAGATGGACTGAAATATGGCACATGTTTTGTATCTTCCCCAATAAGAGTCACTAAGGAAAGCACCAACAAGAGAGAATATGTAGACAGTCCCGGTCCATTTGCTCACGCTGTTAGCTGCTTCCGCGTTGTCTTGCTGCAGCACGCGAGTTAGGAACAACACCAGATTCACTCCCACCCCGAAAAATGCTAGCGTCGCTAGACCTTGATTCACTGCATATACATCAAATTATTCGTCAAACTAATTTATTTAGTCCATTTTCTTTCTCATTATTATTAGAGTGATTTCAAGAACACATCCATTGTTTGCTAATACTCACAAAGCAACATATCTTATGTTGATTTGGAGATTGTCAAGAGTTATTCTATTTGCTAGACTGATTTAGGTAATGAAGGTGGAATGATTATTCAATGTTCACGTGCAATTTTATCAACATTCCTTATGTAACATACTGCCTAGATTCGTGTAGAGAAAATAGTTTGCTTAATTTCCACTTGCTGCAAAAAATTAGACGTGAACCCTTTGCTTTAGTCTTTCCCAAAAAATACAAGCATTACAACTGACTATTGAAAGGTTCCCATCCCTTGGCTTTCCATGGATCATCACCCACACAAGAAAAAGACCAATATTATAATGTTTCAATTTCTTTCAAGAAATTAATTAAGGATGGTAGAATTGAACATGGGAGAGAGAGATGGAGGGAAAAATAACCTAACAAAACGACTATGATATAGAGGCTTTCCAAATTGACATCTAAATATTAAGATAATGAAACAGAGATGGGAATTTGGAAGTGCGGTATAGCTAATTGATGAAATTGACAAAGATCCAACTTTTTTTTAAAAAAGGAACACATTTTACGTCAAAATATTTAGTTTGGGAATATTTTATCTTTAGTGGAGGCATTATAAGATACAACCTTTTAAAACCTAATTGTGGTAATATCAATAAAAAAAATTAATGAAAGTTTACAAGAGTGATGAAGTCTTGAGTTCGGTAAAAGTGATAAGAGCGCATTTATTTAAACTAATTTAGTCACCCTTTTGAAAGGAGACTAATTAATTTGGAGAAAATAGAAAACTCATGTGATTCGCAAATAATGCTTAGTGCTGTCATCGATGCACTCATTATCATATTTTGCCAAAAAGCAGTGATATACTATACTCCCTCTAATTATATTAAAAAAAATAATTTCTACTTGCGATATATGTTCTGTTTAGTTGTCGATCATTTTCCATTTCTAGTGGTTACGAAAAAAAAACAAGAAAAAGCAATAAATAGATTTATCCCTTGAGTGAGAGAGAGAGAGAGAGAAATGCATAAGCAAGTTAATGAATGAGCCAAAATAGTGTCTTCCTATACATATGAACTCCTCCATAAATCCAAATTTAAGCCTTATCGAATAGAGAAGAACAAGTGGCACCTCCCCTCTTCATGCAAACAATTAGTCTTGGATTACGTGTCATCTTAGTCTGTTTCTTTTGTTACATTTTGCTTCATCTCTTTTGAATAAAATTTATTAGCAAGAATGTTACTCAGCTTAAAACGGTGAGTAAAATTTTAGTGGACCAGAATTGGCTATTTATATGCATAATGTTGATGTGGGTGTGATAGGATTTGCGTGCCACTACACTAGGACACTTGCAATCTCTCTTTCAACATTAATTTCCTCCACAACCCAAATTGTCAATTTCAAGAACGTCAATTTTGATCCATTTGAACTTATAGAATGTTTAGTGCATATGCAAAAAGACACAAGTTCTTTGATGTGAAAGTAGACCAAGATTGAATTCACCCTTTATTTTGAGGCATTACATATAAAAACTTATGCAAATATATGTGATAGAAGAGGTAGACTTACATAGTATGATGGTCCCAGCAGACCATTTTCCAGTTCGGTCTCGAATTGCTAGTTGTCCATGAAAATCAACACTTCCATCACATGTGTATTCTTCTTCCTTCAATTTGTGAGCCTAAAAATAAGATAAATCAAGTTATTATGCATGCTTTAGAATGTGATGCATATTGTGATGAGAGGAGGATATGATTAAACACCTTGGATAATTCTAAGGATCCCATTTGAAGGAGAAGATG
Source organism: Salvia splendens (assembly GCF_004379255.2). Classification (NCBI taxonomy): domain Eukaryota; kingdom Viridiplantae; phylum Streptophyta; class Magnoliopsida; order Lamiales; family Lamiaceae; genus Salvia; species Salvia splendens. Next base: position 13,268,811 of record NC_056046.1, read on the forward strand.
AGGGATTGTGTAGTGAAGTTGTGTGAGTTAAGTTGATGGGGAGAGTTGTATATATGAATATTGTTGAAGAAGGAGTTGAGAATATATGGATGCAAGAAACAGGTAGGGTATATATAGAGGTGGGAGAGAGGAATGGAGGGCTGAGATTTAAGGATGAAAACATAATGGGAGTGACAAAATCCAGATGGCTCAGCATTTTGGAACACTGGTGTTGTCACACTCTACATATCAATTTACTCGATTTCAATTCATGGTATATCCAATAACATTGGATTAAAACCAGTCAAAAATTCCACTATTCCTCTAATTGTGGCTATATTTTTAGGGAGTGGGAGAGAGTGGGAGAAATTAAGTGATTCACTTTAATTAATTAGTTGAATTTAGTAGTAGTAGTAGTAGTACTCCCTATTAATTATCAAGAGTTTATTGCACCAAATAGATTATATAATTGTATTTTAGAAATTATTGTCTCATAGTATTAAACAAAACATAGTTACATGGTTGATAAATTAAAAAATAGGAGTATAATTTTTTCTCAAATAAGTGCAATTTTTTTTTCTCGAGGAGTTTTTTTTAAAGATGATATTTATATTGTTTTCTTTCAGGTGAAGATTATATGAAATAATGAAATCATTATTATAATCCTTTCATGGTGAATTTAATGAAATGTTGCATAAATTATTTCTTAGACACCCAAAGAATTTTTAGTGGTCTCTGGGGAAAATGGTAAAAATATAACTGAAAAGAACTAAAAAAGCCTACTCCTCATATTCTTAAAATGTATTTCATCATTTCATTTGATTTTCCATCTCTTGTAGCAATTCAATGTTCAAGAATATGAAATGAACATATTATGTAGGTGTAGAAATGACATGTTTGATTGGATTTGGACCTGAAGAAAACAAACATAATATCTAGGGGCTATAATCAAAATTTTATTGAAAATGTATTTTAGTGGTAAATAGTATAGGCTAGATTTAAATTGTTTTATTATAAGTTTTTTTGTCTTATTAATTTCCTTTTATCTCTATGGTGGAGAGGGACAAGCGAGCTCGGTTGAGCCACAAGGAATTAATGTTACTGTTTATAAGTCAACAAAAATATATGAGAATTGATAGGGGCTTTTTGCATGTACTATTCTCGCTAATAAAGTTGATTTTCTCCTACTTGAATGATAGTAGTATAGGAATGTATTAATATGACAATATTTTTTATTGTAACACCATATTACTAATATTGACCGTTATATCTGAAGATCGTGTGATTCTCAAGCTGCCACGTGGCCGCCTATTTTAATTAAATTGGAAGATAAAAAACGCTGAAGGGTAAAATTAGTATTCTCTATTTTCATTTTGTTACCAGATTACAGTCTTACTCTATGAACATTGCAGTGTTACTCTATGAATATTGCAGTGTTACGTGTCTGCATAATTCGTAATAGTTTTTTACCTTACCAGATTGCAGTCTTACTCTATGAACATTGCAGTCTTACACTATGAACATTGTAGCATTACACTATGAACATTGCAATGTTACGTGTCTGCATAATTCGTAATAGTTTTTTACCCTACCAGATTGCAGTGTTACTCTATGAATATTGCAGTTTTACACTATGAATATTGCAGTATTGCTAAGTAGTATTTGCAGTTTACATATTATCTAGATCTGTTTACCAAATTACCCCTACACAGCAATATCCCCTACATTATCCAGCAATCAAGACTCTATTTCAATAAATTAATCTCAACCGTCCATGTACCAGATCTGACGGATTAAATTAGTGGTAGGATGTCACTCTAACTATGGTGGCACCCTAATGCTCCCCTAGCTGTATATATTATAAATTCATAAGTAGCCGAATATGTCGCACAAGATTTATATAGGGACATTTTATATAGGGACATATAAAGTGAAATTTATCCATATGGCATAATTTATGTGCATCGAACTTCTCATAACGTATTATATGTATTATCGAATGTTGTAAAATCAAATGTTCTAAACATGGCCTTTTCATATTAGTAATAAACTTGTGCGTATTCACCATCCTCATTTCAAGTTTATTTATTTACTAATCAAAATGGTTATTTAATTAGAATATTGGATGTATCCAAATGTTTCTCTTTACATGGAATATTAAATGATAGTGTTCGATTTGATGGATTATTTACACAAGATTAGTATTTTGTTCAACAGATGTGCTCAGATACTTAACTTAATTCGAAACAATGGCACATAAAATTCATCTTGCATTAGCTTATGAGTCTCGACTTTCCCCTGTGCCAATCTTAATCTAGGATAATCTCGAGTCAATTCAACTATGATAATCTCGTGACAATTTAATATTGAGCAACTAATCGCCCAAGTAGTATTAAGTTTGATTGTCTATAACTATTTCCCTAATATACAATATAAAACTAAAAATACGATATATGAATATTCTAGAAAAAGATACTATAAAATTCAGAATAAATTAAAGATCGAGTGAGGCTAGAAAGGTATACTAGTACTCCTACAAGCTATCAACCACGAACGGATATGATTGAGCTGTTGCACCAGAGAATAAATATCAAATACCTAATTTTCTATCATTATTTGTCTCTCACGAGTACTATCATCTATATCAATAATAATATCTGTAAAGAATAGAAAGAAAAAAAAACAATAAAAAATTGGAAGATCCCGTATCCGTACAAATGTACAATGTAAAAGAAGACCTGCACTTTGTTTCACTAATTATAAAATCAGACACTCCCTCCGTTCCTCAATAGGAGTTCTATTTAGTTATAGCATGAATTTTAAGAAATGTAAATAAAAATGAGTTGAATAAGTTAGTGGAATAAGGGTCTCACTTATTTATAAAAATGAGTTGAATAAGTTAGGAAAATGATCAATACAAAACTTGATCTCAATACAAAATCCAGACCAAATCCTGACCATGAGATTTGACAATCCAATGGTCAATAATTAAACAAAAACACGGATGGTCATTGTAAAGTAGTTTTAGGTCATATTATAAACTTTGGGTTTGAGGTCATGTTAAGATCATTTCATGTCATCCTTACTATAATGACGTAAAATAAGCTTACAATGACCTAAAAATGACTTATGTATGTTTGGTTCTGCATTTTTGTATTAAGAATGGTTTTGCATGGATCAAAACCCTATATATATATATATATATATATATATATATATATATATATATATATATATATATATATATGGATGTATTCATTTCCTTTTTGGATCTTTTGTTTTATTGTTCTTTTTAATCTCAGCCCCACGATTTTGTCATCCGGCGGTTAGATTGATGTCACATGTCATTTAATAATGCAGCTTTTCAGTTGAATAATGCACACCGACTAATAATGCAAATTTTCGTCAAATAATGCAGATCATCACAACCCTCCAATTCAAGGATCCAAGGGTTGTGATTAAAAAGAACATTGGACTGAAAAGCTGCGAAGGGCCTTATATATATATATATATATATATATATATATATATATATATATATATATATATATATATATATATATATATATATATATATATATATATATAGGATTGTGATCAATACCGAACCACTTTTAAACCTTAAATGTCGAACAACATCATTATATGATAACATGGAGTTCATTATAATGAACTAATAACAAACATATAATGAACTTCAGATTTCTAAATTATGCATGATGATGTCATTGTTTTTAAATCTTAGAATTCCCTATAATGAACTACAAATAAAGTTGTAATGAACTCCGCATTACTATATAATGATGTGTTTGGCGTTTAGTTTTAAAACTAGTTTGGTATATAATACAACCCTATATATATATATATTAATTTTATAATAAAATGCGAGTGAAATAAGCTGGTGGAATGTGGGGTCTACTAACCATTTATGGTAAAAGTGAAATAAGACTCTTATTGTGGGACGGACAAAAATGGCAGAACATGACTTTTATTGTGGGACGGATGGAGTATTTCTACATCGACTGGCATATTGAATGAACTTCATAGTCCTGACATTATAATTTCATTCCCATGTTTGACATCTAAATTAATTATTCATTTTAGTATTTATTAAAAAATAAAATTTATTATTAATATAATAAATCGTAGTACTTAATTAATTTAATTTTGAAAATTTTAAAATTTTAAAATTATACTAGTAGGGGAGTATAAATTTTGTGTAAGTTTTTAAATTAAGCCATTTACTATCAATTACTAATACACAAAACTTTAGAAACAAATAAACAATATGTTTAAACTCGTCAATTGCTCTGAAAGGGTTGCAACAAAGATTAGGAATCTAAGATGCCTTAAATTTAAATTTAATAACACGATATAGTGATATAACTTTTCTAGGCAAAATGACATTGATCTAAAATTACCAATAACTAAGTATTATACACAGTTCAAATGTACACGTAACAATTTATATAATATATACTACTTTAAAACAAAATCCAAATAAAAAACTGATGTGCGAAATTAAATTGATCTATGATTGAAATAGCACGTGAACAAATTTGGACTACATTGTTAAGCTTGCAACTATATATCTACATAATTTTGATTTTAACATAATATAGTATACGTATATTTTTTTATATCAGCCATTCAGAATTTTTTTAACTGTCAATATTGTAGATATAGGATAGAATTAGACTAAATGTGTAAATGTTAACATTATTATTTTACATAATAGTACATGTGGATATTTTTATCAGTAATAAAACAGCTAATGACTTGACCTTTCAAGGAAAAAAGTAGATTGCCTTAGATTTTTGTCGTGTGTACATAATTTCCTCGAATCAAATACGGGAACACAAATGAAGTAGGTTTTGACATTAGAGTTGAACATAAATAAAAAATAGGTGAGTTTAACAGTAATTAATTAGGTAATTAAAATAATCCTAGTTTTTGTTTCATTGAGATATTAACGTTGGGTTGTCTTATGGATATAAAGTCGGTGAGAAACATCATGTACAGATAATAAATACTACAGAGATTCGATGTCAATAAATAGTTGTTTGATAAGGTAGGCAACACAGTAGGAACAAATTGCATCCATCAATACAGAAGTTCTTTAACAGCTAAATAAAACCATTTTTTAATAAACAAATTAAAACCATTTTTGTTTGATCAATTTGTGTATCTTGTTATCTGTTATAATCTGCAGCGATTTGGGGAATTTCTTTTCAAGTCTAACTTGAAATCTCTTTTACCGACTGATTAGGCTCTCCTGGATATTCCTTCTCTTTGGGAAAGTTTTAGTTTTACAATTATATTCGTACCTAAAATTATAGAATAATATCTAGGGAGATCGAACAAATTATAACTAATCTTAAATGAACAATTAGAGAATACAAATTTAGTTCGCTATAATTTATAGTAAAGGATTTAGTTTTCTATAATGACATTTTAGTTCAATCCGTGTTTTCAAATTCATGTTGTGAACTAAAACGCTTTTATAGTGAACTAAATTTGTGTTCTCTAGTGATTGCTCTATATCACCACTCTTAATATCTATATATTGGCTTTAAGACCATGTTTGGTTGACGGAAAAATTAAGTTGGCAAGGAAAATGATTCATGGGAAAATGAATCCCGGAAATATGATTCCTAATAACTTTACTTTTCAGTATTTAGAAAATATCAAGATTTTATATTTTATATTTGATTTAAACACAAAACTAAAAATATAAAATTTTTAATAAATTATTAATTACAAATAATAATTATATTATTATATTATTATTACGATGGATAGTTTAAATATGGATCATCATCATAATATACAATAATATAATTATCATTATAGTGACATGGAGTATTATAATCGTAAATTATTATAATAATAAATATGATTATTATTATTATTATTATAGTATTCTAGATATTATAATTAAATATTTAAAATTTAAAATTTCACTACGATTTTATTGACTAATTATTAATTTATATAATAATTATTTATTATTTATTATTATTATATGATTTATATTATATAATTATTCTTTAATTATTTAATAAATTATTAATTATTATTATGATAATAAAATTTCTATATAATAGTATAACATCAATTTAATTATAGTTATTTATTATACTGAAATTAAGTATGATTTATAATTTTAAAATATTGTTAAAAATATTGTATTTAATAATAATAATAATAATAATAATAATAATAATTACATATTGTATTAAATACATGTAAGAATCCTAAAACTGTGAAAAGAATATCTAAGAAAAGCTATGATTCAGAATCCTGTAAAGTTGTACTAACTTTCCTTGTTCTCGGGATTCTGATTATTTTCCAGTTTGATTATAAACCGAACAAACACATGAATTTAAAATGTAAGGAATCATATTACTTTCTCAGACAGAATCCTGACAAACAAACATGGCCTAAATGATATTTTTACTCGTACCAAATGATACTTTTATCTATAACATGATATATAATTGATAGAGTAATTTTTTTTAATGTAATTGATTTTTTTATAGAAATATATGGTACTTATTAATGCTACTTTTAATTCATGGAAATGATGCATTTAATAGTAGTAAATGTACTTATTTGATGATTTGGAATTGTAGATCGGATCGCAGATAGTGTCCGCATGGTGCGACCATATGCATGGAATTTTTTCTTGAGAAAAACATATATAGATTCCCAGTAACATTTGCAATTTGTTTCTTTCATTATGAGCATACTCGGTGTAGGTCTACAACAATATTAGGGCATCAATAACCTTTTAAGCACTACATTGTTGGCACTATCAGTTAACACTACATTATTCATCTATTTTTCTTGATTTGCATTTTTAATTATTTTATTTATGACTCTCAGTTAAATAAATTAATGAATAAATGAAAAATAGTAAAATTTCATTATATAGTTGAAAAAAAACTATAAAATTTTAAAAAGTTACAGAATTTAAAATTAAAATTATGAGAGAAAAAAAAATGGGAATGTGTGAAGAATGAAGTGAGGACCGTGTCTACTTACACGTGATCAAACTAAATTAGATTTTCAATTTTTTATAAAAAGTAATGTCGCATTTCGTTGGTCAAGCACACACATACACTTGTTTATATAAAAAATTATCAATAATGGTTTCCCGTCTAATGATCAATAATGGTTTCCCGTCTACTGCCTTGATGACTTGAACTCTCGACCTATCCCTAAACCCTTTAGAATAATTTGCAAATTAACACTGATGAAGTAAATTTTACTTGAAAAAATGACATAACTGTGCATAACAAGTAAACATATTTGAAAATCTTCGAAGATAAACTATACTTGACGTTCATCTGTCATACTACTCAAATCCAATCTAGGTAGGTTGTTATAGACAAAATCATTTAGATTGACTTCACCGCAACTAGCAAAAAAATATCTTTATAATTGATACCTTTTCCTTGGATATAAGCACTCCTTAAATTTTCGGTAAAAGTATACATCATTAAATGCATGTGTTTATGCTAGATTGGGTCTTATTGTTCTTGCCATATTTTACTTGTAACCATTTTTTTATGTTTAGTAGATTTTTAGTGTTGTGTTTTAGATATGTCCAGATTTATAATTATATGTTGTATTTTGTTACGTATAATTTGCATAGTATTGGAGTACTTGGTCCGTCAACTGTGAGACAGGCCATTTCAGAGTACCTGGTAAAAGAGATCTCGGTTAACAAGTGAACTTTGTGGGTGATTTTTACCGCTATTGAAGTTAATAATGAAACTGTAATGTTGGAACTATAATGTAGACAATACTCCATTACAAAAAAAATGATTAGCTCCATAATGTATATGATCAATGAACTTTAGTATGAGAAAAAAGTAATGGAAGTAGAAATAGTCCGCATAGTAGAAATTATGTAGAAAGATATCAGGTGACCTAACTGAGTGATGTGCAACAGTGCAGGTGTATAGAGAGAGCCAATGAGTGTGTGAGACTGTGGTAAAGACCAGACAACCTTCTAGTCATTGTCTAACCAATCATATTCTTCCTCTGACGTACCTAAGTTAGTTCTTCATTTATTTTCAACAATAATTTAATTAATTGATCTTAATGGAATCTGACTCGCAATTCCAGAAAATGACTACACAAGAAAGAAAAGGGAAAGATATGTGGACATACAAATTTTTATTTAGTCATGGCTCGTATCACCCATGCCTTTCATGATACAATGAAAATATGTAATAGTAAATCCAATAACTTATAATGCTACCAGTTGCAATCTCATGAAAGCTCGTCTGATTTTCTATAACCTAAATGTCCTAATTTTTCTATTTAGTGTCATACCACCATTAAACTTTGTTATTTGAGTAATCATTTGGCTTTCGTGGTTCAATCCTTCTTTTAGTGAGGGTAAATGATCAATCTTCTCTAAATTTTTTTTCATGCAAAAGCTCAAAACAAAAAATAGCAAGCAAAGATCCAACGTATAAATTTAAGGCACATTAAGACAATAAAAACAACAATTGACAAAAAGCATAAAAGCAAAAAACAATACTAAGCCAAAATCTAAAGACTGACAAGCTAAAGATTGCACATAACCTATCAAGAGGAACCCCAAAAGAACAACCAAAACAACACCAAAAAGCACCCCAAGCACCAAAACACCCCAAAAAGCAACCACGAACAATTGTAAAACTAGAAAAGCACGCATCCGAACTTCACCATCTCTAATTACCGGTTCGAATTGAGTAAAGGGTCCAAAGTCTCATCATTTGAGCGTTTACCCAAAAACGACCCACCTTTTACGTAATTACCATTTAATACTTGTCGTTTCATTTTTAGAATAAAAACGTCCAACAAAAAATTTTCAGTAGTTGAAATATCGACGTGGCAACTGAAACTACATGTCCATTGACTAATCCATGTGTAATTTTGGGATATGTAGTTTGGATACTCACGTGTAAATTTTCTTTTATGTTAATATTTTGACCGCCGAAAATTTGTTGTCGATAATTTTATTTTTAAAAATGAAACAATGTACATCAAATGGTAATTAGTTAAAAGATGTGATATTTTTGAATAAACGCTCCAAACGATAGGAGAAATTTGACCTTTTATCCCTTCGAATTCAAGTTAAAAAATTGCTTGGGGTCAAGAATATTGATATAAAAAAATTTTGAGTTGAAAATTGCAAATAAATAAAAGTGAAAGAGGGTTTACTCTTATCACTTTCAACTGTACTATAGATATTAGGTGCATCTCATTGTTGAGGAATAAGTATGATATGAGTTGTTAATGAGATATTGGACGGAAAAAATAGGTTGTAATTTGTTTAGTAACTTTGCCTATCGCAGTGAGGTCAAATGATAAAGAAAAATGATTAATCCCACAACGAGATCACAAAATTTGTTGTTTGAATGATGAATAATTGATGGAAGGAAAAAGTAATAAAGACGGTGTCACTTGTGTTTTACTTAATTCAACATTAAATAAAAAGGAAGAAATGTTGGCAAAAGTACCTAATTTTAAGTAGTTTTTTTATTCTTTAAGAAGCCATTTGTTCTGTGATAACAAACACCTAATAAGATTGGAATTATAGTGCTCTACACGTCAATTGTAATTTCAAAGTTGAGTTCTAGTCCCCTTAAGTTGAATTATAGGTGTTCTAGCTTACAATGTTACAAATAAAGAGCGATTTGGAGTATATAATTTTTATGTTAGCTTTAATTGATGTAACTTGTTTATATTATTAACATAGTTCACATATTAATATTGTATATCGAAATTAAAGAAGAAAGGAGAAATTTAAGAGGATTTTTTGGATACATTGATTTTGTTTATATTGTTAGCTTTGAGTTTAAAATATGTAGACATTTTTTTGGCTAATCCTAGTTATATATTTTCAAATTTTTAATAATAAACAAAATGTTTAAATAATTTGTAAGACAAATGCTCAATAAAATAAAATATGAAACTATAAATGTAAGAGCATCCACAACCGTGCTCTTGCCAACGAGTACGGTTATGGGCCCGACCCCACTTTTTCTGCCTGCTCTTAGGCAAGAGCACAACGCCCACAGCTGTGCTCTTCCGCAACGACGAGCACAAGGGTCTCACCATTCCATTATTCAATTTAAATAAAAACATTTCCACAAAATTAAAATACATTAAACATACCCGGAATAATATTACAAAATACATTAAAAATTAAAAATTAAATAATTAAAATCCTAAAAAATAAAAATTACATAATTAAAATCCTAAAAATTAAAAATTACATAATTAAAATCCTAAAAATTAAAATTTTCATAATTAAACTCCTAAAAATTAAAATTACATAATTAAATTCGTAAAATTAAAAAAACCCACTACTCGTTGCCGAATTTCGCCCACGTGTGTTTGATTAGGTATTCTTGTAGCTCAACGTGTGTTCGGGTGTCGCGCATTGTGTTCCTTGTTTCGATCCTCTCACCCACCGTCGTATGCACACCTCGGCGTGGGGGAGACCTCGCGGTTGAGCTTCCGGCTTCATCCTCGCCGTAGAAGCTAGCCGTCCTCGGTCCTTCGTTGGCTATAATCATGTTGTGTAAGATAATACACGTGTACATGATGTCGGCGATATTATTCACGTACCACAGCCGAGCCGGGGCCTTCACAATGTTGAATCGGGCTTGAAGGACCCCAAAGGCTCTTTCGACGTCTTTCCGCGCGAACTCTTGACGCTGCGCAAAAAGAACCCGTCTCGGGTCTTGCGGGTTGCTGAGCGTCTTCACGAAAGTCGACCACCTTGGGTAGATACCATCGGCGAGATAGTAACCCATGTGGTATGTATTTCCGTTGACAGTGAAGTCGATCGCCGGTGCTACACCATTCAACACATCATTGAAGAGGGTGAAGAATAGAGAACGTTCAAGTCGTTGTTGGATCCGGCAACGCCGAAATATGCATGCCAAATCCATAGGCAGTAGTCGGCGACCGCTTCAAGGATAAGTGTTGGGCCGCCACCTTTGTGGCCGCTTAAGTGTTGCCCCCTCCAAGCAGTCGGGCAATTCTTCGACCTCCAATGCATGCAGTCAATGTTGCCAAGCATTCCGAGAAAGTCGTGGACTGATTCGTGAAGACGAAGCAACCGTTGGCAATCATCGGTGGTGGGTGCCCGAAGGAATTCATCACCGAAAGCTGTACGAACGCCCTCGCAAAAATTTTTCAGACAAAGGATTCCAGTGGACTCACCGACATGCAAATACTCGTCGAAGAGGTCGGCCGTTTGCCCAGTAGCGAGTTGTCGGATGGCACACGTACACTTCTGCAACGCCGAGATACTTTGCCGACCGGCTGCATCTGGACCTGTTTGGAAGAATTCAACACGGGCGGACAATGTGTTGACAATACGCATAAACAAGCGCTTTGACATGCGAAAACGGCGCCTGAAGTAATCTTCCAGAAACCGCGACGGGTCGGCAAAATAGTCGGCAACGAGCCTTTCGTGGGCTCCCACCCGGTCACGATGGATGTAGCGGCGAGTTGATCTAGTTGGTTGAGGAGGAGGGGCGGGGGTATTCGCTGCGACATATGCTTCATAAGCGGCACGATGTTGTTCGTAGTATTCTTGTTCTTCGCGCTCCGCTTCCGCAATAAGATGGGTGAAATCCATTTGAGGTTTTGAGTGCGAGATGAAGGTGTAGATAAGTTGTATGAAAAATATGAATGATAGATGAATGAGAGATGATTTGATGTGAAAAATTGATGATGAATGTGTGTATTTATAGATGATTTTTGGGGAAAAAATAAAAAAAAAATTAAAAAATACAGAAAAAACGGGAAAAAACGGATATTTTTGGGATTGGGAAAATATTTTTTTTTATTTTTGGTATTATTTTCGATTTTAAAAAAATATAAAAATGATTTTCCAACGGATAAGCCGTTGGCCAATCAGACGCTGCCACGTCGCCTGCTCGTTGGCACGGACGTGCTCGATGCATCGAGAAGCGTCGTGCTAGCGGAGCGAGCGCAGCAACGGACAGCGTCTCCGTGCCGCTGGCACGGACGAACGGACGCGGCGGTGCTCACCGTTGCAGATGCTCTAAGGCAATTGTGGTGAAGCAAACCATATCCCAATCGGAGAATGAACAAGAGTTGCAAGCATATAAATGGGCTAACCCAACTCCATTAGTATGAGGCCTTTTGGGGAATACCCCAATAGCAAAACCGTGAGGGATTGTCTCAAAGCGGACAATATCATACTAATGTGGAGTTCGGGTGTGCACCACCGGGACCCAACAGTGGTATCAGAGCCCTGGTTCAGGGGCTGGGCCTGTGTGGCTCGGGGTTCGGTGGGTTGCGCTTGCAAGTTCTTCGATGTCTCTGCGTGAGCTCGACCAAGACTTGTGGTGACCTAGTGACCTGTAACATGGGGGCACAGACATGTGGTCTTGATCTGGTGGTCTTGGTTTGAGGGGAGGATTGTGGTGAAGCAAACCATATCCCACATCGGAGAATGAACAAGAGTTGCAAGCATATAAATGGGCTACCCCAACTCCATTAGTATGAGGCCTTTTGGGGAATACTCCAAGAGCAAAACCATGAGGGCTTGTCCCAAAGCGGACAATATCATACTAATGTGGAGTTCGGGTGTGCACCACCGGGACCCAACAGCAACAATTAATAGAACATGATAGAAGGAATCGCCGCCAACAAATCAAGATCACAGTAGAAGCTCCAACTACTATCCAGATTTATGCGTAAATCAACCCATGTGCGAATAGCTAGAAAGTGAAGTTGACATACAGTGGCGGACACACAACCAAGGGAGGAAGGGCTTAAGCCCTCCCCAAATTACTTTTTTAATATTTTGTATTTCAAAAAAATTTGAAATTTTTGAAAAATGACTTTTTGCTCTCACCAAACTTATGTATTTGAAGTCTAAAATGTAAAAGATTGAACAAGAAGGAGGGGCTTAAAGTTGAAATTATACAAGGAATTTTTAAAAAAATGGCTATCGTTGCTGCTTGAGGAAGAAGATGAGATGAGATAACAAGACTAATTAAATTAATAAGAATAGTAAAATTGGTAAATGTCAGTCCCCTACCTATAGGCTACGCCTATATCACATGTTCTACTTCTATTAGTACGCCTATATCACATGTTCTACTTCTATTAGTACTTTTTAGTGTATTAAAAATGTTTAATTGTTGCACTGTAATTTAAAAATGTACTAAACATGTTTTTACTACTCTTATAAATACAGTAAGTTCAAATGTTTATCATTTTGATTCATTAGTTATTTTAAAATTTTAAAATCTTTGCATCACTTATTATACTACTAATGATGTAGAGTTCACTACAACTAATACTATTTCAACTAGTTTATCAATTTTTGTTTCTAACTATACCAGTTTCATTTTAAAACTCGTGCCGCCATAAAAATTTCTACTTTTAACAGACGAGAGAAGTGTATGTTAACTAAAAAATTTATTGTACAGCCCCTGCCATAAAATATTTCTGCGTCCACTACGGTTGACATACCAATATTCATGATTTTAGTGTGTCCCATCTTTTTAAATCTCTGGTCTTATCTAATTTCTAACGTCGTTCAAGTTTTCAATCACTAATTCCAATGTAAGTTTTGGTATCAACCTTTAAAATAGGATACTTATCACTATGATTTAATTAATCTTAATTGAGATGATCATGTAAAAAAAACCTTTTATTATAACAACCAAATCCAAGCTTCGATGAATAAATTAACCATGACAACATTCTTAATTGTAAGGTTCAATCGACCTCAATTGCAAACATGCATTGCATTACATTACTCAATTTTACAAATGAAGTGAGATTAATTACTTTTTAGCTCTAAAAGCATTTAATGAAACTTCAAACAAGTAGGTAGTATTAAGAGCATCCGCAACGGTGGCGACGGTCGCCACCGCCGTCCGCGCCGCTGGCAAGGCGAAGACCCGCCGCCGCTGCCCTCGCGACGCGCCAGCGAGCAGCTGACGTGGCGGCACGGGATTGGGCAACGGCATAGCCGTTGCCTTCAAATTTTTTATTTTTTTTATTTAAAATCGGTTTTTAATTAAAAAACCCGATAAAAAATAATAATAATAAAAATTCACTTCCCAAAAAAATTATAACCATTTATTACCGTTTTTTACACTTATTTTTTATTTTTTTTTATTTTTTTCCCCCCAAAAATATACACTTTCATCTATAAATACCTCCACTTTCACACCCAAAAATTCACATCAAACTACACAATTCTCATCTTCATTCTCCAATATTCATTCTCATCTTCATTCTCCCATATCCGTTTTCATCTTCATTCTCTCATACCCTAACAATGTCCGGCCAAGGCGATGACAACCCGCCCTCTCACGGTTGGAACCCCCAATGGTTCGGGGGACAACCGTTTCCTAGTCCGGAAACGGAATATTCGGCCCCTCCTCTCACCCAAGATTCGGCCGTTCCGGGTGGCTACCGGCCATACCCAATCGATGACCAAGGTGCCTCCGAAGGGCGATAAGGGTGGACACCGGAGCCTAGGTCGACCGCCCCTTCCCAAACTCCGACTCCTCCTACTCGCGCCGGTGTCCGCACACCGTACACTCCGGCGGAGATGGATATATTGTTCAAGGCGTACTTCGAAATCTCCGAAGATGCGGCAGTTGGCACGAACCAATCCGGCGATCACTTTTGGTGGCGCGTCTCTCGCCGGTACAATGCAAACCGGCCGCCGGGAACGATCGAGCGCAACGAGAGTATGGTGCGCAAATGCATCGGCCGAGCCAACGAAGAAATTGGCAAGTTCAATGGCTATTTCCTCCAGGAGTAGCGGAATGCCGGGAGCGGCCGGAGCGAGGTCGACATCATCACTGCCCGCGCTGAGCACCTACCAATCCTTGAACGGTAAGTCGTTCAAGTACCTCAACGTTTGGCAGGAAACGCGGTTCCACCCGAGGTATGTGGGAGGCGTAACATCCTCCTCTAGCGGCTCCTCCAAACGGTCAAGGTCGGTATCCCCTATCCGACTCCGGCTCCGAAGAAGTGGCTAGCCAACTCGCCGGAGTTAACTTGGGTAGCCCCGACGCCGGACCAAGCGGTTCCCAACGCCGACCGCAAGGAAGGAAGAAGGCGGCGGCCGACCGCCGACGCTCCGCGACTCCATAGGCCCCCGCCCCCGAACCCGCACCCTATGTTCCACCTCCACCCCCGAACAACTCGTTGTGGGCCCTTTTGGCCCAACTCAATATGGCCGATATGTCAACTATGACCCCCACGTAACTTCAAACGCACGAGGACATGATATTGGGTCTCAAAAATAATTGGGGTTGGTGCCGCCGGATGCGTAGTCTTCCTCGGGTAATATTAGCCAATAATCATGTAATTTTTTATTTTTAGGAGTTTAATTATGTAATTTTTAATTTTTAGGATTTTAATTATGTAATTTTTAATTTTTAGGATTTTAATTAGAGTAAAGGCCAAAATTGGTCCTGAACATATAGTCATTTTACGATTTTGGTCCTAAACATTAACTTTTGGATTTTTTGGTCCTGCACATATGGACATTTGATCATTTTGGTCCTGCACATATGGAAATTTGATCATTTTGGTCATCCGTCAACATTTCGTTAAAAACTAACGGTCAACATTATCTTTTGGATTTTTTGGTCCTGCACATATGGATATTTGATCATTTTGGTCCTCCACATATGGAATTTTGATCATTTTGGTCCTCCGTCAACATTTCGTTAAAAACTAACGGTCAAAACGGCCGATTTTTTTACTAAAACAATGGGTTGGGTCGGGTCGTGTTTGGGTCGGGTTTGGGTTACACGTTAAGAAAAAAATAATTATTTTTTATTAATTAAAAAATTATAAAACTTTAATTTTTAGTTATTTTTGTTGATTAAAAATATTATAACGACTAAAACATGATGTTATTATACGATTTAAACATGATATTACACGACAAAATAAAAAATTACCAAATTAAAATAATCATTTTTTAATCAAAATAATAAAATTAAAGTATACTAATATTAAATCTATATAATAAAATTAAATAATTAAAAAATTATTTTAATAAAATCTATACTTTAATTTTATTAATTAAAAAATATTAATTAATTTTTAAGAATATTATGCTTAGATTTAACGAAAATATTATGCTTAGATTTTAAGAAAATATTATTTTTTTCTTAACGTGTAACCCAAACCCGACCCAAACACGACCCGACCCAACCCATTGTTTTAGTCAAAAATCGGCCGTTGACCGTTAGTTTTAACGAAAATGTTGACGGAGGACCAAAATGATCAAAATTCCATATGTGCAGGACCAAAATAATCAAATGTCCATATGTCTAGAACAAAAAAATCCAAAAGATAATGTTGACCGTTAGTTTTTAACAGAAATATTGACGGAGGACCAAAATGATCAAATGTCCATATGTGCAGGACCAAAAAATCCAAAAGATAATGTTTAGGACCAAAATCGTAAAATGGCTATATGTTCAGGACCAATTTTGGCCTTTACTCTTTTAATTATGTCTTTTTTATTTTATTGTAATTTGTAATATTTATTGTGGTTTTTTAATGAATTTTAGTATTATGGAAATGTTTTTGTGTAATTGAATTTTAAATTAATTGTGCTCGTCCTTGCGGAAGAGCACAGCTGTGGGTGTTGTGCTCTTGCCAGAGAGCATGCAGAAAAAATGGGGTCGGGCCCACAACCGTGCTGCTGGCAAGAGCACGGTTGTGGATGCTCTAATGAGCTGTACGCCATATTTTATAATATAAGTACAAATGTAGTCTCCTACTTCGAGACCAACAATCACCTTTCTACCAATGTACTATGATAGTTCAATCTTTGGCCAATTGCATTCCTATTGGGATGATTAAACATTCTCCAAGATCCATATATAGCATATGATCATCACAACCACGTGTACATCTCATCATTTTTGTCCACATTCTAGTAGCAATATATATTATGTATCTCGCCTAAAATACAAAATTAATAATTGAAATCTGGATGTATCCCTTTTAAAATTAGATATCCATATATATTGTATCTCGCCTAAAATACAAAATTAATAATTGAAATCTGGATGTATCCCTTTTAAAATTAGATATCCATATAATTCTACATATGGATGCACGCAAGTATCCATTAATAAAATACTATAGTCAAATAAATAATAAATTAATAGCTAACCTATTTAATACTAGGAAACTCGATAAAATTTAAAGACAATGAAACTGGAATAAGTGGTGTACTTTGGTGCAGCTTATGGCAATATGCAGACGTAACACAAACATTAAGAATGATGAATAGAAAGTGTAAAATGACTCTACATATTAATTATATACTATAGTATTATGATAGTGGATAATCCAGTTTTATAAAATTAAGCGTGTTTGGCTAGATAGCTGTACTTGATCAGCAAATCTATTTATGGGTGCCGCCTCCGCCTCCTCGCGAGCTATTTATGGGTGCCGATAAAACTCGCCGAATTAGGACAAGGGAAAGTCCGATCCCCAAATTAGGACAACGGAAAGTCCGATCCGAGCGATAAAACTCGCCGAATTAGGACACAAGACGAGTCCGGTCAAAGATGTTTATTTCATCAGACCAAAGACGAGTCCGGTCAAAGATGTTTATTTCATCAGACCAAAGACGAGTCCGGTCAAAGAAAAGTTCACTTCATAAGACCGAGGACAAACATCAACTTACCCCGTACCTTTATCCAGAATGCCGAAGTAATTCACTTCGCTTTCCGGGGGGGGTAGTGATGGAGTACGTACTAAACAAGCCCAACAGCAGTAAAGCCCATCAGCCTAAAGCCCAAGAAAGAGTATCAGTTCGGCATGAGCCCAAGAAAGAGTATCAGTTCGGCATGACTAAAGAGTATCAGTCCGGCATGACTAAAGAGTTCAGTTCGGCACAACCAAAGAGTTCGGCCCCAGCCTACAGCTCGGTAAAAGCCAACCAATCAAACTCTGCTCTCAGGTCGGCATCAAGCTCTACTCTCAGATCGGCAAAAGCTGCTCGGCAATAATTCAGCAGTTCGGTCTCAGTATTCGACCGAACTAGGAGATAGTGGACTCATGCAGGATTTCCACCTCCACTACACCCACGATCTATTTAGTGGTGTCAAGCAGTCATTAACTCATGCAGGATAGTGGACCCATGCAAGATCGCCACGATCTCCACGACATCCACTACCTAGTAATGGCTGCATGCCACGATCTTGGTTCAATGTATAAATAGAACCTAGATCAGATAGATAGGGTTAGTCTCTCTCGCTCTCTAGAGATCAAATATAAAATAGCAAGTCTGTATTGTAAGCTGTAGAAAACAGATCAAGCAATACAACTCTGCCCTCTTTTCTTCCCGTGGACGTAGATTTACCTCAGTAAATCGAACCACGTAAATTCATTGTGTCGTGATCTTTATTCTCTACCAGCATTCATCACCATCAAAAATTCGCGGATTCATCACTGGCGCCGTCTGTGGGAAACAGAGAACCAAATTTGTGATAAAGCGAATTTTGACCCTTTTTCCACCCCAAAAAAAAAAATGCATACCAGATCACACACTACCCGTAATACCGTTCGTGATAACCGTGAGGAAGCTAGTCCAGCTCGCAGGTCTGAAAAACGGCCTCGGGAGACATCTACCTCCGGTTCTCACGAAGAAGGAACAAGCCACTCCAGGAGAGATCGCACCGAGTCTTCCCAGCAGCCCGATTTAAATGAAGCTGTCAAGCTGTTCTTGGCCGAGAAGCAGGAGGAGTTCTTAACCTTCCTGCAGAAGAGCCAACAGCCGGAGAAGACAACGGCGGATTCTCCCTCCTCATCCAGACATGAAAGTCACTACCGCAGTAGTGACGTGTCTTCCAGGAGAAAGAATCCTCAACCCCGACATGTTCCTATTCCTCCTCGGTACCGGAACCACAGGAGAACTCCCTCTCCTCCGTACCGAAGAGATGTCGGGTTCGCCATGTACGGAGCATTAAAGACTCCGTTCTCGGACGATATCACCCGAACTCCTTTGCCGCGGAACTACCGGACACCGTCAATGACTTATGACGGGCTAGTGGATCCTCATGACTTCTTGGGACGCTATCAATATAATATGGCGAACCAGGGTCTCAATGAGGTCCATATGTGCAAGTTGTTCCCTGAGCTGCTCATCGGGAACGCCAGAAGGTGGTTCGACAGCCTTCCCCAAGGCAGCATTAGATCCTACCGAGATCTAATGGATGCTTTTCACAGGAGGTTCTTTCAGAAAGCGGAAGCCCGAAGCACTTCGGCTCAGCTGCTTTCTATACGTCAAGGTTGCGACGAAAAGATCAGCGACTTTTTGACGAGATTCCACAAGGAATGCCTACAAGTAGATGATCTCAATGATCTACTTGTCATTTCAGCATTCCAAAATGGAATCCTGCCCGGAGCTCTCTACAGAAAACTCGTGGAATGCAGTCCGCAAACAGCTCAAGAGATGTGGGACATTGCGGACCAGTTCTCCCGTGCCGATGAGGCAGACCGTCGAAAACGGTCTTTAGACAGCTCATCTAGAGGAGACGAAAAGAAGCCCGATCATAGCGATCAGAGGTTTCCTCGCCGAACTCCTTTTGAAAGAATTCAAAGGGCACCGGTACAAGGCAGATTGGGACCACGTCTCAATCCTGAGAAGCCGCCCGTTCAGTTCGTACCATTGAACAAGTCAAGAGCGGAAATTTTCGAACTGCATTCCGATATGTTCGAAAAGCCAAGGCGGATGACGAAATCGGCCGCGCGCCGACCTCAGGATCAATATTGCTCCTTCCATCAAGACTACGGTCACGATACCGAGGAGTGCCGACATTTGGCTGCAGGTATTGATGCCCTTGTGAAAGCAGGGACGTTAAAAAAATACCAAAGCAAGCAGCCGAAAAGGAACAAAAAGCAGGGAGGTGCGAACTGCGCTCCTCAGGATCCGAAAAGGCAACAGGATCCCGAAGACGATAACGAGCCGCAATATGATGGAGTAATCCTAACTATTGACGCTCTCCCTGCCGGGAAGACTAAATCGTCTCTGAAGTCATAGAGCAGAAAAAGGCTTTTGACGAGCTCAAAAGTTATTTAGCCGAGCTTCCAATTCTCTCTGCTCCAACAGATGCCGAAGTGATTTTCTTATACTTAGCGGCATCCGATCAAACCATTAGCGCGGTGCTTGTACGAGAAGAAGGCCTAAAGCAGTTTCCCATCTACTTTACAAGCCGAGCATTAAGAGGTCCAGAAACAAGGTATCAACCTCTGGAAAAAATTGCTCTGGCGTTAGTAAATGCAGCAAGGAGACTGCGGCCATACTTCTATGCTCACAAGGTATGCGTCTTAACCGATCTGCCTCTTCGGCAAGCTTTGACCAAGCCAGAAGCATCAGGCAGAATCGCCAAATGGGCCATAGAGCTGGGAGAACACTCAATCGAGTACCTACCTCGGAAAGCCATCAAGGGACAAGCCTTGGCAGATTTTCTTGCAGAGGCCAAGTTCGATCAAGCAATCCCTGTCATTGCCGAACAGAAAAATTCTGCCAATGCCGAACTAGCACAGCCCTTGGAATCCGAAGTAGAGCCGCCGGACTGCTGGAGCGGATTCGTAGATGGAGCTTCAAACAAGATGGGAAGTGGAGCTGATATTTTACTTGTCGCTCCCGACGGACACGAGGTAACCTAATCACTTCGGTTCCTATTCCCCACTACTAATAATGAAGCCGAGTACGAAGCCCTCCTGGCCGGACTCCAGTTAGCGCAAAGTCTGCTCGTCAAATCTCTCAAAGTCCATTGTGATTCACAAGTCATAGTAAATCACATGTTGGGTACAAATGAAGCTCGTGACGAGAGAATGAAGAAGTATTTGGACAAAGCGCAAAGCATCAGCCGAAGTTTCTCCTATTTTCGGATAATCCGCATTCCCAGAGCAGAAAATAGCCGAGCAGATACCTTAAGTAAGTTGGCCTCAGATCCGAGCTCAAAGGCGGAAGAATTAATGCATCGAAGCATTGGTGAAGCCGAGGTACATTCAGTATCCAGCTCGCCGAACTGGATGACGCCGATCTTACAGTATCTGGATCAAGGACAATTGCCCGAGGATAAGAGAGAAGCTCGGAAGATCACGTGCCGAGCACTTCGGTACGAACTTCATGAAGGAGTCCTCTTTAGAAAGTCTTACCTCCAGCCGTTATTGCGGTGCGTAGGGCCGGAAGAGACGGACTACATCCTCAGAGAAGTTCATGAAGGATCGTGCGGTAGCCACATCGGAGCCAGAGCTTTAGCTAAAAAAGTTCTGAGATGGGGATATTATTGGCCAACCATGGTACAAGAGGCAGTGCAGCTCGTCAAGAAGTGTACGAAGTGCCAAGTTCATGCAAATGTCCCAAGGATGCTGCAGACCGATCTATACACTATGCAAAGCCCTTGGCCTTTCATGCAATGGGGCATAGACATAGTGGGACCACTTCCTCAAGCTCCTCGGCAAATGAAATTCCTTATCGTTGCCGTGGACTACTTCACGAAGTGGGTGGAGGCTGAACCATTAGCTACGATAACGAGCTCAAAGGCATTGGATTTCGTCTGGAAGAACATAGCGTGCCGATTTGGCATACCCCACATCCTCATCTCGGATAACGGGACTCAGTTCACCGACAAGACGTTCAAGAATTGGTGCCAAGAGCTGAATATTCAACAGCGGTTCACTTCGGTCTCTCATCCACAAGCAAACGGACAAACGGAGGTAACAAATCGTATCCTGGTGAAAGGGTTAAAAGCTCGGTTAGAACAAGCCAAAGGACAATGGGTAGAAAATCTCCCTCAAGTCCTATGGTCCTACCGAACTACACCCACAACCTCCAACGGTGAAACTCCGTACAGTCTTGTGTACGGCACTGAAGCCGTGATTCCGGTGGAGATCGGCATACCCAGTCCCCGAACTCTAAATTTCTCAGCAGAAATGAATGATGACGGACTGAGAGCCGAGCTAGATCTTGCCGAAGAAAGAAGAAAATTGGCATGCATAAAAGCAGCCAAGTACAAGGAGCAAGTAGCCCGGTATTACAACCAAAGGGTGAAGAAGCTGCAATTTCAAGTGGGAGATCTCGTCTTGAGAAACAACGAAGTAAGCCGAGCAGAAAAGCTGGGCAAGCTCGAACCCACATGGGAAGGTCCGTATCGGGTGTCAGAAGTCCTCGGCAAAGGGTCTTACAAATTGGCTCACATGTCAGGAGAACAGGTACCCCGAACATGGCACATTTCCAACCTCAAGAAGTTCCATTTGTAAGAGACAGTCCGGTCAGTCAGTCTTGAGTCCTGTTCGGTCAATGTGCTTTATTTGGTTTGCTTGGTCTTTGTTTGTCTCTGTGCGTTTTGTCTGTGTGTTTTGTCTGTCTCTGTGCGTGTCGTCTCTTACAAATGTTACTGAGGTATCTTGTTCTTCGAAGGCTGATCCCCTTCTTAGAACATATACAAGCCAACGATTGTGAGTCAAAGCTTCTACAGAAGATACAAGACCACAATTCAGCTTAAACAAGCAGTTCGTCTAAAACGAGCTGCAATAAGCCAACGATTGTGAGTCAAAGCTTCTACAGAGGATACAAGACCACAATTCAGCTTAAGAATCAAGCACTTCGTCTGAAACGAACTGCAATAAGCCAACGATTGTGAGTCAAAGCTTCTACAGAAGATACAAGACCACAATTCGGCTTAAAAATCAAGCACTTCGTCTGAAACGAACTGCAACAAAAGTCCGATTCACGCGATAAAACTTGCCTGAATTAGGACAAGGGAAAGTCCGATCCACGCGATAAAACTCGCCGAATTAGGACAAGGGAAAGTCCGATCCCCAAATTAGGACAACGGAAAGTCCGATCCGAGCGATAAAACTCGCCGAATTAGGACACAAGACGAGTCCGGTCAAAGATGTTTATTTCATCAGACCAAAGACGAGTCCGGTCAAAGATGTTTATTTCATCAGACCAAAGACGAGTCCGGTCAAAGAAGAGTTCACTTCATAAGACCGAGGACAAACATCAACTTACCCCGTACCTTTATCCAGAATGCCGAAGTAATTCACTTCGCTTTCCGGGGGGGGTAGTGATGGAGTACGTACTAAACAAGCCCAACAGCAGTAAAGCCCATCAGCCTAAAGCCCAAGAAAGAGTATCAGTTCGGCATGAGCCCAAGAAAGAGTATCAGTTCGGCATGACTAAAGAGTATCAGTCCGGCATGACTAAAGAGTTCAGTTCGGCACAACCAAAGAGTTCGGCCCCAGCCTACAGCTCGGTAAAAGCCAACCAATCAAACTCTGCTCTCAGGTCGGCATCAAGCTCTACTCTCAGATCGGCAAAAGCTGCTCGGCAATAATTCAGCAGTTCGGTCTCAGTATTCGACCGAACTAGGAGATAGTGGACTCATGCAGGATTTCCACCTCCACTACACCCACGATCTATTTAGTGGTGTCAAGCAGTCATTAACTCATGCAGGATAGTGGACCCATGCAAGATCGCCACGATCTCCACGACATCCACTACCTAGTAAATGGCTGCATGCCACGATCTTGGTTCAATGTATAAATAGAACCTAGATCAGATAGATAGGGTTAGTCTCTCTCGCTCTCTAGAGATCAAATATAAAATAGCAAGTCTGTATTGTAAGCTGTAGAAAACAGATCAAGCAATACAACTCTGCCCTCTTTTCTTCCCGTGGACGTAGATTTACCTCAGTAAATCGAACCACGTAAATTCTCTGTGTCGTGATCTTTATTCTCTACCAGCATTCATCACCATCAAAAATTCGCGGATTCATCAAGTGCTATACACAAATTTTGTAGCTCTTCACACTCCTCAAGAGGGGACAAATTATAATCATTTGGTTAGGTCATTGCACAATCACATTTTAAATTATAATACTACAAGTTGCTAAAGTATTAACAAAATTGCCCATAAGTTTGGCGTATATATGGCACCAATAAAAGGGTCATGCAATATCCTTTTAATTATTATTATTATTAGATATCCTTATAGTGTCTTCTATGAGTATGTTAGTGTAACCCTAATTAATATTTTATTGCATTAAAATGTAAGAAAAATTAAGGATATGTATTTAAGAATAAAAATATAAAGCAGAGATAAACATCATAAAATATGGCTTTCCAGTTAATTTTGAATGATTATATTTAACATTAGCACTGCTAGCTCGTCCTTGTTCGTCTAGAAAAGGTTCATTACTTTGGGTTTCTAAAAGGAAACTGGCTACATCTATATTAATTCGATAATATATATATATAATAACATCTCCTAATCCTTTCTTTTTTGAAAGGCTCATCTTCTAATCCATAACAAATTAACATGGATGTGATGCTTAATTTATCATAAGTGATCTTTCCGATTATTGTTTTTACTTTACCTATCATGTGATCTTTGCCCCCAAACTCATTAATAATACTTACTAGTACAACTTTTAGGGATACATACTAGACTACGTATCATGCTTAATTATAATTTACTATTAGAATATTTTTAAAAATTCTGCATATAATCTTTTATAACTCAGTGCAATTCTAACGTACCTAGCTAATTAATTGTCATACAAATGGAAAAATACTACTCCTATATAATTATGTAGAGCATTTATACACTTTCACAACTTAATTCACAGTTAATCAAAATAAATCTTTTAATCTGCAACTCTCTCATTACTCCTTCCATCCCAATATTTAAGGATTAATACGTGTAGACATGAGTACTTGAAGAATAAAACTAGAGAGAAAAAATGTGTGATCCACATATTCAGTATACTAGTAGTACTATTCACTTAAAAATCTTCCTTTTCAGTTAGATATTAAATCCTTGTTAATGTTGTCATTAATAAAGTGATTCTTACAGCTAACCGAATTAAAAGGGGCAAAAAACTTAATTCTCGAACCCAAAAATCAGAGCAGATTCTCAATTTGTTGGTCACTTAAAAATTAGATGGGTGATCTTCAAATAAAGTCTCTGTCCTCATTCAAAATTTTCCTCTAAATTTAGTGACACAATTAATCTACTGTAATTAGTAATAGAATTTGGCAGTTTCACAGATCTAATTTACGATCAACTATTAATATTTATTACAAATAAGTATATGATTCAACAAATCAGAATTTGTAAAATATAGGAATATCTGAGAAATTGATATTTTAAAATCTAACCCAGGTCAATAATTTGGCACCCCGATTGTTGACCGGGATGGATCTAAAAATAAATTTAATTTATTGGGTAAGTTTTGTTATTATTGATCACTATATTGAGCCTATTCTTATAAATAAACAATTTAAGCAAGTATATACGTTTAGGCGTTAGGGTGTTCGTATGCATATTTCTAGGCCCATTCAATCTTCTAATAATAAACAAATTCCAATTGAAAGCCCATAACACTTTCGGGGCCCTAGAATCTGAGTAGGTTAGCTCATATATTTTATTGGGTCAAACAAAAAATAGACATCCAAACATCACTATTTTACTTCCGAACTGGGTAATAAGAATGCATTGTTTTAATCGCTGGATTTGGCTCATTTTTTAATCCTACTCAATGAAAGAACTTTTTACGTGAAAGTATAAAAGTAGTAAGAAAAGGGCATGTTGATTTTTCATGGGTCACTGTTAGTTTTACTTACGTACGATATACGGTCGAGTATATTTATTGGAAAAAGCGACTTCTTTTAATAAATAAATTTATGTACATGTCAAATTTGTTAATAACTTTTTGGCTTCATGGGTTGGCACGAATATTATAAAAGTATGATTCAGATTATTAACTTATAGCTTAAACCCAAAAGTATAGCTGAATGACTAAAATGATAAAATAATTGATTTCTAATGGATGGGATACTTACTTACAATACATGTCTTAGGTTGAATACCAAATGTAAAGAACGGATAAAAAAACAAAAATGACTAAATATAAACAATTACATCGTGAAAATTTAACTAAAATTTCATTATCCACTAATTGATTGACATAATCAGTTATGTATCGAAGATAAATTACATCACTGTTTTTTGAATTCTGATCTTACATTAATGAAAAATACTTATAAATGTTATGATGGCTGGGATGGATTCTAGTTACATCAAATTCCATAGAGGGTAAAATTTCTAAATATTCCTCCCTCAAATAGCAAATACTACTATCTATTTCTTAAAGTAAGATCAAAGATTAGTGGTTTCATAATCTCTGTGTCCATCCCATTAGACTCTTTATTAAGAAATTCAATCATTAGTTACCACAATTCCTATGCTCGAAAATTACTATGTCGGCAAGGACAATTAATATGTAATGCACCATAGCCTAGTTGAAGGGTCCCCACTAAGGCTTTCACCTCAAATAGCTATGCATTCAATTATGGATTTGAATTACATCTCACCTAATTTGGATATTTATTGGGATAGTTAAACTTTGACGAGAAATAAGCTCTTATTCATTAAGCTAACTATTGTTTAAATTGAATCCTATTTTATGGTTAATTCGACATAATATTAATTTGTACTGTCATCGACTACAATATGGATCTTTCAGCTTAATGCAAAATTACAAATAATATGAGCTATCTTTTAATTAATTATTTATTCATCTTTAAGATATCCAATATACGACTGTTAATTTAACATATTGTTATTTTAATTTAACTAACTTATTTTACCAAAAAATTGTCTAGTTCAAGATACTTTAATTAACTGTACTGGAATTAAATCATGCTAGAGTTTATGTACAACAAAACTTTGTCTTAAACACTCAAGTGAATATTATCAATCCGACCTCATTTAGGATATAATTCAATGCGATAACAAATCTAGCACCTTTATATATTAATTAGTACTAATTTGCATGACTATGAATAATATATTGAATTTGCACTATGTGATTGAATATGTTTAACTAAAATCCTTAGCCAAAAAGAATATTAGTAGATCCTTTTGTAATAACAGGGGAATCAATACATAGATATGGTCTGTAGGAATTTGATCAAACGAAAATCACTGTGTAATTCTTTTGATCTGTTAGTGTAATTAATCACACACACGTACATTATCATAAAATCCATCCTTAATTTACTGCATATGTACATTTCATTATCATAAAAATTGCAGCGTCGGTGAGTTTAAAAAAAAAAAAAAAATTCAAATCTTGAAATACAATTATGAATGGTGCAGAAGAGTGTGCCCCACAGACCGCCAATTCGTTGCTCTACTTAACAAGGTAGTGTCCCTACTAGCCTCTCTGTAATCGCACTTCTCTTCTTCTGCGTGTGAGTGAGTGAGTGTTTTTATGCTAAAAATATCTTCCTCAGTTTCTGTTTACAGACTTACACGGAGAGGGAAAGAGGGGGACCTCTTGCTTGTTTTCAGGTACTTGCAATTTTGAGCTTAAGCGAATTCTTGAAAGAAGCTGTCTATAGATTCACTTTCTTGCTTTTATTCATGATTCCCATTTGATTTTCCGATCTGATTGGGATTTGCTTGGGCCTTTTTGAACTAGGCTTGTTCTAGTTTAGCTTTTGCAGCAACAGTGATTTTTCAGTTACTTATTCTTGTTCAAGAATGCATTTTTCGAACTCAGATCTAATCTAATCAACATTTTACATGCTTGGATTGTTGGTTATACTGTATTTGAGCAGCCACTCTAGATGATTTGAGGTTTTTGCAGTTATGAGTCGAATTAAAGCTGGATCATGATTCAAAAGCTTATCAATTTTGTTTAAATCCTTGTAGTTGATTCAGTTCACTAAGTTACTAAGTTGATCTGTTGCATAATGTTTACTTATAGACATTTGATACATGGTAGGGACTAAGTTTCTTGATGCTGTCCTGAGCAAAAACATGGCAACAACACCAAAGGTTCATTCCTCGGGCAATAAAGGGAGGAGTCGGATTTCCATATTCGTCATCATCGCTCTCTGTTGCTTCTTTTACTTGTTGGGAGTGTGGCAGAAGAGTGGTTCTGGTAAAGGCGATGGTTACGCTATGGAGATGAATAAGCAGCAGGTGAACTGCAATTTCTCCCCGTCTCTGGACTTCGAGAGCCACCATAAGTATGTGGCTTCTGTCGAATCGTCCGAGCCCAAAGCCAAAGTGTTTGAGCCATGTGATGCTAAGCTCACTGACTACACTCCTTGCCAAGAGCAAGACCGGGCCATGAAATTCCCTAGGGAGAACATGATTTATCGAGAAAGGCATTGCCCGCCGGAGGAGGAGGAGAAATTGCGCTGCTTGATCCCGGCGCCCAATGGATACACGACCCCTTTCCCTTGGCCAAAGAGCCGTGACTATGTTTATTACTCTAATGTTCCTTTTAAGAGCTTGACGGTGGAGAAGGCTAACCAGAACTGGGTTGAGTATCAGGGCAATGTATTCAAATTTCCAGGAGGTGGGACAATGTTTCCTCAAGGGGCGGATGCGTATATCGATGAGCTTGCACGAGTCATTCCAATAGCTGACGGCACAGTCAGAACTGCTCTGGACACCGGTTGCGGAGTATGCTCTATATTCCCCTTTGTTTTACTTTTATGTCATGTTTTATTAACTCATAATCTTAGTCCCTATTGTCGGAGTAGGTGCCTTACTCGCTATGATGCCTATTTCTAGGCCTTGATAAGGTTTTCATTGGTTTACAATCAGTTCATTTATATCAGTTTTGTTTTAATTAGGTTGCTAGCTGGGGTGCTTATATGCTGAAGAGAAATGTGCTGCCAATGTCGTTTGCGCCAAGGGACAACCATGAGGCCCAGGTGCAGTTTGCCTTGGAGCGAGGCGTGCCAGCAATTATCGGGGTGCTTGGATCCATAAAACTTCCTTACCCGCCTCGATCATTTGATATGGCACAATGTTCGAGGTGCTTAATACAATGGGCTTCCAATGGTATGCCACAAACCAGGTGTTCTTAAAATATTTTAGCTTCTATGATATCATGTTAATTAGGAAATATATTTTTGAATATTTGGTATTTAAGCAAAAGTATTTCACATGATCAAGCTGAAGCATATATTTTGGAAAATGGAGGCTGGAAAATGTCTTTTAGTAGTTATAAGTTACATTCTTCTCAACATGCATCTTTTGACACTTTTACTTAACAATTCCAAAGTGTTTTAAGAATGATTTGTATAACTTGCTGCTGAGAAATTTTTAAAGACTGTAAGCTTTCACAAAGATATTTTAAAAGGTTGCTATAAATTGATGTGGCAAATAGGTTGTGGGTGGACCGAATAGGATATTGTGGCAAAAAGGTTGTGGACGGAGGCAGTAATTTATTTGGTCAAAGTTGATTTGTTTTTTGATATGTAGATGGCATCTACTTGAAGGAAGTTGATCGAGTTCTTAGACCTGGTGGATACTGGGTCTTGTCTGGTCCTCCGATCAATTGGAAGACATACTATAAGACGTGGAAAAGGACAAAAGAAGATTTGGAGGCCGAACAAACAAGAATAGAAGATTTGGCCAAAAGCCTTTGCTGGGAGAAGAAGTATGAGAAGGGGGATATTGCTATCTTTAGGAAGAAGATCAATGCCAAGTCTTGCAAAAGAAAATCGGCTAACTATTGTGAAGCCTCAGATGACGACAACTTATGGTTAGTTAATCATATCATAAACTTTTTACCTCACCATTTGATTTTGTTTTATTTCTCCATACTGTAGCTTTATAATGCGCCTAACGCTTCATCTGCTGCATCCTTACAGTGATAAGAATGTGTGATATGCTTCATTTTAATTGTGAGTTTATGATATGAGTTCTTACTGAACTTCCTTTGTTTACTTTTCTACTTCCCGTCACGATTCTCAAGGTATAAGAAAATGGAGACGTGTGTAACTCCCTTCCCGGAGGTAGAGAGTCCTACTGAAGTAGCGGGAGGAGAGTTGAAGAAGTTTCCAGCTCGGCTTTATGATGTTCCACCTCGTGTACGCAATGGTGAGGTTCCCGGGGTCACACCCGAATCTTACGAAGAGGACAGCAAGCTTTGGAAAAAGCATGTCGCAGCTTACAAAAAGAGTATTAGATTGCTCGGCACCACAAGATACAGAAACATTATGGATATGAATGCTGGCCTCGGGGGTTTTGCAGCGGCCATGGAGTCATCAAAGCTTTGGGTGATGAATGTTGTTCCGATAATTGCTGAAAAAACTCTAGGCATCATCTACGAGAGAGGGTTGATCGGCATGTATCACGATTGGTAATGTCCGTCCACATTTTTCTCACTTATCAGCATTTTCCAAAAAATGGACGATTTTTCTCTTTCCGTAAGAATCCTTGAGTTGAAGCTCGTTATATGTTTCTTTGTATTTTAGGTGTGAAGGGTTCTCTACATATCCAAGGACGTATGACCTCATTCACGCCAGCGGCTTATTCAAATTATACGATAACAAGTAAGCAATTCAGTAATTTCATGAATCGAAGTGAAAGGGAAAACATATACTTGAGCATGCTCACTCACACCTAAGTAGTCTTCACGCATATCATGTCGTACAAGAAATATAGGGCAGTTTCCTGTTAATAAAATTTCACCCCTCTTACAGTGTGACACAAGTTTTTGTGATCTTAGTCTTGATTGGATAAAATTGGTTGTCTCACACTCATGAGTCACGGCTAGTTTCTCTTCACACTTGAATGTTTTGCTCGAACATTTATCTCTCGATTGAAAATTGGCATGTGCCTGTGCATGTGTGTGTGTGTGTGTGTGTGATATACAGCATACTGAAAGCAGTTGTGAACAATGTAGGTGTGAATTTGAAGACATACTACTAGAAATGGATCGTATTTTGAGGCCGGAAGGGATGGTGATCGTTCGGGATGAAGTGGACGTGATAAACAAGGTGATGAAGATCGCGGGAGGGATGAGATGGGATGTAAAAATGGTGGATCATGAAGATGGCCCTCTTGTTCCTCAGAAGATACTGATTGCAATGAAACAATATTGGGTGGCAGCTGCTGCTGCCTCCAATTCTACTGATCGATGAGGTTATATTGCTTTCTTCAAGAGAGAAAGAGACACTTAAATTAAATCTTAGCAATTATTTACTCAATGAATTTTGGTTTATTTACTTAATTTATCACTATCAACTTGGAGGGTACCATGTTTGTTTATTCAGCAATTGTATCTATATTTGTTTCAAGTTAATGAACAAATAAGGGAAGTTACTTATTTACTGGTGCGATCATCTTTTCATGATTGAGAACTTTCAAGTTGTAACACACCTATTTGATGTTATCTGATTAAAATATCATTAGAATCGATCAATACAGAAGTTTTATGTAGTAGTAGTATATATTTTTAGATTCTTATAATTATAATACAAATATTTTTATTACTATAATCAACCAAGTTTTAATTATTAGAAGCCCGATACTAAGATTGGCTGCATCTTTGAAATTAGGCAAGGCCTGTCTGCAACCAAAATCGTAAAACCCCCTCTTCTTTCTTCTTCCATTTCCGGCAGTCTTCTCATTCTTCGTCTTAATTTCTTCCGACGATTCCTCCTCAAGGAGCGCGCCCTACCGCATCTCGCCTCCGCCAAGTATGCTCTTCTCTCTCTGCTCTTAACTAAGTTATTTAATTATTTACAGAAAACCAAGTCTAACATCTTAGCTTCAAAGGGTACAATTCTAATTTCAAATTGATCTTGTAATGGGTACTCTTTTTTGCTGTCACAAAAATGGCTGTATCAACCTATTGAGAAGAGCTAGCATACAGGAAGCTGCAAAACTTTTGGATAGAAAATGTGATACTAGGATTGTTCTTGGCAGGGAAACCAGAGACCTAACGTGAAACTTGACGCTAGTATTGTATTGTACTGAGTGTTTGGTGAAAGGAGAGAATTATTAGGAATGGATGCAAAAGCGAAGCAGAAAGCATCGTTTCGAGCGAAGTTGAGCGCGCAAAAAAAGGAAAAGCAGCGGATTGATTCTCCCCTTGTAAGGTATTGCGTCTGCTTGATTTGAATGCGGGTTTGGTTGTGTAATTTTAATGCGTGATTTATTTGTTGATAAATCAAGTACTTTTGTCATCAACCCCTGGATTATTTTTCACTTCTTCAAAATTGCAACTATGTTGTTTGTTTAGTTATTTAAGAATATGAAGAACTTTAGACACTTAATAGATTCAGTGGTAGTGGAGTACTTATTTTTACAGTGTTTGTCCAATTGCATTTTGATGTCGAGCATGGAGATCAGATGAAATTGTGAAATCTATGATTTGTGAATTTTAGTGATGCAGAGTGACGTACTAACTTATTGTGTTGAGAGAAAGTTGAAATTTTTTGGTGAGCTTGCATTCTGGTCCTTTGGTTCTGTTTGCAGAGTAAAGTCTTTGTGGATTTATCATAGTTTGTTAGGAATATTTTGATTGAAACTGCTTTTAAGTGATTGTGAACTTTGGGTTACAAAATATATATGCGCCTTTTTTATTAATTTCCCTAAAATGACGTCCTTTGCCATTTGTAATGCAGGTATAATGAACATGATCAACCCATGTGTAGAGTCTGTGATATGGTTATCAAATCTGAGCAGCTTTGGCCTGCACATCAAGCATCTCGCAAGCATCACGAGGTAAACTATTGTGATTGTGATATAAAGTTTTGATGAATTAATAATATAAAAATTTTTAGTTGAGCTGAAAGTATGAGTGTCATAAGAGAGGGGGCACCGTGCCGGGTCATTGGTTCAGTGAAGTTTGCATGTTTCTGCTAATAATAACCATTCATCTTATAGGGATATAAGCATGATGTGTGCTTCTAGCTTGCCCCCGTAAATCGTTTGGCATCAACATGCATCATCGATGTTCTTAACTTCGTACCTGCCATTTTATATATTGGCAAAGCAAGTTATGCTTCATGAAATGGATTACTGAATAATCTTTTTGAGATATTGATCCTCAAAGCACCATTTCAAGGGTAAAAAGGTAGAAAGTGTGAACCTCCCGCTTTTCAAGTCTTATGTGGAACTCACTATCTGGTTTGTGGATGTATAGGACATAATATTGGAGCATTGAGATACTTTTATGGTTTAAAGGTTTTGTTGGTTAGTGTTTGATGTTTCTTGTGTAATACTAGGTCTTAAGTTGATTAAGGTTTGACTTGTCCACTGGAGGATGAGAAATGGAAGACAATTACATAGTTCTTTTTTTTGTTCTACATCTCCCGAGGAAGCTCAGTCCCTCTTTTATTTTCTCACCGTGCAAGAGTAATGGTTGAAAATCTTCAATCCCATGTACTCACTTCATTATCCATTAGGATGTCAGCTTCTACGTGATTTTATTTTGTTCCAAACCTTCTTCTATACACACTATTTCATACGGGATATAGAAATCAATATTTCATCTCTTACACAACTTTGCAGTTGCATTTCGATTTAACATTGCCTGAGAACAATCAGCTTGCAATAATTTGCATATTTCTCCCTTACTTTTCATAGTTTCTGGGCCTTTAGAAGTGATGCTTTTTATTACTCCTATTAAAATATACTAGTTACTTTCACTTGAATTATCCTTCATCGTTTCTCTGCTTGTTCAGGCAGTTGAAAAGTACAAAGCTAGTGGTGCTGCTGCAAAAAATCGGGCAAATAATGCTAAATCTGAGTCTGCTAAAGATTTACCAACTAAACCTGAGTCATCCAGAGATTTGAATGCTAAACCTGAACCTTCTGTTGCCTTGCCTAAACAACGATCATCTACTCTGCCACCTGGGTTTTTTGATGATCATGATACAAAGAGACAAAAAATTGGTAAGTACTCCCTCTGTCCGCGAATAGGAGTCCCTTTTTTCATTTTAGTCCGTCCGTGAATAGGAGTCCCGGTTCACTTTTACCATAAATGGTAATAGGATCTAGTGTTGTCAAAAACGCGCCCGGGGCGCGCTCGGGGCGCGGGTCGCCATGATCGAGGCCGGCTTCGCCCCAACATGGGTGAGCCGAGCGAGATGCGTGGGGCGGCGTCGGGGCGCGCTCAAGGCGGTCGGGGCGCGCTCTGGACGGTCGGGGCGACTGGAGCGAGAGACGGAACTAGCGTAGGCCAAGCCCCCGCCGCTTACCTGTTGCCGTCTGCCCTGGTTCGCCGGTAGGCTGCATATTTTTTGCTTTTACACAGAAAAAGAAAGAGGGAGGGGAGACGAGACAGAATAGAGAATAGAGAGAGAGATAGAGGGTCAATAATTGTTTATTTCTATTGTTTATTGTTTATAGTACTCCAGCAATTTACATTGGGTCAGTTTACATTGGGAAACAAAATTACATTGGATCAGAGATAGGGATAGAGATAGAGGGTCAGCTTACATTGGGAAACGAAATTACTTTTTATTGTTTATAGTACTCCATCAATTATTGTTTATTTCTATTGTTTATTATTTGTATAAGTAATATATTTTATTAATTTCTTATATTTATAATTCTAATATAATATTATAGTACTCCATCAATTATTGTTTATTTCTATTGTTATTATTTGTATAAGTAACATATTTTTATTAATTCCTTATATTTATAATTTAAATTTAGGTTTATATAAAACTAATTTAGTAATCTTTAGAACATCACAATCTCTATTTATGGAGCTTTTCATTTTACCTAATTTTGTTTTATGAATTAAATGAAGAGAAATAAAATAATAATTTATTATTTCTTCCAATCTTTCATCTTTTTCCAAAATGATTCTATTATAAAATCCATTAATTAAATATTATAATAAGTAAATTGATTATAATTCCTCCAATAATTCTTTTCTACCCAATGTCAAAATTGAACTTTAAAAATATTTTTTTCCTGTTATGTAAATATAAGTATTTATATTATAGTGAATTATCTTTAATCATTATTATTACTAATATATAAATAATAAATAATTATGCGCCCCGATTCGTGGGTCCCTCGCCCAGGCGCCCCATCGCCCCGCGACCCGGGGTCCAGCCTCATCGCCCCGGACCGACCCGCGACCCTAACAACACTGATAGGATCCCATCTTCCACTAACTCATTCCACTAACATTTTATTTAAAACTAATATATACAAGTGAGACCCCTATTCCACTAACTTTTTTCCACTCACTTTTCTTAACATTTCTTAAAACCCGTGCCGTCCTTAAATGGGACTCCTAATGGCTGACGGAGGGAGTATCTATTATGGAATTTTGATGATTTCTCTTTCAGCGTCAGACCATTAGTAAAGTAAGTGAATAGTATACTTGTATTTGGCATCTTCGTATTTTAATCTTTACATCTGTAACCAAGGGGAGGCTTAATATTTTACTTTGAATGGATACACGACCTTTTGTGTACAAGCTATTGACATTTTGACTGTTCTGGCTTCTGATCAAGACATCAAGTTGAGATCTACTTTTGTTGGCATTGAAAGCTATGGATGGCTGTTTTAATTTTTGATTGATGATGGGCTAGAAATAATTTATGTGCCACATATTATGCAAACCAATGAAGTAACATATGATTTATATGAGAAAGGATTTTTAATGCTAATAACTGATGCAGAACAGGTTAAATTCTCGAAGGAGGATTGGATTGCTTTCTAGATTATGTTGATCAAACAATGTTTTCTGCCAATAAACTATATGTGACTTTCTTCCTTGTTTTCAGAAAGGGAACCCAGGAAGTTTGGAAACCCTGATTCAGTGGATGATTCTGTGCATATAAAGAACCAACTTGCCGAGGCTTCTGTCTCAGGGAATGCGATCAACGGATCATCGACTGCTACAACTGAGGACATGGGACAACTGGGGCTTCAGGCTGCCAATGATTTTAGGCAGGTGTCAAAACCAGCCACTGGATTAGAATCTAAGCAAGCCAAAGGAGCACTCCCTGCAGGATTTTTTGATGACAAAGATGCTGAATTACGTGCACGGGGAATCATACCTGTCAAGCCTGATGTTAAGTGAGTCCTGTTTTGGTTTGTTTTCGGTATCTGGTTATGATTAACGATTGATGGTATGGTGGTCTTTTAGAATATACTTTGCATGAGTAACTGCTTACTTAAGCATGATTTTTGTTTTTTCTTTTATGGAGTAGCACAAAATCTACAAATGTAAATTGTGGTGAAGAAATGACAATAGTTATGTTCTTAATTGAACCCTGCTAAGAAAAAGAGGCTTGACATTGGGAATCGCAAAATTTGATTTGATTCCATTGATTGTTTATATAGCAGTGATGCATAATTGCCTTAATTAAACTAAGATATCATCATGATTTTTTTGATGAAATCTTGCATTTCTTTGCTTACTTAATTCTTGGGATTCTATATGATGGCTTTTTCTTGGGCGATTTATGTGAGAATTCTGCTGAAATTAGTGCCAGAAATTTCTTGATCGACACGTGTAACTTATGCTGAATGTAACTACCCGTACTGGTTTTCATTAATTGAATTTGTTTGTTGAAGAGCACCATTTTGCTCTTGCATCTCCATTAACTATATGTCTTTCACGATTCAGTTTAACTAACATATAGTTAATTACCAAAATGGCAGGGATGAATATAAGGAGTTCGAGAGATTGATTAAAGATGATTTACAGGAGATAGATAATCGTTTGGAGGAAGAAGAGGTCAGCCTCCACCCTCTCGCCCTCCAGTAGACTAGATACAATATCTTGAAGTCAAATTCATAGACCGAACGACCCTATCATATGTTATGTGCATTGATGAGTTGTGCCATTGACATATTATTGTTGCTACTGTTACAGTTTGATGCAGCTGAAAATATTGAAGAGGAGGAGATGGTTGAGCAAAGGTAAATTATTAATCTTATTAGGATACAGGTCTATTGAGCCTGCAATGTAGCTCTAACAATGTTAGCTATCTTCTTCATTCATAGGAACTACGTTGATAGGGTTGAGATGTTAAGAAGGAAGAAGCTCGAGATTAGTGCTTCCAGATCTGCTATTACTCCTAAGAGTAAGGAAGTCGCACGCAAGGATTCCAGCCATGATGACTCGTCCAGTGATGATGAGGATGAAGAGAACTTTAAAGTCGATTGGAGAGCTAAGCATTTTTAGGCACACTTCCTCTCCGTTGCAGGTGATCATCTCCATGAGCATTCATGTATCTTGGTTGCTCTAAAAGCCTAAAAAGCCTTTCCTCTTTAAGAATGAAAAATCACTTCAGTTATTAGGGAATCGTAAGCTTGTCAGCATATCTTGCAGTAACAAATTTGCTATACATGGAAACTGTGTCACGATTTTCTGATATGTTTTTGGATGAAATTGCTTTTTTGGGAACAGATTGGTTACTTAGCATCTAGCCAACCGCCATGATAACCGTCTCAACGATTATCAATCAGGGTTTGAAAATTTTCGCTTATATACTTGATTAATTGGAAAATTATTATTTTAGTTAATATAATTGAATCAGTATATCAAATAGCTGGATGGGGAGCTCTATTGGTGTAGATGGAAATGCTGAGAAATGGGATAGTTTATCTGAATTATGCTTTTGCTAAATCAGTATAACCGAAAATCGTTAGTTAGATCGAGAGATCTGTGGCCTATTGAAAGGATCTTATGAATATTCCAGAGATCGATTGGATTCCATTAGTTACGATGATATGAACTTTTAATTGTTTTTGTATTGGGTTTATATAACCCTTTATCAGTAATTAAATATTTTACTAATATTTTAATTTGTATTTAACTTTTGTTAGAGGTATCAGACAACTTAGAGTCGAGGATTTGAATGGTTATCATGTTATGTAACTTAGGAATTTATCATGCTATTGTGTAATTATCATGCCGTGCCAACAAAAAATGTATTGTATTGCTATCAAGTTCGTGTTGTATCTGAGCTTGCGTAAGTTGAGTTTGTGTGGGGCATATCTTTAACAAATTGTGTCTATGTGCTTGACCTTATAGCATCGTATTGTGTCGAGTTATCGTATCAATCCGATAATGACTTGACACTTACGAATTGTCAACCCTAAATTAAATTCTAATTTGTAGGAGTCTAGATGTACAATACTTAAACAATAAGTAAATTTCACAAATTAATTTGCAATTTAATTACTACTACTATGCTACTACGATTGTTAAGTGTAGTTGAATATATGATACTGTTACGGACGTTCTCCGTAACGAGGCCGGATGGCTAACTTCTCGGAGAGATAAGGTGATCGAACCTTCGACGTGCTCGAAGGAAAGCTCACGAATTGCTGATTTTCGGACGTTCTCCGATGAACAACAATTTGGAAACGAAATATGATATTCTTGTTACTCAAGACAAGTTTGTGGAAAATAATATATTCATTGAATGAATAAAATGATAACAAGCTCTCCTATTTATAATACTAGAATACTACTACCCTAACTTAATGAACAAGAAACAAATATCTAAACAAATATGGGAAAGATATGATGAATAAGAGAAAACTAAATAATTAGAAGATCCTAAGAGATATGACCATTGACGAGAGTTGAAAGCAAAAGCTTTAGCAAGGCGTCTCCTCCTGGATCAAACATGTATCGAACAACTGAATGTCTCCATTTATCACCTTTGTCAAAAATCAACAAAGGAGACCCAATGTTGGCAAAATTCCATGCCAAAACGAAAAGCTTGTTCACGCCTCTCAGAAAGCTCAAACATGGCGTGTCATTGCGCGGAGGGATTAACCTCGCATCGGTGTCGAGCGATGTTGATCGAGGATTCAGACGTGTAGCATCCCTAACATGCAAATCCCCATAGATACAGGCAATCTCCTTCCCATGTATTGAAAAGGACGGTGCAACTTTATTTCCAACTAATGCACATAGATAAGCACCACCATTTTCACTAAAACAATTCTCAACAACATCGGGAGATGTCATTAGAGCAGCATCGAGAGATGCGACGACGTTCTTCACTTCCTCAATGGAATCAACCTCCTCGTCGCCATCTAACAATGTTTCTTCCTCTCCAGGGCTGCACGACGGAGAGATCATAGCTGGTGGAGGCAGTTCATCTATCAATCCGCTCTCCTCTCCGCTGTCGTCGTCGGGGCTGCAAGACGAGACTATTGGGGGCAGATTCAAAGATGGGACAACAGCTATAGCGGGCAGTGACGCTGCTGAACGGCAGTGGCTTGTCATGCTCCAGCAAGATGACGAGCGTTGTGGTGGTGGTGGCGGGACAACAATGACAGTTAGTTGTGAGTTGCTAGATGGGTCGCGGTGGACATCAGCGTCCTCATCATATCCATCAGAGTCACCATCATAATCAGGGTAATATATGGATGCGATCTCTTCATAATCCAAGTTACCCATCGACACCCAAGCGCCCGGCGGGTCCCAACATGATGGTTGGCGAGAAGACTCGTACTGCAGCTGCAGAAATTGATGAAGCGGGAACCCCCTGTACGTGGATGGCGGTCCATAGTCGAAGGGTTGATAGTGCTCGGGCAGTTTATAACGAGTTTGGTGGAGGTGGTACGGACGGCGTCTATCCGGCTGATATGGAGGAGGAGGTGGGTACCTATCCGACTGGTGGTGTTGTGGCCGCCGGTACGTAGGCTGGGTGTAACGTCGGTGCTGCTTGTCCCAATCAGCGCCGCCACGATCAGGAAGACCGTAAGGTGGTTCCGGATCAGGCCGTTGTGGCGGTCGAAGTTTCCCCAGTCGCCGGTCGTTCGCGTTCATACGCGACTCCAATTTGTCCACCCGTCGATCCATACTGTCGAGGCGTGCATTTAATTTATCAAACCCTATATGCAGCGCCGGCGTCGCTTCCCTCGTCGGCCGTTCTGACGTAGATGGGCCATGGTATGTTGACGTCATGAGTACCGGATGAAAGCACAAGTTGTTACGGACGTTCTCCGTAACGAGGCCGGATGGCTAACTTCTCGGAGAGATAAGGTGATCGAACCTTCGACGTGCTCGAAGGAAAGCTCACGAATTGCTGATTTTCGGACGTTCTCCGATGAACAACAATTTGGAAACGAAATATGATATTCTTGTTACTCAAGACAAGTTTGTGGAAAATAATATATTCATTGAATTCTTAAAGTGATAATAATAACTCCTATTTATAATGCTACTGACTTAATGAACAAGAAAATAAAGATATAGAAATAGATATGCAAATCCCTAATATATCTAAACCAAATAATAATAATAGAAAAAAGGATCTAAACAAAATATGAAAAAGAGGCTCGTATCAACTCCCCCGCAGTTAAAATCCACCTTGTCCTCAAGGTGGAAACCACGAAGCAAGGGCGAGAGACGAACGCAGAAGCTTTGGCGAGGTATCTCCTCCTGGATCAAACGCCCACCGAACAGCTGAACGTCTCTCTTCATCACAGCCATAAAAAATCAACATAGGAGACCCAATGTGGTCGGCAAAATTCCACGCCACAACGACAAGCTTGTCCATGCCTCCGAGAATGTTTGAATCCAGCATGTCATTGCGCGGAGGGATCAACCTTGCATCGGTATCGAGCGATGTTGATCGATGATTCATACTTGTAACATCACTGATACTCAAATCCACACAGACACCAATAATTATGCACCAACCGGTGTAGGCACTATCTCCTTTCTTGCCCCAACAATTCTCAACAATAGATTTGGATTGCACTTGAACAACATGGGGGAATGAGGCGATGACCTTCAGCACTTCCTCTGTGGAATCGTCCTCCTCTTCATATGCCTCTTCCTCATTCCTTTTACTTGAATCATGAAGACCATCATCGTCATCAATTTTATCCACCTCTATAGCTCGTACTTCATCATCTACTAATTTCTTCTCATTGAGCCGCAAGTCAACTTGATTCAACACTTTTGCATCACCCTCAATTCCCAAGTATTTCTCTTCACAAGAAACAAGCTTCGTAGCGGAGTGGAGGCTCGGGGAACGCAGGCAGGAGGGCGGGCGTTGGAGCAGGGGCTGCTTCACAGTCGTGGGCAATTCGAGGCAGGCCTCAGCTTGACGGAGGTGAGTCGTAGGATGGCCGCAGGATGGCGATCGTTGCTGATCCATGTGTAGCGGCGGGGGCGGCGCAGCAGGGGCCGGTGGCGCTGCGCAGCGGTGACTTGGCTGTGGTTGTTGGTCGAGCACGTGCTGTGGATGTGCGGGGGTACGGGGGCTTGGGAACGTGGGGTGCAGGTGCCGGTTCCGGGTTTGGGGCTGCTCTCGCTGCTGGCCAGTATACGCGCTAGGTGGGAATCGTGACGGCACGTCTGAATCAGCGTGAAGAAAGCCCCGGGGGCCGAAAGAGGGGCGCGTCGTGTGTTTTGATGCGGGAGTGTCCGATGTCCCACGATGCGTCGGGCCATAGAACAGTTCTGGCTCTGGTACCGGCTGTGGCGGTGGTTTCGGCAGCGGAGGAGCGCGAATCTCTCCCACACGACAACCAGATGTTCGGGAGGGCTGATCCCAGGAAGTCCGACGACGCCTCGATCCGGAATAGAAGTCCACATAGTGTTGTTGTTCGGACTCGTCCATCCCCAGGTATCGGTCCTGCGGCCTGTCCCAGCACGTGCGGTGCCGAGGCTCGGGGCGATTGCGGTACGGCGCCCGATGAACGTTCTGCTGCGGAAGACGGTCGTCGCGCCAATGTAATGCGCGGGCAGCGTCTCGTCGATGATGGATATCCCCACCACGGTCTCGTCGTCCGTGGATGAAAGGCCGGTGGACATCGTCTTCTGCCGCCCAAGCGTCGCGTGGGGAGTGATACCCTTCGTCATCAAGTTCATCCGAGAAATAGTGTGGATCATGTTCGGGCGCTTCCAACTTCTCCAGCCTGAGTTCCATTCTGTCAAATCGCGCCAAGATCTTCTCCAACCCGGTGGAGGAAATCGCGGCCGTTCCTGCCACATCGTGCGGTGCCTCGGTGGCCGCCTGGAAATCGCACCGCGGATATCGCGGCTGATCGTCGCCGCGTGAAGCGCTTGTGGACGCGCGGCGCGAAGAGTCTCCGATGAGGACATGTGCATTGCCTTCGGTACGGAGCCCCGTCGGCGGTATACGTTCATCCGATCCAGCCATGGCGAGTACGCAATGGCTGACGGCGGAGGGATGCTGAGCTCTCAATGAAAGCACCAGTTGTTACGGACGTTCTCCGTAACGAGGCCGGATGGCTAACTTCTCGGAGAGATAAGGTGATCGAACCTTCGACGTGCTCGAAGGAAAGCTCACGAATTGCTGATTTTCGGACGTTCTCCGATGAACAACAATTTGGAAACGAAATATGATATTCTTGTTACTCAAGACAAGTTTGTGGAAAATTATATATTCATTGAATGAATAAAATGATAACAAGCTCTCCTATTTATAATACTAGAATACTACTACCCTAACTTAATGAACAAGAAACAAATATCTAAACAAATATGGGAAAGATATGATGAATAAGAGAAAACTAAATAATTAGAAGATCCTAAGAGATATGATAGATATGATCGTATCAGATACATGTCTCATCTCTCATTGGATTGCGACCCGCCAGCTTCGCCACACTCATGTTACGCAATAAGAGAACCGGTTCGCTTTTTTGTGGTCTGTAAACAAAAATTAGTGTATTTATTTTTTGGCAATATGATTACCGTTCGTTGAGTAAATTTTGGGTTTATGGTTGTTGAGGATTAATTTAGCAGCTTAGAGCATGGGCCCGGATGGGTGCCGCATTGATGGGGCTAGATTGCGGTGCCACTGCAGGCGCGCGCTTACATCCCAACCGAATGGCCTGAATATCAAGTTATCAACCACGGGAGGGGCAGGTAGGCAGGCATGGACTGTTCTGAAGCCTTAGCTATTTTTTATTAATTAATTTAATTTTACTTTTTCCGATTTGTTAAACCTTAATTTTCTAAATTTAAAATTAGAAATTTCCTTCTATAAATACCTACACTAAAATGCGATGTCTCACCAAAATCTCAAAACTTTGATTTTCTATTTTGGCAATAAATTTAGATTCCCCGACTTTTAAATTGTGTAATTTAGAAAGCTAACTTATACACAGTTTAGGAATTTAAATTACAAATTGTTATCCATTTATTTTGAGTTTGTAAAAATAAATTTTTTAATAAATATACGTATGAAATTGAATCAAGATACTCTGCTCCGAAATCCTACTCTGACTGAAATACACCTCGATTCAGAAACTGTGATATGGCTGGATGAGAGTAAAACTTAATAAAAATGAAATATTAATTGTTTGGTGAATCAATAAAAGTCAAGGAAAGAGAACAAGAACAGGGAATCAGATTGAAAAAGAAAAAGAGGGCAAGAGGGATGAGATTGGTTACGATGAGAGCGCCCCTATTGTCGTAAAAACAGGCGGAGCAGACGCCCCTATTTGCGAGCATGGACCACTCAACACATCCCTTTCAAAACTTGCCTGAAGGATCATCCTTTTGTAATCACGCCCAATACCCTCTCTTTTTTTCGCTCTCGATGTGGGACAGTGGAAGGAATAATGCTAATGCATGCCTCTCATTTAAATCTGCTACAAATGAACTGAAACACTTTGATTTTATTAGTACAACAGTGATCTCACTGTCACACTACTTAATTACAATCTGGTTATTTTTATAAAGACTCAGAAGGGTTGTAACTTGTATTGTGAGATAGGAAGAAGGAATTCTATGGTTATTTTATAAAGACGACAAAAGGTCTGAATTAGATTTCATTTTAAATCTTTTTAGATTGGTTGTGAGCTGGAAGACTAGCTTACAATCAATAAGCCGAATACATTGCATTGATTAAAAAAAGCTATGAAGGAGAGTTTCTGGTGGAAAGGTATCCTTGCAGATTTTATAGTAGTTCAGAACATATGAATTGTGATAGTATATGTTTGGCAAAGCACCAAACCTTTCCTGGAAGGAGCGAGCATATAGACATACTACTACAATTCAGTGGAGAATGGACAATTAAGGATTGCAAAGGTGTCAACAGAGCACAATGCCTCTGACATGTACCAACTTCAAAATTCAAATATTGTTTGAAGTTGATATATAGACTTAATGAAATGTTGAGGCTTGATAGTATTGAAGAAGGTAACCATTTATTCATTGCTCTGCTCATCCAAGGAGGTAGGAGATTTGTTATGACTACTTATTTGATACATGACTAAACTATGCAAAGCGTATATTAGTCGAAGAGTTGTATAGTAACTTGTTTTGTGACATTGACTAAGAAAAACAGGTTAATATAGAGAAACAGATTCATAAAGAAAAATAAGTGTTACATAAACAGGACAAGAGGGATCAGATGGTTGAGTCGAGAGCGCCTAACTGTCGTAAAACAGGCGGAGCAAGACACCCATCTCGCATATTTAATTCTGCGAGGATTTACCACTCATCACATCCCCTCAAAACTTGCCTGAAGGATCATGATTTTCCACTAAACCATCATTACCGTTTTATAATCACTCCCACTGCCCTCTCTCTTCCACTCTCGATGTGGGATGAATGAATATCTGCACTTGATTGAGATTCTACTTCTTTTTTTCCACTGCTAGATATTTCAAAGAAATCGTGTGATCGTACGTTCGTATTAGCCTGAATCGACTATAAAATAAACAATATGTTTGATTTAATACGAACACCA
The DNA here is from genome assembly GCF_004379255.2 of Salvia splendens. NCBI lineage: Eukaryota > Viridiplantae > Streptophyta > Magnoliopsida > Lamiales > Lamiaceae > Salvia > Salvia splendens. The sequence continues at coordinate 13,313,358 of NC_056046.1, forward strand.
ATCATGTAAGACACATATTCTTTTTTGCCCAGGGGATCCAAATCCTAAGTTGTATAGTTGTATTAACGCGTTTGAAGAAACTTTGATAACCCGCCCGCGCTAAGCAAAGGACAAGCCATGTTGCCAACCTTCATCATTTCCATTGCCTTCAGAACCATAATGTAAATAAAGCAATTGAAGTTATACTACTCCATATCATATGCATCTGTACCATAATAAATCAGCAAAACCAAGTGTTGGTATTATGCTTTTAGTTACAATTCCAGAATAAGTAGCCAAGGATGTCTAAGAATTTTGAGCCTGCATAAAAATCTACCGGCAACAAATAATTTCAAGATTTTTTCATAAGACAATCGGTTTCCGGAACTCATCTTCTTACAAAATTCATTATTTCTTTGTAGTTAAATGACAAGTTTTTTTTAACCAGAAAACATAAGACTCACCGGTAGGCAACGCAATGAGTTGTCTGCAAAATTTGTAAGAAGGCTGAAGGCATAGGTAAATAGGTTGGCGTTCCTCCTAATTCAATTACCAATAGAATATCCATTTTCAGATGCATGTGATGTATATAAACACACAAATATACTACTCCATAAAAGCACAAACTCCAAAAGTTATAGCATAAAATATATAGATGAATTTAGGTTATACTACTAATTACCAAATTCATTATTTTAATGGTCAAGTCAAGTTCAACCTCCCACTCCTGGCGACCATCTTCTAGGCGCGTTGAGGCCGAATATGAAGCCTCGGGATTAGGCGTTGGAGCGATGCTAAGCCAAGATGGACGGGCAATAGCATTCTTTAGTGAGAAATTGTAAGATGCCAGATTGAAATACTCCACTTATTTATGCAATAATTCATGCATTGTATTGGAAAGATAACTTTGAAGTGTCCCAAGTAAGTTGGGAAAAGAATATGTGGAGTCCCAAGTATGTTGGGAAGAGAATAATATTTATAATGTGGAGTTCCAATAAGTATAGTTCCTAGGTATATTAATATGGAGAGTCCTATAAATACCTATGTACTATGTATCAATAACAACAATTCAAATCAATCAAAATGTAGTCTTCAAGAGTTCTTCATTTTTATTTTCCACATTTTACTTTTCAACACATTGGACCATTGGATCCATTACCTCCTACCTAGAGAGTTCGTATTATATTATGATCATGAGGCTTTGAAATACCTCAAATGCAGAAGCTCAACGCTCGATATGCCAAATGGGTTGAATTTTTACAAGCTTTCCAAGTTTTAATCAAACATAAGTCAAGCAAATCAAATCAAGTGGCTGACTTTGGATCGTCAACCTATGGTTCTCTCCACCATAACAACTTCAGTAGTGGGTTTAGAACTTTTTGGAAGAAAGAGCCAAAATTTTAAAATAAAAATTAAATGAAAAATTAAATTACAATTATAACTTTTTGGAATTAATAATATATGAGAAAGAAAAGAGTCAAATCCCAAAATAAACCGGCATGAAAAATTAAATTACAACTACAACTCTTTGCAAAGAAAAGAGTCAATCTCCCAAATTAAAAATGACATAAAAAATTAAATTATAGTTACAACTTTTTGCAATTAATGGCATGTTGACTCTTTCTTCCTCATATCATTAATTGCAAAAGGTTGTAACTGTAATTTAATTTTTCGTGTCATTTTTATTTTGGGATTTTGACTCTTTTTTACCGCATATTATTAATTGCAAAAAATTACTATAATTTTTCATGCTAAATTTTATTAATTGCAATTTCAAAAAATATTTGTGTTTGTTAACAGCGCAAACAAAATTTTGCATTTGCACCGTTAAAAATCACAATATGCAAGAGTTCATGATATAAAATTGTGCAAGAAGTCCAATATTGAAAATCGCAATCCTCAAGAGTTCATGACTATAGAATTCCATAAAATACACACTAACTTCAAAACTAAATTTGGCGATGATCGTTTCTTGTTAGTTTGGAGGATATGTAGGAAGTGCATCCTTCTTATCTTTATATTTTGTTATTGTTGAAATTTTTTATTAAAAAAAAGTTATTATGTGAATACTAGTAATTATATAGATTTATTTTGTTTCATAGTGTAATAAAGTTTGCTAAAAAAGTCTTTTCGATTCAATTGACCCTTTATATTCTTGTTTTATTAGCATTGGTTGTAAAATAAAGAGAAGACTAATGTGTTAATTAGGTAGAATGAAGGGAGTTGATTCTTCAAATCAACATATTCTTCTTATTTCTTCTATTGTTATTGATAATGAAACATATATGGTGAGTATTGTTTTTTTTGTACTAATATATAAATGTTGGTTGCCTATTCACTCCCCAATTTATATTTGATTATTCGAAAGGTTTTTTTAATGGATGAAAAATGTAGATATCTAAAATTTCTCAATTTAATGCACAATAAGAAAAGTCATTTTGCCAACTTGCGATTGTGCCTAGGTGCACACAAAAAAGAAATTATTCATTATAATTAATACCAGTTTTAAACCTCTAAATCTCCATTTTATTTATGTATAGATGATCAATATTTGCGTTGAACATGATATATGACATTTTAAAGAAATGTTAGAGAAGGCCACGCACCACTTCCTCCATGTTGAAGGAGCAATCAAAGACTGACGTCAAACATGATTTAAGGAACCAGTTTATCGCAATATTCTAGCAATTGAGGTGGGTAATATTTCCACACGAAGCACTTTTGAAGATGCAAAGTTGCTTAGGAGTTCAAAAAATGTTGATACTTAAAGTGACAATATTATGGAAACTACCATCATCATCAATTTATAACATTTGTAATACCTTTGTAAGCGAAAGAGGGGAGCGGTGGGAGGCGCGGTGCATTGTGGGGAGGCCGCGATGCAAGCGCCGGCCGGGCGGGTAATGAATTTCTAGCTACCAAATACCTATTTATTGTTCACACAAATATATGAGGATCTTATTTCAAAACCTTTTCTCTTGATCCATTTCCCAAAATCATTTCTCTTTCCTCACTTATATATAGTTGTATTTACATAAATAACGTAATATTGGAACTCCCCATTAAATGTTTTGATATAGTAACATTTTCTCTAGCAAATTAATAAAAGTCATTACTTCTATTTTGAGAACTGCCGCATTGAAAGATTGTTTTAATGAAAATGTTAAAAGACATTAATTTTAACAAATGTTTCAAGGTAAAAAAATCGGTAACTGCTAAAAATATTTGAACTTTGCACCAACTGTATAGTCTGTATTTGTACTAAAAAGTTATATTACATGAATTTAAATAAATTACAATGGCATTTTTGTGATTTCTCCCAAAACTTTCATGTTATATATGTATAGAGGTAAGTTTTGGAGAAAATAACAAACATGCCATTATGAAAATTTTTAATAACATTATTGAAGTTAAAATGTAGGAGTAGTATTTATTTTCATAATAATTAGAGGAAGTTGAAGTGATTTTTTTAATTTTAAATTTTGTAACCATGTTAGTAACAGCGTAATATACTAAATTCAAATAGATGTGAACGTTAAATTAGTAGTACTATTGAAATTATGATTCTTAGCATAATGAATATTATGATAATAGTATAAAATAAAATAAAAAGTAAATTCCACTTTAACTGCTATAAAATAAAAGCGTATGTTATAAAATCATGTAATAAGTGGGAGAGTCAAATAGTTTTTTAATTATTATGATGATGAATTGATGAGGAAGTGAAAAGGTTTGTAGAAAAAAATTGATTATTATGATGAATAAATGGAGAAAGTGAAAAAAGTTTTGGAGTAGATTTTGATGCTTTAATTTTGGAGTATAAATATGTAGCATCTGAGGGATACGAGATATGAAAAACAAACCAAACAGAGAATGGACATGAGATTGTGGTTCATACTTTATGATATTTTCAATCATTTGTAATTCTAAAAGGATGAGAAATTATAATCATTTAGCTTAGGAGTGCCTGAAATTGAACATAACAGAAAATGGATCGGTAACAAAAAGAAACCAAAATAAACTAAGCTTAGTTGATAGTATTTTTTTTCTAAATTGTAATATTGATAATTAAATCCGATTCATATGATTCTTTTTTCAGTTTAATTTGAAACCCCTACTAGTAATAAATTTAATTATCACTTCTTTAATATTTTACTGTTTTATAATTTGGAGTGGATCTGTGGTGGGAACACAATAGGGGCTATTGTGGTGCAAAACGCAGCGTTTCATATAATTACTCCATCTCCTTTCTTTTCATCTAAGTTTATATTTGTACCATCCATAAGTTAGTTGAACAATAATTTTGGTTTACACTTATTTATTGCACCACTCCCGTCTACACACTCTACAAAGATGAAATCGGAATAATTTTTCACTTTGCTGAATAGTGAACTTAGTTATAGTACTAAAATTTGTCATTTAAACTTATTTTAGGTTATTATTATAAATCAATGAATATTTTGTTATTTTAAAATTATAGTTAGAGCTTATACGTGGAATATTGTTATAAATTAATGTTATATTTCAATTCTAATTTATTTTGACTAAACATTCACCCACTCTGTCCGTAAATAGAAGTCTTATTTCTTTCTGGCATTGACTTTAAGAAATGTTAAGAAAAGTGGATGGAAGAAAGTTAGTGGAATGAGTCTCACTTATACATATTAGTTTTAAATTATATGTGAGTGGAATAAGTTTGTGGAATGTGGAGCCTTTTACCATTTATAGAATAATGAACCGGGACTCCTATTCGTGAATGGACCAAAATGACAAAACGAGACTCTTATTCGCGGACGGAGGGAATATCAAATTTTGAAAACACATTTCTGTAAGTAACTATACAAATTAGTTTGACACTACACGATAAATCGATAACGACCAGAACATGATATTACACTATTACACAGTTAAAGTGTTATAACATGGTCAAAACTTTACCCGATTTAAATCTAAACAATAGTACTAATATTAAGTAAATTATTATTAATTTAAAAATTCTAATTATTATAGGATAACTCAAACCCAACCCGAAATCACCGGGTTTTTACTGCGTCGACCCGATATGAACCCAAAATCCAGTAAAGCTTGAGCCAAATTCATTATATTCATTCGAATTTGTATCGAATTATCGTGTCATGTTAATAATTGTATGTCCTAATAATAATAGTTAAATATGTAAAATTTAAATGAGCATGCAGGTGAATATAAAATTATGAAATGTTAATTAGTAAAATAAATAATCCATAAATTTTAATTATAGTTCAATGGTAATGAATCGCTATTTAAATAAAATCATGGTTCAACGTGAACCACTTAAAATATAGATTACTAATTTAGTTGGATTAGTTGATGCAGCTTGTGTTAAAGCAATTTAAAGAGATTAAAGTTTGATGAAAAAGTTGAGACAAAAAGCCATCATTTTCTTTGTAGAATGTAGAGTAACCAAAATCATTATTTAAATAGGGGATGAAGCAATTGAATGAAATGTCAGCGTTTTGCACCACATCAGCCCCGGTTGTGTTCCCATCATAGCAGGGGATTCACTCCCGTATCATAATTGTTTTTCTTCACTTAGCGATTTCATTCAATTTCTTAAATGCTTCATAAATATCTTCAAGAAATCAGTCATTATCGTCATCATCCTGCATTCCATTATACCGAAGACGAATAGCAAAATAATAAGAATCTTGATTATCAATCTTAATACCAATGAGCCTGAAGAAAAAGATCTATTGTCATTAGCTCCCAAATCTTTTCAATTCCATTAATAAATATATGGAATAATATTTTCAATTCCTTCAATAAAATAGGTATTCAATTTATGTTCTAAAACGACTAAAACCTTTTCGCTTCAAATTCTCTCAATTATTATAATTAAACAAGCACTTATCAATTCAATTAAAATATTCATAATGACAATCATGTTCTTTTCCCCAAAACTTCCCTTTTATATATGTATATGTAATGTAATATGTAATGACCCAAAATTCTGTAACTCAGAAATTAGTTAAAATGTGTTAGAAATATGTTTATATTAATTTTTTGAATACAATATGGAGTATATAAATTTTGGAGCATAGGATTTTAGAAATAAAAATAAATTGAAAAGAAAAGGAGAAAGAAATAAGAAAATGGAGAAAATATCTTTGCTCTAGAACTTAGGTTATGTTTGGTTGTCAGGATTCTGTCTGGGAAAGTAATCAGATCCCTTAAATTTTAAATTCATGTGTTTGTTTTGGTTTTTAATCAAATTGGGAAAGTAATCAGAATCCGAGAACAAGGAAAGTTAGTACAACTTCCCAGGATTCAGAATCCTAACTTTTCTTAGGTATTCTTTTTCCCAGTTTTAGGATTCTTACATATTTAATGCAATATAGTATAGTTTTTATTTATTTATTTATTATTATTATTATTATTATTATGATTAATTACAATGTTTTCAAATAATTTAAAATTATAATTCATATCATTTCAGTATAATAAATAAATATAATTAAAATTATCATAATTATAACTATATAATTATAATTTATATATAATTGTTATTATTATTATAATTAATAATTTATTAAACAATTAAAATATGATTATATAATATAAATCATATAATGATAACAATAAATAATTATTATTATTTTATAAATTAATAATTAATCAATAAAGTTGTAGGGAAATTTTGAATTATAAAATTTATTCAATTATAATATTTTTAAATATAATAATAATAATAATAGTAATATTTATTATAATTATTATATATTATGATGAACAATCCATATTTAAACTATACATTGTAATAATATATATAATAATATAATTATTATTATTTGTAATTAATAATTTATTAAAAATTTATATTATTATTCTTTTTTATAAATAAAAGAATAATTAGTATATTTTTAGTTTGACATTTAAATCAAATATAAAATTTAAAATTCTGATATTTCCAAACACAGGAAAATAAGGTTATTAGGAATCATATTCCTGGGATTTATTTTCCTATGAATTATTTTCCTTGCCAACTTTACTTTTCCGTCAACCAAACATGGTCGTACGGGAATCACCATTCCCCACATTCTGAACTTTTTTTTTAACTCACACTCATACATAGACATCGCCGGAGAGACACACACACATTCCTCCGTGGAGCGCCGCCGCACCTCCGGCAACCACCGCCTTCCGTCCAACGTGGCAGCCCCTCCGTGTCTCCCTCTCTGTCTCGTCACATCTCTCCCTCCCTACGCACCCACACACTTACATCTCTCTCTGCAGAGGTTGCCCGACCAATTCCGCCACCACCGTCGCCGTTTTCCGGCAGCTATGAGTTGGAATTGTCTCCCCTGTGTTAAATTCTTCCCCGAGAGATAGCATGAGCAACGAGAAGGCAAAGGATAAACTGATTCCAGTAAGGCATTCTCGGTTTTAAGGTAGTGTATTATACATTAGATCTTAATTCCTTAATTAAGTTTGCATGATTACATATAGAAATATTGTGTGCTAATCGGTGATACGTTATGTGATCTGTTTATGTTGCTTATAACGTGAAAAATGTGAAATTTGGATATATAATGGTATTGAGAGAATTGAAAGTTATCTGTTTATTTGATATGATAGTGCAAATCTGTTATGTTAAAGATTGTTGAAAATACGCATTGAGATTAAAATAAGTATATTTTGATTGTGTTTATGCCCCGTGCATTAGTGTAGTCTGTGGGTACAATTGGCGTGCCATAGGATAGCACCGCTGCATTATCTGTGATCACTCGTCTTCTAGATAACCGAAGCGAGGATCGTCTGAAATCAAATCTGATCTGCCTGGTGTCTGATATAGTTATCTGTCTGTACCCTTAATGGGTGGTCTGTGCGGAGTCCTCTCGAGGACAAAATCTACGTCTGCATCTGATTCTGTTTTTGACCTGGTCCGCGTACCCTAGTCTGTCATTAAGCACTTAAAGAGGCTATATGTGTTTGAATATGTGAAAATGTTGGTAATCTGCATATGTGTTGCATATGTGTTCGTGACTTGGATATTATTATTATTTATTTTGTGTTTTAAATAATTGGTGTTATGCGATTTATTTTGTATTCTCATTATGTGATTCCGCGTATGTGACTTGTAAACCTTTTGGGTAAACTCCATGAGATCAAAGATTGACAAATAATTGTTCGTTTCTGATATATAATATATGTGCATGGATATAATGATGTAGGTTCTGGACCGTTTTCATAATTAATCATGTAAATTTATAGGTTGTACAACGTTTACTTAACACCAGAAATTAAGCTCTAATGTGAGTATACTACTGGGCTTGTTGAAGCTCACTCCCTTCTTTTCCCCCTGCAGATTAGATGATCAGACTAGCCCTTTTGTTATATAGCTGCTCAAGTCGGGTCACTAGCCAAAGTTTTGCGTTTGGGTAATTCTTTTGGATTTGCTAGTTATGGCATGTATATGAAGTGTAATATAATTGGAACATTTTAGTTATTTCATACACTTCTGGTAAACATGTATATTTTACAAATAGTTATCCAGGTTGTATCTATCTATATATAGACGTTATATTGCAGTTTTTCCGTTTGCCAAGTAATGGACAAATTAATTCATCTATAAACAAAAAAAGAATCTGGGACTTTCTGTTAATTTGATATTTGTACCAAAATGTGACATCGCTTATTCGATTATTAAATTATTCGGGTAATGGGTGTTACAATATGTATAGAGGGAAATGATCAAAACAAAAATGCATCTTAATACAGAAATGCATGCCAAACTGTGCATAATTGTGGCCCTAAGATTAGGTGATCCTGATGTTCAATAATTAACCAAAAATACGGAAGATCATTATTAATCAATTCTATGCCATTTTATAAAATTTGGGTTTGATGCCATTGTTAGGTCATTTTAGACCATCCTTTAATAAAATTACCTAAAAATAAATTAACAATGACTTAAATGCCCTTTATATGATTGTGTCCCAAGTTTTTTGTATATAGATAACCTATAAATAGATATAGATTATCCCACTATAGGCTAGCTTGAACATTTAGGATTAGAACTGAAAATTTATAAGATGATAAAATTTGAAAACAATCGACAAACATCCATGTTATCAGTCTAGTAGATTATATCACAGCAAGTCAGCAGCAATATGAACCCAATAACAAAATACTTCCAAGTAAAAGGAATACCTCGATTCACTTCACACAACATTATAACATATCACCCAAAAATCTGCCTAAAGTAACATGATGGCAAACAGCTCTTTCTGAAAAGTTGAGAGAAGCATTCACGGAAGGGCGAAACAACAAGACTTCAAATGAATGCGACCGACAAATCGTATTTTTTGTCTAGTACTGAGCTCACAAGATACAAAGATCTCACACCAGGTAATTACAATCCGGTTCAGAATAAATCAATTCGTGCAAAACCAAGCATCACCATCACATTATCATGCAGCGACTCCCTTCCTCAGCTGGTTGTGTAGCAGCTTGCGGGTGCCTGCCTGCCTCAGAGGGGTTGTATGTGAACTCTGAAGTGTCCAATCCATACTGTTTCACAAACAATGAATAAGTAACTTCAGATGCAGAATTTTAATGATAATATTAATATCATAATATTCACTTATACGAGTAATGAAATGATGGCATTCATATCACTCAAGGTGTTATTGGATTGAAAATAAAATTGATGGGAAGACACATCTGCAGGAGCGTTCAATGCATGACACCAAGGAGATATGTCTGGTTGAGGTTTAATCTACTCTCAAGACACAATCAAATACTGAGTTATACTATCTCACAATAGAAAGGTTCGTGCTTCATAGGTCGAGGACTATGAAATAAAAAAAGACGATTTTGCATATAAAGACTACTAACATTATGCATCAGTGCCAAAACTGCTAGAAAATTGATCACACTCCAAGATCTCTCATGTTGGGAGAATCAATACAACATAAAACAGACTTTAGAGACTCTGCATCATATGGATTTACAGCATGAATGAGCCAAATGCATATAAATATGAACTACGTACAAAGTTGTAGACAAATAAAAGTTCTTAGAACGTAATAATTGTAATTTGATTAGGAAAATTTTAAACAGACAATTATAGATAGTCTACTAACTACTCTTATTGCATACCTCGACTTAAAGCCTTAATGTTTGTCCTAAAGTTCAAGATCTGAAGGAGTAGCATACGCCCCAAATTATTTAGAAATAGAACACGTGAAAATAAATTGAATCATAATGAAGCTGCTACTACTATGGCTGAGACTTAGCCAACAACAAACTATTTTACAAACCAATGTAAACTTTCATCCAAAAAAAAAGAATACAAAATATATTAATAGTATAAAATTTGATTTAAGCATATAATAGTTGCATTGATTTTGTGTTGTAAAATTACTAAGTCGGTAGTAATAGCTAAATATATTACTGAACATACATAACGAAAATAAATCTGTCATTGGATTAATGGCACCAAAGTCTCAATGTTCGGCAAAAGTTACAAATTAGCCACAATTAAATCTATGCAATAACGACCTATAACTTTCAATCTGTGTGTTACTTAACATCCCCATAACACACTCAATAAAATTACATAACTTAATATGGCTAATGAAATATTTAAATTAGGCTTGTGAATTCGGGTACTCGGGGGTACACAAACCCGAAAATTCGGGTACCCGAACCCGAAATCTCAAAATTATCATACCCAATACCTGACCCTTATGTGAATTTGGGTACCTAATACCCGGTGCGGGTACCCGAACCTAACTCATCGGGTACCCATAAACCCGAAATTAGTATATTTCAATTTTATTCTTTTATATAAATTATATTGTGATGAGAATAGAAATTATTAAAAATAACGCAAGTCTAAACTTCAATTCCTATGCTTTAGCTTTCTCTAGATTATGATTCTATGACTATACATATACTCCCTCCGTCCCATAGAAATAGGTCATTTGGGATTGACACGGGTTTTAATGCATAATTGATAAAGTAAGAGAGAATGAGAAAAAGTAGTTGAAATTATGTAGTGAATGGTGGGACCCATAAAAAGATAAAGCAAATAGAAGGAGAAAAATGTTGTCATAATTGGATATGAGCTATTTATATGAGACGGACGAAAAATGAAATATGACATATTTCTATGGGACGGAGGAAGTATATAATAGACATTAGACAAATAGACACTACATAATTTTAAAATAAAGAAATTTTTGGCATAAATCTACATGTGATTAAATAAATTTACCCTACGGGCCATATGCCCTATACTAAATAAAAATATTTATCACAAATACATAATTAATCAGGTTTAATCGGGTACCCTAATACAGGTTTCGGTACCCTAAACCCGAAAAATCCTAACATTAACTACCAAAACCCGTACCCGAACCCATAATTTCGGATTTCGGGAACCAAAACCCGTCGGGTATTGGGTCGGGATTGGGTATACCCGAACTCCGCGGACTAAATTTGCAGGCCTAATTTAAATGTGGACATAATTTCATTTTTCTCAAGAGCATAATTTTGTTTGAGGACGTAGAAGAATAGAATAAGTTTCTTTCAAATATTCGTACTTTTCTTTCTGGTATTTCATAAAAAACAAAAAAACAACCTGGAATATTTCATATATCAGTCGAGCATGTCCCTTAGGCATTAATTGAAAGCAAGAGAAAACGAGGCGTGCCTTCAATCAGTCTAAACTAGGTGCCATGCTTGCACCTCTGCTGACCTAGTACTGAGGTATGCATGGTATGGTCTACAGTGGCATGAGAGGACTCAAACTATGGTACCATCAGTTCAAAACCACAATACACATCTGGGGCATTCCAATATTATGATTGTGAAGTCAAGACACAAGATACTACTAGTTCATTTCATGTAAGCATCTTACTTACCAATAGCAAATTCCTACTACAAATAGTTAGTAAACATTCTCAACACCAAAGGTTGCCAGAAGCATTATATAGTCTTAACTCCCAACAGATTATTTAGCAGACAACTACTTTTCTTTATTCTCATTTTCTGTTTGATATGGAACTTGGTAGAAACGGATCATGCTAGGAGTTATCCTTACCTTAATAACCTAAACTAGAATCATTCATGCTTTTCCATTGAGGAGGATGTCAATGGAAAGCATGTCATTTACTGACCATCTCTGACAAAGTTTAGT